>NC_143069.1:15820000-16445000 GCF_052426305.1 Pelodiscus sinensis | reverse complement strand
GAAGGAAGTAACCCAGGGCATAGGCATTTAAGAATTGATTCTGACCAACAGGGAGGAGATGGTTGTGAACCTGTAGGTAGAGGCCTATTTGGGAGAAAGTGATTATGAATAAGGCTGTGAATCATTCATGGAGGTCACAGAAATCATGAAACAAAAAACAGGACTATGTAGCACGTTAAAGACTAACAAGATGGTTTATTAGGTGATGAGCTTCCGTGGGCCAGACCCACTTCCTCAGATCAAATAGTGGAAGAAAATTGACACAACCATATATACCAAAGGATACCATCAAAAAAATGAACACATATGAAAAGGACAAATCAAATTTCATGTGTTCATTTTTTTTATTGTATCCTTTGGTATATACGGTTGTGCCAATTTTCTTCCACTATTTGATCTGAGGAAGTGGGTCTGGCCCACGAAAGCTCATCACCTAATAAACCATCTTGTTAGTCTTTAAAGTTCTACATAGTCCTGTTTTTTTTTTCAGCTACACGAGACTAACACGGCTACATTTCTATCACAGAAATCATGGATTCTGTGACTTTCTGGGACCTTTGTGACTTCCACAGTAGTTGGCGTGGTACATCTCAGGGCATCCCTGGGGCCAGATGCTGTGCTGGAGCATTGGTTGGAGAGCAGTCAGGGTACCCTGGGCAGTTCACCCACCTGGAGTGGAAGTAGTAGTGGCACCCTAGCCTGCTCTCAGAGCAGTGGAGTCTGCTGGAGTGCTGCCTTTCCCCAGCACCTAAAATTTATTTAGGGCAATTTTTAGTACAAGTCATAGACAGGTGACAGGTCATCTTAACCATAGTTCTCTCCAGCAAAGTGACAGAGTCCCTGTGTGC
The DNA here is from genome assembly GCF_052426305.1 of Pelodiscus sinensis. Taxonomy (NCBI): domain Eukaryota; kingdom Metazoa; phylum Chordata; order Testudines; family Trionychidae; genus Pelodiscus; species Pelodiscus sinensis. The sequence goes on along the minus strand of NC_143069.1, from coordinate 16,444,152 downwards.
CTACCTGGTCATCAACAGTTTATGGAATTTGCTTAGGTCACAAGGATGTCACAATAGTGCTTGTGTAAGTTTAACTGGAAGTTCTGGTTGACAGACTGAGAGGCCATCTATCTCTCAGTACTGGAGCTAGTTGGAGAAAGGATTGAGAGAAGGTGTTGAGGAAAGACTAAACCATGAATACATTTGTGAGTGAACAGGAGGTAATTGATAGAGGTAAGGGTCACTATTGTATTTTTTATATCCAACCTGTAGCCACACATACACATTCAAGAGCATGGGTGCATAGAAACGTGTAATGTTCTCCATTTATATGACCAGATCATTAGCTGCTGTAAATCCAGTGAGCCTCTACTGACTTCCCTTTTAATTGACTTGAGTTGAAGGACTGGCCTACAGCCTCTGAACCTGGAAACTTTCCTGACAACCTGTGTCACTATTGGATGTTATGGGGAAGGTCTTCTTTCCTTTCTCCAGTTGTTTTATGTTGTTAATATGGGTCCTTATTTTATGACTTCTGCATCCTTGGAGCCAAAATCTAGTGGTGCAAAGCATCAGAGATGGGAGAAATTAGAAGAGAAAACACAGAAGGACTTCTCTTCTAGCTGACTGTGTCTAGACTACAAAGTTCTATCACTTTTCTTTTGAAAGAGGCTTTTCTGACAGTTGGCCCGTCTACACTGGGCCAAATGTCAGAAAAAAAGCCTCTTTCAGAACATCCCTTCTTCCTCGTAGAACGAGGTTTACTGAGATGCTGAAAAAACATGTCTGCTTTTCCAATATTTTTTTGGAAAAGCAGACGCATTCCTTGGACGTGGCAGAGCTTTTCTGGGATATCTCTGGTATCCTGGAAAAACTCTGCAGTCTAGATGTACCTGCTGTCTACTTAAGATATTAAGTGGATAGCTAGCATATTAAATGGAGGATAACAAAGCGTTTCTTAGCAACATTAGTGCTCTTAATCCTTCACCATTACTATTGCAACTGTATGGGCAATGTAAGTTACAGTTCTGATTCCATCTGCATCTGGGTGTTGGAATCGAAGGGTAAGGATGGGTAATCGCCTAATCTTGAGCAATCTTTCATGGGAAGGGTAAATTCTGATCAATTCCTCCTCCATGCCTTGGAATGCTGTTACAATGGAGACAGATAAATATGGCATTTCAGATTTCTTGTTAAATATTAAGTCTCCAGGAGAATTTCTGCTGAGAGACACATGGGAGATAAAATCCTGATTTTATTAATACATCAACTATTTCACAGTTTCATCGAGTTTAAGGCTGGTAGGTCATTAGATCATGTACTTTAATCTTCTGTATGTCACAAAACCATTACGTTTCACCTAGCAACCCTATGCTGAAACCAAAACTTGTCTTGGACTAAAAATTGTCACTCTTGAAGGGTATGTCAACACAGCAGTGTTAATTTGGAATAACTGATGTTATTGCAAAATAACATAGTCCGCATCTACACAGCAAGCCATTATTTCAACATAATGTCAAATAATGTCAAGCTGGAGGACTTCTTTCTCCGACACCTATAACCCGCATTTTATGTGTAGACAGCGCCAAAAGCCGAAATAAACTATTTCAACTTAAGCTGCACAATTGATAGCTCAAGTTGTGTAGCTTATTTCTGCTTTAGCTCTGCTGTGTAGATGTGCCCAAGGCCTAGGAGACTAAGATGCTGTGTGCTGCAGACAGAGGATAGGAGAAACTGAAATGCTACCAATGCCTGAGGCCTTTGCAATGGTAGAGAAATGATTAGGTCAGAAATGCCCTGATGATCCTGGTGGTTGATCAGTGCCCCATACTCCCGAAGAAGACAAATTCCCAACCTCCCAAACAATAATCCCTGCTAATCTGACCCAGGGAAGATTCCTCCCCACCCTCAAATCTGGAGATCAATTGCATCCTGACCAATGTTCTCTCCAATTCTACATGTAGAATACATTTTATGTGCATTGAGGCATGTACGGATGTGTACAACCATTAGAAACACATGTCTGCCACCCAAGTGCTCAGTTTACGGGTAACACTGATCCTGACTATGTGAGCAAGACTTACCAAGACTTAATCTCTGAGGCTTCACATAAAGGTATGGGGCAATCACCCTACCCATGGAAAACACCTAGCTAGATAATTTCATGGAGGTTAGGTCCATAAAAGGCTATTAGCCAGGGGATAAAATGGTGTCCTTGGCCTGTGTTTGTCAGAGGCTGGAGAGGGATGGCAGGAGATAAATCGCTTGATAATTGTCTTCTGTCCACCCTCTCTGGGGCACCTGGTGCTGGCCACTGTCGGCAGACAGGATACTGGGCTAGATGGACCTTTTGTCTGACCCAGTACGGCCGTTCTTATGTTCTTATGTTGTGCATTGGGGGAAAATCTTTTAGGGTCTCTAGAGGCAACTGGACAAATACCTATTCCATGTGTCTTCTCTGCAAGTATTTAAATTACCATAAAATAAAACTGAAGCCTTTTTTCAAAACAGAGTGCATAAAGTTTGACTTCTAAATTCATACAGTGGGGTCTTTAAAAAGTGGCTTGATTTTCAAGAGATACTGAACCCCTAGAAGTTCTTTGCACCATCCATAGGTAATTCTGGGTGCTCAGCACTTTTGGAAATGACACCCTGACTAAGCAAAACACTTCAGCATGTGTTTAACTTTAGATTTATTTGTTGGCATTGAGTTAGGCATGTGATTAATTTGTTGAATCAGGATGTAGGCGTGTTAATATGGATTTAGGAGTTTTAGTTTAGGCACCCAGTTTTAAAAATCTTGGCTCTAAATTATTCTGTGTGCTATCAAAATGCCTAAATGAATAGTAAAGGTGGAAAAGATTATTTTATGTGGGGATCTTATTTAAAAGGAGCAGCTTTTCCTTATTATAATCCGTCCCCCCACAATAGCTCTGCAAACAGACATGGTCACCATGAGGGAAGAAAAGGATTTGCATGATTCCCAGGTCCACTTATCACCATGTCTGGTCTCCTACAGAGTCTTTACTAGATAGTGAATTAAAGACACAAGCACTGAATCCCAACATCAATGATAACCAGCAGAATCCTTTCCTTTAATTTCAGCTGTTTACAGCGAGGTTGTTTTCCTCCTGGACCATATGGACGATCAAGATAAGGCCTCTATTGCCCTTCAGATTGTCAAGATAGCTGAGACCAAACTGGCTGTCGTTGTGACTGTTCTGCTAGAAAAACTTCAGCAGGATGAGGTAGGGCAGTTTCATCAAATCACATCTGTTTTCCATGTTTCCACTCCAAATTCTGTTTGACTTCATGGAAGTAATTCAATACAGAACTTGGCTCAGCCCACCTTCAGTGTAATCAGTATTTACCCTTCTGTCTTCATGCAAAACTCATCATGCAAAATTCTGTTACAGATCAGGATGATATAATAAAGAGACACTCAGAGGAGCACTGTCCTTTTGTACACACTGGAGTACATGGGCTGTATATTATAAAAGTGCACTGTAGGGGTATCTATAATCTCTTATAGCAGTAGTTTGTCCTCCTTTAGCATCTTCATCCAAAAACCTCAAAGCACTTACCTACTTACTCATGAATTAGGTTTTACAGCACCTTTGGGAGAGTGATAAACATCCCCATTTACTGATGGGCTGTGTCATGGGGAATTAAATAACTTGCTCAACACCACATAGTGAGTTAGTAGAAGAATGGTGAATAAAACCCATGTGAACTGACTCTCTGCTCTAAACCCAAGACAACACTTCTTAATTATAATGACATATGATTGGGATATAGCTCTGAAGGGTTCTTAAATAATCCAAACCCCTTTTTCTTTTATTAATACTCGCATCCAGCAAAGTCCATTTCTCTATTAAGGGTCAACACAGAAGGCATTTTAGTTTCAAGTACCAGGAAGCCAAGACAAGCAGTTAATTTCTGGCTCGCTTGAATAGTGTGGGGCGTTTGTATTCATAAGTTATCAATTATGATTTTCAATTAAAAATCCTCCTTACATTTAAAAATGAATGGAAAGAGGCAGAGCCTCTCCCCACTAGAGCAGTAATAATAGCAGTTTGCAGCAGCATCCTTTAAAAGCACAACCACTGGAATGTGTAGCCAACCATTGGCTTTGAACATTCCAAAGTGCTTTATGACCTTAGCAGGCAGTTCACACCTTCAGCTGCCTGAATTCAGAGTTATAGACTCACAGGAGACAGATGTGAAAGGCTTGTTGGATCATCCAATTTCCCAGCAGTGCCTTTTTCATTTTTTTGGGCCAAACCAATTTTAAAAGCTCCTAGTGACTGGGTTTCCACCACTTTCCAATGAAGACGATGTAATAACCTGATAGATGTCTTATAGCTGGGGCATTTTTCCTGATGTTAAAGTCTAAATTTTATGTCTCTGATACTGCCCCCTGCTGTGCAATGTACGTGCTGCAGGGTAAGAAACACTGACTCCTAAACATCCTCACTCCACAGTGCATGCTATGCAGCAAGGAGGTGGTGGCTGGCTGGAGTAGGCAGTCACGGTTGTGCTGACTCTGTGGAGGAGAGCTGACCTGATCTGAGCCCAGGGGAGTCCAGTTGTTTTCCCACTGTGATGTGATGCGATTCATTTTAGATCCAAGAGAAACCAGGACACTCCAGGGATACTTAACCACTTTCTTATTTATTGCAAGCTTTAAGCAGTTATGACAGTTGTTTAAGTTTTACAAGCCTTAAAAACAATTACTACACAATTTAAACCTTAAATGCCATACATTCTAAAGCAAGAATATAGTGCAAAGCAATGCAAAAGCAATTAATAAAAGAGCTACTATAATACAATAAGAAAGACTAGTTCACTTACACTTCACCCGTATGCTACCTACAGTAGCAGGCAGGAGGTCAGGGTTCCTTTTCTTCCCATGCATTGGAACACCATGCACTGGATCACCGGTGTGAAGGGCCTATTTACTTCTAGTTACATCGAGCAGTACCTGTGGGTCAATCCTGCTCATTCCCTCCCACTGATTGTTCTTACTAAGCCCATTTTATAACAAAGAGAGACTTGGTTGTTCTAATAATATTTACCAATTGATTACGTATTGTGTAGGATATGGAACATGCCCAATACCCTATCTGGAGTACATCCTGTCACTCAGGATGTTGCTGCTATGTGCATAGTTGACAGTTGTATGGCTGCATCTGTAATTTGTGGTTATCAGAAACAGAAGTACCTGTACAAGATTGCTTGCCATGTGTTCTTGACATAGTCTCACGTACCATGCTTCATCTGCATTGTTATGCAAAACATTCCTTCCTCTCACAGCTTCTCCCATGACCTTGCCTGCATGCTTATGTGCACCAGACTTGAGACAGGCCTGGGTTTTGCTTGTTAGAGATCCGCACGTGTTAAAGGGAGACGTGGCCATTTATTGTCAAGGCAGGCTCCCCTACACCCACCCAACCTCACCCTGATGCATGAGGTCAGATCCCATAGAGGTTGCAGGTCTCTATTTAAAAGTCAGTTCTGCTGGCCTCCCTGCACTTTTTAAAATTTTCTCCTGAATTACTTCCAAGCTGTTGATCTTTTCTGGGGAATGTGGTGCCAAAAAAGTGAAATAAGCCAGAAGCAGTCACACCTCAGATGAACAATGAGAAACTGTTGTCTTCCTGCTTTATGACAAGATTCCTGTATGTAACAAACCCAACCCAGATGGCTGACTTTTTTTTTCACTGTCACTCCAGGTCACTTGTTGTTTCCCACTTTTCTCCCTCTCATTATGTCAGTTATATTGACCCCCTCTCTAGGTGCGCTAGTTTGCAGTTCTCTGAAATCAGTCTTGTTCTGCTCAGGTTTCTAATTTCTCTGTGCCCCTCTTTATTATTTCTCTGTCACAACTCATACCTTCAACTCCTCCATATTTAGTATCATCTGTGAATTTGAACTTTGATGGACCCCATAAAAGAGACCTTCAAGTGTGCTACTGTCAATGTAGAGGTAACTCCTGAGCTAATTTTCCCTAAAAGCTGCAGAAGATTTACTGCAGGAGTTGGGTATTTTATCATTGTATTTACAAATTCTGTCTGGAGTGGATAAAAAAAGGCATGATGCTAATAATAACAATAACAACAATAACAATAATAATAATAATAATAATAATAACAACAATAATAATAATAAACGAAATTAGATAAGGGGGCAGTGCAGGGCCCTTATTCTGATTAAAAAATGTGTAAATTGCTCAGCTTCTTCTGAAATGCTGCTAGCTGGGGTGATTGTGGAGGGCATAGCAAGTTTTATACAAATGAAGACTAGGGGTTACTTGAGTGAGTATGCAGGCTGTGGAATCAGTGTGGTCTAGTGGAGAGGACTCCAGATAGTGAATCAGAAGACCTGAATTATTTTCCTGGCTATTGATCTGCTCTTTTAGCCTGGGCTAGTTGTTTCATGTTTAGATTGTAAACTCTTTTGGGCAGAAGCTTATTAGCGTAAGTGTTACTATATTGCGTTACTATATTAGCTTATAGCATTACTATATTGTCATCAAGGAAACATTTTCCCCAATTGTTCTTTTATGTTTTGTCCCCAGAAAAACAGAGTAGACATTTACTGTATCCTGGAGAAAGTATTACAGCAGGATGCCCAGGTCCTAAAGAGAAGGCTACTGAGCAAAATAATAACACTTGCCTCAAAGCACATGAGAGAGACTCAGGTAAGTTAGATTAACGGAAGTGTTGGAGCATAAGCTTTTGTGGTCAAAGACCCACTTCACTGCTTTTGCAGATTCAGACTAACACGGCTACCCCTCTGATACTTAGGTAAGTTAGTTTTCCCTATATGCTAATGACAGGAATGAAAGCTTAAACTAATTAAAACATTGTTTGTAAACTATATACTGAAACTCCAGGATTAATGACTGCTAGGGGCCCACAGATCCCCACACCGTCCTCCAGAAATCCCAGGTCCTAAGCAGCATGTGACTAGTTTCATCTTGTTCAAGTTACACATGTGCTTAAGTGCTTTGTAAGGTCAGGATATTGTGACATATATCAGATGCAGAGAGGCCTACCGTTTCTTAACAAGCAAGTATTTTGTGAAGTCTCCTAGGGATTTCATTATTGATACTGATTTTGTGTGGAAGGTGCTCTGATACTATGGTGTTAAGCAGCAGGATGAAACCTTTAAACAGAATCTGAGCTGTTTCCAAAAGAAGCAGTATTTGGATTTAGGGTATAGTTTATTCAGGAAAATTCTCTGAATATCTTGAAGCTGCCCACCTCCTCTGAAGGAAAAATATCATGTCACTATGATAGCCAATCATCCACCACAAATAGCTAATAGCGAATAGTCTAAGCAGCTTGTAAACAACTGAAAGGCTGACAAGTGTTTAGGCAAACGATTCAATGATTATTTATGACTCATGATTCTGTTCTCAGAAAGTTGGGTGGAAAACAGAAATAAGAACTTGATTCATTTGAGCAGCATTGGCTGGTGTAGTTGGCTTTAATCACTTCAGTCTCTCTCTTTTTGTATTTTTTAAGGAAGCAACAAATGAACTAAAAGTGGCAGCGAGCAACACATTAGTGGCTCTGGCACGCTGCTATTTCAGTGAGGTGATGTATGAGCTTCAATGTCATCTGAATCCACTGAAGCTGTCTGACGTGTTCACTTTGATTACGCTGGGCAACCTATCATCAGCTTATCGTAGGTCAACTTCCATCTTTTGTTTCAAAGTTATTGTCTTCCATTTAAGGACAGAGGTTCACGCTCTGTACAGCTACACAGAGTGCTATTTGGGGGGCATGAGATGAACTGCTGTGGCTGGTTCCAGTTGCTAGACCATGAGCTATCCACACCAAGGTGCAAGCTCTTATGCCCCATTTGAAGTTCTTAAAGGACAGGATTGAGGAAAATCAGGTCTAGTGGAGCTCTTCTCCATTCCATTTCTCATCCCTCCCCAGTGCTCTCTCTCCTACTCTGGGAGAGGATTGGGCATCTGGCACAGCTGCACATTGGTGGAGAATGCTCCTCCTCAGGGTAAATCCCCCACTGATTTTTTACTTCTGCCTTATCATTTGTGTACGCAGCACAAAATGACCTAGGAGCCCATAGCATCCGACCCAGCGGTGTTTCTAAATGCGATAGTAAGAAGGCAGATAACAGTCAATTGTCTGTCTTCCTTTTCTTCTGGTCCTTCTTTTCAGCACTCAAGTGCATTCCTTTTGTGGGAATGACCCTGTACGGCATGAGCTCCATGCGGATGTTAGACGACGAGAGCAGGCTGATGCAACAATTTTGTGGTGGTAAGTGCCAGCACTTATTGTAGATGTCCAAAATGGATATTTAGGGGCCTTGGTACAGAGTTAAGTGACTGATCGTTTACAAACAGGCTCTGAACTGGATTGTACCAGGGGCTGAGTCCTCATGCTCCTGTGGCACTCAGTGGAGTTGAGAGTACTCCTTACTTTGCTGGAGGTGCTGAGCATTTGTAAGTTCAGGCCCTTTATGACTTGTGGCTATTTTAAAAATAAACAAAAGCTGATGCTGCCCATGTGCCAGGAAACTCCTGGGGGAGAATGTGCAGGCAACAGACTGAATTACATTTAAAAATTTCCCGTTTTCCACCCCTCCACCCATTCCTCCTCTTTAGTTGCTTAATTATCATCTCCTTTCACCCTCTTTCTCTGTCCTCTGGTCTTCTCCACTTCTCTCTTCCTTTGCTTTTTAGTTGATGCTCAAGTAAGGCCACGTCTACACTATGCAGAAGATCAATGCTGCTGCAGTTGATCACCAGGGTCCAAATTAGCAGGTCTAGTGAAGCCCCACTAATTCGAACTGAGTGGGTGCTCCCGTTGGCACCGGTAGTCCTGCTTCTCATGAGGAATAACACTCCTGTCAACCTTCCACTGTGTGGACAGTCTGAAAACACGATTTAAGATACGTCAACTCCAGCTACATAATTAACATAGCTGGAGTTGCGTACCTTAAGTCAACTTTCCCCTTTAGTGTAGATCAGGCCTAAGGGATTAATCCTGCACCTTTGAGATCAATGGGAATTTTGCCATCAGCTTCATAGAACATAGGATTGAGCCTTAATTTTCCTTTCAAGGGCAGCGGGTGCATCTAATTTTAGGGCAAAATGCTGTCAAATCTCAGTATAGCTAATAGGAGTTAGGGGCACTGAACATCTTTCAGACAAACTATAACCCAACAGGAAACCATACAGTTTTAGGGCTAAATAAGCAATAACTGCAGAGGACATGAATCATTCAGAAAACAGCTGGTCAAAATATTTTGTTTTTGTATTACATTTTTCATATTTTTTTCCAAGTTGATGGAATATTAAACTGAAAAAATGTCAATGACAGTTTTAATCAGGATGTGTTCAGTGTTTTTGTGCAGCTAAAAAGGTGGCTGAAATTTGTTGATTTTTGAAACATGTGAATGATCTTTGTAATTTGAAATTTTGAAAAAAACAAGAGTAAACACTTTTAATTTAATTTCAACTACCTTTACAATCAGCTCTAATTAAGAGGTAACAAGGGAGAAAAAAATATGTTTTCAAATGATGGGAATTAAAAAGAGATGGAGAGAGACAAAAGAGAAGAAAGCCTTTTGAGAAACAAGAAACGGAAAGGAGGGAAGAGAAATCATTCAAAACTGTTATTGGATTTCATCAGCTGTTCCTGAATTGGGAATGGAATTGTAATAAACTACAAGCCTGGGTGTGTCCACTGATAAAACAACGTATCCTTATTACTAGTGCATCCTTTTCATATTGCCTGTCTTTTTTCCTTCCATGCAGTTCTGGAAAAATGGTCAAGGGCAGTAAATGTATATTTTAGTAACTGGGAAAAGTGGCCATTTCCCAAAATGGGTAAATCTCAGTTCTGTGATGAAATTCTTCCCCTCTATCGTCATGTGACAAGCAAATGGACCACATGTGAAGATTTGGAGGTGAGAATTGTAGGCTTTCTAAACCTTTATGAGAAATTGTATTGTTAAATTCTCTGTGTATGGCACTTTTTGTGATGATGGAGTTCAATGGCAGGTTCTTTGGGATAGAACGGAATATGATGTAAAACATTTAAAAAAGATTATAATGTCACAATCTCATGGAAATTCTGTCTGTACATAGTGTACATAGATTCCAGTTTTGTCACCTGACATGCAGATGAATATAGGAGAATGGGCTAAATTCATTCCTGGCAGATGTCTATTCAGTTCCAGTAGAGTTACAGCAGGAATGAGTTGGTTTAGTGTGCATACTAATCTGGGGAAATATCCCACTTGGGAAAGTTGTGAGGTGCAGTAGAATATAATTCTGAAACCAACACCATAGCTGTGTCTAGACTGGAAAAACTTGCCAGCTGTCTACACTGGCTGCTTGAATTTCCGGAAAAGCACTGACGATCTCATGTAAGATCGTCACTGCTTTTCCGGAAATACTATGCTGCTCCCGTTCAGGCAAAAGTCCTTTTCCGAAAGACTTTTGCACAAAAGGGCCAGTGTAGACAGCACAGTAGTGTTTTCTGCAAAAAAGCCCCGATCGCGAAAATGGCAATTGGGGCTTTTTTGCGGAAAAGCGTGTCTAGATTGGCCACGGACGCTTTTCCGCAAAAAGTGCTTTTGCGGAAAAGCATCCTGCCAATCTAGACGTGCTTTTCCGAAAATGCTTTTAACGGAAAACTTTTCCGTTAAAAGCATTTTCGGAAAATCATGCCAGTGTAGACGAAGCCATGCATGAGTCTTAACTCTTTACCAGGAAATATTGAGATAGGGCTGTTTCAACAGTGGAAAAGGGAAATTGCACTCGTCAGAAGTAGAAAAGATGGGCCCATTGCATGATATTGAATGAATTTGTAGGAACATAAATTCTGTGTCTCTATGTAGCTCAAGCAGGCCATTATCAAAGCCCTTGGTACTATGATGAGCCTCCTCCTGCATAAAGAAGAGCATCAAGATAAGGTGTTCGAACAGATCCCATGGCTTCTTGAGCAATATAAAGAGGATGTTAATGTTTTTCATGTCACCAAGGTGAGATACTTATTAAAATAACTATCAATGTGTGCGCATAGGTGAACTGCACTAGCTGCTACCAGTGGCGTTTCCTGGTCTACATAGTGACTTGTTAGATAATAGATAAACACACAAGTCTTGATTTTATAGACATGGTGACCCAGGTGACAAGTTTTGTAGGTAAAAGCCTCTCATGAAAAGTATCTTCTGTTTCTGGAGATGATAAGGAGGTAAGAAACAAAACACCTTTTCCCTCCCCCCCCCCCCCCCCCGCCCCATAAGATACTCCCTCCTTGTGATTTACTGGTACATCCTATCAACTCTGTGTCTCTCTTTTAGATTATAAATAAACTCCTCAGAGCAGGGGCTGCTGTGTGTTGTCTCTGGGCAGTATTAAGTAAACTGCCAGTAGCTGAAAATTAATACTAAGAAGGCCTGAAGTGCATTGCTTTAGATTCTATAACTAGATAGATATAAAATCACTGTCTATTTCATCTACCGTTGTGTACAGGGCTGTTGTAGCTGTGTTGGTTCAAGGACATTAGAGAGACAAGGTGGGTGAGATAATATAATTAAAGATATTATTTCACCCACCTTGTCTCTCTTATTTCATCTACCCTCAGTATCACATGACCAAGGTAACTCTTGTCTGCTGATAGTGAGAGGATGGAGTGAGGGCAGTTGGCTTCAGTAGTATGATTGAGCATGCTCAGTCTATGTGAGCTGGCTCAGTACAAGCCAAGCAGCAAATCCAGGGCCACAACCCTGCTGCCCTTCCCCCCTCCCCACTTCCTCCATGGTTTACTCCCAATCTATGTTGGCTTTCTGGTCCAGAATATGTGGTTGCTTTTGGGATTGGAATGCCCATGACTTTGAGGGAATCAATGTCTCATGGACTTGACTAAAAGTATCAGAGGACTACACAAGAGCCTAAATGTAGTAAAATATGTAGATTTCATCAGAGCTATCCTGGAAGCTTCAAGCAGCAAAGAAGAAAAGTGTGTAGGTACAGGAAGGAGTTAGACTGTCATCTCATTATCAATAGCCTGGAAGAGAACATAAAATCATCATTGATAAAATTGGCAGATGAAATAAACATTGGGGAGTGGTAAATAATGGAAAGGACAACTCACTGATTCAGAGTGATATAGATCATTTGGTAAACTGGGTGCTAACAATAAATGTGCATTTAAATATGGCTGAATGTAAATAGATGCATCTAGGAACAAAACAATGTAGGTGATACATACATGTTGAGGGATGCTTCCTGAGAAACAGTAACTCTGAAAAATATTTTGGGAAACTTGGTGAATACTCAGCTGAACATGACCTACAAATGCGATGCTGTGGCCAAAAAAGCTGAAGTGATACTGGGATGCATACATGGGGAAATCTCAAGGAGGAATACAGTGGGAAATGCAAAGTTCATTTCCACACTAGAACTGACCAACAGATATTGGTAGATACCCCTGATACCGGCTTCCTGTGAGAAGAGTGCCTTTCACACCCTGCTTGGCTTATAGCAATTCAGCAGGATGCCATTTGGGCTGCACAGAGCCTCAGCCACTTTTCAGCAGCTCATGAACCAAATATTGCAAACATATATGCAATATACAGCCGTGTGCATTAAGAATATTGTCATCCACAGCACCAGCTGGGGGAAACACCTCTGACATCTTAGCAAGGTATTGTAAGCCCCAATAGATGCAGGACTCACTGTGAATCCAGCCAAGTGCCATCTTAGTGAACACAGTAGGAAGGGGAAAACTATAGCTCCTTGATAAATAAGGTCTAAGGCTTGTGTGACTGCCCCACCTCCCTGACAAAGAAACAGGTGCCACAATACTTCAGACACAGTGGCTGCTTAGTACTCAACTTCATCACACTGGGCACCCTATTATTGGACCTGATGAAGAACACCCAATCACAGAAAGTCCAGTAATCAGAAGACTGTGAGGAAGCCTTCCAGGCCCTGTGAAAACAGCTGAACCAAGAGCTGGTCCTATCCCATCCAACTTCACAAAGCCTTCTATCCTTCAAATGGAGGTCTCGGAGGTAGGACCAGGAGTGGTACTATCTCAAGAAATAGGTGGGAAGGAGCACCAGATCCTTTATCTCAGCTGCAAGCTGTTCTCCTGAGAGACCTGCCGCCCTACTATAGCAAGGGAGGCCCTGGCCATCAAGTGGGTGATCTACACCCTGGGGGTATGTCTACACTACAAAGTTAATTCGAACTAACGGATGTTAGTTCGAATTAACTTTGATCGGTGCTACACTAGCGCTCCGCTAGTTCGAACTTAATTCGAACTAGTGGTGTGCTTAGTTCGAACTAGGTAAACCTCATTGAACGAGGACTAAGCCTAGTTCGAACTTACTAGTTCGAATTAAGGGGTGTGTAGCCCCTTAATTCAAACTAGTGGGAGGCTAGCCCTCCCCAGCTTTCCCTGGTGGCCACTCTGGCCAACACCAGGGAAACTCGTCTGCCCCCCTTCCGGCCCCGGACCTCTTAAAGGGGCACAGGCTGGCCAGCACCCAGCTAACAGACCCTGCACCTGGCACGGCTCGAGCCAGCCACCCGCTGCCACCCAGCCATCCCCCTCTTCCCGGGACCAGGCTGGCGGCTCTCGGGAGCCTGCCCAGGACCGCACCCGCCTGGTTTAGTGCGGACATCATGGACCTCGTCCACGACCTCCGCACTAGGCACAGGAAAGTGGCCGTCTAGGGCAGGAGAGCTGCCAGCCTGGCCACCTAGGAGCAGGTGTGCATGAAAATGAAGGTGGTCCACTGAGACCCCCAACCCTGAGCCCTGAGCTTACAATGGGCGTATTGGGTCATACCAAAGGTCCATCTAGCCCAGTAGCCTGTCTGCCGACAGTGGCCAACCCTAGGGACCCTGGAGGGGGTGGACCGAAGACAGTGATCAAGCCATTTGTCTCGTGCCATCCCTCTCCAGTCTTCCACAAACTTTGGGCAAGGACACCACTCCTACCCCCTGGCTAATACCACTCCATGGACCCAACTTCCATCACTTTATCTCACTTCTCTTTAAACTCTGTTCTAGTTCTAGCCGTCACAACCTCCTGCAGCAAGGAGTTCCACAGGTTGAATCTTTGCTTTGTGAAGAGCACCTTTCTGTTAGTAGTTTGAAGCCTGCTACCCATCCTTTTCCTTTGGTGTCCTCTAGTCCTTCTATTATGGGGACTAATGGAGAACTTTTCTTAATGCACCCTCTCCACCCCACTCATGCTTTTATGGACTTCTATCCTATCCCCCCTCAGTCTCCTCTTTTCTAAGCTGAGAAGTCCCAGTCTCTTTAGCCTCTCTTTATATGGGACCTGTTCCAAACCTCTGATCATTGTAGTTGCCCTCCCCTCTCCCACCCTCTCTCTTCCCCTCTCCCACCTCCTTTTCCCAGTCTCCCCGAGTTTTGTTCAATAAAGAGAGATTCTATTTTTGACCACACGTTTTCTTTATTTTGTACATCAGGAAGGGGGGCTAGGGAAGGGTAAGTGGAAGGAGGTGACGGAGGAATGGGGTACGAGCCCCCGATGGGGAGGACTGGGCTGGCTCTGCGTGCTTCTGGGGGTGGAAGCTCTCCTGCAGCCCCCCAATTGCTCCTTCTCCCCAGATGGCAGCCTGCGGCAAGTACAGCCAGGCTGATGGCCGAGTGCTGTGATGTGCCCAGTGTGGGCACTCAGAGCACTCCAAGCCAGGACTGCTTTGCAAGAGGGGCACCCCTGAGAACTGTCTGTCCGGGGTGGGGGTCGGGTCCCTTTAAGCACAGCCCTCGGCTAGCCTGAGGCAGCAGCTCCACGCTCTAAGTCCTCATCTGATGCCCTGCCGGCACTGCTTCCGGCTATCCTTAAGCCCGGTTCAGGGTCCACTTAATGTGGACATGCTAGTTCGAATTAGCAAAACGCTAATTCGAACTAGTTTTTTTAGTCTGGATGCATTAGTTCGAATTAGCTTAGTTCGAATTAACTAATTCGAACTAAGTTAGTTCGAATTAGCGCTGTAGTGTAGACATACCCTGGGATATTCTGTACTGGGGAAGCCCTTTCAACTGGTCACCAACCATGCACCCCTCAGATGGATTAATAACATGAAGGACACCAGTGCCTGAATCATGAGGTAGTACTTCTCGCTCCAACCCTATGACTTCTGTATGTTACGCTGGGCCAGGGAAGGCTCATGCAAACACAGACTTCTCCCAAGTGGAAGGAGACGATGAAGAGGAAGGTCCACCAATGGACACCCTCTTAAGGGGGAGTGTTTGTGACAGAGGATACCCCCCATGCATGGTTCAGCGGGGGCTAATCATGATCTGTGGGCTATGCCCCTTCATACTTGCTGGGAATGCTCCAACTGGAACCAGGATATAAAAGGGAGCAGCTCAGTTCTGTCTAGGCTGACAGCTGAAGGGAGCAGAGGTGCTTTGCAGGCTTTTGTGGAGGGACTGCCAGTGCCCTAGGATGCAGAAACCAGCCAGCCTGTGGTTCCAGTTGACCCCCCCCCCCACAACCATCCAATGCCACAGATGGAGGAGAGACCATGGAGTTACTGAGATGACCTGCTGCAGAAGAATGGTGGGAAGTAATCTATGTGAACTAAGCATTATTGAGTTGAGGTATTAGTCTTTGACTCTGCATGTTTTGGAAGAAACCCCATTGAGCTGCAAGACAAGGCCCTGGGCTGGGACCCTGTGGAGTAGGTAGAGCCTGGTGGAGAAGGGCTGGCCACTAGGCAACACTGGTTTGCCCCAAAGGGTGGTTGAGCACTAGGTTGCACGGTCGTACCTAGAAGGGCTTGGGTCATTGAGCTGAAGAGCCTCATTAAAGGGCTGCTGCACTGACCCTGACTATTAGGCAATGCTGCTCTAAGAACCAGGCCTGCTATGGTGGTTGGGGAGACTAGGTCACTTGGGCTGCCTTAGTTCTTTAACTCCTCCACAACCTGATACCATCCAAACAGGGTGGACCTACCCTGTGACAGGTGACTTACTTACAGTCTATAATATCTGCATGGGGAAATATATGTAATGACCTAGCAGAGAAAGGCATGACATGATCCAGTGGCTACAAACTGAAACAGGAGACATTCAGATGGGAAATAAGGTCTACCTTTTCAGTGGTGGGATATTAGCCATTCAAACCATTTACCAAGAGTCAAGGGGATCATTTTAAAATCAAGATTGGATTTTTTTCTGAAAGTTCTGCTTTAGGAATTATTTTGGCAATTTCTAAGGCCTGTGTCATACAGAAGGCCTGACTAGTTGATGACAATCATCCCTTTTGGCCTTGGAATCAATGAATTCCATGAACCTGCTTCAGTCATTGCATATTGCTCCTTTGTATGCCCACCTTCTAACTTTCACCCTCTGTTGTAGAGTCTGAGGCAGCTCTTGGAAGTCTCTGGTGAATATAAGATCCTTCTACCTGAAGGGAAATTTCAAGCCATCTGCAGTGCTCTGCACGACCAGGTGAGGGGAACTTGTTCTTGTATCACTTGAGCTTAAGCACAGCAGATCTGAAGCATATTAAGAATAAACATCTTTTGAATGCTAGTGAAGAGCCCGGAGACCTTCTCATGCCTTATTGGTTTCTGCTGGCTTAAGAATAAGCAGATAGTGGTCTCATTTTATTAGCTAAAATCCAGCTCAGTTTGTAAAGCAATTTTAGCATAAGCCAGTTATTAGAGGGAGTTAGAGTTATATACAGGCAGTCCCCGACTTACGCGGATCCGACTTATGTCGGATCCGCACTTACGAACGGAGCTTTCTCGCCCCGGAAGTCGGGGCGAGAAAGCCCCGTTCGTAAGCTGCTCCGGTGCCCCTGGTCTGCTGGAGACCGTCTCCAGCAGACCAGGGGCACCGGGCGGGCCCCCGCGCTTCTGAGGCTTTGCCAGAGCAAAGCCTCAGAAGCGCGGGAACCGCTGCTGCTGCCCCTTGAGACCCAGTGCCTGTGGTCTGCTGGGGACGGTCCCCAGCAGACCACAGGCACCCGGACTGAAGCCGCAGCCTTCAAGTCAAGAAGTGGCAGCAGCGGCGGTTCCCCGCGCCTCTGAGGCTTTGCTCTGGCAAAGCCTCAGAGGCGCGGGACCCCCCTGCGGCTGCGGCTTCAGTCCGGGTGCCTGTGGTCTGCTGGGGACCGTCCCCAGCAGACCACAGGCACCCAGACTGGAGCGGCAGCAGTGGCGGTTCCCCGCGCCTCTGAGGCTTTGCTCTGGCAAAGCCTCAGAGGCGCGGGGCCCCCGCGGCTGCGGCTTCAGTCCGGGCGCCTGTGGTCTGCTGGGGACTGTCCCCAGCAGACCACAGGCACCCAGACTGAAGCCGCAGCCATGGCAGGGTCCCTCGCCTCTGAGGCTTTGCCAGAGCAAAGCCTCAGAGGCGCGGCACCCCGCTGCCGCTGCGGCTCTGCTCCCCGTGTCCCTGGTCTGCTGGGGGGAGGGGTGCAGCTAGTGTGCTCCCCCCCCAGCAGACCAGGCTTTTGTTTTGGACTCTGGGGCAGAGCAGCTGGGGCGCTGCCGATTGGTCCTGCAGCGCCTGTGGGCACTACTGGACCAACCCGGCAGCACCCCAGCTGCTCTGCCCCAGGTCCTGATTCAGCCGCTGCTGGTCAATTTCAGCAGCGGCTGAATCAGGACGCCTGGGGCAGAGCAGATGGGGTGCTGCTGGGTTGGTCCAGTAGCACCCCAGCTGCTCTGCCCCAGGCGTCCCCAAGTCAGCTTCTGCTGAAACTGACCAGCGCTGACTACAGGAAGCCCCAGGCAGAGTTGCTCTGCCCCGGGCTTCCTGGAATCAGCTGCTGATCAGTTTCAGCAGCAGCTGACTTGGGGATGCCTGGGGTTCTTAAGTTGATTCTGTATGTAAGTCAGAACTGGCGGTCAGTTTCAGCAGTGTCTGAATCTGGACGCCAGTTCCGACTTACATACAGATTCAACTTAAGAACAAACCTACAGTCCCTATCTTGTACGTAACCCGGGGACTGCCTGTAGTAAAAACTGATCCCATCCAAATGGGGAGGACCTATCCTGTGACAGGGTGACTTAATTGCAGTCTATAATATCTATGTGGGGAAACATATGTAATAATCTAGCAGAGAAAGGCATAACGTGAGCCAATAACTAGAAAATGAAGCTGGACAAATTCAGACTGCAAATAAGGCCTACATTTTTATGGTGGAATAATTAACCATTTGAACCAGTTACCAAGGGTCAAGTCTTGATTCAATTAGCTCTGCTGCTAAAAACACTTTGAAAGCATGAACTTCTGTTATCCAGTGTCTCGGTCATTGTTTCTGATTCTTGTTGTGCAGTCAGTACCATTTCTTTTGGCTTCAGAGCTCTATTTGGAAAGGTAGGAAGTGAGTGCTTAGAAATTAATTGAGCATCTTCTTTTCAGTTGCTTGTTCTGATTAGTTTTCCTTTGATCACTTCTCTTCTTCCCACAGATCTGTTCTCCAACTCAGCAGCTCATCATGGAAAATCAAATGGAGCTGTGCTATTGTATCCTACTGCTAGGTAGGGGAAGAGACTCCAAATTACACAGTAGTTTCCTTGTAACTTCCTTCTTTTGTAGGTGTGGTAAGAATGAGCTTTCAGTTGTTAGTGAGGATGTGATTTCTTCCTTTGCAGCCCGTTCTTCTCCTGATGACCTCATAGCATTTCTGCACTCGCAGCTGAAGATTGAGAATGAGACTGTTCGTGTGGCAACCCTGAATCTGCTCACAGCTATTATTGGTGCTGACTGTAAGTAACACAGGAGTAACTGTGACTGCTGCGATCATCGCCATCGTGCTGGGGGTTGAGTTGGGGACATCCAGAGCTAAAAGCATGAGCTGCTATAGGTTGATCTAAAGAACCAAGGCTTTGCAGGCATGGTAGGGCTATAACATACTCATCATCTCTGCAAATGGGGCACAGAGGATCTGTAACACAGGGGCGGATATAGGGCAGGGCGAGCGGGGTGGCCGCCCCGGGTCCCGCGCTTCAAAAAGCCCCGCGCACGCGCCGTGGTGCCACCACGCATGAGCATGGCGTCACTGTGCATGCGCCGTGGCAAAGGGGGGCCCCCGCGGAATTATGCTGCCCGGGGCCCCGCAAAACGGTCATCTGCCCCTGCTGCAACACATCGAGTCATATAGTCATAGATTATTAGAACTGGAAGGGACCTTGAGAGGTCATCAAGTCCAGTCCCCTGCCCTCATGGCAGGACCAAGCACTGTCTAGATCACCCCTGATAGGTGTCTATCCAATCTGCTCTTAAATATCTCCAGTGGTGGAGATTCCACAACTTCCCTGGGCAATTTTTCACAGTGTTTAACCAACCTAACAGTTGGGACGTTTTTCCTAATGTCCAACCTAAACCTCCCTTGCTGCAATTTAAGCCCATTGTTTCTTGTCCTATCATCAGAGGCCAAAGAGAACAATTTTTCTCCCTTCTCCTTGCGACACCCTTTTAGATGCATGCTCACCAGAGGGTTGGAAATTCACTAAAGGGACCCAGTGCTGCTCTAAGTTACTCCCATGTGGTCACACAGAAATCAACAGGGTTAATTAAGTGCTGAATGTAGCCTAAAATATTTTCAAGGTACAAATACAAATGTAATCTTGTGGCGGATGCATGTTAATAATAATGAGATAAAAACAAAATAGTACTCCTGACTGAATAAGTATTAGACACTCTAGAATAGATCCCGAATTCTGCTATACTGGTGGTAAACACAGACTAACTTCACTGACCTCCATTTGTCTAACTCTCTTACAATATTTCCATCAGGATAGTATGATGGTGCTATTTACAGAAGTGGAAATACTTCAGACTTAGACTGGTGTAACTGAGATCAGAGTCTGGTCCTATATTTTCCCCGCTGATTCTCTGTATATGATTGAAGCTTGGTAGTACTCTTAAATAGGGCACAGGACACATTCTAATGTGGAGCATGAGTGTTTGGAACAAAGATATACTATACTGCACACTTCTCCTTATCTTTCAGTGCCTGAGACAAGAGTTAGAAAGTTTCTGATTGTGAAGGCAGTGAAATCTGCTCTCAGTGATCAGAGTGCTAAGGTAAGATTGTGTGTGGAATAGTGGTATTGCTGTTAATATCTGGGAAGTATTTCACTCAGTGGAGAGTCTGGCAACGAGACACATTTTTAGGCTGAGATTATTAATAGGGTTTCAATTAATCACAGTTAACTAAAAATTAATGCGATTAAAAATTGAAATTTATTACATATTTTTGTGGTTTTTTACATTTTCAAATATATTGATTTCAATTACAACACAATGACAAGTGTGTACTATGCACTTTATATTATTTTTATAACAAACATTTGCATTGTAAAAATGACAAAAGAAATAATATTTTTCAATTCATCTCATAGAAGTGATGTAGAGCAATCTCTTTAGCGTGAAAATGCAACTTACAAATGTAGATATTTTTTGTTAACTGTAATGAAAGAATGTAAAACTTTAGAGTCTACAAGTCCATTCAGACCTACTTCTTGTTCAGCCAGACACTAAGACAAACAAGTTTGTTTCCATTTATAGGAGAAAATGCTGCCTTTTTCCTAATTACAGTGTCACCTGAAAGTGAAAACTGGCATTTGCATGGTACTTCTGTAGCCAGTGTTGCAAGGAATTTACATAACAGATGTGTTAATCATTTGTACTTCAGCCACTATTCCAAAGAGATAAAAGAAAAAGCAAAAGGACTCTCATATCCTGTCTCATATTGCATGCAGAAGAGATAATAATAACTCGTGCATAATCTCTACCCTTGCAGGTGAGGATGGCAGCTCTCCATTTTGTCCTGAAGCTGCTCAGTTCAGGAAGTGTGGAGAGTTGTGCAGCAGGGGATATGGTCGCCTATGTATTCGGAGAGTTCGATGTGTCCACCAGAAATCTGGTAAGGAGAGTTCTTAACACTTAGGACTCAGTTCTGCCATTCTGGCATGCTGATTGTTCCCCTTGACTTCAGTGGGAGCTTTGGATGCTCAAGGATGCAGCTGGACTGAAGGATTAGAGCTAGAATCTGATCAGTGATATTCGTGTAAAACCAGGGTAATGCCCCTGACTTCAGTGGCATTATTTTGGATTTACACAAGTGTAACAGAGACCAGAATCTGATTCTGGATATTTATATCTGACAGTGCGACCTACATTACTTAGACCTCGGGCAAGTCAGTGAAAATTCTGACAACACAATCTTTCAGTGAAATGCTCTTGTATAAGGAAGCACATCTTTTTTATAAATAGACTCTCCAAAGAACACAATGGTGCCCAATCCTGTGGCTGCTGAAGCATACATAAACTATTAGCAAAACACTGAAGTTATGCAGCCTACATCAAGATGTCTAGAACCTGGAAAAGTTTGCTGCACACTTCATTCTCTGTTCTATGTGTACTAGTTCAAAATCTTTTCAATGGGTATTTCCAGCTATGGGCAGAGTCATGGACTCCAGACACAGAGTTCCATGATGGGATCCATGATATACATTAACTTTACAGTAAGTTGTTGAGGATCTTAGCTCTGCCTGGCCCTTTAGCTACGAAGTGGGAGCTTATGGCAGTACTCACCAACTGCCTCTTTTTCATGCTACCCATCTCAAAGAAAGTAGGAGGCAACTCTTTCTCATCAGGCCACATTTGCTCTTATTTAAACTGAAATCAGTAGAGCTGATCAATATTTAGTTTGGTGTAAGGAAGAACAGAATTTAGCCTATAGATAGACTCACATTCACTATGCACAGAATGATCAAGCTGCTTGGGGCATCAGAACAAACAGAATGGCTCCCTCTAGGTTCTGCATATTTATTTCCACTGGGCAGAGTCTGAGTGG
Source organism: Pelodiscus sinensis (assembly GCF_052426305.1). Taxonomy (NCBI): domain Eukaryota; kingdom Metazoa; phylum Chordata; order Testudines; family Trionychidae; genus Pelodiscus; species Pelodiscus sinensis. The sequence continues at coordinate 16,422,322 of NC_143069.1, read as the reverse complement.
CTCTCCTCAGAGATAAAAAGAAGAAATGTTCTTTTTTGAAATTTTTTTTGAAAAGAGTTCAGGGAACTCTTTTATAGAATCATAGAACGATAGGGCTTGAAGAGAATTCAGGAAGTCATCGAGTCCAACCCCCTGCTAAAAGCAGAACCAATTCCAACTAAATCATCTCAGCCAGGGCTTTGTCAAGCTGGGACTGAAAAACCTCTAGGGATGGAGATCTCACCACCTCCCTCAGTAACCCATTCCAGTGCTTCACCACCCTCCTCGTGAAATCGTTTTTCCTAAGATCCACCCCCCCACACACAACTTGAGACCACTGCTTCTTGTTCTGTCATCTGTCACTACTGAGAACAGCCTCTCTCCATCTTCTTTGTGTCCCCTTGTGCTGGGGTTTTCCTAAGCCTGGGTTCTGACCCACCAGTTAGGTGTTTCTGTTATTCTCTTCCCTTAAGAATCTCCATCATTCGAGGTTTTTAATGCCAGGCTTGGCAAAGCCATGGCTGGAATAATTTAGTTGGGGCTGGCCCTGCTTTGAGCAGGGGGTTGGACTATATGACCTCCTGAGGTCCCTTCCATCCTTAATCCATGATTTTATGATTTGTGCACTCCTAATGCAATGGAAAAGCTCTCCTAGGTCAATATTCAGAAAGGCTTTGTAAGAAATAGACACCGATTCTACAGCCAGTGTTTTCCCACTAGCTAGTAAATTCTATGTATCTATCTCATAGCAGGGGACATTTTATGCCAGTGGTGGACTGAGATCTAGTTTTCCCAGTATAGTTAACACTACATGGACAGGAAAGAAAATCATCAGCGCAGTAACCAAATTCAAGAGGACCAGTGAGAACTGATCACCTCTCGTAAAAGGAATGAATTAGTATTGAGTTAAGCTCTGTGTATGGAAACTCATTCACCAAAGACTTCCTGCTCTTCAGACATAAACAGAATAGTTTGAAGAGCTGAGGGGAGGGGAGTTAGGTGCAACGTTGGTATGAAAATAAAGTTATAAAAGGAGCTGGGCTGGGGAGACTTCTCTGCTCTAAATAAAAAGAAATGCTCCTCTCTGTCATTTGCCACTCAGCATGGGAGAAGCTGTCCAGGAAAGAGAACACAGCACCGGACCCCAAACTGCATGCAATGTGCTAGACAGCTGCCATCAGACAGTCTACAGAAGCCCTCACATACACAGAGCCAGACTCATCTCTCATGTAACTCCTTTGGCTTTGATGGAGTTACGTACACCAGAGGTGAATCTGGTCCCTGGGACTTGTATAGACAAGGGTCTCTTTTTGGAGACATATAAATCTTTTGCTATATGGAAGTTAAATGCTTTGGAGAGGGATTTTAGTGACAATCAAACCTATTTAAAAGAAACGTTTGGGAGGGATTTTCTGGTACTAACTTTGTCCATTCTCCTGCTTTGCCAACAGCTACTAGAGACCTGGCTCAGTTCAGGGCAGGAGTGGGAGAGAGAAAGGACCTTGCAGGCCAGTGTCTGGCTGCTAACTGCCTATCAGGAGGTAGTTAATAGCACAGTGAGTATAGTTCTACTCTTCCTTGAGCTGACTTCCCAACTTCTATCAAATCTGACATTCAACGTGAATGCATGAGAAATTCTACTAGGCCTGCAGCTGGGGCCTCAAAGTGAGTAAGATCCCTCTGCTTCCATAAGAGAAAGGTTTCCATAATAGTGCTGTGACAGCACTCAGGCCAGACTGTAAGAAACAGGGCAGGCAGTTCCCCAGACTAGTGATTTTATAATTAGATTCACCAAACCAGTAAGAAAAGAGCTTCTACTCTGGTTAACAAAATACCAAACAATAGTACCCTTTAGGCATTCCAGACCTTGGTTCCCATCTAGACAACTAAGTCTAATATAATCACCAATCACAAAGGACTAGACACTTATCCTTAGGTTAATATGAATCACAGGTCTTCCCTAAATATCAGCCAATCCTTAATAACGGAATATCAGATTTGTTGTTAAAAGGAAAAAGAAGAGAGTTACAAATGGTTAAGTGATAGATATTTGTTAAAATGACTTTCACTTTTCATAGTTCAGGATCACAACCATGGTGGAATAAACGGCTGGCTTGTAAAAGTCTCTCTGGAATCATGCTAACCGGTCAACATACAAAGCCAGTTTAGATGCAAAGGCTGTTAGTTTTTCCATGCATTTCCCAGACTATTCCAAATAATTATTTGGAAGATCTATGTCCTATGGCTTACACGTCCCCTGTTCAAAGTTTAAGCAGACTGGAGAGAGAAGATCAGTCCCATAACTTGTCTTTTATAGCTATTCTAGCCGGTTGGCAAGCCTCCTCACAGAAATTGTCGAAGCAGGATCTCTCCCTGAGAAAGAATAGGTCATGCAGATCTCCTGTCGTACTTTGTTTTGAAGTTAATTTTCTATTTCCTACGCATACACTGGTAAATGGGTGATAGTCATTCACATAAAGTAATTAGCCGATCGTAGTCTTCCATTACAACACAGATAGTTAAGCTGAAGGCAATGTACAAACTATTTTCTTGTACTATCTTCTATCTTTGATCTTAAGGTTAACTGAAGACAGTTGCATATAATTAAGGCAATTAAGACATGAAAAGGAATTGGAATCTACAAGCTAATTTGGTTATGTTAAACTTCTAGCAAGATATAAATACAGACAATAATACATAACATCTACCTTTCATATCTATTACCAAAATGCATAATGTTGGTGATCGCTAGTCTAGGACTTTTCTTTGGGTACGTCTAGACTACAGGGTTTTGTCGACAGAAGTTTTGTCGACAGTATCTGTCGACAAAACTTCTGTCGACAAAGAGCGTCTAGACACATTCAGTTCTGTCGACTAAACAAGCTGCTTTGTCGACAAAACCCTGTAGTCTAGACACAACCCTACATGCAATAACACCTTCTGTCGACAGAACTCTGTCGACAGAAGGTGTTATGCCTCGTAAAATGAGGTTTACCAGCATCGACAAAACTGCTGAGTTCTGTCGACGTTATGTTGACAGAACTCAGCGGTAGTGTAGACGCAGGTATAGTTTTGTTGACAAAAGTCCACTTTTGTCGACAAAACTCAGTAGTCTAGACACACCCTTTGAAATAACATAGAAGTGACTTGTCTTGATACAATTGCAGTGCCGCTTGTTAAGTTATTGTGGTCACACATAGGTTGGCTGTGTCAGTGTCATAGATGCATTCCTATACTCTCAGGCTGTTAAAGTTGAAGCAAAATGCAGGACAATGTAGCACTTTAAAGACTAACAAGATGGTTTATTAGATGATGAGCTTTCGTGGGCCAGACCCACTTCCTGATCTGAGGACGTGGGTCTGGCCCACGAAAGCTCATCATCTACTAAACCATCTTAAAAAATAAATCAATAAATAAATAAATAAATCTTGTTAGTCTTTAAAGTGCTACATTGTCCTGCATTTGCTTCAGCTACTCCAGACTAACACAGCTACATTTCTATCGCTGTTAAAGTTGAATTTCTATTTCTATTTAATCGGATAAGAACATAAAACATGAATGGCCATTCTGGATCCCCCAGACAAATGGTTCATGTAGCCTGTCTTCTGACAGTGGTGGGTGTTATATGCATCAGAGGGAACAAACAGAACAAGGCAATTGTTGAGTGATCTCTCCCCTGTTGTCCAGTCCCAGCCCCAGGCAGTCAGAGATATAGGGACACCCATATCATGCATCTCTGATCATCTTATATGGCTCTATCAAACCCCCCTGTAAGCATCTCTTTTCTAAGATGAATGGTCCCAGTCCTTTTAACTTCTCCTTGTATGACTTGTCCCATATCCCATATCAATTTTGTTGCTTTTCTCTGAACTTTTTCCAATTATAACCTAACTTTATTTAAGTTGGAGGACTACAATTGCTTGCAATATTCAAGGTGTGGGTGTACCATGGATTTGAAACAGTGGCATGATGATATTTATCATATTATTATTCATCCCTTTTCCTAGTGGTTCCTAACATACCATTAGCATTTTTAACTGCAGCTGCATGTTGAACAGATGTTTTTAGAGGACTATCCACAATGACTCTGAGATTTTTCTTGAGTGCTACAGCTAATTTAGACCCCATCAATTTGCATGTACAACAAGGATTATGTTTTCCAATGTGCCGTACCCAGGTACAGTAATGGAGTTCACAATAAGGAAGGCAAATAATGTCCAGTATAGCCGGAGAACTTTCATTCTTCATTCTTTTAAAATTAGCCTCAGGAAACTTTTGATCAGTTTGGATCGCTGATTGGGCTGTTAGCACCATATACCTGTGCTTCACTTACGACATCGCGTCAGTGGGTGGTTGACTGTATCAACTGTCTTCTCAATATACAAGGTGAGGAGACCATGAGCAGGTGTAAGTAACTCTTCACTTTCTTTCATTGTTGTAATGACCATTTTTTCCATCTGTAATTCTTTCTGTCTTGTTAGCGACACTTATATAACAGAACGATTGGGGCCTTGTAAGTACATTGCTGGAAGAGAACTGCACAAATAATAAATAATCTGCAAATATTAGAGGGTGGACAAAATATAGCACACAGGCCAGATCTGCCCTTCTCCCCAGAATTTCTGTCTGGAGCGCTCAGCTGATTAGCAAGCATGCCAGCAGCATGTGTTCAGCTGCCCCTCTCCGACCTTGCTCCATCCTATCTGCTGCTAGTGGTGTGTGGAGGGGAGGTGAGCAGGGAGACATGCAGAAATCAGGGTGACCCTTTTGCCCCTGTCATCATCTCTGCAGAGCAGAGTTTGGGGAGAGGGACACATACAATAGTGCTGCTCCAGTCTGAAGTATGGTGAGTAACGGAGTGCCTATCTAAAGAGGCACTGTTTCTAAGATTTCTCTGGCAGCCAGCATGTCCCTCTCTCTCTCTCTCTCTCTCTCTCTCTCTCTCTCTCACACACACACACACACACACATTGTCTCACACACACTCTCTCCCCCGCCATATGCCCATATGCCCCCGCTCTGCAGAGTGGGGTGGGGAGAGGGAGATGACAGAGCAGGACAGCTTTCCCTTAAAGAGACAGTTCATGATTTAGAAGTGAGCGAAGAGCCTGGGTTTCCTACCTAAGCTTTTGGTCAGCCCCATCTCTTTTACAATGAGAGTTCAGTGGAGGGATTCTCCTCCAAATCAGAACCTCAGATCAATCTACATGAGTTGTGCTTGACTATGAGATTAGATTGAAATACTGAGAGCAGAGTGGCTACTGAAACCAGATATACAGAGAAAGATGCTCCACACAGAATACAGTGCCTGTTTAATCCTGTATGAATCACAATGAATCACATGCCATTACCGTTAACTTTCAGACATAGGGGCTACGTCTAGACTACATCCCTTTTTCGGAGGGATAAGGGATCTTTCGGAAAAGGCTTAATTTTCCGCAAGATCAGCATCTAGACTGGCGCTTTTCTCCGGCAAAGCTCCGTGCCGAAAAAAGCTGCAGCCATTTTTATGCTAATGAAGCAGGGGAGATTTAAATCCCCGCTTCATTAGCAATTGCGATACGTCTAATTTACATCCCTTTAGCCTGACGGTAAAATTCTGACTCCGTTAAAGTCAACAAGAATTTCGTCATTGGCTTTAGTGGGGCCAAAATTTCACACACAGCTGGTAATAACATACCCCATAGATCCTCCTGTATGATTATCTATGGATCAGAGGTTCAGTTTTATTAAATGTTGCCATACTTTTTCTCCTTTTCTCTATCCTAGGTCAGTGCACTAACCTGGGGTCAGCAGAGGAGGAGCTGAGTTGTCTCCGTGAGGCACTAACAACTCCAGACCCTGAGGCTCTGTTTCAAGCATCTTCCAAAATGGCTAAGGTAACAAACACTAGGTGACTGTCCTAGTGGCTGTGCACCATTCATTTTCCCTTGTCCAGAGGACTGGAAAAGGGCAAATCTAGTGCCCATCTATAAAAAGGGAAATAAGAACAACCCAGGAAACTACAGACCAGTTAGTTTAACTTCTGTGCCTGGGAAGATAATGGAGCAAGTAATTAAGGAAATCGTCTGTAAACACTTGGAAAGTGGCAAGGTGATAGGGAACAGCCAGCCTGGATTTGTAAAGAACAAATCATGTCAAACCAATCTGATAGTTTTCTTTGATAGGCTAACGAGTCTTGTGGATAAGGGAGAAGGGGTGGATGTGGTATACCTAGACTTTAGTAAGGCATTTGATACAGTCTCGCATGATATTCTTATCAATAAACCAGGTAAATACAACTTAGATGGGGCTACTATAAGGTGGGTGCATAACTGGCTGGATAACCATACTCAGAGAGTAGTTATTAATGGTTCACAATCCTGCTGGAAAGGCATAACAAGTGGGGTTCCACAGGGGTCTGTTTTGGAACCGGCTTTGTTCAATATCTTCATCAACGATTTAGATATTGATATAGAAAGTACGCTTATTAAGTTTGCAGATGATACCAAGCTGGGAGGGGTTGCGACTAATCTGCAGGATAGGGTCACTAATTCAAAATGACTTGGACAAATTGGAGAAATGGTCTGAGGTAAATAGGATGAAGTTTAAGACAAATGCCAAGTTCTCCACTTAGGAAGGAACAATCAGTTTCATACATACAGAATGGGAAGCGACTGTCTGGGAAGGAGTACGGCAGAAAGGGATTTAGGGGTTATAGTGGACCACAAGTTGAATGAGTCAGCAGTGTGATGCCGTTGCAAAGAAAGCAAGCATAATTCTGAGATGCATTAACGGGTGTTGTGAGCAAGACACGAGAAGTCATTCTTCCGCTCTACTCTGCGCTGGTTAGGCCTCAATTGGAGTATTGTGTTCAGTTCTGAGCACCGCATTTCAAGAAAGATGTGGAGAAATTGGAGAGGGTCCAGAGAAGAGCAACGAGAATGATGAAAGGTCTAGAGAACATGACCTATGAAGGAAGGCTGAAAGAATTGGGTTTGTTTAGTTTAGAAAAGAGAAGATTGAGAGGCGATATGATAGTCGTTTTCAGGTATCTAAAAGTGTGTCATAAGGGGGAGGGAGAAAACTTGTTCATCTTGGCCTCTGGGGATAGAACAAGAAGCAATGGGCTTAAACTGCAGCAAGGGAGGTTTAGGTTGGGCATTAGGAAAAAGTTCCTAATTGTCAGGGTAGTCAAACACTGGAATAAATTGCCCAGGGAGGTTGTGGAATCTCCATTTCTGGAGATATTTAAGAGTAGGTTAGATAAATGTCTATCAGGGATGGTCTAGACAGTATTTGATCCTGCCATGAGGGCAGGGGATTGGACTCGATGAACTCTCAAGGTCCCTTCCAGTCCTAGTATTCTATGATTCTATGATTGTTTTATGCTTTTGTGATGTCTTTCCACACTTGGAGCGAGCTATGGGAGTGAGGCATTCATGGGTAATCAGTAACATGCTTTTCATAGGTATATGCTATGAATGCCATGTAAAAAACAAACAGATTCCAGACAGTTGCATGAACATGCCCATGCATGTGCGCGCGCACATCCATCCATCCATCCATCCATCCATCCGGGGGAAAATATGTGAGCGGGACATCAAGCTGAGAAACCAGTCTTGGCACCTTGTGTGTTTACCTGAACCTATATTTGTGTGCATGCATCTCTTTGCATATTTTTATATTTTGTGAAAAGATGTCATGTACATAATAGAATATAAAGTGGAAATTTACATCCTGTTTGTCCCATACAATGTTGTGCTAACTGTACAACCTAAGATCTAACCTGATATTATTAGTGTAGAATAGAGATGTGGTAGCTAGAAAGATTACAGAGAAAATTTTAATTGCAACTGCCTTGCCAGATATGAGCCCAATTAGCAATTTGCTGATGAATACATTATTTTCCAATACAGCTCTTAGGCCTCCTTTCTTAAAAGTACTGGAGCCGACTATCATTGCAATCTTTCCTGTTTTTGATCTGTCCACAGGTGGTTAGTAAGTACTTTCCCTCTGAACAAGCCACAGATTTTATTGAGGCCATACTGGATGGTATGCGGTCTGCTAGCCCCTCCTGTGCCACAGCAGCCGGTCTGTGGATGAAGATCATCCTGAAGGAGTGTGGAGGTGCCATGCTGGATGAGGTAAAATAGAAGCTGGAGAGGTTTTTCTGGCTAACCTGCAGGCTTTCAGGTCTTTGCCATCATTTGCAGTGAACACAAGTCTTGCTGTTTCTCCCCCTGGGATTGGAAGTTAATTCCATCTGTGTTCCTATCCTGAGTCAGGCAATGGGGGAATCAACAGCAGAAGACAGAGATAATCTAACGGTACATCTGCACTAGCTCGTTAGTTCGAGCTCGGTAGGGTAATGAGGGCAAGCGGAGTTGCAAATGAAGCCCGAGATTTAAATATCCCGGGCTTCATTTGCATGTTCCCTGGCGCCACCATTTTTAAATCCCCCTTACTCCAAACTCCGTGCCCGCGGCTACATGCGGCATGGACTAGGTAGTTCAAATTAAAGATCCTAATTCGAACTACCGTTACTCCTCATGGAATTAGGATCTTTAATTAGAACTACCTACTCGGTGCCGCGTGTAGCCGCGGGCACGGAGTTCAGATTAAGGAGGATTTTAAAATGGCAGCACCCGGGAACATGCAAATGAAGCCTGGGATATTTAAATCCTGGGCTTCATTTGCAACTCTGCTTGCCCTCATTACCCTACCTAGCTCGAACTAACGAGCTAGTGTAGCCGTACCCCAAGGGAAAAGGAAGATGCTTGATTAGTTGTCTATCTTGTTGTCACAGTTTCCAGCCATGAAAGGCTTGGAAAAATTAGACTCCGAGTAAAATGCAAAAAGAGAATATCCGGCCCCAAGAGACAAGCTAAGTGAACTACATCTTCGGGCCTCAGATAATGAGGGGTCTCTAAAAATACCCCCAAATTACTAGTTTTTACTTGCCTCTTTGCCTATGTATAGATAGATAGATAGATAGATAGATAGATAGATAGATAGATAGATAGATAGATAGATAGATAGATAGATAGATAGATAACTTTATTATTTCTCTTTTCATTGTCCTTTCTGTTAGAATAATACATGTTTTTTTGGAAATGCAATGAGGCCTCTTTAACTTGACATAGCTTAGGGCCTCAGCATGTCTTAACCCGGTGTTGCAGCCAGGTATGGGCAGAGATATGCATAATTTTTGTGGATTAAATCTATGCAGCCATGTCTAAATACTTGTTTTTTGAAGGGAGGAATGTCTACAAGAACAGCAAATTGCTAAACGACTAAATAAAGGTTTTGGCTCTGCAGAATGAATGCAGAGAATGGAAAAGGGACATTTTTTCTGGTTTTATTCTGTCCAGGTGCCAGCTATCCTGAGGAGAATATACATTCATATGCCTACCATCAAGCAGGGTAGCTTGAGGCAGTTCCTGGTGGAGGCAGTGTCCATTCTAGCCCACCATCACCTAGAGGCAGTGATCTTCAGCCTCCTCACCAAACGTCTGCCGATGGACAGGTATATACTGCTCCTTACAGTGTTCATTTTGGTAACCATGGATCCCACAGCTTCACTGGAAGATGTAAGGCTTCATTTAAGCCACAGACAGGTTGAGATAATTCCTAAAGGTTAATAGCTTGGGTCTTTCTGCAGAAAGGTCCAAGACCATGTCAAGGTGGGTGCAGGGAGAAATTAAGTTTCATTCTGTTTCCATTAATTAATAGTTGCTTTGGCATCCTAAAGACTTCCCTTTACTGGCATCACTGGAGTGGACTTTTGCCTCTCCAGACCCCTGAACTAACATCACCCTGGAAATTGCCAGTGACTGTTCGTTTTCTGGTAGCATGAAAGCTTCAAATCCAAATTCCTGGCTGATTAGCAAGGATAGGGCACCAGGCTTTTGGTATCAGGAAGGGTATGGCTGCTGGAATGGAGTTGTCATTCTTGGTACTTAAAGACAGGGCGGTAAGCATATCTATCATTTCATTCAAACATCCCTAGCTGAATTATCAGTCATCTGTGCTGGAATCTAAGAACATAAGAACGGCTGTAGTGGGTCAGACCAAATGTCCATCTAGCCCAGGATCCTGTCTTCAGACAGTGGCCAATGCCAGGTGCCCCATAGGGAGTGAACAGAACATGCCCATTCTGGCAAATAGAGGCCAGGGAATGCCATTTGTGAAGAGGTCATGGGCTAGCCACAAATATTTGTTCTCATAGTTGTACATCCAGTTAGTAGGAAGATCATTTTTCTTTCTTCAACTTGTCTCCCAGGCCCTAGATCTTTGGGCATCATATGCTCATGATTCTATATCTACTGAGAAGTAGGAAAACAGGAACTGTGATTAGAGCTCTGTGTCCTTTCCTTCTGAAGTCTAGCATTAATGGTTATGGTGCAGTAAGGCTAGGGTTGTGTCTATACAGCACCCTAAACTTGAAATAAGATGCACAATTTGCACTCCGCAAATTGCGTATCATATTTTGCATAGCCTATTTTGAAATGTGGCGCTTCTACACAGCACCAAATGTCGAAATAATGTGCTATTTCAAGCCATCCCTTATCCCTCATGCAACAAAGTTTATTGGGATGGCAAAATAGTGTGCCCATTATTTTGAAAAATATTTCAAAATAACGGGCTGCTTCTGTAAATGTGGGGTAGGTATTTCGGGATACCTCCAGGATCCCAAAATAGTCATGCACTGTAGAAATGTAACCTGAAATGTAACTTAACTTAGTTCTGTAACTAGAAACTCAATATGTAAAACATGAGGACCATATAAGGAGGACAGCACTCTGAACTTGCTCATCATAGGCAGGGCTTGACAAATAATACAATCTACTCATCCATGGCGTGTAGATTGTAACCTGGAAGAGCCGGGTTCGGGCGATCTGTGCATGCGCAGATCGCCGGACAGCGCGGCTGGTGAGCCCTGATCATAGTCAAGGAGAAAATGTGTTCTTTACTTGAATATGATGCATATAGTCAGAGCCACAAAAGTCTCCAGGGGTCACATATAACCTATGTTAAATTGCAGTAACACCACTGAGCTGTGGAGATCTCTGGGGACAGATCCCTTGCTCGCCCCTCAAGTCCTGAAGGTCCTAATAGAAAGAATAAAGACTCCAACAAGCCAAGAAGGAAGCATGACCTCAGAGACAGAAACTGACCTGCATTTAGCAGCTGCTGCACCTCTCACAGTAAGTTAGACGACAGACATGTATTTCTCTGCTTTGTGACAAACATGCTGATGGAAAGCTAGATGAGTGGTATAATATTGTCATCTGGGCACTTCTTTTCTGAAGTACTGTTTCCTGGATTCCAGCTGTGCTTTCTGTGGCAGATTTAGAGTATGTGGCTGATTCGCTTAATAATATCTGGCAATTAGAAAGTCTTTGAATCAGATTTCTTACAGTGCTTTGCAAATGTTTTGTGCAACTCATAACATGCCTTGATAGGTCCTACACATTTTTACAGCTATGGGACGCTAAGGCACACATGGAGTGAATTGCTCTCGGTCATTCATCAAGTTAGTGACAGGAGTGAGAATTTAGTCCAGCAGGTATCAGAAGGGGAGAGCGTGTGATAGTGTTAGGAAGAGACCTCTTCTTTTACCATGCTCTCCTTTCAGGCAACATGTGCCATCTTTGAAGTGGTGTCAGCATTGCAGTTGAGCAAAACTGTGCAGGAGCTGTTCCCGGAGTTGTTCACTGTTCTTCTGCAGCAGATCAGCCAAACCCTAGGACAAAAGATGCCTTTGCCCAGGATGAGACGCCGAAGGAGGTTATTTAGAAAAGGACAACAACTATGTGAGGGCAACCCTTGCAGGTAATTAGAAGAAAGGGAGCAAAACAAAGAGAATCCCAGTACATTTGTGTGACACTCCCCAGGAGTTCTCAGGGTTATGAGGCACCTTACCATCACCTGCTTTTAATATGAGAAAGTCTTGTTTGTGCTTGCTATAGGTCAGTTCCCTGAAACCACCAAGCTCTGGCAACACAAACACTACTATCTAGGCCTCCTCAGGCCTCAGTCTCTTTGTCCTCTCTTTCTGACTACAGCTTAGAGAATCTCTATCAACAGATTCTCCTCTAAGAGAAGTCTCCCTGCGATTTACGTGCATCTCCCCACCAATCGGCTTTCCCCCATCTCTTAGTTTAAAAACTGCTCTACAGCCTTTTAAATGTTTAGTGCCAGTAGTCTGGTTCCACCCTGGTTTAGGTGGAGCCCATCCTTCCTGTATAGGCTCCCCCTCTCCCAAAAGTGTCCCCAGTTCTTGATAAATCCAAACCCCTCTTCCCTACACCATCGTCTCATCCACGCATTGAGACTCTGAAGCTTTGCCTGCCTACCTGGTCCTGCGCATGGAACTGGAAGCATTTCCAAGAATGCCACCATAGAGGTCCTGGATTTCAGTCTCTTTCCTAGCAACCTAAATTTGGCCTCCAGGACATCTCTCCTACCCTTCCCTATGTCATTGAGACCTACATGTACCACGACCACCGGCTCCTCCCCAGCACTACACATAAGTCTATCTAGATGCCTCTAGCATTTTGTCTCTTTTGCTCTCTGTTTCCCTCAAACACTCCTGTGGATGTCCCTTTAGGCAGATTCCTTATTCATGGGAGAATAGGTTTGTTGATTCTATAGCCCCACTCTAGCCAGGCAATCAGGTACATTTCTATCCAATTAGGCTTTCTCTGGGGAAGCTAATTAGTACTAGTAGTTACCAGAGTGCTGACCCCAAGTACAAGCTCTCAGCACCCTGTCACATCTCGCTGGACATAGGGCCCCAAAATATCCATTAGTGATCACTAATCTCTCTGTGTCCCAGCTTTTGGGGTCTGATTGTGAATTTTTTCCATATTACTGTACTGTGCTAGTGCCCATACACCTTGCAGATAGGAGAAAGTGACTGCAAAATGTTGTCCATAGCAACACTAGTAATATGAGATGTATGAGACTGAAATACCTCCTGGGAATTAAGTCCTTCCAAAAACAGTGGTCCCCAGGATACTGTCAATGGATGAACTGTCAATGAACAACAGACCTGACAAGTAACTGGGGTTTCCTGACTGCTTAGGCTGTGCCTTTCTATTGGTTACTACAGTTCTGTGCCTCTTTTCCCCCAGGCTTTCTATTGAAGCATTAGAGGCTGTGCTTCTCAAGGCTATGAATGAGAAGCTGATACGAACTCTCTGGAAGCAGAAAACTTGGATGCTTCTTGAAAATCCGCAGACTCACCACGAGGGGGTGTGTTTGCTGGTGAGGTAAGAGATCTAGGAGAGAGCACTTCATCCTCAGGGATCGGCAACAAATAGAGTGACTGACAGGGAACTTTCAGGTATAGCTTTGTGCGGGGTGCCCTGGGTGAGAAACACAGAGCTTCCATGCGTAGGTTTTAGAGTTGTATGGTCATAGCAGCTAAGCTTTTGAAGTGCACAGTCTGCCCCATAAGTGGTTCCTTTTGTCTTCCAGGGTTCTGCAAAGATCTGGACTAATAACAGTGGAGATCATACAGAGCCTCCTTCCCTGGGTAAATTCCCCATCAGAAAAGCAGCGAGTCACCAGCACAGCTTTCTTTGCTCAGGTATGAGCAGTTCCACCATTAGGCTGTTATCTGTTGTTTACCTTTCTCTGAGGAATTGTACAGTTCAGTTCATAGGAATTCATTTTAGATAGTAGAATGTGTCCTTTATAAGGAAATCTCATAAGGAACTTCATGACACCTTTCTTAATCATTTTCTCTTTGTTATTTTTGGGGCCTATACTAGCCTAGCCTAGCTGCCTATTCTAGTTGCTGGTTAAGAGAGAGTGAGCAAGATATAGATAGGCTACGTCTACATTGGCAAGATTTTGCGCAAATAGGGTATGTCTACACTACAGCACTAATTCGAATGAACTTAATTCAAATTAGTTAATTTGAAATAAGCTAATTCGAATGAGTGCATTTAGACCTAAAAACTAATTCGAATGAGCATTTTGCTAATTCGAAATAGCATGTCCACATTGAGTGGACCCTGAACCGAAGTTAAGGCTGGCCAGAACCAGTGCCGTCAGGGCATCAGGTTAGGACTTAAGGTGTGGAGCTGCTTCCTCAGGCTAGCCGAGGGCTGTGCTTAAAAAGACCTGACCCCCACCCCGGACAGACAGTTCTCAGGATTCCCCGCTTGCATGTCTAACTCGATGGGGACATCAAAGCAGTCCTGTCTTGGAGTGCCCTGAATGCCCACACTCGGCACATTTCAGCACTCGACCATCAGCCCGGCTGCACTTGCCGCAGGCTGCCATCTGGGGGAGGTCAATCAGGGGGCTATCAGGATCCAGGAGGCCCTACAGGAAAGCTTCCACCCCGAGGAGCCCGCAGAGCCACCCCAGTCCTCCCCATCGGGGGCTCGTGCCCCATTCCTCCCTCACCTCCTTCCACTTACCCTTCCCGAGCCCCCTCTTCCTGATGTAAAAAATAAAGGACATGTGTTCAAAAATAGAAACTCTCTTTATTTAACAAAACTGGGGGCGGAGGGGATTAACCTCTGGGGGACTGAGAAAAGGAGATGGGAGAGGGGAAGAAAGAGGGTGGGAGAGGGGAGGTGGAAACCTGGGAGGAGGGAGCTGGAAGGGGGAAGCCAGGGGAAGAAGGAGGAGGGGAAGTATCAAACTATGGTACGCCATATCTTCAGAACTGTGTACAGATGTGGTCTTCTCACCTCAAAAACGATATGGCCTTGGAAAGGGTTCAGAAAAGGGCAAGTACAATGATTAGGGGTTTGGAACAGGTCCCATATGAAGAGAGGCTAAAGAGATTGCGACTTTTCAGCTTAGAAAAGAGGAGACTGAGGGGGGATATGATAGAGGTCTATAAAATCATGAGTGGTGTGGAGAGGGTGCATAAAGAAAAGTTCTTCATTAGTTCCCATAATAGAAGGACTAGAGGACACCAAATGAAATGAATGGACATCAGGTTTAAAACTAATAAAAGAAAGTTCTTCTTCACACAAAGTTCTTCTTATAGTCAACCTGTGGAACTCCTTGCCACAGGAGGCTTTGAAGCCTAGAACTATAACAGAGTTTAAAGAGAAGTTAGATAAATTCATGGAGGTTGGGTCCGTGGAGTGCTATTAGCCAGGGGGTAGGAATGGTGTCCCTGGCCTCTGTTTGTGGAAGGCTGAAGATGGATGGCACGAGACAAATGGCTTGGTCATTGTCTTCGGTCCATCCCCTCTGGGGTACCTGGTGTTGGCCGCTGTCGGCAGACAGGCTACTGGACTAGATGGACCTTTGGTCTGACCCAGTATGGCCATTCTTATGTTCTTATGTACTAAGCGCAGGGCTCAGGGTCGGGGGTCTCACTGGAACAACTTGATTTTCATGCAAACCTGCTCCTGGGTTTGGATGTGGCCTTTGGTGGCCAGGCTGGCAGCTATCCTGCCCTAGACGGCTGCATTCCTGTGCCTAGTGTGGAGGTCGTGGACGCTGGAGGCCTCCCCCCAAACCTCGATAATGTCCACGATCTCTGCACTAGACCAGGCAGGCGCCTGCCTCTTGTGGCCCTGGGCAGGCTCCTAGGAGCCGCCAGCCTGGTCCTGGGAAGAGGCGGAGGGCTGGGTGGCAGCGGGTGGCTGGCTCATGCCATGCCAGGTGCAGGGTCTGCTGGCTGGGTGCTGGCAGGCTTGCCACTGGCACAGGCACTGTAGCCAGACCATGCCCCTTTAAGGGCTCTGGGGCTGGGAGAGGGGCAGAAAAGTTTCCCTGGTTTGGCCCAGAGTGGCCATCAGGGCAACCTGATTAGGGTTAGCCTCCAACTAGTTCGAATTAAGTGGCTACACAGCCCTTAATTTGAACTACACAATTCGAACGAGGAGTTACTCCTCGTAGAATGAGGTTTACCTAGTTCGAATTAAGCGCTCCGCTAGTTCGATTTAAATTCGAACTAGCAGTTTGTATGTATAGCCGCTATTAAAGTTCATTCGAACTAACGGCTGTTAGTTTGAATTAACTTTGTACTGTAGACATACCCATACTTTTAACGCAAGAGTTTTTGCGTTAGAATATTTGCGCAAGAGAGCGTCTACACTGGCATGTGCTGTTGCGCTAAGAGGCGCTTTTCTGCAAACTCATCCGTGCCAGAATAGACGCTCTCTTGCGAAAGAAAGCTCCGATGGCCATTTTAGCCATTGGGCTTTCTTGCACAAGAAATTAATGTGGCCTGTCTACACTGGCCTCTTGTGCAAGAACAGTTGCACAGGAGGGCTTTTTCCTGAGCGGGAGCATCATAGGTTTTGCGCAAGAAGCACTGATTTTAGACATTAGAATGTCAGTGTTCTTGTGCAAGAACTCCCCACCAGTGTAGACAGGCAGCTGCTTTTGCGCAAAATCATGCCAATGTAGATGTAGCCATAGAATTTGAATTACTAGACCTTTTCTGACAATTCCTAGGGCTAATACTGACCAACAGCTCCTGATTTTGGTCTAGCTCAGCAAATCTTCTAAATGAATCTAGTGTCCTAATACTATAAAATAAGCAACATACAAATACATTAACATCTATCTTAGATTCTCATGAATGTAGAATAATAGATTCATAGATCATTAGAACTGGAAGGGATCTTGAGAGGTCTTCGAGTCCAATCCCCAGCCATCACGGCAGGACCAAGCACAGTCTAGATCATCCCTGACAGGTGTTTGTCTAACCTGCTCTTAAATATTTCTAGTGATGCAAATTCCACAACCTCCTGAGGCAATTTATTGCAGGGTTTAACCACCCTGACAGGCAGGACGTTTTTCCTGCTGTCCAACCTAAACTTCCCCTGATGTAATTTAAGCTCATGGCTTCTTATCCTATCCTTAGAGGCCAAGGAGAACAATTTTTCTCCATCTTCCTTAAAACATCCTTTTAGAAACTTGTATTATCTGAGTACTTCAAAATGAGAATGTAGTATCTGAGTGCCTCAAAACTCGTTAAAAGTATGTATCCCTACAACACCCCTGTGAGGCAGGGAAACACTATTAGTCCCATTTTGCAAACAGGAAACTGATGCACAGAAGGCCTAAGTGACTTGCCCAACATCATCTAGGAAGTCTTTGAGGGTGCAGGAAATTGAACTGGAACCTCCTAAGTCCTAGGCTGCTGACCACTGGAGCATCCTCCCTCTCCACAGCCTTGCTATAACGTCTGTGTCATATTTCACATTTACGCTAAGTCGCTATTTTAGAGGCTCATCTGGTGGTTCTAGGAATCTGTTTGTGCCCCCAAATCTTTCTACACCCCACCTAGGAAAGGAGTCACAAACGTGGGTTTTCAAGGTCTGCCTAGAGAGGCCTCATGAAAGCTGCCAATCAGAGCCCAGCTGGCTCAGATCTATGGAGCTACAGGGCTTTATTAGGTCAGTTCCTTTCAGGAAGTGGAGGGCCAAGAAAGGATGCTATTCTCTGGCCAAACCAATTCACAGGGGTTTATTTCAGGCAGCATTTTCTGAAGCTGAATTTGCAGAGAGAGAGTCCTTACGAGCCTTCAACATATAATTCGAGGGAGAAACTGAAAGTGGCCCCATAGGAAGAACCCAAGGAAAAAGTAGCAATAAACTGAAATGAAGCAATGACTCGCTGCTATTTCTAGGTTGGAACCAAGAGTAGTGGGCAGGCCCAGGTTCCCCAGTGGCATAAACCCGATGAAGGGGACAAGGCTTATGGAGAGGTTGAACAAAGAACAGAATATAAAGGGTCCAGAGTTGGGGCTGAAGACCCTAGTGAGGGCAACAGGACCTAAAAGGCATTTGTTTGGACTTTGGGACTTGGCCAGAGGGCTGAGCCATGGAAGACTCACTAAGATCGACTGGCAGGATGCACCTGGGCGAGAAAAGGACTGTGGTATCAAATGCAGTCACTGAGAGGCTTTCAAGGGATGAGCAATCCCCCATTATAGTGCCTAAAAGGAAAAAATCCATGTTTTTAACACAGTACTCATTCATATAGAATAATAAATTACAGTGTATTACGTGTCTCCTCAAATTATATTCGCTATCTTAATGAACAGATTAGAGCTAATGGACATGTTGATTTTATTTCAGCTAATGACTGATCCCATACTCAGGGAGAAGAAGACCCTTAAGTCTGCCTTACATATATTAGAAGAAAGGTCACGGGACAATAACAGCATTGTCCGTCAAATGGCTGTAAGAGGCCTAGGCAATTTAGTCTATGGGGCACCTGAGAAGGTAAGATAGAATACTGAATACAATGCAGCATAACTAGAGAAACTAAAGGAAACAATTGCTCAGGATTTACAGAGGCCATGCACAATGCACTAGGCCAACTTCTGCTCTCTCATACCCCTGTAACCTCTTTGCAGTCAATACACAGCAGGTTTGTTCCCTTGGTAAGCTGGGCATAAGGAAACAATATGGACTTAATATGATCATATGTAAATGTATACTCCCAGGAATGAAGAGTGTAGGCTTTATTTCCAAGATGAGAGATTCTATTCCAGGAAACAGAGACACTAAAAAACTCAAATCATGATAGATAATCAGCTGAACGTAAGCGCCCAGTACAAAGCTGTGACCAAAAGAGCTGAGGTGATCCTCGGAGGCATAGACAGAGGGATTCTGAATAAGAATAAAGAAGTTATTTTACCTCTGCTTATGGCACTGGTGTGAGAACTGCTAGAATACTATGTCAGGATCATGCCTGCAATTCAAGAAGGATGCTGATAAATTGGAGAAGAGTCACAAGAATTTTCAAAGGGCTAGAAAATGTGCCTTTAGATTCAATGGGGGGGGGGGGGGCGGGGAATGAAGCTAAACTAATTCAGACTGCTAGTAAGGCATACATTTTAATGGTAATTTTAATCATTGGAACCATTTACCAAGGGTTGTGGTGGGGTCTCTATCAGTAGCAACTTTAAAAACAAGATGGGCTGTTTTTCTAAAAGAGGTGCTCTAGTCAAACAGACATTATTTTGGGGAGGTTCTGTGTTGTGAAGGAGGTCAGACTGAATGATCACAATGGTCCCTTTTGGCCTTCAAATCTAAGTAATTAGAAATCTAATAGGATTACATAGGTGTAATATGGCACAGAGTTTGGCTTATTGTAGCTAGTACCTGATGTAAAATATAGCTATAGGTCACTAGGGGGGCAGATGAAATTCCCACTGCTTCATAATTGCTAAAAAAACCATATTAGAAATGTGGTTAGTGGAAAGTGTTTTTTAATGTCATACGTCTGAACAGGTGAAAAAGTACAAGAAGTTTCTTCTGGAGGCACTGATCAGGACTTTAGAAGACACTTTCAGTTCTGAAGTCGTCGAAAGCATGAAGGCACTGGCCAAAGTCCTTAAGGAGCTGAAAGGGAAGGACATAGGTTCTTCCTTCAGAGACCTCACCACACAGATCCGGAAGTACTTCGATAATGTACGTGAACAGAAGCCTTCAACCCCAGTTCAGCTGACATTGATGAGGCTCCATTTACAATGCATGATGTGTCCTCACTGGGCATTGTTCATGTCAGAATGAAGTGATTTTAGGCCTTAGGGAAGAGATGTGTTTTATGGAGGAGCAGAGAATTAAGAAAATGAGGATGCCATCCCTGCTCCTTCAGTCTCACCCTTCTGTTCATCTTTATTTCCAATGAGAATGGCAAAGGAAGTATGAATACTAGATTAGGTAGCTGCATAACAAGGAAAATGGGCATACAGGGTGTAATAGACTGTTTTGGGCCTGCTCCATACGATTTTTATGTCAGATGGTTGAAATTATTCCATTTTGCAGAGAAGTTTGAGATTTCAAATTTTGGTTTTGTTCCTATTTGGGGGACACACCCCCCAGCCCAAATTTCAAAACTCTTTGTGAAACAGTAATACTATTCTCAACCCAGCTCTACTGGGAGCCTTGCCTGAGGGCAGTCTACTGGCAGACTATGCTGGAGACAGGGAACCTGGAAACACTGGGAATTAGAGGTGCCAGGGTGCACATTTCCTGGCTCCTTGTCAGCCTGCCAGACAGGCTGTTCTGAAGGTGAGGGCCAGGAAGCCCAAGATCCCAGTCAGCCTGCTAGATGGGTCACCAAGAAGCTGACCAAGTACCCCTACTTGGCTTCTGGAAGAATTTTGTCAAAATTGAACTGTCTTCAAAGTATTTTGATGAATCAACACATTTGGCCCAAACTTGATTAATTCCAGTTCTTCTAAACTTCTGTCGTTGGAATCACTCTACCCTAATGTAGAAGAGACAGCTGTGCTAGATACATGATGTGGTTATTTCTTCGTTACCAACCTGTGTGGCTTTCTTGGCTATAGGAGGACAACACTCTTCGTGCATTGGCCTTTGTCCTGTTTGGTATCCTGGCCGGCTCTGCAAAGAGAAAATGGAAGGACTATTTTGCCAAGCAGGTTAGACAGAGCTGGGTCACGCTTCTTATGCACCTGCAAGATCCAAGCCCTGAGGTTTCAATGGTAAGAATGACAGTGACTTAATTACTAAGCAAAAAGAATCTTCCTCCTGATGCCAGGGGAGCTCTGCTATTCCTTCCCGCAGTGGAGACCTAAATTCTTCCCTCAGTTCATTGCCCTCCTTTTGAGTTAATCCCAGACAGGCTGGTCCTTAGCAGCCAGGGTTGTCTCACTGGAGTTCAGGATAGGTCATGGGTCTGATCCCAAGAGTTCATTCCTGCCTATCTCTGCACCCCACGTTCCTGCCTCCCCACAACAGAGGAAAGACCACAGCTATGCCTAGTGAAGCAGCTTTCATAGCTACATCCGTTCTGAAAAAACATTGCTGCTATCTCCAGTTTTCAGTATTATAAAATCATAGAACCATAGGTTTGGAGGAGACCTCAGGAGGTCACTGAGTCCAACCTCCTGCCCAAAACAGGACCAGCCTCAACTAAACAATCCCAGCCAGGGCTTTGTCAAGCTAGGACTTGAAAACTCTAGATTTAGAGGTTCCGTTGCCTCCCTAGGTAACCCATTCCAGTGCTTCACCACCTTCCTAGTAAAATAGTTTTTCCGACTATCCAACCTAGACCTCCCCCACTGTAACTTGAGACCATTGCTCCTCATTCAGTCATCTAGTACCACTGAGAACAGCCTCTCTCCATCCTCTTTGAAATCCCCCTTCAGGTAGTTAAAGCCTTCTATCAAAGCTCCCCTCACTCTTCTCTTCTGAAGACTAAATAATCCCAAATCCCTCAGCCTCTCCTTGTAAATCATGTGTTCCAGCCTCCTAATCATTTTTGTTGCCCTCCGTTGGACTTTCTCCAATGTATCAACATTTTTTAAGTAATGGGGTGCCCAGAATTGGATGCAATACTCCAGAAGTAGAATCCCTTTCCCCCTATTAAAGTCATGCTGGCATATTTTCTGTCTATTACTTCAGGGGAATCCCTTTTATTCTTGGGGTAGATGAGCAGTCAAGGACATGAGTTCCATTTGAATGAGCACAATACGTGTTATGGAACAATTCAATGGTGCAACCCTCTTTTTCAGGAGTGCAGAGCTACATTTCATCTCTGTGCCCCATTTTTGGGACTGAAGAGGCTCCAAACTATACTTAATGAGCATCTTAGTTGGAGAACCGAGCTGAACCCTGAGGAGCTCCAGATGGATATCTGCAGACACCTTGTGAGTGACCTATAGAATTATATGAGATTATTGACAGCATAGGCTTGTGGTGTAGAAGCAGGGGGAATGTGTGATGGGCAATGGAAGTATCTATGGGTATGTCTACGTTACAAAGTTAGTTTGAACTAACGGACGTTAGTTCGAACTAACTTTCATAGGCGCTACACTAGCGCTCCGTTAGTTTGAATTTAATTCGAACTAACGGAGCGCTTAGTTCGAACTAGGTAATCCTCATTCCACGAGGATTAAGCCTAGTTCAAACTTACTAGTTCGAATTAAGGGCTGTGTAGCCCCTTAATGCGAACTAGTGGGAGGCTAGCCCCCCCCAGGTTTCCCTGGTGGCCACTCCGGCCAACACCAGGGAAACTCGTATGCCCCCCTCCCGGCCCCGGACCCCTTAAAGGGGCACGGGATGGCTACGGTGCCCATGCCAGGTGCAAGCCTGCCAGCACCCAGCAGGCAGACCCTGCACCTGGTGCGGATCGAGCCACCCACCCGATGCCCCCCAGCCCTCCCCCTCTTCCCGGGACCAGGCTGGCGGGTCCTGGGAGCTTGCCCGGGACCGCAAAAGGCGGGCTCCCTCCTGGGCTAGTGCGGACATCGTGGACCTCGTCCACAATCTCCGCACTAGGCACAGGAAGGTGGCCGGCTAGGGCAGGAGAGCTGCCAGCCTGGCCACCCAGGAGCAGGAGTGCATGAAAATCAAGGTGGTCCACTGAGACCCCCGACCCTGAGCCCTGAGCTTACAATGGCCATCCTGGGTCAGAACAAAGGTTCATCTATCCCAGTAGCCTGTCTGCCGACAGCGGCCAACCCTAGGGACCCTGGAGGGGATGGACCGAAGACAGTGACCAAGCCATTTGTCTCGTGCCATCCCTCTCCAGCCTTCCACAAACTTTGGGCAGGGACACCACTCCTACCCCCTGGCTAATACCACTCCATGGACCCAACCTCCATGGCTTGATCTCACTTCCCTTTAAACTCTGTTCTAGTTGTAGCCTTCACAGCCTCCTGCAGCAAGGAGTTCCACAGGTTGACTCTGTGCTTTGTGAAGAACAACTTTCTGTTACTAGTTTGAAGCCTGTTACCCATTCCTTTCCTTTGGTGTCCTCTAGTCCTTCTTTATGGGAACTAATGAAGAACTTTTCTGTATGCACCCTCTCCACCCAACTTCTGGTTTTAGAGACCTCTATCCTGTCCCCCCTCCGTCTCCTCTTTTCTAAGCTGAAAAGTCCCAGTCTCTTTAGCCTCTCTTCATATGAGACCTGTTCCCAACCCCTGATCATTTTAGTTGCCCTCCCCTCTGCCACCCTCTCTTCCCCTCTCCCACCCCCTTTTCCCAGTCTCCCCCAGTTTTGTTCAATAAAGACAGATTCAATTTTTGAACACAATTGTCCTTTATTTTGTACATCAAGAAGAGGGGCTAGGGAAGGGTAAGTGGAAGGAGTTGAGGGCGGAATGGGGTACGCGCCCCCGATGGGGAGGACTGGGCCTGGCTCTGCGGGCTTTTGTGGTGGAAGCTCTCCTGCAGCCCCCCAATTGCCCCATCTCCCCAGATGGCAGGCTGCGGCAAGTGCAGCCGGTCTGATGGCCAAGTGCTGTGATGTGCCCAGTGTGGGCACTCCGGGCACTCCAAGCCAAGACTGCTTTGCAAGCGGGGCACCCCTGAGAACTGTCTGTCCGGCGTGGGGGTTGGGACCCTTTAAGCACAGCCCTCGGCTAGCCTGAGACAGCATCTCCACGCTCTTAGTCCTCCTCTGATGTCCTGCCGGCACTGCTTCCGGCCATCCTTAAGCCCGGTTCAGGGTCCACTTAATGTGGACATGCTAGTTCGAATTAGTAAAACGCTAATTCGAGCTAGTTTTTTAGTCTAGATCCGTTAGTTTTAATTAGCTTAGTTCGAATTAAGTAATTCGAACTAAGTTAGTTCGAATTAACGTTGTAGTGTAGACGTACCCTATTAGAGTGGGATACAGGACTGAGGGTGAGAGGAATGTAAATCTGCCATAGATTCCCACTTTCCCCACTTCTACACAGCCTCCTGTCCTTTCTTTTATTTACTTGTTTAAATTAAAAAAAAAGTCTGAGTGAGTCCAATAACTGACAGCAGTGGCAAGAGGAACACAGACTGTTTACTTGTGGTTTGTAAAGGCATGTGTTGGCAGTCGAAGGGCATTTCTAGCCAGAGAGAGCTCATGTGTCCCTGATTTTCTCTAGGCCAAAGAGAAGGCTGAGCTACTGGAGAACTTTTACAAAAGCACCATCACATACTTCTGCAGCAGCTGGGAAGAGATCCGGGCAGTTGCAGCCAAGTTAGCTGGTGAGAGAAAGTGTGCCGTGTCCCTTTTGGTATTCCCTTTGAGGTAGACAGAAAAAGTCCCTGTGTGCAGCACTGAGCTACTATTAATCTCTCCGTGCTGTGACTTCTCATGCATAAATGGAGATGTTAATGTTCTCCTACTTCTCCAGTGTGGTGTTAGGAGGAATTTGTAATTTGCAATAGAATGCTTTGAGATGGCGCAGTCATTTAGTAGCAGAGGCTGGCACACTGTCACGTAGGGTATGTTTATTCTCCGATCAAACTAGTGTGCTAAAAATAGAGTAGCTGTGGCAGGAGTAGCAGGAGGGGTTAACTATTCCAAGGATGATCCCATCCAAACCCAAAAGTCTGTTCTCAAGGTGGCTAGCTCCTCCGACTGCTTCTGTCATCTGACCTGCACTCTATTTTTAGTAGTCAGAGTTAGTGTGGACTCAAACTATAGACCTAAGCTCAGTGTTGTTGACTGTTCCTTACTGGTGCTTCATCACTGGGAGGTAGGCAGGCCACCGCCACACAGTGCCTGCTGTTGCAGGTTCCTGATTGCCTTGCCCAGGAAGCACTAGATTCCTCCCCTTTGGCCCTGTGCCATCCTTTCCTTAGCACACCCATGCAAGCCAGGCAAGCATTGTGGCCTAATTAATTTATCCATGTGAGATCCTTGCTTAGTACGCACTTATTCCTGGCCCCAGCCCTTTGTTCACACCACTAGATTAATACACTATCCTAGTATATCTCCACTAACTGACAGCAGTGGCAAGAGGAACATAGATTGTTTAAAGCAAATGAGGTTTTATGTAAACATTCTTAATTTTTTTCTCTTCAGTGTGGACGCTAAACTTTTCTAGTATTTTCTTGCCTACAGCTCACCTTAGACCCACAATAGAAGCCAAAGGGCCAATGTTATCACCTTGCACTTAACAAGAGAAGGTTTTTTATTGATGTTTATTTTACACTGCTTATTTAGGCATCATCCTGGAACATACGGACACCAAGAATATGAAATGGCTGGACATGGAACATCTGTTGACCTGTAAGTAACAAATACAGGTGAAATCCTATTCATTAGTGAGTTATAAAGAAATTTAGCTGACAAGCAAGCAGTAACTGATACCACAGGTGTGAAGTGCATCAGCCACACATCAAAGGACAGATTCAGCTTTAGTCTGCTCTGAAAGAGGTACGTCTACACTACAGCGTTAATTCAAGTTAACTTAATTCGAAATAGTTAATTTGAATTAAGCTAATTCGAATTATGCATCTATACACAAAACCTATTTCAAAATAGCATTTTGTTATTTTGAAATAGCGCGTCCACACTGAGTGGACCCTGAACCGAAGTTCAGGCTGGCCGGAACCAGTGCTGGCAGGGCATCAGGTTAGGACATAGTGTGTGGGGCTGCTGCCTCAGGCTAACTGAGCTCCGTGCTTCACGGGACCCTACCCCCACCCCGAACAGACAGTTCTCAGGGTTCCCCGCTCGCTTGTCTACCCCGATGAGGGAGAGCAAAGCAGTCCTGTCTTGGAGTGCCCTGAGTGCCTGCACTCGGGACACCACAGCACTCGGCCACATGGAGCCAGAGCTGCCCCTGGGCACACCGGTGCGTCTCGTAGGGTTGTTGCCATCAGCCCAGCTGCACTTGCTGCAGGCTACCGTCCGGGGAGTCCATCGGGGGGCTGTCAGGATCCAGGAGGCCCTGCAGGAGAGTGTCCACCCCGAGGAGCCCTCAGAGCCACCCCGGTCCTCCCCACCGGGGGCTCGTGCCCCATTCCTCCCTCACGTCCATCTACTTACTCCTCCCTAGCCTCCCTTCCTGATGTCAAATAAAAGACATGTATGTTCAAAAATAGAAACTGGGTTTATTGAACAACAGGGTGAACCTCTGGGGAGACTGGGAAAAGGAGGTGGGAGAGAGGAATAGAGTGGGTGGGAGAGGGGAGGGTGAAACCTGGGAGGAGGAAGTTGGAAGGGAGAAGCAAAGGGAAGAAGGGGGAAGGGAAGATCAGGGCCCAAGGTTGGGGGTCTCACCGCACCAACTTGATTGTCATGCAAACCTGCTCCTGGGTTCGCATGTGGCCTTTGGTGGCCAGGCTGGCAGCTATCCTGCCATTGACGGCCGTGTTCCTCTGTCTAGTGCGGAGATCATGGATGCTGGGGCATCCCTCCCAAACCTGAATAAGGTCCATGATCTCCACCCTGGACCAGGAAGGCACCCGCCTTCTCCAGCCCCTGTCAGGCTCCTGGGTGCTGGCAGACTGCTCCTGAGGAGCAGTGGAGGGTTGGCTGCCAGTGCCTTGCTGGCTCACGTTTTGTGGCTACTGGCTCAGGGGCCCCGGTGGCCACTGCTGGCTCTTGGCTGGTAGGCTTGGATCTGGCACGGGCCAGGGTCTATCCCTTTAATGGCTCTGGGGCCAGGGGGAGAGGAGAGGAAGTTTTCCTGGTTGTGCCCAGAGTGGCCACCAGGGCTCCCTGGGAAGGGCTGGAGGCCCCCTATTTTGAATTAATTGTCTACACAGCACTTAATTTGAAATAGCTATTTCAAATTTGGTGTTACTCCTCGTAGAATGAGGTTTACCAAATTTGAATTAAGCGCTCTGCTATTTCGAATTAATTTCGAAATAGCGGTTTGCATGTATAGATGCTATTAAAGTTAATTCAAAAGAACAGCTGTTATTTTGAATTAACTTTGCGGTGTAGACGTACCTGGAGGAAACTGCAGCCAGTGTGATATAAGTCAGTGCATCTCCTGGCTACCCTGGCAATGCCTCTTCCCAACCTGTGTGATCCACTCTTTGGGCTCCATCGGCTCCCTGGGAGCCACTTTTTGCTACCCCAAACTCCACACCATCAGATTTATTTCTGTCAGGAGATGTAAACTAACTTAAAAGCAGAAGCTATTGAGTCAATGGAGCACCTTCCAATTGGATGAGTTTCTGGTAGGGTCAGGGTCTCCCCTCTCCCCCCTCCTCCATCTCAGTTTGGAGCTTGGAAGGATCCCAATGGAGGAACCTAAAGCTTTGTTTGTACAGAGAGCTTCTGGAGCTTGGTACTCACTGGTACTAAATCTCCAGCTACTGCAGGCATAGGTGACTATATGAAAAGTGAGTCATATTCTCTGTAATTTCAGCTCTCCAGGTCCTACAGAATGACCCAAGTCCCATTGTCCAGCTGGTGGCAACTCAGGTCCTAAGAGACATCTGACCTGGATGAGTGCTCGGGGAATGAAGCACAGACAAATAGAAGAAAGAGCTCCTGCTTCTGTTTCCAGCTTGCACATCATATACTTGGGTGGGAAGCTAGACTGAACGCTATATCTGCTAGCTGTCTATGGGGTAGGGGAGTAGTATAAGGGCCCTACCATCAATCAAACATTAGCCCCGCCCCCTGACCCTGGAAGTCCCCCCCCCCACTCCCCGGAAGTCCCTTCTCCCTTGTCACTGGCAGTCCCGCCCCTGGAGGGTAGTACATCCGGGTCGAGAGGGACAGGTGACCGGAAGTAAAAAAGGATGTCATGTGACCCTGGTTAGGCCCGTCCCCTGTCACCGGAAGTCCCGCCCTTGGGGGTAATACATCCGGGGTAAAGAGGGGCAGGTGACCGGAAGTAAGGGGTGTCATGTGACCCCTCTAAGGACTTGCCCCTCCTCCCTCTACCAATCAGGAAGGGCTTTCCCCATAGGAACGCCCCGCGAACTGCTTTGACCAATCGGGGGGCAGTTCCGGGAACGGATGACCCGCCCATAAGTGGGTCGTGTGACCCCTCTAAGAACTCACCCCGCCTCCCTCCACCAATCAGGAGGAGTTTTTTCCCTGTAGGACCGCCTCGTGAACTGCTTTGACCAATCGGGGGGCAGTTCCGGGAACGGATGACCCGCCCAGAAGTGGGTCGTGTGACCCCTCTAAGAACTCACCCTGCCTCCCTCTACCAATCAGGAGGGTTTTTTTCCCTGTAGGACCGCCCCACAAATCGCTTTGACCATTCGGGGGGTGCAGTTCTGGGACCCGTTGACCAGACCGGAAGCTGGTCGTGTGACCCCTCTAAGAGCTTCCCGTGACACCCTCTGTCAATCAGAGCATAGCACTTCCCCATAAGTTCTAGCGCCACACAAAAGAGGCCATCTTGTTCCAAGATACAGCTAGGACACCGCAGCGGCACGCCCACGCTGTCTGAGCACGTTCCGCTCAAGCAGA
Organism: Pelodiscus sinensis; assembly: GCF_052426305.1. Lineage (NCBI taxonomy): Eukaryota > Metazoa > Chordata > Testudines > Trionychidae > Pelodiscus > Pelodiscus sinensis. The sequence continues at coordinate 16,394,233 of NC_143069.1, read as the reverse complement.
GGCGGCAACAATACCTGCAAGAGTGGTCATGACTGTATACTGTGTGGCAAAACTCACAATAATTTTTCGCTCCAAACAACTTTTTCACATCCAGAACCCCATAGTAATGCTCATCTCCGCCAAGCGCCGCGCGCCCGGGGCCGGCGCTCCCCCTGCCAAGCGCCGCGCGCCCGGGGCCGGCGCTCCCCCAGCCAAGCGCCGCGCGCCCGGGGCCGGCGCTCCCCCCGCAAGCGCCACGCACCCGGGGCCGGGGCCGGCGCTCCCCCCGCCAAGCGCCGCGCGCCCGAGGCCGGCACTCCCCCTGCCAAGCGCCGCGCGCCCGGGGCCGGCGCGCCCCCCCGTGCAAGCGCCACGCGCTATGTGCCCAGGGCCAGGTCAGCCCCGAGCACCTGGCGGGTGCATGCAAATGCCCCTGCGGGCGCCATAGCGCCCGTGGGCACCGTGTTGGGGACCACGGACCTACGGCAATAACAGTATTTAATAAGATTTCCAAACACAGTTCAGCACATAGGCCCTGGAGCTTGCAGTTTATACCCTCTGGAGTCCAAGTCAAACAGTCATGGTACCGCTGGGCTGGCGCATTTATGACACAACCCTCACAGTCCTCAAAAAGCTTTTCCCTAAGACAGTGACTAAGGACGGTATAAACACTAATGCGTACAATAGAGCGCATAACTTTTTTACGCTTATGATGTGGCACTGGCTCAACTAGGTCAATGCACAGCCACCTCCTGAATTCTTCATGGCCGTCATCCTAGGCGTTCTCTTCAATGCTTTGTATCGGTGTTGAGCAAAAACAAGGTGGGCCCGGTTCGTCTTCCTCGTCCGATGCAATGCTGTCCTGGGTCTGACGGTCAGCTAGAAAGGCATCGTCAACCTGTCAAAAGATTGCCAGAAAGAAATAATGTAAGACGCTCTGGTCATTTTTTTTTTAAAGTTTACAAAATCCCGGATTCCTAACCCCATGATGCCCCAACTTCGATCTTTCATTTACCTATTTGGCTTCTTTTCCATGCGTCTTGTCCGACTCCTGGGAGCCATGGGCACCTTCTTCCTCCAGGCTATCTAGCTTGTCTGGCTGCATCGTGAGTGGTTGGGTTTCGGTGTCAGATATTGGTTTATCCATCAGCGGGTGGGTCAAAGGGCTCCCTTCAACTTCTCCTTCCTCCTCGGAACTGTCGCTGAGGTAGCGCTTTCTTCTCGGCACCAAAACAAAGTTGGTGAAAGAAGCCATGTTTCCGCTCAGCGTTTGCACGCTCTCTGAAACACGCGCTCTTGGAACAAGATGGCCTCTTTTGTGTGGCGCTAGAACTTACGGGGAAGTGCTATGCTCTGATTGGCAAAGGGTGTCACGGGAAGCTCTTAGAGGGGTCACACGACCCGTCTCCGGTCTGGTCAACGGGTCCCGGAACTGCACTCCCCGGATTGGTCAAAGCGATTTGTGGGGCGGTCCTACAGGGAAAAAACCCCTCCTGATTGGTAGAGGGAGGCAGGGCGAGTTCTTAGAGGGGTCACACAACCCACTGCTGGGTGGGTCATCCGGTCCCAAAACTACCCCCCGATTGGTCAAAGGGGTTCGCGGGGCGGTCCTACAGGGAAAAACCCCCTCCTGATTGGTGGAGGGAGGCGGGGCAAGTTCTTAGAGGGGTCACACAACCCACTGCGGGGCGGGTCATCCGGTCCCAGAACTGCCCCCCCGCTTGGTTAAAGCGGTTCGCGGGGCGGTCCTACAGGGGAAAAACCCTTCCTGATTGGTTGAGGGAGGCGGGGCGAGTCCTTAGAGGGGTCACATGACACTCCTTACTTCCGGTCACCTGCCCCTCTTGACCCCGGATGTATTACCCCCAAAGGCAGGACTTCCGGTGACAGGGGACGGGCCTAACGGGGGTCACATGACACCCGGTCAGCTGTCCCTCTTGACCCGGATGTACTACCATCCAGTGGCCGGACTTCTGGTGACAGGGGAGAAGGGAATTCTGGCGGTCAGGGGGCGGGACTTCCGGGATCAGGGGGCAGGGCTAACGTTTGATTGATGGTAGGGCCCTTATACTACTTAGGGGATTACACATGCCGGGGGAATTCACTAAGGGTGGCTTTAATTGGCATTTAAGCATCTAACTGTGGATTTTGGTGATTTCCTTTAGATATCCAGGGCCTTTAACTGTGCTTGTATTGTCCAGTCTCATAAGTTGCTGAGAGTCCTCAAACTCCCTCTGATGATATTGGGAGTTCAGAACACTCTGCCCTTCAAAGAAGGTACTCAGCAGATATCATTCGTCCTCCAAATTTAGAGGCTATGATCCTCCACCTCATAGAAAAAGTTTCCTGAATAGTTAGGTTTCTAGTCTCTCTCAGCACTTTACTCTTGCCCTCCTGGGTTCTGGGCCTATGAGGAGTCACCAGACAACAGTTAGCAAAGGAGGGTAAAAGGCTGAGGGGGTCTGGGATATCATTGTCTGTGGTTCTCAATGGGGAGAGAATCTTCCTGTAATGGCTGAATATGGGAAGGGGATCAGTGTTTTCCCCTGTTGAATTGACACTTTCTGATAATTCACTATATTAGGTAATAGGAGTTCCCCTAATCTTGTGGTGTTTCCTGTTTTGGAGATTGTTTTCCATTCCATATCCAGCAGCTTAATCCCAACCCATATTATTATATTTATTAAGGGGCATTGTACAAATGCTGATGACTCTTTAAGTTTATTTCTCAGGTGCTGGCCATGCTGTGTCTCACAAACAGTCACCTGTAAATAACCCTCCCCTGTAAATAATATAGTGTTTGTATTTACTGTGCACATGTTTCCAATTAAACTCTTTGAAGTATCTGTTTCAATTACTCAGGGGCCTGATTTCTTCTTTCAGAGTATGTCTACACTACAGCATTATTTCAAAATATCTTATTTCGAAATAGCGCGTCTACACACAAAATGCATTTTGAAATAGCGTTTTGCTATTTCGAAATAGCGCGTCCACACTGAGTGGACGGTGAATCGCATTTAAGGCTGGACAGAACCAGGTCCGGCAGGGCATCAGGTCAGGAGTTACTTTGTGTGGCTGCTGCCTGAGGCTGTCTGAGGCCTGTGCTTAAAGGCACCCCCCTGGACAGCCAGTTCTCAGGTTTCCCTGCTTGCTTGCCTACCTCCATGAGGGACAGGAAACCATTTTGTCTCTGTGTGCTCTGGTTGCCTTCACTCGGGACATCACAGCACTCTGCAACGTGAAGCCAGAGCTGCCCCTGGGCACTCTGGTGCTTTTCGTGGACGCGTTGCTGCGGACCTGTCTGAACTTTCTGCAGGCTGCCATCTGAGAGGTCCATCAGGGGGCTGTCAGTATCCAGGAGGCCCTGCGGGAGAGCTTCCATCCTGAGGAGCCCTCAGAGCCTCTCTGGTCTGCCCCACTGGGGGCTTGTGCCTCATTCCTCCCTCACGTCCTTCCACTTACCTCTCCCTCAGCCCCCTTCCTGATGTCAAATAAAATACACGTATTTTCATGAACACAAACTATCTTTATTTAACAAAACCCCGGGGGAGAGGGGGGAGAATGAAACTCTGGTGAGACTGGGGAAAGGAGGCGGGAGAGGGGAGAAGAGAGGGGGGGAGAGGAGAGGGGGAAAACTTGGGGGGAGGAAGCAAGGGGAAGAAAGGGGAGGGGAAGGTCAAGGCTCAGGGTTGGGGGGCTCTCCAGACCAACTTGATTTTCATGCAAACTTGCTCCTGGGTTCACATGTGGCCTTTAGTGCCACGCTGGCAGCTATCCTGCCATTGACGGCCGCATTCCTCTCTCTAGTGCAGAGATCATGGACATTGGGGGCAATCCCCCCAAACCTGAATAAGGTCCATGATCTCCACCCTGGACCAGGAAGGTGCCCGCCTTCTCCAGCCCCTGTCAGGCTCCTGGGAGCTGGCAGACTGCTCCTGGCGAGTGGTGGAGGGCTGGCTGCCAGTCTTTGCTGGCTCATGTTTGGGGGCCACTGGATCAGGGGTAGTGACTGCTGGCTCTGGCCTGGCAGGCTTGGAACTGGCACAGACACTGTGGCCAGAGTCAACCCCTAAAGGCTCCGGGGAGGGAGGAAGGAGAGGAGTGATCTTGGTTGAGGCTGGAGTGGCCACCAGGGCACCCTGGGAAGTGTCAAAGTCAGACAGGACTCACAGATTTGGCAGACTGCTCTGTTTATTTCAGCAAAGCTTTGCTAAAATGCATTCAGAAAATGTGAGTACCATACAAGGTTCAAACCCCTTGATTTTATACAGTCAAAAGGCCAAGTTAACAAGATCAAAGGGTGTGGCAAAACTTCACATTATTAGTGTGGTTAAGTATCTTCATTTCAATATCAAGCACACAGCAATCTCCTGGCTATATCTCCCTGATTATCTAGAATTGCTTTCTGTCTAACACCTAATGTTTCTCTTCCTGTTAAACTCAGGCCCAAATTGGCTAGCACCTTGATCTGCATACCTACAATCAACATTAACATACTTTTCTTCTTCCTCTTAAAAGACAAACAGAATTCCTTCAACTTATTCAATTATTACAGTACAATTCATCTTTCTCCTACAGTATAATTCTTTCTACTTTCACAATCCCTCCTTTTGGTCAAGCCTCGCCTATGACCAACAATTACTGGGTTCCTTGCATTAACCGTTCTTTGTCTTTTTGTTCATTAGTGATATTTAAAAGCATCAGATTAGCACTCTGGTGAGGGGACATGTCTGTGACATGTCTTGCACAGTTTTGGATACAACAGGAGATTAACTGAAAACATACAAACATTATTAAGATTCCAAATAGGATAGTCAGGGCTTCCTGAAACAACCAGTTTCCTATGCCAGAGAAATTGGACAAGTTACTTAGCCATTTTCACAGGGAACTTGGCTCTTCGTTGGAAAGGTATGCAATCTTTTTTAAGTAGCTAGCGCGATCTATTCTATCATTGGTGTTGTCTGGTATATATACACAACATTCTTTGCCAATGAGAGCACAGGTCCCTCCTTTTGCTGCCAGCACTATATCCAATGCCTGACGGTTTTGGAGGACCACTTGTCTGATCGCTCCTGTTTCTTTGGCCAGGGCCCTTAAACTTTTTCCAGTTTCATTTTCCATGATTTTAACTACTGTTTGTAACCTCAGAAGCCTTTTTGCATGATGTATTACTCCCCCAAGTGGGTCAAAGGAACCACCAATAGCCTCTTCCCAAGTTAAAGGGCTTATGTGATTCACATACCATTGGGCATCCGACAAGTCCCTTCTTTTTCGCCTAAAATTACGGAGGCGTTCTCATGGGAAGGACTCTAACACTCGGAATTGTGGGAAGAGTTGGGCGGGATAACAGATACCTGACCAGTTAACTGGTAATGTGGTATAGGCCTTTGTCCCACAGACCCAATGATGGCCTATCAAAGCCGGGAAGGGTCGGTTGCACCCCTTTGCCATATAGGTGTCTACAAAGGAGGAGTAATATCCCCCGAAGGGCACACGGTGATTCTCCTTACGGGGAGTGGTGTTATTTGCATGGCATTAAAGATTGTACTGATGTTACAATATGCTGGAGACAACTGCTCCTCCCCAGATTCAGCCCCGTCCCATTACACACCAAACACCAGTGACCTTTTTTCTCCTCCACACTTATCCGTTTAGATACATTTATTCCCACAATTATTCCCACTGCTTCCCAAGTGTCATTACTGTTCCATGTCTTGTTAAACGGGTGAGGCCTGGGGAATTAAGTGGGATTGCCAAGACAGGAACCAGCTTGTGAGTGGGATGGAATGTGGCTGCAGACCCAGCAATTAGAGATATTAAGGGTCTGAGCGATCCATACTTGCTGGTGGATAAAAGAATTGTCATTGTCATTGTGGATTCCCCAGATCTTAAGACACCAGTGGCCGAGGAACAGGCCCCACCAGAGGCACATGTTGGAGGCAAGACCCTTTTGGTTCTGACAACCTCCACTGAGGGACCCGCAGTTACGGTTTTATGTCCACCAGGCAGCAGGCGCTAGGCTCACTACTGCTTCTTCTTGGGCCTTGCTTTTGGTCCTCATCTGCTTCAGGCAATCCTTACGCGAACGTAGGTTGTAAGGTATTGCAGGCTGTTCCTCTACGTCTTCTTCTGGAGTCAAAATTGACTCTGCATGGTCCTGAGGTGATGATTGGTCCGCTGGGGATGGTGCCTTCTTACACTGCGAAGCCTGTATCCATGCTGCGATGCCGGATAACTTAACAGCCGTCTGGGCAGTGAGCAGCACCTGATGCAGGCCCTTCCACCGGGGTTCCATGGCGTGTTTTCGTTGGTGGTGTCGTACGTAGACCCAATCACCTGTCTCGAGAGTGTGGCAGGCATCCGAGGTGGGTTCCGTCGGCCAGGCGGCTCGAACCTGTGAATGGAAGTGACTTACAGCTTGCATTAGTCCCTTGCAGTACTGAAGGAGTGTACTGTGAGTCAAGTTCAAGTCTGAGACTGGAGTAATGGTAGCCATTGTTCACATAAACAATTTCAAAAGGACTTAGTTTATGTCTTTGGGATGGTAGGGACAGTGCAGCAGGTGTGTGACATGTAACACACGATCCAGGTGCTGAACAAGTTGTTCAGTAAAACGTGTACCCTGGTCACTGGACAGAGTGGCAGGAGTTTCTTTGGCAGGCATTTAACAAACATTTGGCAACAGACAGCGAATCAGCTTTGCAACAAGGAAAGACTTCAATCCAACCTGAAAATAAGCATACCATAACCCAAATAAATTCATATAGTTGACACACAGGCATTTGTACAAAATCAAGCTGCCAATGCAAGAACAGTGCTTGGGGCAGGCCCCAGAACCCTTGAGCTACCTTTACAGGTTTGCCAACATTGTAGCTTTGGCAAGTGGTACAGGCGGCACAGTGGTGAGCTGCAAAAGAGCTGAAATGGGGGGCCCACCATTCTGCCTTAGTTACAGCAGAGATCATACCCTCCTTTCCGACATGCGAAACGCCGTGTAGCAGGGCGGCCAGAGCTGGGTAGAGCGAAAAGGGGGCCACAAAGGCACCAATAAGGGGGCGCCAAAGGGAATCAGGGTGTAGAGAGCAACCCTGGGCGACCCAGGAGTCTTTTTCTGTTTCTGAGGCAGAGTCTTGGAGCAGGTGAAGCAAAATGCAGGACAATGTAGCACTTTAAAGACTAACAAGATGGTTTATTAGATGATGAGCTTTCGTGGGCCAGACCCACTTCCTCAGATCAAAAACCAGGAGCAGGGTGACTTTAGAAAGGGACTGCGGTGGTACAGAAACAGAAAGGGAACCGAGAAACGCACCTGGGGAAGGTTCTATGGCAGCATTACCCTTAGCAACATCAGTATCTGCTGTGGAGTGACCAGGGCACTTAACAATAGCTAATGCAGATGGGAGTGCATACAGGAGAGCAGCAATGTAGGGGCCATTCTTGATAGGGGTACCAGCAGAGGTAAGGAAACCCCGAGCTTGCCAGAGGGTGCCAAAGTCATGTACAACCCCAAAAGCATATCGAGAATCAGTGTAAATGGTGGCGGAGCGTCCCTCAGCCAGAAAGCAAGCGCGGGTTAGGGCAACTAGTTCAGCGACTTGTGCTGAGGTCACAGAAGGGAAAGGCGCAGCTTCTAGGGTTTCAGAGAGTGATACCACAACGTATCCTGCGAGGAGACGACCTTGGCTATCTCTAAAGCAGGAACCGTCAGTGAATAACACAAGGTCGGAGTTAGAGAGAGGGACATCAGAAAGGTCGGGGCATGAGACGGTGACAGCAGAGACACTTGCAAGGCAGTCGTGGGGTTCACCGTCATTAGCCAGAGGAAGGAGAGTGGCAGGGTTCAACTGAGAACAGCACTTTATGGTGATATGCGAAGCCGAAAGCAGTAAAAGTGAGGCGGGCGGAGGAAAGGTGAGCTGTATTACATTGTAGCAGGAGAGTATCTATAGAGTGAGGGACCATGAGAGAAACAGGAGAGCGGAGGACAAGGGACTCAGACATTTCAATTAGGCGTGCCGCGGCAGCCACAGCACGCAGACAGGGGGGTAGACCTTGGGCAACAGGATCCAAGGTGGCAGAGAAATAAGCTACTGGACGATTTTTGCCACCATGCTCCTGAGTAAGAACCCCAAGTGCACAACCAGATTGCTCGTGGCAGAAAAGGGTAAAGGCTTACAGTAGTCAGGTAACGCTAAGGTGGCTGGGAGGGCAGTGAGAAGCACTAAAGAGTCAGTTTCTGAGGCAGATAATGAAGGGGAACAGAGGAGTAGATCATTTACACATTGGACCAATGTGGACCCAGAGGGGAAGACCAGGTCAACAAGGTCTTTGGCTAATGCTTGGGAAAAGTAAGACGGGCTTTCTGTGTACCCCTTGGGAAGCATACTGCTGCTCCTTGTAAGAAAAGGCAAAAAGATACTGGGACTTAGGGTGAACCGGGACAGAAAAGAAAGCAGAACACAGATCAACATCAGTAAAATGAGTTGCATCTGGCAGGATAGAAGCCAGATTAGTTGCTGGGTTAGGGATTACAGGAAAGGTGGGTACAACAATGCAGTTAATAGCTTGAAGATCCTGAACAAACCGCCATGATTTACCATCAGCTTTTCGAACTGGGAGGAGGATAGGGGTGTTACAGGGGCTGGAACAGGGGACAATAATGCCTTGTTCCCACAGGGTGGATATGACCGGAGCTGAAACCTTTAAATCCCAAAAACCCGGTGCCACGACCCCTTCTCTGACCTTATCCCCATTCTTGGTACCCTCCCCATTCCCAGTACTGTCTGCCCTGCCCTGAATAATGCTGTATTTGCAGAGCTATCAACTTTTGTGAGGACTGCTTCTCTTTCTTTTTAGAGTGCAGTGGCAATGCTCTGCCACTGCTTGCAATTTGTCCATGGTCTTGGCCTCCCATCCAACACTTATTTGCTTTAACATACTGCTAATAGCAGATAAGAGGCTATTAACAAACGCATGCGCCAGGGTGCCCTGTCCATTTTTACCTGGTTGCTGTATCCCAAAAAACCCAAAAAAACCCAACCAACCAAACAAAAAAACCATCAGTCAGTCTGTGTGATAGTTGCCCGGGTTTTTTTCTTTGTTGCTGTTTACGGGGTTATAAGTAGTTTACACAGTTGCAGGAGGTCTGCTTCAGAGGGTTCATAGGCATTGCACACTAGCAAAATTCCTCTGCAAATTTGGTAGGGTTTTCCTGGGGCTTTGGAAAACCTTTTAAAATCGAGTGGAGCTCCGTGTGGGTCCAGGGTTTATAGCTTCAAGTGGGACCGGTCTGAGTCTTCTTGGAGGACGGGGTAAAGGGAAGCGCTCGGTCTGGTGGTGGGAGAGGAGGTTTCCAATAAAGCTTTTTCTTATAATTAGAATTTTTAAGGGAGGCGAGCTTCGATTCAGTTCATTTAAGATTTGCCTCGTCCCACCACTGCATGAAGCAATCTACCTCTCCTCTAGCCAATTTAGTTTTGGGAAGGCCAAGTTTGTCTTTTAAGACGTCCACTTGGTCTTTGTTCCAAGATCCTAACAGTGGCCACTGAGTTTTGGGATCCCCCCAGAGTTAATCTAGATCATTTTTCCAGAAATTTACAGGAGTCCGGACCCTTTCTAAAATATATAAACTGAGCCAGGGTCCCTTTAGGGAACTATCCCTGCTTAGACGTCTAGTTACCCATACAGGAGGACTTCATACACCAATCACACAAGGAGGAAATTCGGGTTCGTCAGAGCGGTGCCCAGTGCAACACACAAAAGAAGCCCACAGGCTACTGCCTCAATCGCCCTTGCGTTCACTCCAAGGATTTTATCCAAGGTGCGGTGCGGCTGCGATTGTGCAGATTCCAGTCACACAGACCGCGGGGACAGGAGCCCCTTGGTCGGCCAGTCCCTGGACAGGGATGGCTCCCAGACTCACTCACACCACAGGGAAGACGGATAGACACAGAGACAAGACAGTCCTCAGTCCGGACAAAATAATTACCTGACCAGAGTCCTGATGTTAGATCCCGGGATCCCTACCAGAACAGAGCAGGAACCAACAGGTTCGATGGCGTAGACTTCGCTGTGGTTGTGCACCCTTCCGTTCTGACGGAGGACCGCTCGGGCCAAATGCCCAGGTGCCGGCTACCACGGTCATCCTGCCAGACAGTCAGGGATCACACAGCCTCAGCGAAGACGGTTGCCATCTCGGTGGAACCTCCAAATTGTCAAAGTCAGACAGGACTCACAGATTTGGCAGACTGCTCTGTTTATTTCAGCAAAGCTTTGCTAAAATGCATTCAGAAAATGTGAGTGCCATACAAGGTTCAAACCTCTTGATTTATACAGTCAAAAGAAAGCCAAAATTAACAGGATTAAAAGGGGGACAAAACTTCACATAATTAGTGTGAGGCTACTCAAGTACTCTTCATTTCAATATTAAGCACACAGCAATCTCCTGGCTATATCTCCCTGATTATCTGGAATTGTTTCCTGTCTAACACCTAATGTTTCTTTTCCTGTTAAACTCAGGCCCAAATTGGCTAGCACCTTGATCTGCATACCTACAATCAACATTAACATACTTTTCTTCTTCCTCTTAAAAAGACAAACAGAATTCCTTCAACTTATTCAATTATTACAGCACAATTCATCTTTTTCTTACAGTATAATTCTTTCTACTTTCACACCCAGGACAGGGCTCCTGGTGATTAGCACGAGTCATTAGGGATTGTGGTTTCCATGGAGCCAGGCAGGGGCCGTATCTCGCTGAGGGTCTCACTGGGACCCATCCTGCGATCCCAGGGACACTGATCCAGCCCCAGTCCCTGTGTCCCATCCTCACTCCAGGGAATTGGCTCAGCCCATGGTGTATAGACACCCTGTATAACTAGCCACAGATTCCGGCTTTCTCATACCCTCCCTGCCCCTGAGTGTCTTTGTTCCACAGATGCCCTCGTGGGCCAAGGGAAACTGCAAGATGTCTTTGTAAGTGCCCCCCAAAACTCCCCAGCTCTGTGCCTTGCCTCACCCCACACCAATGCACCATGCACCCCCTCACTGCATATGAATACCCCCTGCTGTCTGGGATCAGGACTGTCTGGTGTGTGGCTGTGTGTGTTTGTGTGCTGGTTTTGACTCATACACATAGTGACTCTCTTCCCTCCCTACCCCAGGAGCCCAACCCCAGCGCTGAGGGACTCACCTATGCCGAACTGGACCCCCCAGCGCTGCAGACTAAGCGGGGGGCCCTGTCCCCAAACCCATCCTGTATGCCGCAGTCAGCACCTGTCCTCTGCCCCCATAGAGGAAGTCACTAGATCAATGGGGCAGGGAGGATGGTCCCCAGAGAGTGATGCAGTGACCCCCCCCCCAGAGAACAGGCTCAGCTTATGGTCTCTCCTGAATCCCTTCCCCCGCCCGCATCTGGTACTGCCCCACCCAGTCACATGCCTCACCCTCAGTCCCATGGGTACATGTGCTGGTCTCAGATTCCCTCCCCTCTCCCTGTGGGCACACACCCTGGTCTCAGACCCACCCCCATGGGCCCACCCCCTGGTCTCAGACCCACCCCAATGGGCCCACCCCCTGGTCTCAGATCCACCCTGTCCACTCCTGTCTGTCTGCAAACCTCACTGAGGAAGACGATGGTGAGAGCAGATGCCATAATGGGCCAGTGAGGGGCACCAGCCACACCCCTTTTCCCAGCTCCACCCAGCCTCAGATAAGGAGTTCCACTGCATCCACCACCCCTTGTTTCTCATCTGCAGGCAAAATCTCATGTGGTCACAGTTACCAGAGTTCTCTGAAAACCGAGGAAACCCTGAAATCATCAGCCTAGCCAAATGTCCAGCAGCACCAGCTTGTCCATGTCTCTGTGGGGAGGGAGGGAGGGAGGTCGTCTTCTTTGGGGAGGGTACACTAGGCTGGGAGCCGGGTTGTCATAATCAGGAGTGCTGACCAGTGTCTGGTGACTAAGGGGTTAACCCTGTAGCTAGCCAAGTATCAGATGGTAAGTCAATAACAATGCAGGTAGAAAATTCAAACTGAAAAACAGGGGTTTTCTCTCTCTCTTCTGTGTTTGAGAGGTAGAGTAGTCTCTTCCAAGACTGAGGGAAATGGGAGAATGGGAAGCGACTGTCTAGGAAGGAGTATGGCAGAAAGGGATCTAGGGATTATAGTGGACCACCAGCTGAATATGAGTCAGCAGCGTGATGCTCTTGCAAAGAAAGCAAACATGATTCTGAGATGCTTTAACAGGTGTGTTGTGAGCAAGACATGACAAATCATTCTTCTGCTCTACTCTGCGCTGGTTAGGCCTCAGTTGGAGTATTGTGTCCTGTTCTGGGCACCGCATTTCAAGAAAGATGTGGTGAAATTGGAGAGGGTCCAGAGAAGAGCAACAAGACTCATTAAAGGTCTAGAGAACATGACCTATGAAGGAAGGCTGAAAGAATTGGGTTTGTTTAGTTTAGAAAAGAGAAGATTGAGAGGAGACATGATAGTCGTTTTCAGGTATCTAAAAGGGTGTCATAAGGGGGAGGGAGAAAACTTGTTCATCTTGGCCTCTGGGGATAGAACAAGAAGCAATGGGCTTAAACTGCAGCAAGGGAGGTGTAGGTTGGACATTAGGAAAAAGTTCCTAACTGTCAGGGTTGTCAAACACTGGAATAAATTGCCCAGGGAGGTTGTGGAATCCCCATCTCCGGAGATATTTAAGAGTAGGTTAGATAAATGTCTATCAGGGATGGTCTAGACAGTATTTGGTCCTGTCATAGGGGCAGGGGACTGGACTCGATGACCTCTCGAGGTCCTTCCAGCCCTAGTATTCTATGATTCTATGATTCTCTCTCCAAGAATGGATTTCTTAGAATGTGTAAGTAGGGAAAACTTTAGCTAGTCCGTCAGGATTTGTTGTTTTCCTTGTTTGGGGATTTGGAAATAATGTCTAAGCTGTTAATTATGTTTTTCTTTTTTCTTTGTAACCAAGTTTTAGCCAATGGGGTTTCCGTGAGTATCTTTATCAATTTGGTGGCTCTTTCCATCTAACCACTTTACTGTGCTTGCTACTGTAGTTTTATTTTGATAATAAAGAATTGTTGTATCTTGTAATTAACCGGGATTGGTTGATTGTTGTGTCCTTAGGACTCAGTGCCTACTTACAGGGGCAGAGTTCATTGTTGTCTGTGAATCTCCTGTTTTCCCAACATGAGCCCTGGCACCATGAGAAGAACAGGTGTGATGGGGAGAAAAGCAGGTGTAATGGGTTTGCTGCTCTTTACTGCATAGCTGAGTGGGGATGGCAACTTTGCAGCTTTACACTCTTGCGCAATGCCGTTATTCCTGAAAATAATCGGCGTAACAGCATCGCGCAAGAGGGTTTTTCTTGCACAAAAAGGGGCAGTGCAGACAGCTCCTTCTGGCACAAGAGCCTCTTCTGCAAAAATGGTGGCTCATTAGGCGATATTCCACGCTTAGCCTCATTTGCATATTTCTCAGGCAAGAAGCCGCGAGTGCAGACATAGCCTGACTCAGCCAGCCGCGAGTGCAACAGGGCCTCATTTATCCCATCAAATGCAGAGGGGCCAGATCAGATCAGCACAAATCCAGATTCTCTGGGGAATGAGGCAGTGCAAGGCTGCAGCGCCACCTGCGGCCACAGGAGGAATTGCCGGCCCTTGTCCCTGTGTGTGCTGGTTGGGAGGTTCCCATGGAAAGCAGCACAGTAGAAGGTTGGAAATAAAGGGCTCTAGTGCCCCCCCAGGAGTGTGTGGCCCCAAGGACCATACGAGAAGGGGCTGTCGCCCTGAAGCGGGTTCCCCCAGGGCCAACGGGCCAAGTGTGGATGTGACCTGTGGGCCCATGAGAAGGGGAATGATGTTGGTCTCCAAGGGAGGGGAACACCTGGCCTGGGGCAAGTCCCTTCAGCTGAGCTTGCCCAGAGATGCTCTCAGCATCTGTATCGTTCTGCAGCTGGCGGGGGGAGGAGGGGAGGGGGAGGGAAGGGGCTGTCTGTGTCCCTTTCTCCCCACAGAGATACGGACAAGCTGGAGCTGCAGGACACTGAGCCAGGCTGATCATTTCCTCGGTTTTGCAAAGACCTCTAATTAACTGTGATTGCATGAGATGTCGCCTGCCGATAAGAGGCAAGGGATACCAGAAGAGATGAAATATTGTTGACTTCCTGTAGCTGCAACCACCAGCTGAGCACCTTATTTGAGGAGGGGTAGAGCTGCGCATTAGGGGATCGGTGGTACCCTTCACTGCCCCATTATGGGATCTGCTCTCACCATCCTTTTCCTCGGTGAGTATTGCAGAGAGCCAGGGGCATGCGCCTGTGGGGAGATCTGAGACCAGGACATGTGCCCATTGGAGGGAAACTGAGGCATGTTTCCAATGGGGAGGGTATGGGTCTGAGCGGCTGGATGCGGCAGAACCAGCTGCAGGAGGGTTATGGGGAGACCATAAGCCGAGCCTATTCTCCCATGACAACTTGCTTTACTTAAGAACCTTGGGTGAGGGACCTTGTCAGAGGCTTTCTGGAAATCTAAATGCACTATCTCCACTGGATCCCCCTTGACCACATGATAGTTGACTCCCTCAAAGAACTCTGGCTATTAGTAAGGCATGATTTCCCTTTACAGACACCATGTTGACTTTCCCCAACAAATTATGTTCATCCATATGTCTGACAATTTTATAATTGTCACAGACTGGCCTGACTGCATCCAAGCACACCGAGGTGGGGCAGAGTCCCTGGTCCCATGGTGCAGTGGGGGGAAACTGAGGCACAGAACAAGGCAGGGTCACCCAAAAGGTGCAGAGTGAGCCAAGGGTGCACCCCAGATTAACATGCCCATCCCAGGACCCCGCTCCTCTACCCTCTCCTCTGCTCCCAGTGGACATGCCTAACGTACACATTGCGGCTGCAGTGCGGGCATTTTGCTCAAGAACAACTGTTCTTGTGCAAAAACTTGTGGCACGTCTACACTGCACATGAATTTTTGCGCAAGTAAATTTGCAGTGAAGCATCAGAAAAGAGGGCTTCTTGCACAAGAGTTATTCCTCTCCCCACGAGGAATAAGCCCCTTTTGTGCAAGAGCTGTTGTGCAAGAAGGCAGCGTGGACAGGCTCCAGGGGCTTCTTGAGCAAGACACTTTTATGGCTAATATGGCCATCAGAGCTTTCTTGTGCAGGAGAGCATTCAACTGCCATGGACACTCTTGTACAAAAGCACATGGCAGGGTGGAGGCGGTCTTGCACGAGACCTTTTGCTCAAGAACTCCTGCGTGAAACAGTTCTCGTTCAAGAAGCCTGCAGTGTAGGGCAGGGAGCAGCCTGTGGGGCTACTGGAGCTGCTGGCCGCAGGATGCCCAGTCAGGGAGTGGGGGGGACCCCTAGGAATGGCTCAAACTTCCCAGAGGGATGGCTAGAGGAAGGACATTTGCCTGGCAGGGTGAGGTGGGGGGGCAGTGACCTCACAGTGACTTTGGGCAGCCCTCAGCATATAAGGCAAAGGGCAGGTGGGGAGGTGGTGACCTCACAGAGGGACCCACATCTCAGGCTGATAAAGGGGGGGGGCGGGCCCAGGGGACTTTGGAGACCCCCGGTTGCTTTAGCTCTGGTGCGTCTCCTCCTCACGGTTCCTTTGTGCTCTGTGAGTTCCACATCCCGACACCTTTGTGCAGAAGGTAAGAGCCCCCAGGGGTTTGGATCCCGCCCGGGGCCGGCTGGGTTCCTCCATCCCGCCCGCATTTCTGCTCTGTTCTTACCTCTTCTGTGCCCTTTCCCTGCTGCCCTCCCACCCCCCAGCTTGTGACACAACAGACAAGCTGAGGGATGGGGTGAGATTTGCAGGAGCCCGTGGGGCGGGGGATGCAGCCCCCGTTGTGGGGACTGGTGAGGTGGGGCTGGAACAGGTCTATGCCGGTGTCTTTCAGAAGAAAGCTCCACCCCCCACAGCTTAGACTCGCCCCTGATTGGCTGAGCAGGGGCTGTTGATGGGTAGGAGATTCAGGGTATGTCTACACTACAGAGTTAGTTCGAACTAACTTAGTTCGAATTAGTTAATTCGAACTAAGCGAATTCGAACTAACGCGTCTAGAACTAAAAACTAGTTCGAATTAGCGTTTTGCTAATTCGAACTAGCATGTCCACATTGAGTCGATCCTGAACCGGGCTTAAGGATGGCCGGAAGCAGTGCCAGCAGGGCATGAGAGGAGGACTTAGAGCGTGGAGATGCTATCTCAGGCTAGCCGAGGGCTGCGCTTAAAGGGTCCCGAGCTCCACCCCGGACAGACAGTTCTCAGGGGTGCCCCGCTTGAAAACCAGTCCTGGCTTGGAGTGCCCTGAGTGCCCACACTGGGGACACCACAGCACTCGGCCATCAGCCCGGCTGCACTTGCCGCAGGCTGCCATCTGGGGAGAGGGGGCAATTGGGGGGCTGCAGGAGAGCTTCCACCCCCAGAAGCCCGCAGAGCCAGCCCAGTCCTCCCCATCGGGGCCTCGTACCCCATTCCTCCCTCACCTCCTTCCACTTACCCTTCCCTAGCCCCCCTTCCTGATGTACAAAATAAAGATAACGTTTCTTCCAACATTGACTCTGTCTTTATTGAACAAAACTGGGGGAGACTGGGAAAAGGAGGTGGGAGAGGGGAAGAGAAAGGCTGGGAGAGGGGAGGGCAACTAACATGATCAGGGGTTGGGAACAGGTCCCAGATGAAGAGAGGCTACAGAGACTGGGACTGTTCAGCTTAGAAAAGAGGAGATGGAGCAGGGACAGGATAGAGGTCTCTAAAAGCAGGGGTTGGATGGAGAGGGTGCATTCAGAAAAGTTCTTCTTGAGTTCCCATAAAGAAGGACTAGAGGACACCAGAGGAAAGGAATGGGTAGCAGGCTTCAAACTAGTAAGAGAAAGTTAAGTATCAGAGGGGTAGCCGTGTTAGTCTGAATCTGCAAAAGCAACGAGGAGTCCTGTGGCATCTTATAGACTAACTGAAGTGTAGGAGCATAAGCTTTCGTGGGCAAAGACCCACTTCGTCAGATGCATGTAGTGTAAATTTCCAGAGGCAGGAATAAATATGCAGGCCAGGATCAGGCTGGAGATGAGGAGGTGGATCCAATCAAGGAGGATGAGGCCCACTTCTAGCAGCTGATCTGGAGGTGTGAATTCCAAGAGAGCAGAAGCTGCTTTTGTAGTTAGCAAGCCATTGACAGTCTTTGTTTAATCCAGAGTTGATTGTGTGAAACTTAAAGATGAACTGTAGCTCCGCAGTTTCTCTTTGAAGTCTGGTCCTGAAGTTTTTTTGCTGCAGGATGGCTACTTTTAGATCTGCAATTGTGTGTCCAGGAAGATTGAAGTGTTCCCCTACAGGTTTTTGTATGTTGCCGTTCCTAATATCAGATTTGTGTCCATTGATTCTTTTACGTAGGGACTGTCCTGTTTGGCCGATGTATATAGCAGTGGGTCATTGTTGGCACATGATGGCCTATATTACGTTGGTGGATGTGCAGGAGAATGTACCAGTGACAGTATGACTGATCTGGTTAGGTCCTGTGATGGTGTTGCTGGTGTATATATGTGGGCAGAGTTGGCAGCGAGGTTTGTTGCAAGGATTGGTTCCTGAGTTCGAGTGATAATGGTGCGTTGTGTAGTTGCTGGTGAGAATCTGCTTCAGGTTGGCGGGTTGTGTGTGGGCAAGGGCCGGCCTATCTCCCAAGGCAAATAGTTAACCTGTGGAACTCCTTGATGCAGGAGCCTGTGAAGGCTACAACTGGAACAGAGTTTAAAGGGAAGTGAGATCAAGTCATGGAGGTTGGGTCCATGGAGTAGTCTTAGCCAGAGGGTAGGAGTGGTGTCCCTGCCCAAGGTTTGTGGAAGGCTGGAGAGGGATGGCACGAGACAAATGGCTTGGTCACTGTCTTCCGTCCATCCCCTCCAGGGTCCCTAGGGTTGGCCGCTGTCGGCAGACAGGCTACTGGGCTAGATATACTTTTGGTCTGACCCAGGACGGCCATTGTAAGCTCAGGTCTCAGGGTCGGGGGTCTCAGTGGACCCCCTTGATTTTCATGCACACCTGCTCCTGGGTGGCCAGGCTGGCAGCTCTACTGCCCTAGCCGGCCACTTTCCTGTGACCTAGTGCGGAGGTCGTGGACGAGGTCCACGATGTCCGCACTAGCCCAGGTGGGTACCCGCCTCTTGCGGTCCCGGGCAAGCTCCCGGGAGCCTCCAGTCTGGTCCCGGGAAGAGGGGGTGGGCTGGGGGACATCGGGTGGGTGGCTCTGTGCCGTGCCAGGTGCAGGGTCTGCTAGCTGGGTGCTGGCAGGCTTGCACCTGGCACGGGCACCGTAGCCAGCCCGTGCCCCTTTAAGGGGTCTGGGGCCTGGAGGGGGGCAATAGAGTTTCTCTGGTGTTGGCCAGAGTGACCACCAGGGAAACCTGGGGAGGGCTAGCCTCCCACTAGTTCGAATTAAGGGGCTACACACCCCTTAATTCGAACTAGTAAGTTCGAACTAGGCTTAATCCTCGTAAAATGAGGTTTTCCTAGTTCGAACTAAGTGCTCCGCTAGTTCGATTTAAATTCGAACTAGCGGAGCGCTAGTGTAGCGCCTAGGAATGTTAGTTCAAACTCACGTCCGTTAGTTCGAACTAACATTGTAGTGTAGACATACCCTCAG
Organism: Pelodiscus sinensis; assembly: GCF_052426305.1. Classification (NCBI taxonomy): domain Eukaryota; kingdom Metazoa; phylum Chordata; order Testudines; family Trionychidae; genus Pelodiscus; species Pelodiscus sinensis. The sequence continues at coordinate 16,375,591 of NC_143069.1, read as the reverse complement.
GTCCTTGCAGTGCCTGTGCAAGACCGAACCGATAATCAAGGGGCCATTTGGGGGCTGGGGGCAGTCGCTCTGGGGAGTTGGAACCCCTGGACTTCGCTCTTCAGGCTGCGCCCCCAGCTCCTCTTTGCTCCTCTCATTTGCAGAATGGCCAAGCGCTTCAGACAATTCTTCAAGAACACCCTGAAGATGGCCCCAGGGCCGGTGGGGAGCAGCTCCTCCGTCCCCATGGGCGGGGATGCTGAATCCCACCAGCTCGGGGCGACTCGCCCACCGGCCAGGCCCACCCGGACCTGGCTCCAGAGGCGGCTGGGAAGGCGGGACCCAGCCCAGCGGGGGAGCCGGGTAGGGTGGCTCTGGGGCCTCCTCCTCTGTGGAGAGAAACATCTGCCCCGGGAGCCCAGCCCCCATTACCACCAGGGGGCATCGCCCTGCCCGGCCCCCGGGGACCGGCCAGTCTCCGGGAGCCCCCAGCCCGTCACTCCCCGCACCAGCCCCTGTAGCTGTGGGTCCAGGTCCGTCAGCAGCAGCGCCTGGGCCTCCAGCTGCAGCCGGGCCACCTCCCGCAGCCGCTCAGACCCAGGTGAGGGGCCGTGAACACGCTGGGCCCAGAGGCTCACCCAGTACCCGGGGGGCGGGGGGCGGGGAGGGGCAGCCCCAGTGTCTGCCCTGCAGCCAGGGCAATGGATGGGGGCGGGGGCTGCTGCTTGGCTCGCTTGTTCCTGGCGGGGGCTCTGCCGAGGGCGTTGGCTGATGTGAGGGTGGAAGGGGGATGGGTCCCTGCGAGGGGCGTGTGGGGCCCAACCTGCCCTGGGTCCCTGACATGGGGGCGCGTGACCCCTGCTGGCCACTGGAGTCACCCTGGTCCCTTCCCTCCCGCACAGAGTCCCCCTGCGCCTCACCGGAGCGCTGCCGGGAGCGGGTGGACTCCTGGGTGGAGGACGTGTCCATTTTTGATATCGAAGAGCAGCTCCACACCCGGGACACGGTAGGAACCTTCTCCACACGGGGGGGACCCGAGTGTGTCCGGCCCCTTCCCAGCACGTCCCCCCCCCCGGGAGGGGCTTGTCCCTGGGGATCTCCCTGAGGCTCCTTCTCCTGCATGACATGGGTCCCCCAAGCTGGGGTTTCTTGTCATGCACCAGCTGGGCCCCCACAAGCCTGAGGCAGCAGTTGGGGGGGGAGTGTGGGTGCTTGGACAACCAGCAGCTCCCACCTCCACTCCTGGGAGACCTGAGCCCTGCCGCTGCCCGGGGGCGGGGGGGGGGGCAGGCCCCAGGCTCACAGACTCTCTCTGGGGTGCAGAGCCCAGCCGCCCTCCAGCGGTTCCTCCTGGCCATCTCCACCGCCTGCCTCGCCGCCCTCCAAAGGGGCGAGGGCACCCTGGCGACGCGCTGCAGCAGGGACACCGTGGTGGCCAGGATTGTGGTGAGCGAGTCGCGGTGGCCGGGAGGAGGGGATGGGATACGAGGGGTGGACAGGGGTGTGCCTGGGCAATGGGTGTGGGTGGGGGACCTGGAAATGGGATGGGTGGGGCCAGGAGAGCTGGAGGGGGTGGGTGGGTGGGTTGGTGGAGGAGGGAGGGACAGAGAAATGGGGCAGGTCTGGGGTGCTGGACAGGAAGGGGGATTCGGGACAGGGAGGGGTCTCCCCGGGCCATGGGGGGGGGGGGGCTGGAAGGCAGCAGAGCGGGCTGCTGGGGATGCGCCTGGGGAGCAGGGATGAGGAGGTTCAGAGGCTGGTCACCAGGGCAGTGAGGGGCAGGAGACGGCCTGGGGACAAGGACTGAGCTGGTCCCGGTTTGGGAGGGGGGTGCTGGGAGGGGCCCTGTGCCGGGCAGGGGGGCTACAGGGCAGCGGGAGGCAGTGGGGTTGGATCCTGCTGGGTGGGGGCGCTGGCCGTGTGAGCGTCTCTTGGGGGCCCCAGTCTCACACGCCCCTTTGTCTCCTTGGGTCTCCCAGGAGATCATGGAGGCCTCCCCCCACCTCTGGTCTTGGCCAATTGCCTCAGCGCCGCCTGCAGCCTCAGGTACCGACCCCCCCGACCCTCCCCCCCAAGAGCAGATCCCCTGACCAGGGAGTGGGAAAGTCTCCTGCTGCTGAATTAACAGTCTCTGCCCCTCTCTCCTGCCAGCACCTTGCAGCCTCCCCTGCCGTCCCAGCTCCTGAGCCCCCTGCTGAGGGCGGCCGTGGGACAGACAGTGTCTGGGGACTGGCAGCAGGAGCCCACCCACAATCAGGTACGTCCCCTTCCTCGCCCCCCCCCCCCCCCAGCCAGGAGCAGGAGCAGCCTCTGGCGGCCTGGATCCCCCAACCCCAGCCCCCCCTCTGACCCAGGGCTCCCCCTTGTCTTGCAGGAGTTCAGCCGGGGCCTTGCTGACATCCTCGATGTCCTATTGGGCAATCTCCTCGCCGAGTCCCCAGACACCGCCCGGCTCCAGCTGATTCTGGAGGTGAGCCCCTTGGGGGGGACGGGGCCATTGGCCCTGCTTCCTCGGGGGGTCGAGAGAGGAGCAGTGTCAGTGGCTGGGGGGGGCACAGTCTGAGAGGAGCCCCAGGCTCTGCCCAGAACCGGCGCCTCCCTACGGGTCCTGACCTGCCTCTTTCCCCCCCAGCACCTGAGCCCCTGGCTGGAGTCCCGCCTGCCCCAGGAGCGAGCCAGGGCCCTTGGCAGCACCACGGCCCTGCTGCGAGTCGCCACCACCCTCCCGGGGTTTGACGTAAGTGACCTCGGAGCCGGGGGGTCTGGGGCTGCAGGGCGCGGGGCTGGGACCGTCCCCGGGAGGCAGAGGCAGGGTCGGGAATGGGCCGGGAGTGATCCGCGTTCCCCTTTCCCTGGGGAGGGGCGACCCTGGGCCTTTCAGGGAGCGGCCGTTTGCGTGGGACAGGATGCTGAGGGACCCCCCCTCTTCTCTCTCCCCTCAGAACTCAGCCGACTGGCCGAGGATGGGGCACCACGTGGCCCAGCTGGGCCTTTTCATTTCGGACCCTTCCGAGGACGTCAGCCGGCTGGCCCGGGAGGGGGTGCACCGCCTCTTCCAACTAGTCCTGCACCACAGGGGTAAGTAACCCAGCTGGGAAGTGGGCCCCAGGGACACCCTGAGGGTGCCGGCGGCGGGGGGAGGGGACCCAGCCCTTTTCCCCCAGACTGGCCCAAGGGGGGATGCGTCCCTCTGTGTTCCCCTTCTGCCCCCTGTGCCCCTCCATTTGCCCAGGGATGCCTGCAGGGGCCCGTGGGAGGGGAAGGGCTCAGACCTGCCAGCAGAATGACCCTGTTGTGTCTCTTGCAGGCCTCAACATCCACCAGGCAGAGGACCTGTGGTGCAGGCACTGGTATAAGGAGAGGTGGGTCCTGGCTCACAGCAACACCGTGCGGGTGGGAGAGGTAAGGATGCGCTGCCAGGGCAGGGCAGGGCTCAGGGGTGGGCTGCCCCTTTGTGACGCTGTCCCGGCGTTTCAAAGGGGCGGCGCTTCCTAGGGGCAGTGACGCACGGAGCCTAGATCTCCCGTAGGAGGGGAACCACGGCGGGGGGGGGGGGGGCAACACTTTTTGATGGAGGCCGCTCCAAGATGTTGGCCAGTGGCCTAGGGCTGCTCTGTTGTGCGGAGGGGGGTGAGGTCTGGGAGGGTCTTGGGGGCAGGAGGAAGGGGTGACCCGGGGCAGGGGTTTGGGGTGCAGGGTGAGGAGAGCGTCTGGGTGCAGGGTCTGGAAGGGAGTTTGGGGGAGGAGGAAGCTGTTTTAGCCCCAGGAGTTGGGGCCGGGCTCTGGGCCGTCAGCTGAAACCTCCTGTGCTCTTGATTTCAGGTCTTTGGGCAGCTCTTCTCACCAGAGCAGGAGAATGCCTTTCTGGAGACTGCTCTGCACGCTGCCCGCTCCCCCCTGCGGCGCCACAGCAAGGCCGGGCTGGTCCTGGCCCACGCCCTGCAGGGGCAGGCCCATCAGCTCCTGGAATACATGGTGAGCAGCCGGAGCAAATGCAGGAGAATGGGGCAGGGGCAGGGTCTCCTTCTCTTCCCCTCAGTGAGTCCCCCTCACCCCTTTCCTCAGGCTGCCCCCCCCATGTCCTACCCGCATGGTTGGGGGAGAAACCGTGTCCTAGGAGGCGGGAGGGGGCAGAGGTGTCAGGAGCCCTGGGGGGGTCAGGAGCTCACCCTACGGGCTGCAGGCCTGACAGGCGTGACAAGAGAGCAGAACAAGTCTCAGCGCAGGGGGGAGGCGGGTGGAAATCCCGGGGGGCCCAGTACCCCTGAGTCCTTGGGGGATGAACCGCTGACGGATTCTGCTTCCCTTGCAGCAGGAAGACAGCCAGTGAGGGAGCTGAGGAGCCAGCAGCTGCGTCCCCCTCTCCCCAACCCTCCTAATTGTATAGAACTGGATTTAAACTCTGATTAAACAACATTTGAAAAAACATTTGGATCAGGCTTGGTCAATAATTTTTAACGGGGGGGGGGCATTTTGGTAACTGATCAAGGGCCACATTTCTACCGAGGGGTTTGGGGTCTGGGACGGGGTGGTTGGGTGCAGAAGGGAGTTTAGGGTAGGAGCCTGGTGCAGGGAGGGGGTGGAAGTCTGCCCTGGCTGGGGGGCAGGGCTGGAGGAGAGTTAGTTAGTTTCTGTCTGGGAGCATGGAGGAAGCAGCCTCAGCTACAGGCTGGGGGGTTTAGAAGCCGAGACCCACTTCCCTATATCAAGGGGGCTGAGGCATCCTAGACCTGCCCTGTAGCCTGATGACATCTGTGCTGTGCTGTATCCTGAAGAAGCAATAAACCACCTCTATTCTACTGGCTGGTGGAGTCTGTTCGTGCCATTACGGGGGTGCAGGAGGCGGGGGACCCCAACGCGCCGTCACAGGGTGCCAGAGAGGAGTCTGGCCTGGGGGAGGGGTGTCGGGGGGGTGCAGGGTCAGGGAGGGAGCTGTGACCTGGGAAAGGGGGACGCAGGTTTAGGTGGTCGCCTGGGACAGGCAGTGGGGGAGGGGATGTGGGTGCCGGGGCAGGCTCTGGCTGGGGGGCGCTTACCTAGGCAGCTGCATATGGGGGAGCCCAACTGTCACCTGAGGGGATGGAGGAGCCCGACTGTCACCTGAGGGGATGGGGGAGCTCAATTTTCAACTGTGGGGAATGGAGGAAACAATGTGGAGGGGAGGGAGCGAGATGGGGGGGTGAATTGTTCCCAGAGGGGAGATCTCCCTGGCTGGGGGGGGAAGGGACATTTCCAGCAAAGCCCCTCACATAAGAGGGGGACAGATGGGGAGGAGGGAGAGGATGGGGATGGGCAGAGAGCTGGGCAGGTAGAAATGGGGAGGGGAAGGAGAAGGGAAGGGGGAGGAGATGGAGGAGAACAGGGGATGGGAAAAGCGGAGGGTGGGGATGAGGAGCAGGACAGGAGTAGGGCAGTGGTGAGGATGGCTGGGCGATGAGAGCCCAGTCAGGGCCCAGGGGAGCTGCCCTTTCTGTGCCCAGGTGTCTGGGGGTCTCCCCCACACGCACATAACCCTGCTCCTCAGAGACTCTTTACAGGTTTTTTTCCAGCTCCCACTTTTGGGGGCAGGGACGTGCTGTCAGGAAGGGGCGATACCTCAAGTCACATCAGAAACACAGAGACACCCCATCCCCCCCACCACGTGACAGAGGCCAGGGCCAGCTTTAGGGAGCCCTACAGCAGAAACCTCTTCCCTCTCCCCCCAACCCAGCTTCAGAGGAGGTGACCTCCCCTCGCCAGGAGGCTGCAGGGCACATCCCAGAGCAGCGGCTCTCAAGCTTTTTGGCCCCAAACCACCTGGCTCAACATTAACTTGTTTCCGTTTCCTTTTGAACTTGGTTGATTTAATTCACACACAGAGAAAACACGCTTAGCTCCAGGCATTAAGCCATCATCACCGCTGAACTATGGCATAAGAGGCAGCAAACCCAGGTGTCCCCCATTGCGTCCTCTCCATGCATGGCACCAGGGCCCATGTCACATGGCGGCAGGTTTGCAGGCTAGGAGGGGAGGCTGCAGAATCAAACTTTCCAGCAACTGGAAATGACACAGTGACTGTCCCCCAAATGCCCTTAACTCTGCCCCCTCAGTCACGTGGCTTGTGATGCCATCCTTTGGATCATTTGTAAAAAAAGGGGTGTGTGTAATCTGCAGGAAATAGTCGTCGATTAAAGATGGAAGATGAGACTGCGGCTTCCTAGATCTCGCTCAGATGCACATTAGCCCAGGACACAGAGTATTTTGATGGTGACCAGTTTCCCCCTCCCCAAAACAAACAGGCCAGCTGCGAGCTACGTGACACTTGGCTGCAGGGTTTCCTGATTTGTGCAGGGACCTTTGCTGCTAACTGTGACTGCACTAGGTTTCACCTGAAAATCAGAGACAAGGTGTGACGGACGCAGGAAGTGACAAGACATCGACATCTTCCTGTAGCTGCAGCTAGCATCTGAGCTCCTTATATGGGACTGGGTAGAACTGGGCACCGGGGCGTTGGTGGTGGTGCTAAGGGGCCCCTCACAGCCCCATCATGGCATCTGCTATCACTGTCCTCTTCCTCGGTGAGTATCAGAGACAGCTGGTGCACGTGCCTATGGCAGGTGTGTGTGTGGAAGATCCGAGACCAGGGTGTGGGATCCAATCGCTCTGAGTTCTGGTCCCTAATGAGCTGTCTCCTCTCCAGGATGCTGGCTGGCGGAGCAATTCAGGGTGTTGGGACATGAGTATCTCTGTTTGGGACAGGTGGGGACAGAGAAGAGCTGTTGATACCTGAATGTTCACCCCAAAGCTGAGTTCCACCTCCTTGTTTTGACACTGGGGGGCTTAGATCAGAATCCGGACGGGTCCTCAGGGCAGTTGGGGGGTGACTGCGGATCGACACTGGGGGCCTTAGATCTGAACCAGGCCCTACTCCCAGGGCAGTCGGGGGATGTCTGTGCAGGGGAACCAGTGAGGAGCTGAGACCAGAGGACCAAACAACCACAGAGCAACCTTCTCACCTTTCCCAGAGGGGGCATCATGTGGACGATAAACTTGGGCAGCCAGCGTGCTGTGTGTTCTCCAGCAGAGTCCTGCACGGATGGAAGCTGCAACTGTCTGGGGTGAAGGGCTTTTAAAAAAAGGAAATAACTGAACACAAAAAGCCTCTTGCAGTGCATGACAAGGCCGTTTTATTCGTTCTAGTACACTCTTGAGCTATGCTACATATTCCTGAGAGCCATTGGTTGGTGTATTACCTATTTCCTAGAGCTGGCTGGAATTTTTCCAGCGCAATGCTTTTCCACTGGAAAATGCAGTTTCATCAAAATTGAAACACCTCAAAGAAACTTGTCAATTTTCACAAAAATCTGGGTAATGAAAAAAAACAGGTAAATGAGTTGTTGCCATCAGATTGAAAGGGAACCTCTCGATTTTCCCTTTTAAAGTGACTTTCCGTCTAATGTTTTAATGTTGCATTCCAGAATATAAAACTGCTGTCCACTGTTGGCTGCGTATGGAGAGACTGAGGGTACGTCTACACTACAGCGCTAGTTCGAACTAACTTTCTAGTGTAGACATACCCTGAGGGATTAACAATGATTGACCAAGCCTGCTCCAAAAGTTCTTTCAAATGTTGTTTAATCATAATTAAAATACAATTATATACAATTTGCAGGGTTGGAAGTGGGGACGCAGCTGCTGCCTCCTCAGCTCCTGGTGCGCTCACTGGCTGTCTTCCTGCTGCAAGGGAAGCAGAATCTGTCAGACAAAGATCCATCCCCAGGAAGTCAGGGGTACTGGGCCCCCCCCCCCCAGCATTTCCACCCTCCTGCCCCCAGTGCTGAGACTTGTTCTGCTCCCTGCTCACCCCCTGTCAGGCCAGCAGCCCGTAGGGTGAGCTCCTGACCCCCCTCCCAGGGCTCTTGACACCTCTCCCCCCTCCCATCTCCCAGGACACGGCTTGTGTGTGCAGAGCCTCCCCCAACCCCAAGGACGCTCGCAGGGGCAGGAGGGATTCTGTCAGCCTGAGGAAAGGGGCGGGGTGGACTCCCTGAGGGGATGGGAAGGAGACCCTGCCCCTCCCCACTCTCCTGCATCCGCTCTGGCTGCTCACCACGTAGCCGAGGACGTGCTGGGCCTGCCCCTGCAGGGCGTGGGCAAGGACCAGCCCGGCCTTGCTGGGGCACCGCAGAGGGGAGCGGGCAGCGAGCAGAGCCGTCTCCAAAAAGGAGTTTTCCTGCTCCTGGGAGAAGAGCTGCCCAAAGACCTGGAATCAAGAGGACACGAGGCTTCAGTTAATGGCCCAGAGCCCAGCACCAACTCCTGAGGCTAAAACAGCTTCCTCCTTCCCCAATCTCCCTTCCAGACCTTGCACCTGGACGCTCTCCTCACCCTGCACCCCAAACCTCTGCCCCGGGTCACACCTTCCTCCTGCCCCCAAGACCCTCCCAGACCTCACCCCCCTCCACAGAACAGAGCAGCCGTAGGCCACTGGCCAACATCAGAAAGTGTTACCTCCCCCCCCCCCGCCCTGGTTCCCCTTCTTCGGGAGATCCGGGATCCGTGCGGCGCTGCCCCAACGAAGCACCGCCCCCTTGAAACGCCGGGACAGTGTCACAAAGGGGCAGCCCACCCCTGAGCCCTGCCCTGCCCTGGCAGCGCGTCCTTACCTCTCCCACCCTCACGGTGTTGCTGTGAGCCAGGACCCACCTCTCCTTGTACCAGTGCCTGCACCACAGGTCCTCTGCCTGGTGGATGTTGAGGCCTGCAAGAGACAAAACAGGGTCATTCTGCTGACAGGTCTGAGCCCTTCCCTCCCACGGGTCCCTGCAGGCATCCCTGGGCAAATGGAGGGGCACAGGGGGCAGAAGGACGGGAACACAGAGGGACGCATCCCCCCTTGGGCCAGTCTGGGGGAAAAGGCCTGGGACCCCTCCCCCCGCCGCTGGCACCCTCAGGGTGTCCCTGGGGCCCAGGTCCCGGCTGGGTTCCTTACCCCTGTGGTGCAGGACTAGTTGGTAGAGGCGGTGCACCCCCTTCCGGGCCAGCCGGCTGACGTCCTCGGAAGGGTCCAAAATGAAAAGGCCCAGCTGGGCCACGTGGTGACCCATCCTCGGCCAGTCGGCGGAGTTCTGAGGGGAGAGAAGAGGGAGGGGGGGTCCCTGAGCATCCTGGGGCTGCACGTCCCATGCAAATGGCTGCCGAGGCGGTTTTATGCTAAGTAGACGGACAGAGACAGCTCCTGGGGCGGGGGCGGGGGCGGGGGCGGGGCTGGTCTTGTGAGGAGACAACCCTGAGCAATGGCCCCGACTGAAGGGTCACTCCGGAGGATGGAACAAGGGGATCCACTAACGGCCACTCCCCAGTCTGGGGCCCAGGTGCAGTCACACAAGAGCCCCCCTGAAAGGCCCAGGGTCACCCCTCCCCGGGGAAAGGAGAACGCGGCTCAGTCCCGGCCCATTCCCGGCCTGCCTCTGCCTCCTATCAAAGAAAGCTATCAGATTGATTTGACATGATTTGTTCTTTACAAATCCATGCTGGCTGTTCCCTATCACCTTGCCACCTTCCAAGTGTCTACAGATGATTTCCTTAATTACTTGCTCCACTATCTTCCATGGCACAGAAGTTAAGCTAACTGGTCTGTAGTTTCCTGGGTTGTTCTTATTTCCCTTTTTATAAATGGACACTAGATTTGCCCGTTTCCAGTCTTCTGGAATCTCTCCTGTCTCCCATGATTTTCCAAAGATGATAGCTAGAACTCAGCTCTATCAGCTCCTTGAGTATTCTAGGATGCATTTCATCAGGCCCTGGTGACTTGCAGTCAACTAACTTTTCTAGGTGATTTTTAACTTGTTCTTTTTTTATTTTATCTTCTAAATACCTTCCCACTAGCATTCACTATGTTAGGCATTCCTTCAGACTTCTCAGTGAAGACCGAAACAAAGCAGTCATTAAGCATCTCTGCCATTCCTGTTATGTTTCTCCTCACTGACCAGTGGGCCTACCCTGTCCTTAGGCTTCCTCTTCATCCTAATGTATTCATAAAAAGTCATCTTGTTTCCCTTTATTCCCATAGCTAGTTTGAGCTCATTTTGTGCCTTTGCCTTTCTAATCTTGCCCTTGCATTCCTGTGTTGTTTGCCTATATTCATCCTTTTAATTTGTCCTACTTTCCACTTTTATATGACTCCTTTTTTATTTTTAGATCATGCAAGATCTCGTGGTTAAGCCAAGGTGGTCTCATTCTACAGGGAATAACACCTTTTGTCAACAGAGTTCTGTCAATAGAAGGCGTTATTGCAGCCTGCTTTGTCAACAGAACTGTAAGTAGTCTGGACGCTCATTGTTGACAGAAGCTTTGTCCACAGTATCTGTTGGCAAAACTTCTGTCGACAAAAGCCTGTAGTCTAGACATACCCCCAGTGTCCTGTAGTTACTCTTGATCCGCTCAGTGTCACACCTCTCAGTATCATTTGTGCCCACATGGATGAGTAGCATGGGGTAGTAGTCAGAGGGCCGGATAATCCTTGACAATGCCTCCGTAAAATCTTGGATACGGCCCCCGGCAGACAGCATACCTCCTGGGATGAAATGTCAGGGCGACAGATGGGCACCTCCGTCCCCCTTAGAAGAGAGTCTCCGACCACCGCTACCCTTCATTTATATGCAGCCCAGCTGAGGAGCACAGTGCCCATAGCCGGGAATAGGTGTTGCCACTGGTGATGCATATCCACACATACCTCAGTGCACATAACAATATTTATGGCGCACACAAATGAAAATAATTAGAGGGAACATTGCTTAGAGGTGTAAAAAATCACCCCGTGCGCTCAGTGTTTTAATGCTGAATGTATAGACAAAGACTTGACTTCTATTCTTGGCTCTGTCCTGCTGGGTGACTTCAGGACACTCCCATTCCCACCTTCCCGTGCCTCAGTTTCCCCACCTGTTTCCCTGATACAGCACTTTGAGCTCTATGTATGAGTTCAGTGTAGTTCATGTTAAACCTTCCAGCGAGGCCAGGACTACATCTAACATGGTAGGTTTCGCTGAGTCCTGTAACTACACGTGTTTGATTCTCAGGCTTCCGGCGCTAAATAAAGATGTTGGTGGTGGGGGGGTATGTAGAGGACAGGAAATGAAGAACAGTGACGATCAGACACGAGGAGAGGACGGGGCAGAGCAGAAGGGCCGCGGTGTCTTTGATCCCTCACCGTACGCCCTGACGAGGATCAGAGCAGCGACAGCATCTGGGTTCCCAGCCCAGCCCTGAGGGGCTGGCAGAGACTCTGCACGGGGAGGGGGGCTTTCTGCTGTGAGCCCAGAGGGGCAGCGGGGGGCAGGTCGGAGCAGACAGCGACTGCAGATTGTCCCTTCCTGGTCTCGTCAGAAGCAGACGTCGTTTGGCCATTTCCACCCTCTCGGTTCCTGCCGCAGCCCCGATGCTCCTGTCTCTGTTCCTCTTGCTGCTCGGTGAGTGTGTGAGAGCCTGGGCTAACTCGCAGGGGGTGGGAGAAAATGGAACCAAGGAAGCCCAGGGAGTCGGCAAATCCCCTCTAGCAGCAGAGGGTCCTGCCCTGCCCCCGCTGCACTTTGCCAGCAGCCTTTGAAACGGGGCCAGAGCCGGGCTCAGGATCCAGGATCGGCCTCCCCAAGGCCTCAGGCTGGGGAAATCCCCCCCCCCCCCGGTGCCTGCTCCCTGCCCCTCGTTACACAGCCCAGGGGCCCATCGGCCCAGCTGCCCCGCGGTGCCCTGGGAGCTCATGGCCAGTTACTGTCCCCGGGGCCTAAATCCTTCCCCGGGTCCCTGCTTCCCTGCTCAGGCCCCAGGCTGCAGGGCGGCGGCGTTCCCTGTGGGGAGCTGGGACCTGGCACTCAGCTGGATCCCACCCCTGGGGTGTCACTGGGCCCAGCTCCCCACGCCAGGCCCATGGGGTCAGGCCGGGCGGGGCTCAGATGCTCCTGGGGTGTCAGCGCAGCCTGGAGGCAGAGAGCAGGGAGGCTGTTGCCACTGGAGGGGGAGGGTGGTCAACTCTGTTCCCCACTCTGGCATTCAGAGTGCAGAAGGTACAGACCTGCCAGAGACCTTAAAGACCTTGCCTTAACAGCATTCTGTTTAAAAATAAAAACCAGCTTCCTTGAGGTCACAGATCCCTTCACCTTGGGAGGTAGCTGCCTCTGCCAAGTGAATAAAACCCCACCTTTCTTCTTAGGCTTTGAGTTCTTCCAAGGGGGTATCCCCAAACTCTTTTCCGCCAAGAGAGCTTGGAAAAGAAAAACAGAAAACAAATTGTAATCTCTGCTAGATGACCTCTCAGTCTAGGCTTGCGAACACAGACCTCCTGCTGCTTTCTAGGATACAAGAATCATAGCGTCGCCTTAAAAAAGTTGTTTTTATTAACAAAACTAAAAGAGGGTATGTCTACACTACAATGTTAGTTTGAACTAACGGACGTTAGTTCGAACTAACATTCATAGCCACTACACTAGCGCTCCGCTAGTTCGAATTTGAATCGACCTAGCGGAGCGAATAGTTCGAACTAGGAAAACCTCATTTTACGAGGATTAAGCCTAGTTCGAACTTACTAGTTCTAATTAAGGGGTGTGTAGCCCCTTAATTCGAACTAGTGGGAGGCTAGCCCTCCCCAGGTTTCCCTGGTGGCCACTCTGGCCAACACCAGGGAAACTCTATGCCCCCCTCCTGGCCCCAGACACCTTAAAGGGGCACGGGCTGGCTACGGTGCCCGTGCCAGGTGCAAGCCTGCCATTACCCAGCCGGCAGACCCTGCACCTGGCACGGCACAGAGCCACCCACCCGATGTCCCCCAGCCCACCCCCTCTTCCCGGGACCAGGCTGGCGGCTCCCGGGAGCTTGCCCAGGACCGCAAGAGGCGGGCACCTTCCTGGGCTAGTGCGGACATCGTGGACCTCGTCCACGATCTCCGCACTAGGCACCGGAAAGTGGCCGTCTAGGGCAGGAGAGCTGCCAGCCTGGCCACCCAGGAGCAGGTATGCATGAAAATCAAGGGGGTCCACTGAGACCCCCCGACCCTGAGCCCTGAGCTTACAATGGCCGTCCTGGGTCAGACCAAAGGTCCATCTAGCCCAGTAGCATGTCTGCCGACAGCGGCCAACACTAGGGACCCTGGAGGGGATGGACCGAAGCCAGTGACCAAGCCATTTGTCTCGTGCCATCCCTCTCCAGCCTTCCACAAACTTTGGGCAGGGACACCACTCCTACCCCCTCGCTAAGACTACTCCATGGACCCAACCTCCATGACTTGATCTCCCTTCCCTTTAAACTCTGTTCTAGTTGTAGCCTTCACAGCCTCCTGCAGCAAGGAGTTCCACAGGTTAACTCTTTGCTTTGGCAACAACAACAACAACAACTTTCTCTTACTAGTTTCAAGCCTGCTACCCATTCCATTCCTTTGGTGTCCTCTAGTCCTTCTTTATGGGAACTCATGAAGAACTTTTAGGAATGCACCCTCTCCACCCAACACCTGCTTTTAGAGACCTCTATCCTGTCCCCCCTCCGTCTCCTCTTGTCTAAGCTGAACAGTCCCAGTCTCTGTAGCCTCTCTTCATCTGGGACCTGTTCCCAACCCCTGATCATGTTAGTTGCCCTCCCCTCTCCCAGCCTTTCTCTTCCCCTCTCCCACCTCCTTTTCCCAGTCTCCCCCACTTTTGTTCAATAAAGACAGAGTCAATGTTGGAAGAAACGTTATCTTTATTTTGTACATCAGGAAGGGGGGCTAGGGAAGGGTAAGTGGAAGGAGGTGAGTGAGGAATGGGGTACGAGCCCCCGATGGGGAGGACTGGGCTGGCTCTGCGGGCTTCTGGGGGTGGAAGCTCTCCTGCAGCCCCCCGATTGCCCCCTCTCTCCAGATGGCAGCCTGCGGCAAGTGCAGCCGGGCTGATGGCCGAGTGGTGTGATGTGCCCAGTGTGGGTACTCCGGGCAATCCAAGCCAGGACTGGTTTTCAAGCAGGGCACCCTTTAGAACTGTCTGTCCGGGGTGGGGGTCGGGACCCTTTAAGCGCAGCCCTCGGCTAGCCTGAGACAGCATCTCCACGCTCTAAGTCCTCTTCTGATGCCCTGCCGGCACTGCTTCCGGCCATCCTTAAGCCCTGTTCAGAGTCCACTCAATGTGGACTTGCTAGTTCGAATTAGCAAAACGCTAATTCGAACTAGTTTTTAGTTCTAGCCGCGTTAGTTCGAATTAGCTTAGTTCGAATTAACTAATTCGAACTAAGTTAGTTCGAACTAGCGTTGTAGTGTAGACATACCCAGATATACTAATAAAGACTACTTGATTGCTAGATGTTACAGAGCAACTGAGAAAAACAAAATATAACATAGAGAATAATAATATCTCTGGGTGCAGCTTAGATATAGCGTGTGTGTGTGTGTGTGTGTGTGTGTGTGTGTGTGTGTGTCAGGGGGAGGGGGAGGAGGGAGGCACATGGGCTTAGCACAGAGTTTAACCAAACAACAAAACAAAGAAAAATAACCTAATCGCAACTGAATATACATTTTTCAATCTACTCATGATCTGTGGTGATCCATACTTCGAAGCCCAGTCCATTTCCATGCCCAGTACTCTTTGTAGGTTCAATTCATCTTGCTTCCCCCAGCTCCTACCTTAGGGTATGTCTACACTGCAAGGCTATTTTGGGATACTGGAGAGAGCCCAAAACAGCTACCCTGTGTCTACACAAGCTGCCAGTCATTTCAAAATATTTTTTTAAATAACGGGCGCGCTATTTTGCCATCTTGGTAAACCTCATTGCACGAGGGATCAGGGATGGCTCAAAATAGCACTTCATTTAAAAAAAATTGGCACCATGTAGGTGCACCAAATTTCAAAATAAGCTATTTCAAAATAACATTGAAATAAGAAATGCATTTCTTATTTCTAGTTTAGGGTGTAGTGTAGACGCAGCCTTAAACTCACACAAAGAGAACAGCAGGCAGGTAGATCTATTCAATTCAAATTTCAACACCCTCTGTTGTTGGCTCTTCTGGCTCCCTGCTAACACCCCCATAGCTTTCACCCTTTAGTCACCAAATGCTGGCCAGAACTCCTCCTATTCACCACAGGGGGTTATCAGCATCTGGCTCCAGAGTTCCCTGTTACTGACAGGCCAGAGACACTGAGATGGGTTCGAGGCTGGGCTCCAGTTATGAGTTCACCCAGAATTCAGGGGTTCTGGGTCTTGGGGTCAGACTCATTATAGGGCTGGGCCCAAGTCACTTCAGCTCTTTTCAGGAGGGAACCTGGGGGTCAGGGCTCTGCACGGTGCCTGGCACAGCCTCATGGAACAGGCAGGGGTGCTCCTGGTGGGACAGGCAGGGCATAAAATGGAGCCTGTAATCAGTGTGGGGAACAGAGGCCCCAGAAGCTGTCCCTGGTATCTCACCGCAGGGGAGATTCCAGCCTGGCACTGACCCCACGTCCCCTTTCTGTTCCCAGCACTGAGCCGCAGCAGCCAGGAGATCTGCTCAGCTCCCGGTGAGTCCAGTCTGTCTGTCCTCAATGCACCCAGGGCCTTTACCTCTCCCCCACCGGGCACTCCAGCCACCACCCCTTTGGCTGCTCGCTGCTGAATGCGGTGCCAACAGCAATGGGTTGGGAAGAGGGGCAGGCCTGGGTGAGGGCCTGAGCAGGGTGCAGATGCCTCCCAACTGACCTCTCCCTGCCCTGCTGCCTCCCAGCTCTGACCCAAGGATTTACCTTCCCTCAGCACCAGCTCCCAGCCCTTGGCCTCACTCCCAGCCGTCCTGCCCCAGCTACATCCGTCAGTGACCTCAGCAGGGCCTGCTCTAGCACAGTGCACAGCACCAGGCATTGGCACCCAGCCCGACCAAGCCCTGAGGCCTGTACACAGCCCATTAGCCCCTGGGGTAAAGCCTCCGGTCAGGTCAGAGCCTCCATCTGAGACACGGCCCAGACCCTCTTCTACTTACCTCCTGCCCCACTAACAGCACCAGGCACCAGCAACACCCCACTGACAGCTCTGCCCCCTTCCCCTCCCCAGGTGCTCTCCCTGCCCCCACCCTCTACCTGAACCAGACATTGGCCCGGCCAGGGGACTCCGTGCAGGTCAGGTGCTTCATGTCCTCCTGGCACCTGGCCACCCGCATCGTCTTCTGCAAGGACGGGGAGGAGGTTTCAGTCCAGACGGGCTCAAAGGAGAAGGCCACCTACGACTATGAGCATGTGGTGTCCGGGGGCAGTTCTGGGAATTTCTCCTGCGGATACGAGATCAAGGACAGCGACAATCAGGTGACGAGATCCCAGCTCAGCCACACACAACACATCAGTGTAATTGGTAAGGTGTGAGCTGTGCGTCCGTGCGTGTCTGTGGGTGACATATCCTAGTGTAGCCCTGCCCAGCAGAAACTCAGCATCCTGGGAATGGGGTTAATGACAGTGTGAGAACAGCAATTAAATGACACCCCCCTCCCCATCCAAACTGACATTCATCAATTTCCAAAATCTGAAACAAAATATCTCATAAAACGTCTTTGTGCAAAGTGTGTCCCAGGCAACCCCCCCCCCCTTCCTGTGTGTTTCACCCCATCCCGTGTTTCACCCTCACCCCTTCCTGTGTGTTTCACCCTGTCCCGTATTTCACCCTCACCCCTGCTGTGTGTTTCACCCCGTCCCGTGTTTCACACAGCTCAGCTCGGCTGGCCCAGCCCTGGCACCAGGGTGACGGGATCATCATAGAAATGTCAGGCTGGAAGGGACCTTGAGATGCCGCCAAGGCCTGCAGGACAGAGTGAACCTAGACCAGCCCTGACACGGGGCTTGTGCAGCCTGTTACTAAGCTCTGACAACAGGGACTCCAGACCCTGCCCTGGAGGCCGGTTCCAGAGCTTCTCCTCCCTGCTACTGAACCGAACCCTCCCTTGCTGCAGATTAGCCCCATCGCCTCTAGCCCTGCCCTCCGTGGGCCCTTAGAACCACTGATCCCGGCCCCTGTGTAACAGCCCTGAGCAGATTTAGAGACTGTTACCATGTTCCCCGGCTTCTTCTCTCAAGACTAAACCTGCTAAGGATGTAAAATCCTGTTTAATTAGTTAACTGCTGAAACATTAAGTTTAACCAGTTAACGAAGGCCGGGCTGCAGCACCTCCCTCCCCTTTCTCTCCATGGCTGGCTTGGAGCGGCCCCCACACCATGGGCTGCTTCTGATGCTGCACTGGGCTGTCAGCTGACACCTCCCCTGTCTTACACACACTCCCATTGCTGACTCAGATCCAATTTGTGACTCACCCTGAGCCCAGCAGCCCTACCCCCAGCCAGTGGCTGCCAGTGGCTAGCTGTGCTAGAGCAGCGTAGGGGCCTGGACTGGGCCTGCTCTGATCTCTGCTGTGTTTATTGCCTAGAGGGGATGGACCCAGCGGTGGGGATGCTGGGAGATCTTCTCTCCCCCTCCCACCTCTGGTAAATGCTTCTGGAGCATTTTTCCTTCTGGGTCCTTATGTAGGGAAAGGTGGGTCCTCAGCTGATAACCCCCCAGTCTGAGTGTAATTGCCATGACAATGGCTCTTGTGTGTTTATTGCCCAGGTGATGGCTCCAGCAGAGGCAGTGACGTTGGTTCATTCCCCCCAGGTAAATGCTTCTGAAGTGTTTCTGTGTTGTGGGGTCTTTATTTAGGGCAAAGTAGGTCCTGGCCTGGGCAGCCCGAGTCTTAGTGTGATCACCATGACGATGGATGTAGGAAATACGCCACATGTAACAGGGTGACGGGATCTTCCAACACAGAACATTCTCCCTGCCCCTTTCCTAGACTTTATCCAGCATGGCTGAGCCAGGCAACATCTTCACAGGGAAGGAAAATGGCTCTTCTAGAGGGGGAATCTAAATTCATGGGATGGGCAAGTTTCCTCTGGAGTTCCCTGCCCCCTCTGCTAACCCAGCAGCCAGTGAGTTATTGCCCCTCTCTGCATTCACTGGGTGGGGGGTTGCTCTGGCAGGAGGCACCAGACGCATCATCCCACCTGGGCTCCCAGGTTCTGTCTCCGTGTCATTAGCTAGTTATGCTCTGTGCTCCATGCCTGGCCCAGAGTGTCACACCCGGCGTGTGGGCAAACCCCTCTGCCAGGAACCTCAGCCCAGCACCAGTGTCTGGTTCCCAGGGAGCAACCGAGCCCCAGGAACTGAACTGATCAGAGCCCAAACCTGGCTGTTTGCCCCAACTCCCTGCAAAGTGTCCACATCAGCAAACAAATTCTGACCTTCCTCGATTGTATTTTCATCCTGAATCAGGGGAAATAGTCAAACATTCAGATTTTTCCATGGAACAGAAATTTAGCAACACTGAAGTGACCTCGTTGAAAAGTTTTTATTTTGAAGAAACAGCGTTTTCCACAGAAAACTGCTCCGCTGGGTATGTAGCGCCGACAGGTGGAACCAAACCTGAGAGCGCTGGAGCTTAGTGCATGAGACTCTACAGCAGGGTGGGGGAACCTTTTTTGGGTTGCAGCCACTGACCCGCAGGAAAATCAGTTGGGGGCCACACACAAGTGGCAAGCAAAAAAAAAAAAAAACATTCCTCATAGATTCATAGAATTTAAGATCAGAAGGGACCATTTTGATCATCTAGTCTGACCCCTGCACAGTGCAGGCCACAGAATCTCACCCACCCACTGCTAGAATAATCCTCTCACCTATATCTCAGATATTGAAGTCCTTGAAACGATGGTTCAAAGACCCCAAAATGAAGAGAATCCTCCAGCAAGTGATCCATGCCCCATGCTACAGAGGAGGGCAAAAAACCTCCAGGGCCTCTGCCAATCTACCCCAGAGGAAAATTCCTTCCTGACCCCAAATATGGCGATCAGCTGAACCCGGAGCATGTGGGCAAGACTCACCAGCCAGACACCCAGACAAAAGTTCCTGGCCCCCAAATGAGGAGACAGACACTGCCCATTTACTCTTCATACTCCAGAGTCTGGGGGGAGGAGCAGCCTAGTAGATTTTGTGTGCTCCTAGTAGGGGCTGTGGGGTGGGTCAGTGTGGAGCCTGAGCCTTGGGGCCAGATTCAATCAAACCAGTAGCTGGATGCGGCCCCCGGGTCTGAGGTTCCCCACCCCAGCTCTACAGCTTGAGCTAAAAGTCAGTTGTGGAGCAGACTCATGGTATCTCTGTAAGTGTCTAAGTGCCACTATATGGGATAGGGACCCACACCCAGTAGGTGGCTTTCAGGTAGATCAGCCCCACACGTGTGTCTGCTGGATGCCCAGGAAGCTCTCAAGTATGAGCTCAAGTCCAGCCCTATCCAGGACAGCACTTAGGCTGTGTCCAGACTTAAGGGTTTTTTCGGGAAAAGTAGCCTTTTCCCGAAAAAACTTCCCCTGCGTCCAGACTCAAGCCGCGTTCTTTTGAAATTATTTCGAAAGAACGCGGCTTTTCTTTCGATGGCGGTAAACCTCATTTCACGAGGAAGAACGCCTTCTTTCAAAGGTTCCTCTTTCGAAAGATGGCGTTCTTCAATGTAAATAGGGCTTCCTTGAAAGAGAGCATCCAGACTCGCTGGGTGCTCTCTTTCGAAAAAGCGGATTGCTCTTTCGAAAGATCCGCCTGCAGTCTAGACGCGATCTTTCGAAAGAGGCTCTTTCGAAAGATGCTTTCGAAAGAGCCTCTTTCGAAAGAAGCCTGCAGTCTAGACATAGCCCTAGGTATGTGCTTCATTTTAAGCACCTGTGGAAAGTTATTTGTGCTGCGCTGAATTGTGATGCTTCCTGGAAGCAGGGCAGTTCCCACAGGAATGTTTCCTGCTTGAGGAACTTGCCCTGGCGGGATGGTAGAACCAGATTTATTTCTAGAAAAAATTATGAACAAAACGTGCCATGGATAATGTCACTGTTTTGATGGGGGAAAAAAATCATGAAACTGAACAAACGTTTTCCTTTGGTCTTACTTTGACTTAGCAGTTTCCTTGTTCAGAACATGACCTAAAATGTCAGCTGGATACACAGAGGGTTTGGCTTTGTTTCCTTTCCAAGCGACGTTTGTCTTCTGTTTCTGCATTTGGAAATCTAAAATGGAACAAGCCTGTTGGTTCTAAACCAAGCAAAACGGTGTCTTCCGTATCCAAATTATTGTAGGAAAGACTAAGAAGGTCCTAGCACATGAATTGCTTGGGGGAAAATTTTGTTTTCCTGTAATCGATGTTTTGATAAAAACAAACTTTGGGAAGAAAAATTGGTTGAAAATCTTCAGTGAACTTTTACTCCCAAAGAACAGCAGATAATGTTGACCTGCAGGTAACCGTGAGGTGAGCTTCCAGGTATACTCATGGAAACGTCAGGGGTCACTTACCACAGGACTCAGCCAGGTCCAGCCGGTGGGAACTGGCTGGTGGCTGCTTGGAGGGGCCATTCACAGCGAGGTTCTTTCCTAGGGCTGGATCTAAAGCTCCTGTTGGGAATTGCAGTCCCTGCTGTCCTGGTGCTGGCTGTGGCGCTTTGTTTGCTGAGGAAGAAAGGTGGGTATGAGAGTGAGGCCGAGCCGTGTTAGCAAATGTACAGTCAGACATGGCAGAGACACCCCTGAGATCCCCTGTCCCCAGTGTGCCTGGGATGGGGGGAGAGAGATGAGATAGACCCAGTGAAATGATCTTTGGTTTGGGGAGGCTGGGTGGATGCACAGATCAAAGAGACGATGAAAGAGATTGTCTTTGTGATTAGTAATTTGTGTTGCAGTAGCACCCTGGAGCCCCAATCAGGGGTGAGAGCCCCACTGTGCTAGGTGCTGTACAATATTTATTAGGTACGTTACTGTCGTGCCCGGGAGCCCCAGTCTGGAATCAGGACCCCCTGTATCCAGAGTTGCACAGATCAGCAATGAAGGGGAGAGTCTCTGCCCCATAGATGGTCACAAACTACGACTCAGCCAGGTGGATGGACTATCAACACGCAGGTCACTAAGGCTTTCCTGCATCAGACCCTAACAACTCTGTGCACAGCTCTGCCCTGCAGCCTTTCCTCACAGGGCCCCCTCGTGTCCAAACACAGGTGCCTGGCTTGGCATTTGCTGAGCTAAGGTGTCTTTATTGGCAGCCAAGCTTTTAAACAGTTCAGGTGTGGATGGGTGATCTGGAGGAGATGCTCTTGTTTCCAGGACCTGGTACACAATTCATTCTACCCCTGCTGGCTCCTCTCTTCGGGTATGTCTACACTACAGCGCTAGTTCGAACTAAGCTAATTCGAACTAACGCGTCTAGAACTAAAAACTAGTTTTGCTAATTCGAACTAGCAAGTCCACATTGAGTGGACTCTGAACAGGGCTTAAGGATGGCCGGAAGCAGTGCCAGCAGGGCATCAGAGGAGGACTTAGAGCGTGGAGATGCAGTCTCAGGCTAGCCGAGGGCTGCGCTTAAAGGGTCCCGACCCCCACCCCGGACAGACAGTTCTAAGGGGTGCCCCGCTTGAAAACCAGTCCTGGCTTGGAGTGCCCGGAGTACCCACACTGGGCACATCACACCACTCAGCCATCAGCCCGGCTGCACTTGCCGCAGGCTGCCATCCGGGGAGAGGGGGTAATCGGGGGGCTGCAGGAGAGCTTCCACCCCCAGAAGCCTGCAGAGCCAGCCCAGTCCTCCCCATCGGGGGCTCGTACCCCATTCCTCCCTCACCTCCTTCCACTTACCCTTCCCTAGCCCCCCTTCTTATTGATGTACAAAATAAAGATAACGTTTCTTCCAACATTGACTCTGTCTTTATTGAACAAAACTGGGGGAGACTGGGAAAAGGAGGTGGGAGAGGGGAAGATTAAGGCTGGGAGAGGGGAGGGCAACTAACATGATAAGGGGTTGGGAACAGGTCCCAGATGAAGAGAGGCTACAGAGACTGGGACTGTTCAGCTTAGAAAAGAGGAGACGGAGGGGGGACAGGCTAGAGGTCTCTAAAAGCAGGGGTTGGGTGGAGAGGGTGCATTCAGAAAAGTTCTTCATGAGTTCCCATAAAGAAGGACTAGAGGACACCAAAGGAAAGGACTGGGTAGCAGGCTTGAAACTAGTAAGAGAAAGTTGTTCTTCTTGACAAAGCAAATAGTTAACCGGTGGAACTCCTTGCTGCAGGAGGCTGTGAAGGCTACAACTAGAACAGAGTTTAAAGGGAAGGGAGATCAAGTCATGGAGGTTGGGTCCATGGAGTAGTCTTAGCCAGGGGGTAGGAGTGGTGTCCCTGCCCAAAGTTTGTGCAAGGCTGGAGAGGGATGGCACGAGACAAATGGCTTGGTCACTGTCTTTGGTCCATCCCCTCCACGGTCCCTAGGGTTGGCCGCTGTCGGCAGACAGGCTACTGGGCTAGATGGACCTTTGGTCTGACCCAGGACAGCCATTGTAAGCTCAGGGCTCAGGGTCGGGGGTCTCAGTGGACCCCCTTGATTTTCATGCAAACCTGCTCCTGGGTGGCCAGGCTGGCAGCTCTCCTGCCCTAGATGGCCACTTTCCTGTGCCTAGTGCGGAGATCGTGGACGAGGTCCACGATGTCCGCACTAGCCCAAGAATGTACCCGCCTCTTGCGGTCCCGGGCAAGCTTCCGGGAGCCGCCAGCCTGGTCCCGGGAAGAGGGGGTGGGCTGGGGGACATCGGGTGGGTGGCTCTGTGCCGTGCCAGGTGCAGGGTCTGCTGGCTGGGTGCTGGCAGGCTTGCACCTGGCACGGGCACCGTAGCCAGCCCGTGCCCCTTTAAGGGGTCCGGGGCCGGGAGGGGGGCATAGAGTTTCCCTGGTGTTGGCCAGAGTGGCCACCAGGGAAACTTGGGGAGGGCTAGCCTCCCACTCGTTCGAATTAAGGGGCTACACAGCCCTTAATTCGAACTAGTAAGTTCGAACTAGGCTTAAGCCTCGTAAAATGAGGTTTTCCTAGTTCGAACTAAGCGCTCCGCTAGTTCGATTCAAATTCGAACTAGCGGAGCGCTAGTGTAGCGGCTATGAATGTTAGTTCGAAGTAACGTCCATTAGTTCGAACTAACATTGTAGTGTAGACATACCCTTCCATCCTTAGCCAAAGAGGAACAAGCCAGTTAGCCCAGGGAAATAAAAGAAAGGGAGAGCGGTGACGGAAAACCCTGTGTCTGTCATTTTTTCAAATGATCTATCTTGCCTAAAAGCCTGTCAGGGATTGGGCTCTGTTGCAGGAGGTGCTGGCGAAACACTCCGTGGATTTGGGTGCTACAATTCCTGAGTGTCGTCCGCCTTCCTGCCCCCTCCCCCCACCGAAGCGCTTTGGAAGGCTCACAAAGGACAGAGACCTGCCTTTTGAAAATCCGACTCCCCACCGGTGTCTCAAGACAGGCGGCTCTCTCTCGCCAAAAACGGAGGCAGCAGCGAGGGGTGACAGGCAGCCAGGTCGCAAGGGGAGGTGCTTTTTAGACCAGTTCCCTCCTGGCACTCCGTACTGCTGCCTCTGTATCAGAGGCAGCAGCACAAGCTGGCAGCAGCCCTTGCCTGGGGGCTGGGTCTGAGCTTCTGGACCTGGTGCAAACTGGAACTGAGGGAGGCTGCCTGCCTGCCTGGCTCCTAACACACTGTAAATGCAGAGCCGCAGAGGGGGTAGGTCCCGCACCCAGCGCGAGCCAGGACTGAGACAGCTGGCCCCTGGGGACTATCGAAAAGTCAAGTAACCGATAAGAAATCATGAGGTTAATTGACTACTCAGTGAATATCTAACGTCCCTAATCCCTTTTCATAGTTCCCCTCTGGACTCTCTCTCCTAAAGCATGGCCCTGAGATCTGGACACAGTGCTCCAGCTGAGGCCTCCTCCGTGCCAAATAGCTAGGAGAGTGACCTCCCATGTCTGCCGTACGTCTCCTACCACGCCCCAGGGCTATGCCCTCTTACTGAAGGGCTTTGTGTCTGAGATCGCTTCTCTCCTAGGCTACGTCTACACAACGAGTTTTTTTGGCAACAAATATGCTAACGAGGGACTCTATGACACGCAATGTCATTTGCATATTTTCTGCCGATCCGTTTTTGTGCTCGGGGTTTGTGCGCAAAACCAAGCCGTGTGGATGTTTACTTTTTGTGCAAAAAACCCCCTTTTCCCACAAGATCCCTATTTCTGCAAAAAGGCCGACCGATCTTGTGCAAAAAGGGGCTTTTGCCTAAAAAGAAAACATCCACATGGCTTGTTTTTGCGTGTTCTTGCGAAAAAACTTGTGGCGCGTCTACACTCTACGTGTGTTCTTGCAGAAGTAAATTTGCAGTAAAGCATCAGAGAACAGGGCTCCTTGCACAGGAGTTATTCCTCTCCCGACGATGACTAAGCCCCCTTTGTGCAAGAGCTGTTGTGCAAGAAGGCAGCGTGGACGGGCACCAGGGGCTTCTTGAGCAAGACACTTTTATGGCTAAAATGACCATCAGAGCTTTCTTGCACAAGAGAGCGTTCACACTGCCATGGACGCTCTTGTGCAAAAGCCCATGGCAGGGTGGAGGCACTCTTGCACGAGACCTTTTGCGCAAGAACTCCGGCGTGAAACAGCTCTCGTGCAAGAAGCCTGCAGTGTAGGGCAGGGAGCAGCCTATGAGGGAGGGGGAGGGACCCCTAGTAATGGCTCAAACTTCCCAGGGGGGTGGCCAGAGGCAGGACATTTGCCTGGCAGGGTGGGGGGGGGGGGCGGTGACCTCACAGGGGCTTTGGGCAGCCCTCAGCATATAAGGCAAAGGGCAGGTGGGGAGGTGGTGACCTCACAGAGGGACCCACATCTCAGGCTGATAAAAGCGGGGGGCGGGCCCAGGGGACTTTGGAGACCCCCGGTTGCTTTAGCTCTGGTGCGTCTCCTCCTCACGGTTCCTTCGCGTTCTGTGAGTTCCACATCCCGACACCTTTGTGACGAAGGTAAGAGCCCCCAGGGGTTGGATCCCGCCCGGGGCCGGCTGGGTTCCAGGCAGGCCCAGCCCTCGGTCAATGGCCAGAAGGTGATTCCTCACCTGGGCTGCGTCCTTAGCGCCACTGGGGCTTTCTCCTGGTTGGTTTCCCTTTTCCTCCATCCCCCCACATTTCTGCTCTGTTCTTGCCTCCTCTGTGACCTTCCCTTGCTGCCTCCCCCAGCTTGGGACCCAACAGACTAGCTGAAGGACGGGGGGTGGTTTGCAGGAGCCGTGGGGTGGGGGATGCAGCCCCCATTGTGGGGACTGGGGAGGTGGGGCTGGAACAAATCTATGCCGGTGTCTTTGGGGAGAACGCTCCACCCCCCACACCTTAGATTCTCCCCTGATTGGCCAAGAAGGGGCTGTTGATGGGCAGGAGACTCGTGGAATGAGGAGTAACGGTAGTTTGAACTAGGAAGCCTAGTTCGAACTACCTAGTTCGTGCCCCGTGTAGCCGCGCTGCACGGGGTTCGAACGAGCGGGGTTTTAAAAATGGCGGCTCCCCGCTTATGCAAATGAAGCCCGGGAAATTCAAATCCCGGGCTTCATTTGCAAGTGCGGTATGCCTACATTACCCTCCTAGTTCGAACTAGCGGGGTAGTGTAGACATACCCTCAGGTCCTTGCAGTGCCTGTGCAAGACCGAACCGATAAGCAAGGGGCCATTTGGGGGCTGGGGGCAGTCGCTCTGGGGAGCTGGAACCCCTGGATTTCGTTCATCAGGCTGCGCCCCAAGCTCCCCTTTGCTCCCCTCATTTCCAGCATGGCCAAACGTTTTCGGCTGTGGTTCAAGAAAGCCCTGAAGATGGCCCCAGGGCCGGTGGGGAGCAGCTTCTCTGTCCCCGCGGGCGGGGAAGCTGGATCCCACCAGCTCGGGGCGACTCGCCCACCGGCCAGGCCCCCCCGGACCTGGCTCCAGAGGCGGCTGGGCAGGCGGGACCCAGCCCAGCGGGGGAGCCGGGTAGGGTGGCTCCGGGGCCTCCTCTGTGGAGAGAAACACCTGCCCCGGGAGCCCAGCCCCCATTACCACCAGGGGGCATCGCCCTGCCCGGCCCCCGGGGACCTGCCAGTCTCCGGGAGCCCCCAGCCCGTTGCTCCCCGCACCAGCCCCTGCAGCTGTGGGTCCAGGTCCGTCAGCAGCAGCGCCTGGGCCTCCAGCTGCAGCCGGGCCACCTCCCGCAGCCGCTCAGACCCAGGTGAGGGGCCGTGAACACGCTGGGCCCAGGGGCTCACCCAGTACCCGGGGGGGCGGGGAGGGGCAGCCCCAGTGTCTGCCCCGCAGCCAGGGCAATGGATGGGGGCGGGGGCTGCTTGGCTCTCTTCTTCCTGGTGGGGGCTCTGCTGAGGGCGTTGGCAGATGTGAGGGTGGCAGGGGGATGGGTCCCTGCGAGGGGCGTGTGGGGCCCAACCTGCCCTGGGTCCCTGACATGGGGGCGCGTGACCCCTGCTGGCCGCTGGAGTCACCCTGGTCCCTTCCCTCCCGCACAGAGCCCCCCTGCGCCTCGGCGGAGCTCTGCCAGGAGCGGGTGGACTCCCGGGTGGAGGAAGGGGCCATCTATGACATCGAAGAGCAGCTCCACACCCGGGACACGGTAGGAACCTTCTCCACACGGGGGGGACCCGAGATTGTCCGGCCCCTTCCCAGCACGTCCCCCCCTCCGGGAGGGGCTTGTCCCTGGGGATCCCCCTGGGGCCCCTTCTCCTGCATGACCTGGGCCCCCCAAGCTGGGGGCTCTTGTC
Source organism: Pelodiscus sinensis (assembly GCF_052426305.1). Taxonomy (NCBI): domain Eukaryota; kingdom Metazoa; phylum Chordata; order Testudines; family Trionychidae; genus Pelodiscus; species Pelodiscus sinensis. Next base: position 16,349,009 of record NC_143069.1, on the reverse strand, counting down.
ATGCACCAGCTGGGCCCCCACAAGCCTGAGGCAGCAGTTGGGGGGGGAGTGTGGGTGCTTGGACAACCAGCAGCTCCCACCTCCACTCCTGGGAGACCTGAGCCCTGCAGCTGTCCGTGGGGGGCAGGCAGGCCCCAGGCTCACAGACTCTCTCTGGGGTGCAGAGCCCAGCCGCCCTGCAGCGGTTCCTCTTGGCCATCCCCCTCGCCTGCCTCGCCGCCCTCCAAAGGGGCGAGGACACCCTGGCGCCGCGCTGCTGCAAGGACACCATGATGGCCAGGATCGTTGTAAGCGAGTCGCGGCAGCCGGGAGGAGGGAAGGGGATACGTGGGGTGGACGGGGGTCTGCCTGGGCCATGGCGGCGGGTGGGGGTGCTGGAAACGGGATGGGTGGAGCCAGGAGGGCTGGAGGTGGACATGGGGAGGGTGCGTGGGGATGCTGGAGGAGGGAGGGACACAGAAATGGGGCAGGTCTGGGGTGCCGGACAGGAAGGGGGATTCGGGACAGGGAGGGGTCTCCCGGGCCATGGGGGGCTGGAAGGGAGCCGAGCGGGCTGCTGGGGATGCGCCTGGGGAGCAGGGATGAGGAGGTTCAGAGGCTGGTCACCAGGGCAGGGAGGGGCAGGAGACGGCCTGGGGACAAGGATTGAGCTGGTCCCGGTTTGGGAGGGGGGTGCTGGGAGGGGCCCTGTGTCGGGCAGGGGGGCTACAGGGCAGCGGGAGGCAGTGGGGTTGGATCCTGCTGGGTGGGGGCGCTGGCTGCGTGAGCGTCTCTTGGGGGCCCAGCCTCACACGCCCCTTTGTCCCCTTGGGTCTCACAGGAGATCATGGAGGACTCGCCCCCCCCGCTGGTCTTGGCCGACTGCCTCAACGCCGCCTGCAGCCTCAGGTACCGACCCCCCCCCCCCGCCGACTCCCCCCAGAGCAGATCCCCTGGCCAGGGAGTGGGAAAGTCTCTGTCTCCTGCTGCTCAATTAACAGTCTCTGCCCCTCTCTCCTGCCAGCACCTTGCAGCCTCCCCTGCGGGCCCAGCTCCTGAGCCCCCTGCTGACGGCGGCCGTGGGACAGACAGTGTCTGGGGACTGGCAGCAGGAGCCCATCCACACTCAGGTACGTCCCTCCGGGCCCTGCTCCCGGGCTTGGCTGGAGCTCCAGAGAGGAGGGGGGGGCGGTGGCAGAGGGAGGGAAGAAGCTGCAGGTTTGGATCCTTCCCTCCAGGGTTCCCGTTGCTCTCCCGGGGGGCCCGTCCCTTCCATGCCCAGCCTGGGCTCCTCCCTGCTCTGCGAGGCGGCTCAGACCCTGCTCAAGGCTGCACCCCGGAGCCAGCGGGTGGCCTGGATCCCCCAACCCCCCTCTGACCCAGGGCTCCCCCTTGTCTTGCAGCAGTTCATCCGGGCCCTTCCCTACGACCTCCAGGCCCTACTGGCGAGCCTCCTCGCCGAGTCCCCAGACACCGCCCGGCTGCAGCTCATAATGGAGGTGAGCCCCGTGGGGGGGACGGGGCCATTGTCCCTGCTTCCTCGGGGGGGGGTCGAGAGAGGAGCAGTGTCAGTGGCTGGGGGGGGCACAGTCCGAGAGGAGCCCCAGGCTCTGCCCAGAACCGGCACCTCCCTACGGGTCCTGACCTGCCTCTTTCCCCCCCAGCACCTGAGCCTGTGGCTGGAGTCCCGCCTGCCCCAGGAGCGAGCCAGGGCCCTTGGCAGCACCACGGCCCTGCTGGGAGTCGCCACCACCCTCCCGGGGTTTGACGTAAGTGACCTCGGAGCCGGGGGGTCTGGGGCTGCAGGGCGCGGGGCTGGGAGCGTCCCCGGGAGGCAGAGGCAGGGCCGGGAATGGGCCGGGAATGGGCCGCGTTCTCCTTTCCCCGGGGAGGGGCGACCCTGGGCCCTTCAGGGGGGCTCTTGAGGGACTGGGCCTGGGGACTGGGGAGTGGCCGTCAGTGGATCCCCTTGTTCCACCCCCGGAGTGACCCTTCAGTCGGGGCCATTGCTCAGGGTTGTCTCCTCGCAAGGCCGGCCCCGCCCCGCCCCGGGAGGGGTCTCTGTCCGTCCCCCGAGCTCAGACCCGCCTCGGCGGCCGTTTGCATGGGACGTGCAGCCCCAGGATGCTGAGGGACCCCCCCTCTTCTCTCCCCTCAGAACTCCGCCGACTGGCCGAGGATGGGTCACCACGTGGCCCAGCTGGGCCTTTTTATTTCGGACCCATCCGAAGACGTCAGCCGGCTGGCCCGGGAGGGGGTGCACAGCCTGTATCAACTCCTCCTGCACCACAGGGGTAAGGAACCCAGCTGGGACCTGGGCCCCAGGGACACCCTGAGGGTGCCGGCGGCGGGGGGAGGGGACCCAGCCCTTTTCCCCCAGACTGGCCCAAGGGGGGATGCGTCCCTCTGTGTTCCCCTTCTGCCCCCTGTGCCCCTCCATTTGCCCAGGGATGCCTGCAGGGACCCGTGGGAGGGGAAGGGCTCAGACCTGCCAGCAGAATGACCCTGTTGTGTCTCTTGCAGGCCTCAACATCCACCAGGCAGAGGACCTGTGGTGCAGACACTACTACAAAGAAAGATGGGTCCTGGCTCACAGCAACAGCGTGAGGGTGGGAGAGGTAAGGACGCGCTGCCAGGGCAGGGCAGGGCTCGGGGGTGGGGCTGGCTGGGGCCCTCGTGGGGGTAGGAGGGTCTTGGGGGCAGGAGGAAGCTGTGACCTGGGGCAGGGGTTGGGGTGCCGGGTGAGGAGAGCGTCTGGGTGCAGGGTCTGGAAGGGAGTTTGGGGGAGGAGGAAGCTGTTTTAGCTCCAGGAGTTGGGGCCGGGCTCTGGGCCGTCAGCTGAAACCTCCTGTGCTCTTGATTCCAGGTCTTTGGGCAGCTCTTCACAGCAGAGCAGGAGAATTGGTTTTTGGACAAGGCTCTGCTCGCTGCCCGCTCCCCCCTGCGGCGCCCCAGCCAGGCCGGGCTGGTCCTGGCCCACGCCCTGCATGGGCAGGCCCATCAGCTCCTGGAATACATGGTGAGCAGCCGGAGCAGATCAGGAGAGTGGGGCAGGGCCAGGGTCTCCTTCCCATCCCCTCAGGGAGTCCCCCGCCCCTTTCCTCAGGCTGCCCCCACCCCACGTCCCTGCTGGCAGAATCCCTCCTGCCCCTGCGAGCGTCCCTGGGGGTGGGGGAGGCTCTGAACACAGAAACTGTCCTAGGAGGCGGGAGGGGGCCGAGGTGTCAGGAGCTCTGGGGGGGGTCAGGAGCTCACCCTGCGGGCCTGACGGGGGGTGACCAGAGAGCAGGGGGAGGAGGGTGGAAATGCTGGGGGGCCAGTTCCCCTGAGTCCCCAGGGATGAATGTGACGGATTCTGCTTCCCTTGCAGCAGGAAGACACCCAGTGAGAGCAGCAAGAGCTGAGGAGCCAGCAGCTGCGTCCCCCTCCCCCCAACCCTCCCAATTGTATTGAATTGTATTTACATTCTCATTAAACAATGTTTCAAAAAACATTTGGATCAGGCTTGGTCAATAATTTGTAATGGGGGGGCCATTTTGTCAACTGATCAAGGGCCACATTTCTACCGAGGGCTTTGGGGTCTGGGACGGGGTGGTTGGGTGCAGAAGGGAGCTTACGGGAGGAGCCTGGGTGCAGGGGGGGGGGGTATGATCTGGGGCGGTGGATAGGGGTGCAGGGTCCAGGAGGGGGTATGGGCGCAGGAGAGGACTCTGGCCTGGGGGAGGGGCTCTAGAGGGGTGCAGGGTCAGGGAGGGAGCTGTGACCTGGGTGAAGGGGGAGCAGAGGGTTTGGGGGAGGGGGTGTGGGTGCCAGAGAGGAGTCTGGCCTGGGGGAGGGGTGTCGGGGGGGTGCAGGGTCAGGGAGGGAGCTGTGATCTGAGGGAATGGGGGACGCAGGTTCAGGTGGTCGCCTGGGACAGGCAGTCGGGGAGGGGACGTGGGCGCCAGGGGCAGGCTCTGGCTGCGGAGGTGCCTACCTAGGCAGCTGCATATGGGGGAGCCCGACTGTCACCTGAGGGGATGGGGGAGCTCAATTTTCAACTGTGGGGAATGGAGGAAATACTGTGGAGTGGAGGGAGCGAGATGGGGGGGGCTGAATTGTTCCCGGAGGGGAGATCTCCCTGGCTTGGGGGGGGGGGGGCGTTTCCAGCAAAGCCCTCACATAAGAGGGGGACAGACGGGGGGAGGGAGAGGACGGGGATGGGCAGGGCAGGTGGAAATGGGGAGGGGCAGGAGAAGGGAAGGGGGAGGAGATGGAGGAGAGCAGGGGATAGGAGTGGGGGCGGGGATGAGGAGCAGGACAGAGGCAGGGCAGTGGTGGTGACGGCTGGCGGCTTTGCCAGAATAGCTATGCCGGGGGGGGGGGGGGGAGGCTTTTGCCACACACCCAAGCCAAGCCAGCTGTGGCGGCAAAGCCTTGTGATGTAACCTAAGCCCTTGGCAAGGTCGGGATCAACCTGCTCTGACAATTTCTCGGACCGGCGGGTTGAGAAACAAGGATCGTGCAGGGAGATGGGGATGACTAGGAAGCGAATCCAGGTGTGGGGGGAATATCCTGGGTTGGAGGGTCAGTCAATACCCCCGCCTGCCACTGTCTGCCGGGGCTCTGCCCGCAAGATGGAACCAACAGCTGAGTTTGCTTTTCTGCCCCGTCGTGGGCACAAAAGGCCCAGAGCAGCCTCCTGCTATCTTGGAGGAAAGGGGCCAAAGTTCAGGAAGCAGGTGCCAGGCTGGGCTGGAATCCGCGAGCTCCGCTTTTGCTTTGCCCTTCCTGGAAGCTGGGCTGCAGGTGAGTGGCGGTTTCATCTCTGCTCTTGGGGTGTTTCTTGTGGGTTCCGAGTGTGGATCTGAGAGGGGCTGCGCAGGGGCAGTGTCATGAACGAGCTGTAAGCGTTACAGCCCCTTCTGCGCAGGCTGGCTCCAGCCTCCCGTCTGTCTCCAAGCCCTGGGGGAGAGGCGGGAGGCCAGCAGCATGGCCTAGTGGAGGGGGCAGGGGGTTGGGTGTAAGAACTCCCGGGTTCTAATCTAATGCCACCTAGTGACTAAGGCACAGAGTTGTGTGTTAGACCCCTTGCTCCGCAATTCTGCGCTCACTCTCGCGCTGGTGACCTTGGAGAGGCCTTTCAGGTCTCCCTTTCCCTGTCCATCAAAGGCAGGCAAGTGCGATGTAATGCCCTGGAGCAAGTGCTTTGGGACGTGTCGCACAAGTGTGCCTGGCTCACAAGCGTGTCAGCACAGCTGTGTAAAAGCGTGACGAAGGCTTTGAGATCAATGCCGAAGGCGTGTGAGGCTGTGGCTGGCCAAGTGACAGGGAAATGAAAGGTCAGAGTTTGGTCAGTTAGATTTTATGGTAATACACTGAGACGAAGCACTTTGGGCGTATATACGATAATGTCTTTCCAAGTGCGTTAGTTCAAGCCATGTCCTAGGAGCCAAGAGGTGAGACAAACATGCTTGGTCCTGTCTCGGTGCAGGGGTGGACTAGATCAATGCTTCTCGACCAGTGGTACGAGTCCCCTTAAAGGTACTCAAGAGATGTCTGGGGGACACGTCAACACAACTGAAATTTGGAGAAAACTGAATTTTAGTTTTCAGTTTGACAGCGCTTTATTCTTTTTGTACCTTTTACACCCAAAAATGCCATCGCCCGCCCGGCTACGATGCAGTTGTTTAAACAAATGTGTTGCAACGGTAGAAAAAAATTGTGTGTGTCTGAAAACTGTAGGTACTGGGGGTACTTACACATTTTTTTTTAAAGGGGGTACATTATAAAAAAAGTTTGCGAAACACTGGAGCTATCATGGTCCCTTCCACTCAGACTTTTCTATGATTCTGTGACAGGGCTGGGCGATAATTTTCAGAAGGGGGCCACTTAATGGATTTTGGTATGGGGTCATAGGCCGGCTCCACCCACAGAAGGGGCGGAGCCTGAGGCAGAAGGGGCGGTGTTGTGGACTAGCCCACCCTCAGAGTTCTCTGTGGCTGAGGCTTTCAATTAAAAGCACAGAAAAGAGCTCACAGATTTGCCACTACTGGCAGCTGTCCAGCGTGGCTACAGCTTTTTAAAGGGCTCGTGGCTCCTGCCCCTGCTGTAACCATGAGCCGTGAATCATTTAAAATTGGATCCTGCTGCCTGAGTCCCCACTTAGAATTCGGCGGCATGGGCAGCAGGATCTAAACAGAAAGCGGCCAGATCACAGTGTTTGGTAGGTTGCATCTTACCCAGCCCTGTTCTCTGAGCTGGTTTCGAAACCTCCGTGTCCTCCTTATGGTCTGACAGCTGCAGATTTACTGCCTGTCTCTCCTCTTGTGGCCCAGCCTAGCCGCAGCTAATGGACTAACTCAGGTTAGCATCACCTGCCCTGTCTTGGTGACTCTTCACAGCTGAACGGCCTATAAGGCATCGTGCTGGTCTTCTGATCTCTTGGTGACTCCTCTGCCTTCTGTTTATTTCTTTCTCCCTATCTGGGCACTTTAGAATGGCTGTAGCTATTGAAAGCAAAGGTGCACAGCTATAGGCATGGGGGTTTCCAGCTTTATTCACCTAGGTGGCTGATTCCAGGAAGCAAGGGGGTGTGTGTGGGGGGGGAGGGGGGAGTCCTGTACAGAGGGTTCCCTGGCCCCTCTGCTTCCATGGCTGTGCAACTGCCACCAGGTGGATTAGAACCTGGGACTTTTGGAGCTTAGGGCAGGAGCTGCTACAGCTTGAGTTATAAGTCAGTTGCCTCTCAGCGTAGGCTGAAGAGCTCCCTTGTAATAATTGCTTGCTGGAAGTGGTCTCAGTGCCACTCCATAGGACAGTGACCCACATCAGGTGTGTGGGTTACAGCTGCAGGCCTGCTCCCAGCATGCGGATCTGCTCTCTGGGCGGCATCTATAACTCTGTGGCTGCAGCCCTGCTCCCAGCATGCGGATCTGCTCTCTGGGCGGCGTCTATAACTCTGTGGCTGCAGCCCTGCTCCCAGGACTGGATCTGCTCTCTGCCCATTGGCGTGCGCAGCACATTTCATTAGGGTGTGCACCCAAAGAATGTTTTTAAATGTACTCTTTGACCCCCATTAGCCACACCCCCTGACTCCCATTAGCCACGCCCCCTGACCCCCATCAGCCACGCCCCCTGACCCCCATTAGCCACGCCTCTGGAGGTAACACTTTCAGGGCAATATGGACACATGACCAGAAATAAAAGGTGTCATGTGACCTCCCCACCCCCCCCCAAGGACTTTTCCCACCATCCACTTACCAATAGGGATTAGTTTGGCCCTCACCAAACCCCCCCCATGCAACGATCCTGCAATTGCATTAACCCAATGTGTGTGACATTAACTTGGGGGGTGGAGAGGCTGGGGGAAGTGTTCCCTCTAAGAGTTTCCTCCCATGAGCACAATACATTTTGTGTTGTGCACCAGTACTGAGTTTGTGGCTTGTTTGGATGTGCCAGTGTGGCACCCAAGTTATTCATAAATATCTTATGAACCACTTACCTTTCCCCTCTGCTGCCCTGTCTCCTTCCCTTCCTCCATCAGCTCCCCTGGTGCCTGCTGCCCCCCCAACCCCTCACCCACCTCTGCTGTCCTGACTCCTGCCCTTCTCACTGCCCTCGGCCTTCACGAGACCTGCCCCCTCCAGCAGCCTTTCTCTCCCCGCCGTGCCCACTCCTCCAGTAGCCCCACTCTGACCATGTGAGCTACCCCTCCTCATCCCCTCTTCTAACACCTCCCTCTACACACCTGTCCTGCCTCTCTCCTCTGCTGCTGGTCCCTCCCCTGCAGGTGTCTGCCCTTCTGCTTCCCCCCCCGGACTCCTCTGGCACCTGCACCTTCCCTTACCCCTGCACCCTCTTGGTGCCTCCCCCTTCCCTCACTGCCCCTACCCACTTTGCCCACTCCCTCACCACCCTCTGCCCCCGTTCCCCTCAGGCCCGTGTGCCCTCACATGTGCCTTGCTCCATCCCTGCCTTCCTCATGCCCACCCCTTCTTTCAAGCCTTTTCCCAGCACCTCCCCTTCTCCCCTCTAGCCCCCAAAGCCCTTCCCCTCTCCTCTCCTAGCATCATCCTGCCCCCCCCCTCACTGACACCTCCCCTCCTGCCCTTTTCCTCATTGTCTCCACTTGGCCCCTGGGCATTTGTCTGTCTCCTACACCCTGTCCCTTGGTGCCTTCCCCTTTCATCTCCTGACCTGCCCCCCTCCCCTCAGCACAAGCCCTTTCCTCTCTGACCCTTACCCCCTATTTTTCCCTCCTCTTCCAGCAGCCGCCAGCTGGTCTGTAACAGAGTTCTAGGGTCGCCCTGACTGTGTCACCCTTCTGGTGCTCCCCCTACTCTGTCTGTCTTAGGTTTCTCAGCCCCCTTTTGGGCCACAAACCCCCACCCCGCAGTCTCAGGTTCCCAAAGTTCTGGCAGTCCCCATCACTTGGTGCCTGCGCTGGGTCTGACTCGAAGGGTTGCGAGGTAGACCCTCCCCCCAAAAAACGGACACACTTGATCCTGGGCAGGGGGGAGGGAGGAAGAGGGACTGGCTGGGGGGGGGGGGGCAGGAACTGGCTGGAAGGAAGAGGGGATGGGAAGCAGCTCTGGGGGGGAGGGGCCAGATCCTGACCCTGGCCCCCCCTTCTCCCTCCCCGAGGCCAGTCATGCTGCCCCTGACCCCCCCTTCCTCCCTGAGGCCAGTCGCACTGCCCCCGATCCTGACCCCGGCCTCCCCTTCTCCCTCCCCGAGGCCAGTCATGCTGCCTCTGACCCCCTTCCTCCCTGAGGCCAGTCGCACTGCCCCCAATCCTGACCCCGGCCTCCCCTTCTCCCTCCCCGAGGCCAGTCATGCTGCCTCTGACCCCCTTCCTCCCTGAGGCCAGTCGCACTGCCCCCGATCCTGACCCCGGCCTCCCCTTCTCCCTCCCCGAGGCCAGCCCTGCTCCCCAGCTCAGTGCGGGCCCCTGCTCTCTCCTTAGCTCAGTCCCACTCTGCCGACCCTGGCTCCCTCCTGGCTCCCTGCTCTGCCAGTCAGGCTGAACTGGGACTTTAGCCTCTCCCCGTTGTTCCTGGGGACTGTCAGTCTCAGGATTTTGATCTCTCATTTCCCCTGCCTTTCACTGAGTTTCAGTAAGGAGCTAGCAGCAATAATGCCTCTACTTTTTCCCCCACTCCTGTGCGGAATACATTTTGTTATGTGCACCAAGGCATGCACGGATGTGCACTGTTACGTCACGTGGAGTTTCACAGCATGGGAAGAAATCAGTGGAAATGCAGAGAGCTTGAGTAGTTGCAAGTGTCCATTTTATTGCATAGCACGGAGCTAGCTAGAAAAAACCCAAACCAGCTGGGCTGACCCCCAGTGACCTAACGCAGTTACTATAACAACAAGATCTATGTCTACACCCAGTACACCACATGCACCACCACTAGAAACACATGCTACCGGCTAGCAAACTGGGCAGCATTTGAATGTCTCCTGGCTGGCCGCCCAAGAGCTCAGCTTGCAGGGAACACTGGCTAACCGTCCCCTTCCACCTGGAGAAGGGAGAGACAGGAAAGCAGCAACAGAGCATCTGCCTGGGGGAAGCCCGAATCCCATGCAGGAGTGGAGCCCTGTTCCTTGTTCCAGGCCCTTGCTAGAGTCCCCTCCCGTAGCTGCAGCTATGGCCGGCAGTTTTAAAAGCGGACTTACGCTGGCCCTGCAACCCGAGCGACTCTGTCAGTGGGTGCTTATCACTCCATCACCTCGAGCTGTTTAAGCAGCTTGTTTAACCAAGGAGGGAGGGAAAGGGAAACCTTTGGCCATTTGAGGGTTGCGTGCCAATGGAGGGAAAGGGGATGGATAAAAAGGGGCTGAGCACACGGTACTGCCTCTTTTTAAACCCAGGCCCAAAGATGTCCTGGAATTCTGGGCCACTGGCCTGAAGGAGATGGTCAAACTGCCTGGCAGCTGGACTTTTGGAGTCTTGTTATTCCTGGGCTCCTGGTAGCGATGGCTCCCATTCCAGGGGATTCCTGCCAGGTAGTTTACCTCAGACAGCAGCTTTTATTCCCCCGTGTCACTTCTCCCAGTATCTGAGACTTTGGTCATGGGGATCAAGCATTTAACATGATTCCAAGAGGAACCGGATGGTTCATCTAGCGAGCCAGGCTCGCCGATATTTGAGTAGTTAATAAAAATCCCTAGTTGCTGTGTGTAGGTCTAAAAAGGGAAGCTTAGTATCATTAGTCTTATTTTACAGACAGGGAATAACCTCTCCAACCTGTGGGAGAGGCAGGAATAGAACCCAGGTTTCCTGATACCACAGTCAGGGCTTTGTTACCAGGCTACATCCTGTACTAGAAAGGATGGGCCTGAAGCATGGGCCTGGTGTAAGGCCTGAGGCCTGAACCAAAGTAAGCAAGAGTTAGCTGAAGAGAAACAGGCAGGTCGTGTCAAAAGCAGACGGTTGCCTGAAAGTCTTGGGACTTAACCCTAACTGTCTTGCCTGGAAAGGTTGAAACCATAGACAAAAGGTCCGAGAAAGTCTCCAGGAATGCTAGAGAAGCAGGAAGCGAGTTGACAGGAGGCCAGGAAAGAAAATGGAAACAGAATTTGAGGTTTTGAATTGGAAGCAGTGATGTGCCTGTTGTGTGATCATGCCTGGAAGATGTGAATTAAGCCAGGAACCTGGGCAAGCAGAATCCAGCGACGTTCTTGGCTAGGGAAAGACTAAATCTTGGAACAAGAGAGATGTGAGTAGAACAGGGAATTTTTAGTCAGACGCTACTAGGTTATTTTCTTTATTTTTTTAGTTTGTTGGACTTCTTTTTGCTAAGCACATGTAACTATCCCCCTTTACCCTGGAACTCTTCAAACTGAATCCCAGGGAAGCGATTTTCTGTGTTTTAATCTTTCTTTTTTCAGTTTCTTTGTAACACCTAGCAACCAAGTAGATACGCTGGAGGGCAGTAGATATGCTGGAGGGCAGGGATAGGGTCCAGAGTGACCTAGACAGATTAGAGGATTGGGCCAAAAGAAATCTGATGAGGTTCAACAAGGACAAGTGCAGAGTCCTGCACTTGGGATGGAAGAATCCCGAGCATAGTTCAGGCTGGGGACCGACTGGCTAAGTAGCAGTTCAGCAGAAAAGGACCTGAGAAGCTGGATATGAGTCAACAGTGTGACCTTGTAGCCAAGAAACCTAATGGCATATTAGGGTGCATTAGGAGGAGCATTGCCAGCAGATCCAGAGAAGTGATTATTCCCCTTCTTTCGGCTCTGGTGAGGCCACATCTGGCGTATTGTGTCCAGTTCTGGGGCCCCCACTATAGAAAGGATGTGGACGCATTGGAGAGGGTCCAGCAGAGGGCGACCAAAATGATTAGGGGGCTGGAGCGCATGACCTATGAGGAGAGACTGAGGGATTTGGGTTTGTTTAGTCTGCAGAAGAGAAGAGCGAGGGGGGTTTGATAGCAGCCTTCAACTTCCTGAAGGGAGGTTCCAAAGAGGATGGAGAGAGGCTGTTCACAGTAGTGACGGATGGCAGAACAAGGAGAAATGGTCTCAAGTTACAATGGGGAAGGTCTAGGTTGGATATTAGGAAAAACTATTTCCCTAGGAGGGTAGGGAAACACTGAGATGGGTTCCCTAGGGAGGTGGTGGAATCTGCATCCCTAGAGGTTTTTAAGTCTTGGCTTGACAAAGCCCTGGATGGGTTGATTTAGTTGGGATAGGTCCTGCCTTGGGCAGGGGCTGGACTTGATGACTCCTGAGGTCTCTTCCAGCTCTATGGTTCTATGATTCTAAGTAATGTTTCACCAAGTGTATTTGTTTTGTTAATAGACGTCACATTTTTAAAACCATGATCTGATTCCTGCATCCTAGAGGGCGGAAGGTTCTGTATGCACGTGCCTAAGACAGCAAGCCATACTTCTAGGAGAAATTACAGGTTTTCAAGCTCTCTCTGGAGGGAGTGTCAAGGACAAGGAAGGTACCCCACAGGAGGGAATTCTGAAATGCGCCTGTCTGGTTCTCAAAGGGGTTTGTGGATTTGGATGGTGGCAGCAACACCAACACAAGCCTCCAGTGGCAGGGTATTTTAAAGTCTCTTGTGGGCCCCCACCTTCTGCACTTGGAGTGCCAGAGTGGGAAACAGCCTTGACATGACCCCTCTCCAATTTATCAACATCCATCTGGAATTCTGGTCACCAGAGCTGGGCACAGAACTCCAGCAGCAGAAGTTCAAGTGCCGAATAAAGAGGCTAAGTCGGTTCCCCACTCTGGCACTTGGAGTGCAGAAGGTGTGGGCCCAAAAGAGACCTTAAAATACCGTGTCTCTATGGGCTTCTGCTTCAAAACTCCCCAAGGTCACAGATTCCCTGAGCTTAGGAGGGTTGCTGCCTCTACCCAAGTGGAAAAAAACTTTTTCTTCTTGAACGCAGGAAGAAGTCACTTGGGAACGTATTCCAGAAGGGTACCCCAAACTCTTTTACACAAGAGCCAAAAGAAATCTGATGAGGTTCAACAAGGACAAGTGCGGAGTCCTGCACTTGGGACAGAAGAATCCCAAGCATTGTTACAGGCCTGGGACCAACCAGCTAAGTAGTAGTTCTGCAGAAAAGGACCTGGGGGTTACAGTGGATGAGAAGCTGGAGATGAGTCAACAGTGTGCCCTTGTAGCCAAGAAGGCTAATGGCATATTAGGTTGCATTAGGAGGAGCACTGCCAGCAGATCCAGAGATGTCATTATTCCCTTTTATTTAGCACTTGGAAAGAAAAAAAGAAAAATGAAAACAAACTGTAATTTCTGATAGCTGTCCTCTTAGTCTTAGGCAGGTATACACAGACCTCCTATTACTTTCCAGGATACAAAATCAGATCATAGCCTTAAAATAGGTGATTATATTAAGAAAACAAAAAGGTATTCATTTGTAAAGCTGACTTGGCTGCTAGGAGTTATAGCGCAACTGAGAAAAGAACAGATTAAAACACAGACAATTGCATCCCTGGGATTCAGTTTAAAGTTATAGTGGGGAGAGGAGGGGATATGGATTTAGCACAGAGGAGTTTAACCAAACAACAAAACAAAAAAATAACCTGATCGCATCTAAATAAACATTCTCTATCTACTCAAGTATACACACTTCCAAGGTCCAGTCCAATTCTAGGCCCAGGTATTCTTTTTTTTAGGCATGATGTCCCTGCCCAGTTCAATTCATCCCCCCCCTCATCCCCTTCCGCAGCTCCAGGATTAAACTCACAAAGAAAAACAGCAGACAGATTCCCTTTTAATGCAGATCTGAACTCTTTCTTCTCACTGGTGCTCCTGGCTCCCTGCCAACACTTTCTAGCTAGCTAGGTTTAACCCTTTAGTCACTGAATACTGGGATGTTCAGAAAAGAACAGTGGGCCTCCCATCCATCACAGAAGCGAGACAGCCTCTTTACTCCTGCTCAAGCGTTTCCTGTTTATACATCCCAGAATTACAATAGCTTTTTAAGCCCCAACGCCACAATGGGAGCTCATGTTCTGCTGATTACCCACCATGACCTCTACATCTCCGTTGACGTGAAAGCCCTTTGTCGACCTCCCCGGTAAACCTCATCCCACGAGGCATCAGGGGGAGGTCGACAAAGGGCTTTCATGTCGACGGGAGCGTCCACACTGCCCCGATCTGCCGACAAACAGCTGATCATCAGCTGGTCGGCAGAGCGCGGCAGCCATTTAAATTTAAATGAAGCCGCGATTATTTAAATCGCGGCTTCATTTCCCTCTGCCGATCAGCCTCATCTACATGGCTCCATCGATGGAGCCATGTAGTTTAGACACACCCCTAGAGGCCTCGACAGCTGGAGCCATGAAGGCAGCTGGCTCCCAGCTTAGGATGTAGAGCTCCCTTGTTCTTATCTCTGGCTGTAAGAGGTCCAATTGCCACACGAAGGGACAATGAACCACACACACTAGGCGTGTGGATTACACTGCCAGCTGAGAGGAGCACGTGGGGGAGGGCGAAGGGAAAAGCCCTGCAGCAGACAGGACACAGCGTCCCCAGAGACGAACCGGCAGAGGCATATCCTCAGACATACAAGAACACATGGCTGCTGCATTGGGGAACTCAAAAATTTGGTGCCCAAATTTTCCGGTGCCCTATGCAGCTACATATTTCCCATGGGCCTAGGGACAGCCCTGACTACGGGCCCCAGAGCTGAGAGAAAACTGTCCCACATAACTGGTGCATAACTGGAGGGAGAGGAGCGAGAACTAGTGGGGGTAGGATGTTGAGGGGAACAGGCGGTGTGGGATGGGGGCTTTCGGGGAAGGCACAGTGTGGGTTTGAGGCCTCAGGAGTAGGGGGGCACATGAGGGGGAATGGGCAGAGTGAGGATGAGGGGGAAAGGGTGATGTAGGGGGCAAGGCCACAGTCCGGGTTCTGCTAGTTCCCCCACTTTCTGCTGCTCCTGACTCTTGGTTTGCACAAAACATTTCTTCTTGGAACAACTCGGTTCCTTGGAGCTCTTTCCTCCAACCCCGAAGCCATTGGCTGGCTCTCCCCGGGTTCATCCTTTACGCTCTGAAGTGACTTGGGTCGGTTTTAAGACTGGGAGACCCGTAGCTGTCTGTTATGCACTCCAGAGAGAAGAGAGGCAAAAACATAAATACTCTTGCTGGAGGCCTGCAGCGTAATACCCCTTATCCAGAATAACACACAAGAACCCTGAGGCTATGTCTACACTGCTAGCTTTTGCCTGCAGAGAGCATGCTAATGAGTGCCAAGAAGTTTCTAACGAGTGCTTCATTAGCATACTCTCTGCCTGCAAAGGCCCGCAGTGTAGATATAGCCTTAGGTCGAGAGGCCCAACTCCACCCCCGTCAGGTCAGGCTGACTGCATGCTTCCCTCCAACCTACAAGCAGGGTCAGGAAACCTTCCCTCTTCATTTCAACACACCCCTCCAGTGGTCCCTGCATTGCTAGCTTTTGCCTGCAGAGAGCATGCTATTTCCCCTGCCGTGCCAACTTGCTCAGCGGTGCCCCTAGCAGAATCCAAGCACACGGCAGTGGGGTGTGCAGGGTACCCTACCTGGCCCCACAGCCGGCCGGCCCGCCTTGTTTGCTAGAATCTGAGCAAGCCCAGACAGGTTCCTCTCGGGAGCTATAGCGGACCCTTCCTAAAAACGTGTTTGGCGACATGTTCAGTAGATGCACGGCACTAACGGGTGCTCCCACTTCTCTTCCAGATGGACACAATCGGCTTGAAGGAGGAAAACGTCCCGCTGTACAAACAGAGGCTCAGGGACCATAATCTCAACGGGCACGCGCTGGTCTACAGTGACAACACTGAAACCAAAGAGGCCCTGCACATGAGTCTTGGCGAATGGACCCTCTTTAGCATCCATTTCCTTGGAGTGTTTCCCCCGGCGAATTTGGCCTCTTCTGTGGTGTCCCCCGTCCCGTTCCACGTCAGGCCAGAGGCTCTGAAGAACATGGTTGCCTTAAGAGAGACTGTGGCGAGAGGGAGCAAGCTCTCTCTGAACAGCTCCAGGGAAGATCTTTGGGAAAAGAGATAACTCTGAATCCTGAACACAGAGGTGAAAGTGCCCTGGTGCGCAGCTCCAGCAAGAACTGCAAAGACCTGGGCTGCAACAGGACAGTACCTGTGAGAAACTGTAAAGTTACTTTCACGGCCGCCTGTACAAAACCAGAAGCAAGATCGGGGCTTTCGCCCACAATGTACCTCCCTGCGTCTCCAGTGACATCGCACGGCTGAATCATAGAATCCTAGAGTTGGAAAAGACCTCAGGAGTCATCAAGTCCAGCCCCCTGCCCAAGGCAGGACCAATCCCAACTCAATCATCCCAGCCAGGGCTTTGTCAAACGGAGACTTAAAAACCTCTAGGGATGGAGATTCCACCACCTCCCTAGGGAACCCAGCCCAGTGCTTCCCCACCCTCCTAGGGAAATAGTTTTTCCTAATGTCCAACCTAGACCTCCCCCGCTGTAACCTGAGACCACTGTTCCGTGTTCTGCCATCCCTCACTACTGAGAACAGCCTCTCTCCATCCTCTTTGGAACCTTCCTTCAGGAAGTTGAAGGCTGCTATCAAATCCCCCCTCACTCTTTGCTTCTGCAGGCTAAACAAACCCAAATCCTCCAGTTTCTCCTCATAGGTCATGTGCTCCATACCCCGAATCATTTTGGTCAAGCTCCCCTGGAGCCCCTCCAATGCGTCCCCATCCTTCCTGTAGTTGGGGGCCCAGAACTGGACACAATACTCCAGATGTGGCCTCACCAGAGCCGAATAAAGGGGAATAATCACTTCTCTGGATCTGCAGGCAATGCTCCTCCTAATGCCCCCTAATATGCCATTAACCTTCTTGGCTACAAGGCCACCCTGTTGACTCATGTCCGGCTTCTCATCCACTGTAATCCCCAGGTCCTTTTCTGCTGAACTGCTGCTTAGCCAGTCGGTCCCCAGCCTGTAACAATGCTTGAAGCAATCAGATGACAAGAGAAGAATTAAGGATCCGGGGTGGGGAGGAGGGGGGGACTGTACTGGGTCTGAGGGATTTGGGGCACATTCATGTCAACGGGGCTGGTGACAGACGTTGTCGGGCCCTGGGTAATGTATGGGAGGGGGTCGGCTCAAGACCCCCTCAAAGGGGCAAGGCTCTAGACCCCCTCAAAGGGGCAAAGCTAAAGGTAGGAGGGGCAAGGCGAGGGCCAATCAGGCCTTAGCGCCACCCAACCTGCACCAGACAGAGCTCTAGGATTGATTTCATTTGCCCGGGTCTCTGGCAGTGGCGGCTGCCATAATAGTCGATACAGTGACCCAGAGGCCTGGACCCTTTTAAATCATCAGCTCCCGAGACAACTGCCCCCTTTGCCTCTCCCCCTCCCCATCCGTGGCCCCTGTCTGTGGGGCTTCAGACCCTGGTGGTCAAAGTATTTTGGTCTGGTTAGTACAGCAGGGGACAGGGAGTTGGGACATACGGGTCCTATTCCTAGCGCTGCCACTGGCTTGCTGTGTTTTTGAACAAGCTGCTCCTCCTTTTTGGGACTCAGTTGCCTCTGTAGTAAGTTGCGGGTTGGTAACATAAAATCAGCAGGCCCGAATAAAGGCCGGTAACATAAAAACAGCAACAGGCCTGAAATCTAGGAAGCAAGACTTTGGCTCAGTGGAACCGCAGGCAGGAAAGAGAAATAGTATAAGCCAGATCAAGCATAAAGGTCCAGGCACAGGTACCAAGCACATTTATAGAATCCTAGGGCTGGAAGAGACCTCAGGAGTCAACAAAAAATCCTCATTAAAAAAAAATTGTTTGGTGTTCCTCGGTCTTAAAAAGTTTAAGAAACACTCGTCTAGACAGTACTGGGTCCTGCCATGAGGGCAGGGGACTGGACTCGACCTCTCGAGGTCCCTTCCTGCCAGCTACATGTGGCAATGAAACGGTAACTCGAACTAAGTCCTTAGTTCGAATTAACTGTTACATCTCATTCTATAGCCGCGCGGCAGTTACTTCGGGCTAGTGGAATTTCAAAATGGCGACCGGACGGGAACATGCAAATAAAGCCTGGGCTATTTAAATCCCGGGCTTCATTTACAACTCCGGTCGCCTGCTTTGCCTACCTAGCTCAAATTAACGAGCTAATGTAGACATACCCTTATTGACTAATTGAGTAGTCGATGGAAATTCCACCAACTACTGGATTAGCTGATTAAGCGCAATTTAACATCCCTCGGTTGAGCTACCACATATGTTTCAGAAAGACATCCAATCTTTATGGCTTGTGTGTAGTTCAACGCATTAAATTCCAAGCAGGTTGCTGAAGTTTCTTTTTTTCATGATTGGCAATTTGACCAGCCTTATACAGTAATGGATCTTTACCATTCCTCTGATTTCTTTTGTTCCCGATATATTTAAACATTTCCTAATTATCCTTTATGTTACTGGTTATAGATTTTTTCCCCCAATTTTAGCTTCTCCTATCAACTGTTTGCTTTTTCATAACTCGCATCCTCCCTTTTTTCCCATTTGCTTTATATTTTTTTCTTGTGGTGTTTATGACAAAAACTAAAACATAGGACATAAACTTTGAGTCCTATTTATAGTACTTTAGGTTGGTTTAATGGAAAAATGGGTTGATACAGAGTAAATTGGAGTTCAAAATAACCCTTTCTCGGGCAATTTTTCTCTCGAAAGCCTCACCTTTTTCAGCCTCCTTCCACTAACTTCTGATTTTAAATGTCTGGATTGTTAGACATGTGCTCAGGAAACCTTACCTGTCACTAAACATAGATTTTGTTTGTGTTAATTATAGATATGAATGGCGCTAGTTAATCCCTGTTGTAAGATTCCAGTGGAGCCAAAGAAAGTAAACAAGTAACTAATTTGGGTCAATCTTTCTACTTGACAGTCCCTAGGAATCTACCGTTTCAACATTTCCTGGGAACAGAAACACAAGTTAGAACAGTGATAGAAATGTAGCCGTGTTAGTCTGGTGTAGCTGAAACGAAATACAGGACTATGTAGCACTTTAAAGACTAACAAGATGGTTTATTAGATGATGAGCTTTCGTGGGCCAGACCCACTTCCTCAGATCAAATAGTGGATCTGAGGAAGTGGGTCTGGCCCACGAAAGCTCATCATCTAATAAATCATCTTGTTAGTCTTTAAAGTGCTACACAGTCCTGTATTTTGTTACAAGTTAAAACACTCATTAATTTTGGCTTCATTCAGCTTTCCCTTGGAACAAATTAAAAACATAGTTGATAAGTGGCAAAGTTGGTGCATGGGAGTGAAGGACACGTTAGCTCATTATGCCTACACAGGGGGATGTCACACTGGTCTGACCAGTTCCAAGGACAGTTGGGCTGCCATAGAAAGGGATGCAGAGCTGCTCTTCAGGAGCTCCATGGATTAGACCTATACTGCTGTTGAAGGAATTGGGGCTCTCAAATAAAAGAAGTCCCTTGCCTTAGAATCATAGAATCCCAGGGCTGGAAGAGACCTCAGGAGTCATCGAGTGCAGCCCCCTGCCCAAAAGCAGGACCAATCCCAACTCAATCATCCCAACCAGGTCTGTGTCAAACCAGGACTTAAAAACCTCTAGGGATGGAGATTCCACCATCTCCCTAGTTAGCCCATTCCAGTGCTTCCCCATTCTCTTAGGGAAAGAGTTTTTCCTAATATCCAACCTACACCTCCCCCACTGCACCTTGAGACCATCACTCCTCGTTCTGCCATCGTCACCACTGTGAACAGCCTCTCTCCATCCTCTTTGGAACCTCCCTTCAGATAGTTAAAGGCTGCTATCAAATCCCCCGTCATTCTTCTGCAGACTAAACAAGCCCAACTCCCTCAGCCTCTCCTAAGTCATGTGCTCCAGCCTCCTAATAATTTTTGTTGCCCTCCACTGGACCCTCTCCAATGCGTCCACATCCTTCCTGTAGTGGGGGGCCCAGAACTGGACACAATACTCCAGACGTGGCCTCACCACATCCCAATAAAGGGGAATAATCACTTCCCTAGATCTGCTGGCAATGTTCCTCCTAATGCACCCTAATATGCCATTAGCCTTCTTGGCTACAAGGGCACACTGTTGACTCATATCCAGCTTCTCATCCACTGTAACCCCCAGGTCCTTTTCTGCAGAACTGCTACTTAGCCAGTCGGTCCCAGCCTATAACAATTCTTGGGATTCTTCCATTCAAGTGCAGGACTCTGCACTTGTCCTTGTTGAACCTCATCAGATTTCTTTTGGCCCAATCCTCCAATATGTCTTGGACACTCTGCACCATATACCCTACCGTCCAATGTATCTACCTTTCCCCCTAGCTTAGTGACATAGGCAAACTTGCTGAGGGTGCAATCCATCCCCTCATCCAGTCATTAATAAAGATGTTGAACAAAACCGACCGTAGAACCGGTCTTTGAGGTACTCTGCTTGAAACTGACCGCCAGTCCGACATCGAGCTGTTGATCACTACCCATTGAGCCCAACAGTCTAGCCCAATTTCTATCCATCTTACAGTCCATTAATCCAATCCATACTTCCTTAACTTGCTGGCAAGAATAAGTCCAGGTATATCACATCCACTGAATTCCCCATGTCCACAGAGCCAGTTACCTCGTCATAGAAAGCAATCAGGTTGGTCAAGCATGACTTGCCCTTGGTGAATCCATGCTGACTGCTCCTGATCCCTTTCCTTATTCTAAGTGCTTCAAAATGGATTCCTTGAGGATCCCCTCCATGATTTTTCCGGGGAGTGAGGTAAGGCTGACCGGTCTGTAGTTCTGTGGATTGTCCTAAGGAACATCTTGGTACCATTTACCTCCCACAAATAAAGTACATACCGACCTATGTTCAGGACCAGGTCAAAGTTGACAGCATAACAGATAGTAAGTTGACAGTATGAAGACTAGGAAGTAAGCCCCCTTCTGCAAGGTAAGGGACGGTAACCAGGTAACAGGGGGTAGCAACCTGATACATCAGGAATGTATAAAAGTTCACCTCAAATGGTGTTCACCAGCTGACTGTGTGGGGGCACTGGATGGTGCTCAGTGGGTGTTAGGACATTGCCACGGCTTCCATAAAGTGTAGCGGCGCAGCGCTGAGTCTGTTCGCTGGCAACTATTATTGCATGTTGTTACGCAAAAAATCTGCTTGGGCGATTTCGAATCTTATCTGGTTTGTGGTCTCTGGGGACTCTGGGCACGGAGACCACATCCAGCGATAGTGACTCGGCTCTGCAACTTTAGCGAAGAGCCAGGTGGCTTGTACCTCATGCAGTAGAGAAGGCTCCAGACTTACAAACCAGGTAACAGAACTTTTGCGTTCTCCTCCAGCAGCAGGCGCTCCGACACAGCTGGACTGAGTACAACACCTGCAAATAACCCAGTTAGTTAATGCAAGCATAAAGAGAGGCAGCCTGGCCAGATGTAACCATTCATTAACTTCCAGGCCAGAGAGGGCCATTGTGATCTTCAGTCTAGCCTGGCATCCTATGAGGTGCACACAGGCCCTTCTCTTCCACTTGTTTAAACAGAGGCACCCTGGGGCACCTTAAAGACTAACACGTGTATTTGGGCATCCGCTTCCAGGGGTAAAAAACACTTGGACCTGCTTTTCCTCCGCAACAGCTGATGCCCAAATAAATCTTCAAGGTGCCACAGGACTCCTTGTTAGTAATGACTGTTGGGGTTGCCCCTCTAAGGCTATGTCTACACTGCAGGCTTTTTGCACAAGAACAGCTGTTCTTGCGCAAAAACTTGCAGAGTGTCTACACTGCGTGCGTGTTTTTGCACAAGTATTACAGTACAGCATCAGCAAACAGGGCTTCTTCCGGAAGAGTTATTCCTCTCCCCACGAGGAATAAGCCCTCTTGCACAAGAGCTCTTCCAGAAGGCGGCAGTGTAGACAGGCAACATGAATTTCTTGCGCAAAAAACCCCTACGGCTAAAATGGCCATCAGAGCTTTCTTGTGCAAGAGAGTGTCGACACTGCCATGGATGCTCTTGTGCAAAAGCACATCTCTTCTGCAAAAGCACATGGCAGTGTGGACGCGCTCGTATGGAAGACCTTTTGCACAAGAACTCTTCTGCAAAACAGTTCTTGTGCAAGAAGCCTGCAGTGTAGACAGAGCCCACGAGTTTCAGAGGGGTAGCTGAGTGAGTCTGTAACAGGAAAAACTTAAAACACAACATATAGTCACCTTAAAGATTAACAAACTGTGTCAATGGGATCATGAGCTTTCCTGGGCATAGCCCACTTCTTCAGACGACTGGAGTGTTGTATGTCCAGAACCAAAATGAACAGGGGAGGAAAAAATGGGAGGGGCGAAAAAAGGAGGCAGGGGGTATGTAAATATCAAAGGGAAAACCCAGCTGGTATGTAACAGGCACCACTGATAAGAGTTGTTGGGAATTTCCCAGGAACCGATCGGGGTTTCTTAGGAACAAGTTTAAAAAGGGGTGAGAATCGGGGTGAACTGGGTGGATGCCTGGGTGAGGGTTGGGTCGAACAACGCAGGGAGGGAAAAGCAGGAGCGTGGGGCGTGAGGGCAGGTGAGCGCTGCGGTGAAAGCCACGTGCGCAGGCCGGGCCGGGCCCCTCTCTCCTCCAGCTGACTTGCAACTTCCACTGCCGGCCCACGTGGCCCTCGAAGGGCGGAGCTTCCCCTTTCCTGCGCCCGCCCCTGGGGCCCTCCAGCCAATGGGAAGCGAGGGCTAATGTTGCTGGTGTTTCAACATTCGGAGCCGGCTGGCACAGCTGCTGCCGCGGGCCCGGGAGCTGCGAGCAGGCAGGAGGCGGAGGTGAGGGGCGGGGGGCGGTGACTCCTGGCCCCCCAGCGCAGGGGGGTCCAGGTCCGGGTCCGTCCGGGGTTACCAGGCCGCGCACTCCCCTCGCTCTTGGAGGCGACGCTGGTGCCAGTGTCTGCTTCAATGCGACCCTACAATAACAAGCCCCAATCGGCCGAGTCGCTGCTTGTTTCACCTCGTGTCCCCCTGCGCTGCAGAAATCCTGCCTCTGCTGGGCCAGCCCCGAGACACGGGGTTGCCCCTGGATTGTAAGCAAGCTGCCCCCTTCTCCCCCATGCTCCCCATTCCCTGAATATCAGTCCTGCCCCCGCAGCCTGCACAAATCTTCATCCTTTAGGACCAAATAGGAAGGGGAGGGGGCGAGGGATTATTTTCTTTATTCCCACCCCCCCTAACGGAAGGAGCTGTTCTCTGTGTCTGTTTTTACAAACCAAGGAACGTGTTTCTCCCTGGTTTGGGTTGGGGTTTTTTTTTTGCCTGTTTCTTGACAAGATTGATTGAAATGTTGGTCTGACTAGAGTAGTCCCCAAGTTTAGCGCCCTGCCCTGAAGCAGGACGAAGTCAACCAAGACCTACGGGTTTGTCTAACCCTGTCTAATTCTTTCTTCCCACCCATGCTTCCCCAGAAGGGATCAGACAGGCTGTACACAGCGGGTGTTTAAGTCTCAGCTTGACAAAGCCCTGGCCGGGTTGATTTAGTTGGGATTGGTCCTGCCTAGAGCAGGGGGCTGGATTTGATGACCTTCTGAGGTCTCTTCCAGCTCTATGATTCTATGATTCCCTCCCCTTTCCTTCACCATCATTAATATCCTTTTGCAGTGAGTTCCAGAGGTTGATTATACACTTCAAAATACGTCCGTTTTAACTAGAGCTGGAAGGAAGTTTTCTGAGGGGATGTTTTTCCATTGGAAAATGCTGATTTTAGTGACCTTTTGTTTGGAAGGGGAAAACTCCACCATTTCAGAACATTAAAATGTAGTTTTCCATTCCTGAAATGACTCTTTGTTTGGTCTCTTTAAGGTTTATCTTCCGTAATCCACCGTACTACATTTAAAAAAAGTCAAAATCTAAACAAAACGTGAATTTATTTGCAGAACTGTGTGTGATCAGGAAAAAAAAGTCAAAATCCTGGAATTTCTAGTCCCAATTCAACCCTACTTTTAGCCACCTTGGTGCCAGGGATGTAAAATCTCATTTAATTAGCTAACCAGTTAAACAATATGTTGAACCAGTTAACCGATTAAATGGGACACGTAGGACGTGTTAAAGATGGGCTTGGAGCAGCCCACACACCTACCCCCTTGGCACACTGCTGTGACTGCTGAGCAACCCTACCCGTGGCGTGCCAGAGTGCCCTCTGCCTATGGCTGGTGGAGGGCTGCTCCAGCCCCCTCTGGTTAACCATAACCGGCTTACTGGTTAACCATTCACTTCCGAACTTGGTGTCCCCACTGCTAACATTAGGACAGTGGTCCCCAACACGGTGCCCGCATTTGTATGCGCCCGCCAAGTGCTCAGGGCTGGCCTGGCCCCGGGCACGTGGCGCATGTGCGGTGCCGGAGCTGGCCCCGGGCGCATGGTGCACGGTGAGCGCCGGCCCCGGGGGCGCCGCGGATTGGCTGCCCGCGCTATGGCCACGTAGCGCATGGGGGGAGCGCAGGCTCCGGGCGTGCGGCACTTGCAGGGTGCGCCAGCCCTGGGCGCACAGCGCTTGGAGAGCGCCGGCCCCGGGCGCGCGGTGCTTGGGGGGGGGAGAGTGCCAGCGCTAGTGCCGGCCCCGGGCACGCGGTGCTTGGGGGGAGAGCGCCGGTCCCGGGCGCGCGGCGCTTGCTGGGAGGCCCGGCCCTGGGCATGCGGAACTTGTGGGGGGGGGGCAGCCCTGGGAATGTGTCTATGGGGGGGCCCCGCCCCCGGGTGCGCAATGGGGGGCTCTGCTCCAGGGCGCCCTGCGGGCAAACAGCCACACCCCTTGGCGCCCGGCAACCTCAAATGGTTGGGTACCACTGCATTAGGAGAAGCCATTGGCTGCCTCCCCTGCCCCGCCCCATTCCTTCTTTGACATTCCCCTGCTCCCATGGGGGTCACGCTGCCCCCCTTTGAGAGCTGATGCTGAAAAGTGCTGGGAAAGCTCGGGGCGATTATCTGCCTGACCCCGGTGAATAGGAGCTGCCAAAGGCCCTGAAGTGTGACAGACCCTGGAGCTGTGACCGGCCCTTTCACCCAGCAGGATGTGCCGAATGCCCCAGAGGACCAAGGGATGGTGGGCGTGGCACTTCAAGCACACCTTGATTTTCTTCTGTCAGGGCTGGGGCATCGGACCGTCCAGGCTGGGTTCCTGTGATTTCCCGCGCGTGCTGGGCGGATGGTTTCCTGTCCAGTGCAGACTGCCGCTGGTGCGGGACCTCTGCATATAAACGCTGGGTAAGTCCTGGTGGGTTTTTAATGGGCAGTGTCATGTGGTTTGGTAACTCAGGGTGCCCCTGTATAAAACTATGGTACGCCCACATCTTGAATACTGTGTACAGCTGTGGTCTCCTCACCTCAAAACAGATATTTTGGCCTTGGAAAGGGTTCAGAAAAGGGCAACTAACATGATTAGGGGTTTGGAACGAGTCCCATATGAGGAGAGGTTAAAGCGATGGGACTTTTCAGTTTAGAAAAGAGGAGACTGAGGGGGGATATGATAGAGGTCTATAAAAACATGAGTGGTGTGGAGAGGGTGAATAAAGAAAAGTGATTTATTAGTTCCCATAATAGAAGAACTAGAGGACACCAAATGAAGTTAATGGGTAGCAGGTTTAAAACTAATAAAAGAAAGTTCTTCTTCACACAGGGTGTAGTCAACCTGTGGAACTCCTTGCCAGAGGAGACTGTGAAGGCTAGAACTATAACAGGATTTAAAGAGAAGCTAGATAATTTCACGGAGGTTAGGTCCATAAAAGGCCATTAGCCAGGAGATAGAAATAGTGTCCCTGGCCTCTGTTTGTGGAAGGCTGGAGAAGGATGGCAGGAGACAAATCGCTTGATCATTGTCTTTGGTGAACCCTCTTTGGGGCACCTGGTGCTGGCCACTGTCAGCAGACAGGCTACCCAGTACTGCCGTTCTTATGTTAGGGTTCTTGGTTGGGGCACAGGGCAGAGCCCATCGGTTCAGAGCTGCTAAGAGCAGAGTTATTTGCACTTACGTCCCAGCCAGACTCCCTCGTATCCCCTAACACAGGGCTGGGGGGATCCTTTTTTGGGTCGGGGGCCACAGAGAAATCCGTCGGGCCTTGTAGGAGTTGGGCGGCAGGAGTGGAGCTTAGTGCCTACGGGGCCAAGGGAAACAGAGAGGGCACCATGTCCACAGGGCCGGGGTGCCATTTTCCCTAGGGCCTCCGGGGGGGTGCGGGAGGGGAGTGTGTCTATGGTCTAGGAGCCAGGGCCCACCAAAGATGAATCCGACCCAGGCTCTGGTAAATCTCTGCAGCGCTGCCGGCCGGTTCCCCCACCTCTTGGTCCTCAACCCAACTAGACCCGCTTCCCAACGGCTGGTTGCCCCCCGGCCAGCCCCGCTCCCTCCAGCCCCCTCCCAGCCAGCCCTGATTCCCGGCGGCCGGTTCCCCCCCACCCCCTCTCTTCCAGCCAGTCCCGCCCCCCCCCCCCCCCCCGGCCCCTGCTGTTCGGTATTTTTTTTAAACCATCTGGTAACCCTAGCAGGTGGGGGTGAAAAGGGCACAGAACTGCCCGCACAGGCGCGTCTGGGAATGAGATGCTGCTCTAACATCTCCGCCTCTGTTCACTTCCAGCCCCTGCCTCGTGGCGCTGGCCCCCCCGTGGCCTGGGAGGGCTCCCCAGGCGCACCATGGCCCGGCATAGCAAGCTGCAGAAGCACGTCCTGAGCCTATACAGGCAGTTCCTGCGCACCGGCCGGGAGAAGCCGGGATTCCTGCCTCGCATCCAGGCCGAGTTCCGGAAGAACGCCAGCATCCCCCGGGCCGACGTGATGCACATCGAGTATCTGCTCCGCCGTGGCCAGAGGCAGCTGGCGCAGCTCCGAGACGCGAACACCAAACAGATGGGCACCTTTGTCCAAGCCAAACCGGAGGAGCAGTGACCCCTGCTGGTTGGCGCAAGCGTCTGTCTTGTACTGGGACGGTTGGGGGTGAATTCACAGATCAGCCTTCCTGGTTCTCACATCCCTGTGCACCCCTCGTGTCCAAACACAGGTGCCTGGCTTGGCATTTGCTGAGCTAAGGTGTCTTTATTGGCAGCCAAGCTTTTAAACAGTTCAGGTGTGGATGGGTGATCTGGAGGAGATGCTCTTGTTTCCAGGACCTGGTACACAATTCATTCTACCCCTGCTGGCTCCTCTCTTCGGGTATGTCTACACTACAGCGCTAGTTCGAACTAAGCTAATTCGAACTAACGCGTCTAGAACTAAAAACTAGTTTTGCTAATTCGAACTAGCAAGTCCACATTGAGTGGACTCTGAACAGGGCTTAAGGATGGCCGGAAGCAGTGCCAGCAGGGCATCAGAGGAGGACTTAGAGCGTGGAGATGCAGTCTCAGGCTAGCCGAGGGCTGCGCTTAAAGGGTCCCGACCCCCACCCCGGACAGACAGTTCTAAGGGGTGCCCCGCTTGAAAACCAGTCCTGGCTTGGAGTGCCCGGAGTACCCACACTGGGCACATCACACCACTCAGCCATCAGCCCGGCTGCACTTGCCGCAGGCTGCCATCTGGGGAGAGGGGGTAATCGGGGGGCTGCAGGAGAGCTTCCACCCCCAGAAGCCTGCAGAGCCAGCCCAGTCCTCCCCATCGGGGGCTCGTACCCCATTCCTCCCTCACCTCCTTCCACTTACCCTTCCCTAGCCCCCCTTCTTATTGATGTACAAAATAAAGATAACGTTTCTTCCAACATTGACTCTGTCTTTATTGAACAAAACTGGGGGAGACTGGGAAAAGGAGGTGGGAGAGGGGAAGATTAAGGCTGGGAGAGGGGAGGGCAACTAACATGATAAGGGGTTGGGAACAGGTCCCAGATGAAGAGAGGCTACAGAGACTGGGACTGTTCAGCTTAGAAAAGAGGAGACGGAGGGGGGACAGGCTAGAGGTCTCTAAAAGCAGGGGTTGGGTGGAGAGGGTGCATTCAGAAAAGTTCTTCATGAGTTCCCATAAAGAAGGACTAGAGGACACCAAAGGAAAGGACTGGGTAGCAGGCTTGAAACTAGTAAGAGAAAGTTGTTCTTCTTGACAAAGCAAATAGTTAACCGGTGGAACTCCTTGCTGCAGGAGGCTGTGAAGGCTACAACTAGAACAGAGTTGAAAGGGAAGTGAGATCAAGTCATGGAGGTTGGGTCCATGGAGTAGTCTTAGCCAGGGGGTAGGAGTGGTGTCCCTGCCCAAAGTTTGTGCAAGGCTGGAGAGGGATGGCACGAGACAAATGGCTTGGTCACTGTCTTTGGTCCATCCCCTCCACGGTCCCTAGGGTTGGCCGCTGTCGGCAGACAGGCTACTGGGCTAGATGGACCTTTGGTCTGACCCAGGACGGCCATTGTAAGCTCAGGGCTCAGGGTCGGGGGTCTCAGTGGACCCCCTTGATTTTCATGCAAACCTGCTCCTGGGTGGCCAGGCTGGCAGCTCTCCTGCCCTAGATGGCCACTTTCCTGTGCCTAGTGCGGAGATCGTGGACGAGGTCCACGATGTCCGCACTAGCCCAGGAATGTACCCGCCTCTTGCGGTCCCGGGCAAGCTTCCGGGAGCCGCCAGCCTGGTCCCGGGAAGAGGGGGTGGGCTGGGGGACATCGGGTGGGTGGCTCTGTGCCGTGCCAGGTGCAGGGTCTGCTGGCTGGGTGCTAGCAGGCTTGCACCTGGCACGGGCACCGTAGCCAGCCCGTGCCCCTTTAAGGGGTCCGGGGCCGGGAGGGGGGCATAGAGTTTCCCTGGTGTTGGCCAGAGTGGCCACCAGGGAAACTTGGGGAGGGCTAGCCTCCCACTCGTTCGAATTAAGGGGCTACACAGCCCTTAATTCGAACTAGTAAGTTCGAACTAGGCTTAAGCCTCGTAAAATGAGGTTTTCCTAGTTCGAACTAAGCGCTCCGCTAGTTCGATTCAAATTCGAACTAGCGGAGCGCTAGTGTAGCGGCTATGAATGTTAGTTCGAACTAACGTCCGTTAGTTCGAACTAACATTGTAGTGTAGACATACCCTTCCATCCTTAGCCAAAGAGGAACAAGCCAGTTAGCCCAGGGAAATAAAAGAAAGGGAGAGCGGTGACGGAAAACCCTGTGTCTGTCATTTTTTCAAATGATCTATCTTGCCTAAAAGCCTGTCAGGGATTGGGCTCTGTTGCAGGAGGTGCTGGCGAAACACTCCGTGGATTTGGGTGCTACAATTCCTGAGTGTCGTCCGCCTTCCTGCCCCCTCCCCCCACCGAAGCGCTTTGGAAGGCTCACAAAGGACAGAGACCTGCCTTTTGAAAATCCGACTCCCCACCGGTGTCTCAAGACAGGCGGCTCTCTCTCGCCAAAAACGGAGGCAGCAGCGTGGGATGACAGGCAGCCAGGTCGCAAGGGGAGGTGCTTTTTAGACCAGTTCCCTCCTGGCACTCCGTACTGCTGCCTCTGTATCAGAGGCAGCAGCACAAGCTGGCAGCAGCCCTTGCCTGGGGGCTGGGTCTGAGCTTCTGGACCTGGTGCAAACTGGAACTGAGCGAGGCTGCCTGCCTGCCTGGCTCCTAACACACTGTAAATGCAGAGCCGCAGAGGGGGTAGGTCCCGCACCCAGCGCGAGCCAGGACTGAGACAGCTGGCCCCTGGGGACTATCGAAAAGTCAAGTAACCGATAAGAAATCATGAGGTTAATTGACTACTCAGTGAATATCTAACGTCCCTAATCCCTTTTCATAGTTCCCCTCTGGACTCTCTCTCCTAAAGCATGGCCCTGAGATCTGGACACAGTGCTCCAGCTGAGGCCTCCTCCGTGCCAAATAGCTAGGAGAGTGACCTCCCATGTCTGCCGTACGTCTCCTACCACGCCCCAGGGCTATGCCCTCTTACTGAAGGGCTTTGTGTCTGAGATCGCTTCTCTCCTAGGCTACGTCTACACAACGAGTTTTTTTGGCAACAAATATGCTAACGAGGGACTCTATGACACGCAATGTCATTTGCATATTTTCTGCCGATCCGTTTTTGTGCTCGGGGTTTGTGCGCAAAACCAAGCCGTGTGGATGTTTACTTTTTGTGCAAAAAACCCCCTTTTCCCACAAGATCCCTATGCCTGCAAAAAGGCCGACCGATCTTGTGCAAAAAGGGGCTTTTGCCTAAAAAGAAAACATCCACATGGCTTGTTTTTGCGTGTTCTTGCGAAAAAACTTGTGGCGCGTCTACACTCTACGTGTGTTCTTGCAGAAGTAAATTTGCAGTAAAGCATCAGAGAACAGGGCTCCTTGCACAGGAGTTATTCCTCTCCCGACGATGACTAAGCCCCCTTTGTGCAAGAGCTGTTGTGCAAGAAGGCAGCGTGGACGGGCACCAGGGGCTTCTTGAGCAAGACACTTTTATGGCTAAAATGACCATCAGAGCTTTCTTGCACAAGAGAGCGTTCACACTGCCATGGACGCTCTTGTGCAAAAGCCCATGGCAGGGTGGAGGCACTCTTGCACGAGACCTTTTGCGCAAGAACTCCGGCGTGAAACAGCTCTCGTGCAAGAAGCCTGCAGTGTAGGGCAGGGAGCAGCCTATGAGGGAGGGGGAGGGACCCCTAGTAATGGCTCAAACTTCCCAGGGGGGTGGCCAGAGGCAGGACATTTGCCTGGCAGGGTGAGGGGGGGGGCGGTGACCTCACAGGGGCTTTGGGCAGCCCTCAGCATATAAGGCAAAGGGCAGGTGGGGAGGTGGTGACCTCACAGAGGGACCCACATCTCAGGCTGATAAAAGCGGGGGGCGGGCCCAGGGGACTTTGGAGACCCCCGGTTGCTTTAGCTCTGGTGCGTCTCCTCCTCACGGTTCCTTCGCGTTCTGTGAGTTCCACATCCCGACACCTTTGTGACGAAGGTAAGAGCCCCCAGGGGTTGGATCCCGCCCGGGGCCGGCTGGGTTCCAGGCAGGCCCAGCCCTCGGTCAAGGGCCAGAAGGTGATTCCTCACCTGGGCTGCGTCCTTAGCGCCACTGGGGCTTTCTCCTGGTTGGTTTCCCTTTTCCTCCATCCCCCCACATTTCTGCTCTGTTCTTGCCTCCTCTGTGACCTTCCCTTGCTGCCTCCCCCAGCTTGGGACCCAACAGACTAGCTGAAGGACGGGGGGTGGTTTGCAGGAGCCGTGGGGTGGGGGATGCAGCCCCCATTGTGGGGACTGGGGAGGTGGGGCTGGAACAAGTCTATGCCGGTGTCTTTGGGGAGAACGCTCCACCCCCCACACCTTAGATTCTCCCCTGATTGGCCAAGAAGGGGCTGTTGATGGGCAGGAGACTCGTGGAATGAGGAGTAACGGTAGTTTGAACTAGGAAGCCTAGTTCGAACTACCTAGTTCGTGCCCCGTGTAGCCGCGCTGCACGGGGTTCGAACGAGCGGGGTTTTAAAAATGGCGGCTCCCCGCTTATGCAAATGAAGCCCGGGAAATTCAAATCCCGGGCTTCATTTGCAAGTGCGGTATGCCTACATTACCCTCCTAGTTCGAACTAGCGGGGTAGTGTAGACATACCCTCAGGTCCTTGCAGTGCCTGTGCAAGACCGAACCGATAAGCAAGGGGCCATTTGGGGGCTGGGGGCAGTCGCTCTGGGGAGCTGGAACCCCTGGATTTCGTTCATCAGGCTGCGCCCCAAGCTCCCCTTTGCTCCCCTCATTTCCAGCATGGCCAAACGTTTTCGGCTGTGGTTCAAGAAAGCCCTGAAGATGGCCCCAGGGCCGGTGGGGAGCAGCTTCTCCGTCCCCGCGGGCGGGGAAGCTGGATCCCACCAGCTCGGGGCGACTCGCCCACCGGCCAGGCCCCCCCGGACCTGGCTCCAGAGGCGGCTGGGCAGGCGGGACCCAGCCCAGCGGGGGAGCCGGGTAGGGTGGCTCCGGGGCCTCCTCTGTGGAGAGAAACACCTGCCCCGGGAGCCCAGCCCCCATTACCACCAGGGGGCATCGCCCTGCCCGGCCCCCGGGGACCTGCCAGTCTCCGGGAGCCCCCAGCCCGTCGCTCCCCGCACCAGCCCCTGCAGCTGTGGGTCCAGGTCCGTCAGCAGCAGCGCCTGGGCCTCCAGCTGCAGCCGGGCCACCTCCTGCAGCCGCTCAGACCCAGGTGAGGGACCGTGAACACGCTGGGCCCAGGGGCTCACCCAGTACCCGGGGGGAGGGGCAGCCCCAGTGTCTGCCCCGCACCCTGGGCAATGGATGGGGGGGGGCTGCTTGGCTCTCTTGTTCCTGGTGGGGGCTCTGCTGAGGGCATTGGTAGATGTGAGGGTGGCAGGGGGATGGGTCCCTGCGAGGGGCGTGTGGGGCCCAACCTGCCCTGGGTCCCTGACATGGGGGCGCGTGACCCCTGCTGGCCGCTGGAGTCACCCTGGTCCCTTCCCTCCCGCACAGAGCCCCCCTGCGCCTCGGCGGAGCTCTGCCAGGAGCGGGTGGACTCCCGGGTGGAGGAAGGGGCCATCTACGACATCGAAGAGCAGCTCCACACCCGGGACACGGTAGGAACCTTCTCCACACGGGGGGGACCCGAGATTGTCCGGCCCCTTCCCAGCACGTCCCCCCCCCCTCCGGGAGGGGCTTGTCCCTGGGGATCCCCCTGGGGCCCCTTCTCCTGCATGACCTGGACCCCCCAAGCTGGGGGCTCTTGTCATGCACCAGCTGGGCCCCCACAAGCCTGAGGCAGCAGTTGGGGGGGGAGTGTGGGTGCTTGGACAACCGGCAGCTCCCACCTCCACTCCTGGGAGACCTGAGCCCTGCAGCTGTCCGTGGGGGGCAGGCAGGCCCCAGGCTCACAGACTCTCTCTGGGGTGCAGAGCCCAGCCGCCCTGCAGCGGTTCCTCTTGGCCATCCCCCTCGCCTGCCTCGCCGCCCTCCAAAGGGGCGAGGACACCCTGGCGCCGCGCTGCTGCAAGGACACCATGATGGCCAGGATCGTTGTAAGCGAGTCGCGGCAGCCGGGAGGAGGGGAGGGGATACGTGGGGTGGACGGGGGTCTGCCTGGGCCATGGCGGCGGGTGGGGGTGCTGGAAACGGGATGGGTGGAACCAGGAGGGCTGGAGGTGGACATGGGGAGGATGGGTGGGGATGCTGGAGGAGGGAGGGACACAGAAATGGGGCAGGTCTGGGGTGCCGGACAGGAAGGGGGATTCGGGACAGGGAGGGGTCTCCCCGGGCCATGGGGGGCTGGAAGGGAGCCGAGCGGGCTGCTGGGGATGCGCCTGGGGAGCAGGGATGAGGAGGTTCAGAGGCTGGTCACCAGGGCAGGGAGGGGCAGGAGACGGCCTGGGGACAAGGATTGAGCTGGTCCTGGTTTGGGAGGGGGGTGCTGGGAGGGGCCCTGTGTCGGGCAGGGGGGCTACAGGGCAGCGGGAGGCAGTGGGGTTGGATCCTGCTGGGTGGGGGCGCTGGCCGTGTGAGCGTCTCTTGGGGCCCCAGCCTCACACGCCCCTTTGTCTCCTTGGGTCTCACAGGAGATCATGGAGGACTCGCCCCCCCGCTGGTCTTGGCCGACTGCCTCAACGCCGCCTGGTACCGACCCCCCCCCCCCCCGCCGACTCCCCCCAGAGCAGATCCCCTGGCCAGGGAGTGGGAAAGTCTCTGTCTCCTGCTGCTGAATTAACAGTCTCTGCCCCTCTCTCCTGCCAGCACCTTGCAGCCTCCCCTGCGGGCCCAGCTCCTGAGCCCCCTGCTGACGGCGGCCGTAGGACAGACAGTGTCTGGGGACTGGCAGCAGGAGCCCATCCACACGCAGGTACGTCCCTCCGGGCCCTGCTCCCGGGCTGGGCTGGAGCTCCAGAGAGGAGGGGGGGGGGGGCAGAGGGAGGGAAGAAGCTGCAGGTTTGGATCCTTCCCTCCAGGGTTCCCGTTGCTCTCCCGGGGGGCCCGTCCCTTCCATGCCCAGCCTGGGCTCCTCCCTGCTCTGCGAGGCGGCTCAGACCCTGCTCAAGGCTGCACCCCGGAGCCAGCGGGTGGCCTGGATTCCCCAACCCCCCTCTGACCCAGGGCTCCCCCTTGTCTTGCAGCAGTTCATCCGGGCCCTTCCCTACGACCTCCAGGCCCTACTGGCGAGCCTCCTCGCCGAGTCCCCAGACACCGCCCGGCTGCAGCTCATAATGGAGGTGAGCCCCGTGGGGGGGACGGGGCCATTGTCCCTGCTTCCTCGGGGGGCCGAGAGAGGAGCAGTGTCAGTGGCTGGGGGGGGCACAGTCCGAGAGGAGCCCCAGGCTCTGCCCAGAACCGGCACCTCCCTACGGGTCCTGACCTGCCTCTTTCCCCCCCAGCACCTGAGCCCGTGGCTGGAGTCCCGCCTGCCCCAGGAGCGAGCCAGGGCCCTTGGCAGCACCACGGCCCTGCTGGGAGTCGCCACCACCCTCCCGGGGTTTGACGTAAGTGACCTCGGAGCCGGGGGGTCTGGGGCTGCAGGGCGCGGGGCTGGGAGCGTCCCCGGGAGGCAGAGGCAGGGCCGGGAATGGGCCGGGAATGGGCCGCGTTCTCCTTTCCCCGGGGAGGGGCGACCCTGGGCCCTTCAGGGGGGCTCTTGAGGGACTGGGCCTGGGGACTGGGGAGTGGCCGTCAGTGGATCCCCTTGTTCCACCCCCGGAGTGACCCTTCAGTCGGGGCCATTGCTCAGGGTTGTCTCCTCGCAAGGCCGGCCCCGCCCCGCCCCGGGAGGTGTCTCTGTCCGTCCCCCGAGCTCAGACCCGCCTCGGCGGCCGTTTGCATGGGACGTGCAGCCCCAGGATGCTGAGGGACCCCCCCTCTTCTCTCCCCTCAGAACTCCGCCGACTGGCCGAGGATGGGTCACCACGTGGCCCAGCTGGGCCTTTTTATTTCGGACCCATCCGAAGACGTCAGCCGGCTGGCCCGGGAGGGGGTGCACAGCCTGTATCAACTCCTCCTGCACCACAGGGGTAAGGAACCCAGCCGGGACCTGGGCCCCAGGGACACCCTGAGGGTGCCGGCGGCGGGGGGAGGGGACCCAGCCCTTTTCCCCCAGACTGGCCCAAGGGGGGATGCGTCCCTCTGTGTTCCCCTTCTGCCCCCTGTGCCCCTCCATTTGCCCAGGGATGCCTGCAGGGACCCGTGGGAGGGGAAGGGCTCAGACCTGCCAGCAGAATGACCCTGTTGTGTCTCTTGCAGGCCTCAACATCCACCAGGCAGAGGACCTGTGGTGCAGACACTACTACAAAGAAAGATGGGTCCTGGCTCACAGCAACAGCGTGAGGGTGGGAGAGGTAAGGACGCGCTGCCAGGGCAGGGCAGGGCTCGGGGGTGGGGCTGGCTGGGGCCCTCGTGGGGGTCGGAGGGTCTTGGGGGCAGGAGGAAGCTGTGACCTGGGGCAGGGGTTGGGGTGCCGGGTGAGGAGAGCGTCTGGGTGCAGGGTCTGGAAGGGAGTTTGGGGGAGGAGGAAGCTGTTTTAGCCCCAGGAGTTGGGGCCGGGCTCTGGGCCGTCAGCTGAAACCTCCTGTGCTCTTGATTTCAGGTCTTTGGGCAGCTCTTTACACCAGAGCAGGAGAATTGCTTTTTGGACAAGGCTCTGCTCGCTGCCCGCTCCCCCCTGCGGCGCCCCAGCCAGGCCGGGCTGGTCCTGGCCCACGCCCTGCATGGGCAGGCCCATCAGCTCCTGGAATACATGGTGAGCAGCCGGAGCAGATCAGGAGAGTGGGGCAGGGCCAGGGTCTCCTTCCCATCCCCTCAGGGAGTCCCCCGCCCCTTTCCTCAGGCTGCCCCCACCCCACGTCCCTGCTGGCAGAATCCCTCCTGCCCCTGCGAGCGTCCCTGAGGGTGGGGGAGGCTCTGAACACAGAAACTGTCCTAGGAGGCGGGAGGGGGCCGAGGTGTCAGGAGCTCTGGGGGGGGGGTCAGGAGCTCACCCTGCGGGCCTGACGGGGGGTGACCAGAGAGCAGGGGGAAGGAGGATGGAAATGCTGGGGGGCCAGTTCCCCTGAGTCCCCAGGGATGAATGTGACGGATTCTGCTTCCCTTGCAGCAGGAAGACACCCAGTGAGAGCAGCAAGAGCTGAGGAGCCAGCAGCTGCGTCCCCCTCCCCCCAACCCTCCCAATTGTATTGAATTGTATTTACATTCTCATTAAACAATGTTTCAAAAAACATTTGGATCAGGCTTGGTCAATAATTTGTAATGGGGGGGCCATTTTGGCAACTGATCAAGGGCCACATTTCTACCGAGGGCTTTGGGGTCTGGGACGGGGTGGTTGGGTGCAGAAGGGAGCTTAGGGGTGGAGCCTGGGTGCAGGGGGGGGGTATGATCTGGGGCGGTGGATAGGGGTGCAGGGTCCAGGAGGGGGTATGGGCGCAGGAGAGGACTCTGGCCTGGGGGAGGGGCTCTAGAGGGGTGCAGGGTCAGGGAGGGAGCTGTGACCTGGGTGAAGGGGGAGCAGAAGGTTTGGGGGAGGGGGTGCGGGTGCCAGAGAGGAGTCTGGCCTGGGGGAGGGGTGTCGGGGGGGTGCAGGGTCAGGGAGGGAGCTGTGACCTGGGTGAAGGGGGAGCAGAGGGTTTGGGGGAGGGGGTGCGGGTGCCAGAGAGGAGTCTGGCCTGGGGGAGGGGTGTCGGGGGGTGCAGGGTCAGGGAGGGAGCTGTGATCTGAGGGAATGGGGGACGCAGGTTCAGGTGGTCGCCTGGGACAGGCAGTCGGGGAGGGGACGTGGGCGCCAGGGGCAGGCTCTGGCTGCGGAGGTGCCTACCTAGGCAGCTGCGTATGGGGGAGCCCGACTGTCACCTGAGGGGATGGGGGAGCTCAATTTTCAACTGCGGGGAATGGAGGAAATACTGTGGAGTGGAGGGAGCGAGATGGGGGGGGGCTGAATTGTTCCCGGAGGGGAGATCTCCCTGGCTTGGGGGGGGGGGGGCGTTTCCAGCAAAGCCCTCACATAAGAGGGGGACAGACGGGGGGAGGGAGAGGACGGGGATGGGCAGGGCAGGGCAGGTGGAAATGGGGAGGGGCAGGAGAAGGGAAGGGGGAGGAGATGGAGGAGAGCAGGGGATAGGAGTGGGGGCGGGGATGAGGAGCAGGACAGAGGCAGGGCAGTGGTGGTGATGGCTGGCGGCTTTGCCAGAATAGCTGTGCCGGGGGAGGGGGGGCTTTTGCCACACACCCAAGCCAAGCCAGCTGTGGCGGCAAAGCCTTGTGATGTAACCTAAGCCCTTGGCAAGGTCGGGATCAACCTGCTCTGACAATTTCTCGGACCGGCGGGTTGAGAAACAAGGATCGTGCAGGGAGATGGGGATGACTAGGAAGCGAATCCAGGTGTGGGGGGAATATCCTGGGTTGGAGGGTCAGTCGATACCCCCGCCTGCCACTGTCTGCCGGGGCTCTGCCCGCAAGATGGAACCAACAGCTGAGTTTGCTTTTCTGCCCCGTCGTGGGCACAAAAGGCCCAGAGCAGCCTCCTGCTATCTTGGAGGAAAGGGGCCAAAGTTCAGGAAGCAGGTGCCAGGCTGGGCTGGAATCCGCGAGCGCCGCTTTTGCTTTGCCCTTCCTGGAAGCTGGGCTGCAGGTGAGTGGCGGTTTCATCTCCGCTCTTGGGGTGTTTCTTGTGGGTTCCGAGTGTGGATCTGAGAGGGGCTGCGCAGGGGCAGTGTCATGAACGAGCTGTAAGCGTTACAGCCCCTTCTGCGCAGGCTGGCTCCAGCCTCCCGTCTGTCTCCAAGCCCTGGGGGAGAGGCGGGAGGCCAGCAGCATGGCCTAGTGGAGGGGGCAGGGGGTTGGGTGTAAGAACTCCCGGGTTCTAATCTAATGCCACCTAGTGACTAAGGCACAGAGTTGTGTGTTAGACCCTTGCTCCTCAATTCTGCGCTCACTCTCGCGCTGGTGACCTTGGAGAGGCCTTTCAGGTCTCCCTTTCCCTGTCCATCAAAGGCAGGCAAGTGCGATGTAATGCCCTGGAGCAAGTGCTTTGGGACGTGTCGCACAAGTGTGCCTGGCTCACAAGCGTGTCAGCACAGGTGTGTAAAAGCGTGACGAAGGCTTTGAGATCGATGCCGAAGGCTTGTGAGGCTGTGGCTGGCCAAGTGACAGGGAAATGAAAGGTCAGAGTTTGGTCAGTTAGATTTTATGGTAATACACTGAGACGAAGCACTTTGGGCGTATATACGATAATGTCTTTCCAAGTGCGTTAGTTCAAGCCGTGTCCTAGGAGCCAAGAGGTGAGACAAACATGCTTGGTCCTGTCTCGGTGCAGGGGTGGACTAGATCAGTGCTTCTCGACCAGTGGTACGAGTCCCCTTAAAGGTACTCAAGAGATGTCTGGGGGACACGTCAACACAACTGAAATTTGGAGAAAACTGAATTTTAGTTTTCAGTTTGACAGCGCTTTATTCTTTTTGTACCTTTTACACCCAAAAATGCCATCGCCCGCCCGGCTACGATGCAGTTGTTTAAACAAATGTGTTGCAACGGTAGAAAAAAATTGTGTGTGTCTGAAAACTGTAGGTACTGGGGGTACTTACACATTTTTTTTTAAAGGGGGTACATTATAAAAAAAGTTTGCGAAACACTGGACCTATCATGGTCCCTTCCACTCAGACTTTTCTATGATTCTGTGACAGGGCTGGGCGATAATTTTCAGAAGGGGGCCACTTAATGGATTTTGGTATGGGGTCATAGGCCGGCTCCACCCACAGAAGGGGCGGAGCCTGAGGCAGAAGGGGCGGTGTTGTGGACTAGCCCACCCTCAGAGTTCTCCGTGGCTGAGGCTTTCAATTAAAAGCACAGAAAAGAGCTCACAGCTTTGCCACTACTGGCAGCTGTCCAGCGTGGCTACAGCTTTTTAAAGGGCTCGTGGCTCCTGCCCCTGCTGTAACCATGAGCCGTGAATCATTTAAAATTGGATCCTGCTGCCTGAGTCCCCACTTAGAATTCGGCGGCATGGGCAGCAGGATCTAAACAGAAAGCGGCCAGATCACAGTGTTTGGTAGGTTGCATCTTACCCAGCCCTGTTCTCTGAGCTGGTTTCGAAACCTCCGTGTCCTCCTTATGGTCTGACAGCTGCAGATTTACTGCCTGTCTCTCCTCTCGTGGCCCAGCCTAGCCGCAGCTAATGGACTAACTCAGGTTAGCATCACCTGCCCTGTCTTGGTGACTCTTCACAGCTGAACGGCCTATAAGGCATCGTGCTGGTCTTCTGATCTCTTGGTGACTCCTCTGCCTTCTGTTTATTTCTTTCTCCCTAGCTGGCCAATCAAGTCAAGCCCTGTCAGTGCATGAAGGCCCCAGGAATTACGAGTGCGATGGTCTCCCATGCCCAAGGTAATCGGCTGGCTAGTAATGGATGGACTGCTTGGTTATCAGGTTAGGCTGCACAAGCCAGGTCTATGGGACCCTATGGCCAGCTGGCACCTGGTTCACAGCTGTACTAATCTGAAAATGGCTGGAAGACACCACCATCATTAGGCTCCAGAGTCAACAGCACTTGCTCCTCTTGGAGCTACTTGTCCGTGGCAGGCAGCACAGCTTAGCAGCTCATTGGGACGTCTCCTTTCTGTTGTGAGATCTGGGCACTTTAGAATGGCTGTAGCTATTGAAAGCAAAGGTGCACAGCTATAGGCATGGGGGTTTCCAGCTTTATTCACCTAGGTGGCTGATTCCAGGAAGCAAGGGTGTGTGTGTATGGGGAGGGGGGGGGGAGTCCTGTACAGAGGGTTCCCTGGCCCTTCTGCTTCCATGGCTGTGCAACTGCCACCAGGTGGATTAGAACCTGGGACTTTTGGAGCTTAGGGCAGGAGCTGCTATAGCTTGAGTTATAAGTCAGTTGCCTCTCAGCATAGGCTGAAGAGCTCCCTTGTAATAATTGCTTGCTGGAAGTGGTCTCAGTGCCACTCCATAGGATAGTGACCCACATCAGGTGGGTGGGTTACAGCTGCAGCCCTGCTCCCAGCATGTGGATCTGCTCTCTGGGCGGCGTCTATAACTCTGTGGCTGCAGCCCTGCTCCCAGCATGCGGATCTGCTTTCTGGGTGGCGTCTACAACTCTGTGGCTGCAGCCCTGCACCCAGGACTGGATCTGCTCTCTGCCCATTGGCGTGCGCAGCACATTTCATTAGGGTGTGCACCCAAAGAATGTTTTTAAATGTACTCTTTGACCCCCATTAGCCACGCCTCTGGAGGTAACACTTTCAGGGCAATATGGACCCATGACCAGAAATAAAAGGTGTCATGTGACCTCCCCCCCCCCCCCCCAAGGACTTTTCCCACCATCCACTTACCAATAGGGATTAGTTTGGCCCTCACCAAACCCCCCTCATGCAACGATCCTGCAATTGCATTAACCCAATGTGTGAGACATTAACTCCGGTGGTGGGGAGGCTGGGGGAAGTGTTCCCTCTAAGAGTTTCCTCCCATGAGCATAATACATTTTGTGTTGTGCACCAGTACTGAGTTTGTGGCTTGTTTGGATGTGCCATGGTGGCACCCAAGTTATTCATAAATATCTTATGAACCACTTACCTTTCCCCTCTGCTGCCCTGTCTCCTTCCCTTCCTCCATCAGCTCCCCTGGTGCCTACTGCCCCCCCAACCCCTCACCCACCTCTGCTGTCCTGACTCCTGCCCTTCTCACTGCCCTCGGCCTTCCCGAGACCTGCCCCCTCCAGCAGCCTTTCTCTCTCCCCCTGTGCCCACTCCTCCAGTAGCCCCACTCTGACCATGTGAGCTACCCCTCCTCATCCCCTCTTCTAACACCTCCCTCTACACACCTGTCCTGCCTCTCTCCTCTGCTGCTGGTCCCTCCCCTGCAGGTGTCTGCCCTTCTGCTTCACCCCCGGACTCCCTGGCACCTGCACCTTCCCTTACCCTTGCACCCTCTTGGTGCCTCCCCCTTCCCTCACTGCCCCTACCCACTTTGCCCACTCCCTCACCACCCTCTGCCCCCGTTCCCCTCATGCCCCTGTGCCTTTACACGTGCCTTGCTCCATCTCCGCCTTCCTCATGCCCACCCCTTCTTTCAAGCCTTCTCCCAGCACCTCCCCTTCTCCCCTCTAGCCCCCAAAGCCCTTCCCCTCTCCTCTCCTAGCATCATCCTGTCCCCCCCCCCCTCACTGACACCTCCCCTCCTGTCCTTTTCCTCATTGTCTCCACTTGGCCCCTGGGCATTTGTCTGTCTCCTACACCCTGTCCCTTAGTGCCTTCCCCTTTCATCTCCTGACCTGCCACAAACCCCCACCCCGCAGACTCAGGTTCCCAAAGTTCTGGCAGTCCCCATCACTTGGTGCCTGCGCTGGGTCTGACTCGTAGGGTTGCGAGGTAGACCCTCCCCCCAAAAAACGGACACACTTGATCCTGGGCAGGGGGGAGGGAGGAAGAGGGACTGGCTGGGGGGGGGGGGCAGGAACTGGCTGGAAGGAAGAGGGGATGGGGAGCAGCTCTGGGGGGGAAGGGCCAGATCCTGACCCCGGCCTCCCCTTCTCCCTCCCCGAGGCCAGTCATGCTGCCTCTGACCCCCTTCCTCCCTGAGGCCAGTCGCACTGCCCCCGATCCTGACCCCGGCCTCCCCTTCTCCCTCCCCGAGGCCAGCCCTGCTCCCCAGCTCAGTGCGGGCCCCTGCTCTCTCCTTAGCTCAGTCCCACTCTGCCGACCCTGGCTCCCTCCTGGCTCCCTGCTCTGCCAGTCAGGCTGAACTGGGACTTTAGCCTCTCCCCGTTGTTCCTGGGGACTGTCAGTCTCAGGATCTTGATCTCTCATTTCCCCTGCCTTTCACTGAGTTTCAGTAAGGAGCTAGCGGCAATAATGCCTCTACTTTTTCCCCCACTCCTGTGCGGAATACATTTTGTTATGTGCACCAAGGCATGCACGGATGTGCACTGTTACGTCACGTGGAGTTTCACAGCATGGGAAGAAATCAGTGGAAATACAGAGAGCTTGAGTAGTTGCAAGTGTCCATTTTATTGCATAGCACGGAGCTAGCTAGAAAAAACCCAAACCAGCTGGGCTGACCCCCAGTGACCTAACGCAGTTACTATAACAACAAGATCTATGTCTACACCCAGTACACCACATGCACCACCACTAGAAACACATGCTACCGGCTAGCAAACTGGGCAGCATTTGAATGTCTCCTGGCTGGCCGCCCAAGAGCTCAGCTTGCAGGGAACACTGGCTAACCGCCCCCTTCCACCTGGAGAAGGGAGAGACAGGAAAGCAGCAACAGAGCATCTGCCTGGGGGAAGCCCGAATCCCATGCAGGAGTGGAGCCCTGTTCCTTGTTCCAGGCCCTTGCTAGAGTCCCCTCCCGTAGCTGCAGCTATGGCCGGCAGTTTTAAAAGCGGACTTACGCTGGCCCTGCAACCCGAGCGACTCTGTCAGTGGGTGCTTATCACTCCATCACCTCGAGCTGTTTAACCAGCTTGTTTAACCAAGGAGGGAGGGAAAGGGAAACCTTTGGCCATTTGAGGGTTGCGTGCCAATGGAGGGAAAGGGGATGGATAAAAAGGGGCTGAGCACACGGTGCTGCCTCTTTTTAAACCCAGGCCCAAAGATGTCCTGGAATTCTGGGCCACTGGCCTGAAGGAGATGGTCAAACTGCCTGGCAGCTGGACTTTTGGAGTCTTGTTATTCCTGGGCTCCTGGTAGCGATGGCTCCCATTCCAGGGGATTCCTGCCAGGTAGTTTACCTCAGACAGCAGCTTTTATTCCCCCGTGTCACTTCTCCCGGTATCTGAGACTTTGGTCATGGGGATCAAGCATTTAACATGATTCCAAGAGGAACCGGATGGTTCATCTAGCGAGCCAGGCTCACCGATATTTGAGTAGTTAATAAAAATCCCTAGTTGCTGTGTGTAGGTCTAAAAAGTGAAGGTTAGTATCATTAGTCTTATTTTACAGACAGGGAATAACCTCTCCAACCTGTGGGAGAGGCAGGAATAGAACCCAGGTTTCCTGATACCACAGTCAGGGCTTTGTTACCAGGCTACATCCTGTACTAGAAAGGATGGGCCTGAAGCATGGGCCTGGTGTAAGGCCTGAGGCCTGAACCAAAGTAAGCAAGAGTTAGCTGAAGAGAAACAGGCAGGTCGTGTCAAAAGCAGACGGTTGCCTGAAAGTCTTGGGACTTAACCCTAACTGTCTTGCCTGGAAAGGTTGAAACCATAGACAAAAGGTCCTAGAAAGTCTCTAGGAATGCTAGAGAAGCAGGAAGCGAGTTGACAGGAGGCCAGGAAAGAAAATGGAAACAGAATTTGGGGTTTTGAATTGGAAGCAGTGATGTGCCTGTTGTGTGATCATGCCTGGAAGATGTGAATTAAGCCAGGAACCTGGGCAAGCAGAATCCAGCGACTTTCTTGGCTAGGGAAAGACTAAATCTTGGAACAAGAGAGATGTGAGTAGAACAGGGAATTTTTAGTCAGACGCTACTAGGTTATGTTCTTTATTTTTTTAGTTTGTTGGACTTCTTTTTGCTAAGCACATGTAACTATCCCCCTTTACCCTAGAACTCTTCAAACTGAATCCCAGGGAAGCGATTTTCTGTGTTTTAATCTTTCTTTTTTCAGTTTCTTTGTAACACCTAGCAACCAAGTAGATACGCTGGAGGGCAGTAGATATGCTGGAGGGCAGGGATAGGGTCCAGAGTGACCTAGACAGATTAGAGGATTGGGCCAAAAGAAATCTGATGAGGTTCAACAAGGACAAGTGCAGAGTCCTGCACTTGGGATGGAAGAATCCTGAGCATAGTTCAGGCTGGGGACCGACTGGCTAAGTAGCAGTTCAGCAGAAAAGGACCTGGGGGTTACAGTGGATGAGAAGCTGGATATGAGTCAACAGTGTGCCCTTGTAGCCAAGAAACCTAATGGCATGTTAGGGTGCATTAGGAGGAGCATTGCCAGCAGATCCAGAGAAGTGATTATTCCCCTTCATTCGGCTCTGGTGAGGCCACATCTGGCGTATTGTGTCCAGTTCTGGGGCCCCCACTATAGAAAGGATGTGGATGCATTGGAGAGGGTCCAGCGGAGGGCGACCAAAATGATTAGGGGGCTGGAGCGCATGACCTATGAGGAGAGACTGAGGGATTTGGGTTTGTTTAGTCTGCAGAAGAGAAGAGCGAGGGGGGTTTGATAGCAGCCTTCAACTTCCTGAAGGGAGGTTCCAAAGAGGATGGAGAGAGGCTGTTCACAGTAGTGACGGATGGCAGAACAAGGAGAAATGGTCTCAAGTTACAATGGGGAAGGTCTAGGTTGGATATTAGGAAAAACTATTTCACTAGGAGGGTAGGGAAACACTGAGATGGGTTCCCTAGGGAGGTGGTGGAATCTGCATCCCTAGAGGTTTTTAAGTCTTGGCTTGACAAAGCCCTGGATGGATTGATTTAGTTGGGATAGGTCCTGCCTTGGGCAGGGGCTGGACTTGATGACTCCTGAGGTCTCTTCCAGCTCTATGGTTCTATGATTCTAAGTAATGTTTCACCAAGTGTATTTGTTTTGTTACTAGACGTCACATTTTTAAAACCATGATCTGATTCCTGCATCCTAGAGGGCGGAAGGTTCTGTATGCACGTGCCTAAGACAGCAAGCCATACTTCTAGGAGAAATTACAGGTTTTCAAGCTCTCTCTGGAGGGAGTGTCAAGGACAAGGAAGGTACCCCACAGGAGGGAATTCTGAAATGCGCCTGTCTGGTTCTCAAAGGGGTTTGTGCATTTGGATGATGGCAGCAACACCAACGCAAGCCTCCAGTGGCAGGGTATTTTAAAGTCTCTTGTGGGCCCCCACCTTCTGCACTTGGAGTGCCAGAGTGGGAAACAGCCTTGACATGACCCCTCTCCAATTTATCAACATCCATCTGGAATTCTGGTCACCAGAGCTGGGCACAGAACTCCAGCAGCAGAAGTTCAAGTGCCGAATAAAGAGGCTA
This sequence comes from Pelodiscus sinensis, assembly GCF_052426305.1. NCBI lineage: Eukaryota > Metazoa > Chordata > Testudines > Trionychidae > Pelodiscus > Pelodiscus sinensis. The sequence continues at coordinate 16,304,751 of NC_143069.1, read as the reverse complement.
AGTCGGTTCCCCACTCTGGCACTTGGAGTGCAGAAGGTGTGGGCCCAAAAGAGACCTTAAAATACCGTGTCTCTATGGGCTTCTGCTTCAAAACTCCCCAAGGTCACAGATTCCCTGAGCTTAGGAGGGTTGCTGCCTCTACCCAAGTGGAAAAAAACTTTTTCTTCTTGAACGCAGGAAGAAGTCACTTGGGAACGTATTCCAGAAGGGTACCCCAAACTCTTTTACACAAGAGCCAAAAGAAATCTGATGAGGTTCAACAAGGACAAGTGCGGAGTCCTGCACTTGGGACAGAAGAATCCCAAGCATTGTTACAAGCCTGGGACCAACCAGCTAAGTAGTAGTTCTGCAGAAAAGGACCTGGGGGTTACAGTGGATGAGAAGCTGGAGATGAGTCAACAGTGTGCCCTTGTAGCCAAGAAGGCTAATGGCATATTAGGTTGCATTAGGAGGAGCATTGCCAGCAGATCCAGAGATGTCATTATTCCCTTTTATTTAGCACTTGGAAAGAAAAAAAGAAAAATGAAAACAAACTGTAATTTCTGATAGCTGTCCTCTTAGTCTTAGGCAGGTATACACAGACCTCCTATTACTTTCCAGGATACAAAATCAGATCATAGCCTTAAAATAGGTGATTATATTAAGAAAACAAAAAGGTATTCATTTGTAAAGCTGACTTGGCTGCTAGGAGTTATAGCGCAACTGAGAAAAGAACAGATTAAAACACAGACAATTGCATCCCTGGGATTCAGTTTAAAGTTATAGTGGGGAGAGGAGGGGATATGGATTTAGCACAGAGGAGTTTAACCAAACAACAAAACAAAAAAATAACCTGATCGCATCTAAATAAACATTCTCTATCTACTCAAGTATCCACACTTCCAAGGTCCAGTCCAATTCTAGGCCCAGGTATTCTTTTTTTTAGGCATGATGTCCCTGCCCAGTTCAATTCATCCCCCCCCATCCCCTTCCGCAGCTGCAGGATTAAACTCACAAAGAAAAACAGCAGACAGATTCCCTTTTAATGCAGATCTGAACTCTTTCTTCTCACTGGTGCTCCTGGCTCCCTGCCAACACTTTCTAGCTAGCTAGGTTTAACCCTTTAGTCACTGAATACTGGGATGTTCAGAAAAGAACAGTGGGCCTCCCATCCATCACAGAAGCGAGACAACCTCTTTACTCCTGCTCAAGCGTTTCCTGTTTATACATCCCAGAATTACAATAGCTTTTTAAGCCCCAACGCCACAATGGGAGCTCATGTTCTGCTGATTACCCACCATGACCTCTACATCTCTTTTCCCCGCTCTGCAAGTCTGGCCCACAGAACCATGGGAAGTGGCATAGGCTAGCCTGGGCCAGGGCAAAGGAACACGTGGGCCTTTCTCTTCTCCATCTCTCCCTCTGCATTGCACAGCAGGGCGCAGGAGTGCCAGGGGGCTCTGTGGACGCTGTTTGGCTTAATGCCAGCGAAAGCAGGGTCTACAGGAGTACTTACGGGCTCCTAGTGTTAAGAGCTGTGATGTGGTTGCCTCAGCAGCGTGGCTCAGTGCTTCTGTTCTTGGAGCTCTGGTGTTATCAGTGGTCAGTGCAGGTAACGCAGCCTGCTCCTGCTGCAGATCTCGCTGTTATGCACAAAGACCGACCACAGGCACCGTATGGTGACAGAGGCACTTGGCCAGGTTTATAGCCGTGTAGTCACAGATCTAGTGCCCTGGATTTGCGGTTACGCGTGCACCAACTCAAGTGCTCCAGGATGAGGAGCAATTCAGTCAGTAAGTCTCTGTTGTCCCTTCGGCCATGCAAAGGGGGTAAGGCCAGGCACCCCAATATTTATAGCCTAAAATAAACTTGTGTGGTTTCGGACATTTGTTTGCTCCCTCCCCTTGTACCTAGTACCTTGAACCGAAAAATATTAGCGGAGACACTGTTGAGCATCCACTGAGGATGCGCTCGGTGAGGCTAATCTTCGTGTTTTACCTCATCCCCGTTGCAGAACATCGACGACATGGTAATGAAGCCATTTAACAGGCATTTGCCAACCTCTGCTAAATGTTTGCTGAATTTACTGTGAGAGTCGACAGGACCTTAGTTTAAAATGTGTTTGTTTATTAGTGTGTGGATGAGGATTATAAAATCACATCGCTAAAAATTCAACATCCATCTGGGCTGCTGTTGGGCAGATGGGCACCAGTTTAATAGTACGGCGTAGGATCCCATCAATCCTAAGGATGGCTTTGCCAAGAGCTACCCATTCTTGATTGCTTCCCAGAAGGGAGGGATTGTGAAGCTGGAAGACCCTTCAGGAGGAGAGATTTAAGGCACTGCCAGGTACCTAACATATCTTCCTCTTTTATCTCAGAGAACATGGAAAACGAATCGAAGAAGAAAGACCAGGAGGAATTTCAGCGGACGCAGAAGATGCAGCGTGACAACACTGGCCGGGATCTACTCAAGCTCCTGTTACTCATGATCTTCTACCGGCCGGTCCTGACGGAGCAGCAGAAGTGGAGAAGGAACGTGAAACACGTCTTCATCCATTTCAGCGCCTGGGAGTACGCGGGCTGCGACCAGCTCTGGGCAGGCCTCATTACCACACTGTGCGACGGCATCGAAAGCCACTTTGGTCTCCTACCCATGAGCATTTACAGGACCATAGACAGGAAATGTAGCATCATCGAAAGACCAGGGGATCAGGAATGGGTTAGCAAGAAGTTCCTCTTCCTCCCGCTGTGGGCGGCTGTGATCCTTTTGATCATGGTAGCTATTGGGGTGGGTGGTCTCCTCCTAGTGTTTGGGATCCCCATCGGGGATGCCTCGGGAGACGCCATAGCTGTCGTGGAAGGCATTGGGGTGACGGCTGTCAGCGTCTCTGCAGCAGCTGCCATACGGCTCACTATCACAGTGGTACGAAACATTATCGTCACCCAGAAGAGCCAGCTGGAGAGACAGATGAACCAGACGGCTCTCAGCGCACAGCTGGGCTTCATGAGCTGCGTGAAAAGCGAAGTCAGGACAATCACTGGGTTCCTGCAGTACATGGAGATCTTCCAGCGGCGGAAGCTGCGGGTGGTGCTGGAGATCACCCACTTGGATACATGCAGCCCTGACAAGGTGGTGGGCGTCCTTGATGCCATGAACATTCTCCTCTCAGACGATGACGCCCCTTTCATCTCCATCCTGGCTGTTGACTCCAGCATCATTGTCGACTGCGTGGAAAGCTCCAAGTATATGAGAGGTATGGCCAACAACGGCTACGAGTTCTTAAACCGCATCATCACCATGCCCTTCTCTGTCCCTCGGATGGACTGCGACACCAAGCGGAGGCTGATCAGGAATATCATCGCGCGCAAGGAGCAGCTAGAGGCAGAGGTCGGCTTCCGGCAGGATGGCAAGATGGAAGCCAGCTCTGACTTCCTCAACATCTCTCGCTACCATTCGGCCAACCACGATGCCCAGAATCCAGTTGCAGAGGACAGCCAGATACCTCTCATGGTTGGAACCCCAGCGCTGGGAACCGGCAGCTGCGGGAAAGGTATCCGAGCCAAAGACCTCACTCAAGATGCTTTCGACTACCTCCTGGATGACGCCTTGAAGGAATTCATGACAGACAACGTGGTGCAGATGCGGCGCATCGTGAACACCGTCACCATCACCATCAGGCTGCTGGCGAGTAACATCCCCAAGGATGAAGTGTGTCCGAAGAAGGTGGTGGAATGGGTGCTCCTTGCCAACCAGTGGCCGTGCCGTCTGAGCTGGCTCTTGCAGTGCATCGAGGATGAGGAGCAGAGGAGTCGAATGGGCAGCTGCCATGGAAGCCCGCTCCGCCCCGACATGTCTCTGTGGGAGGTCTACGAGAAGTACATGGAAGAGCTGGACATGCTGAAAGGCCAGATGGAAAAGCTGCTGGAACTGGACCAGGATCCCGAGCTGTTCCACACTTTCCTGTGCGGCAGGTTTCGGGTGGAGGAGGCCCTCTTCTACCTCCCCTTCACGGTCAATTTGGACCCATCCCTGAAAAGACAGATGGAGCTGCAACGTGGCAGCCACAGACTGAAACGGACAAAGAAATTCGACAAGCTCAGCGCCTGCACTCTGCTGGGTATGACGGTGGAGGATGTCTGCCGAGAGGTGGGTCACCCTTGGGTTTCCTTCCTTCGAGCAGGGCCAGCTGTCGATAGAATGTCCATGCCTCTTCATCGCAAGAAGCATGTCATTCATGTGACAGCAGCTGCCCACAGATGATGGCTACAGGCAGAGCCATCTTTGCAAATTGTGGGTCCCTGAATGATTGAGGGCCCTTCTGCAGGATTGCCTGGGCCTTTTCCCCCCATGCAGCTTCTGCTGGAGGTCTGGTTGTTCCTACTACCTCCCTACCCCAAGCAGGGATCAGGAACTAGAGCAGAGTTGCAGATCCTCTCTGCTTGCTAGCTTGCTGCTGCTGCTCCTGATTTGAACCCCTAAGCAGATTTGAACCTAGGGGTGTGTCTAAACTACATGGCTCCATCGACGGATGTAGATGAGGCTGATCGGCAGAGGGAAATGAAGCTGCGATTTAAATAATCGTGGCTTCATTTAAATTTAAATGGCTGCCGCGCTCTGCCGACCAGCTGATGATCAGCTGTTTGTCGGCAGATCGGGGCAGTCTGGACGCTTCCCCGTCGACGTGAAAGCCCTTTGTCGACCTCCCCGGTAAACCTCATCCCACGAGGCATCAGGGGGAGGTCGACAAAGGGCTTTCTTGTCGACGGGAGCGTCCACACTGCCCCGATCTGCCGACAAACAGCTGATCATCAGCTGGTCGGCAGAGCGCGGCAGCCATTTAAATTTAAATGAAGCCGCGATTATTTAAATCGCGGCTTCATTTCCCTCTGCCGATCAGCCTCATCTACATGGCTCCATCGATGGAGCCATGTAGTTTAGACACACCCCTAGAGGCCTCGACAGCTGGAGCCATGAAGGCAGCTGGCTCCCAGCTTAGGATGTAGAGCTCCCTTGTTCTTATCTCTGGCTGTAAGAGGTCCAATTGCCACACGAAGGGACAGTGAACCACACACACTAGGCGTGTGGATTACACTGCCAGCTGAGAGGAGCACGTGGGGGAGGGCGAAGGGAAAAGCCCTGCAGCAGACAGGACAGAGCGTCCCCAGAGACGAACCGGCAGAGGCATATCCTCAGACATACAAGAACACATGGCTGCTGCATTGGGGAACTCAAAAATTTGGTGCCCAAATTTTCCGGTGCCCTATGCAGCTACATATTTCCCATGGGCCTAGGGACAGCCCTGACTACGGGCCCCAGAGCTGGGAGAAAACTGTCCCACATAACTGGTGCATAACTGGAGGGAGAGGAGCGAGAACTAGTGGGGGTAGGATGTTGAGGGGAACAGGCGGTGTGGGATGGGGGCTTTCGGGGAAGGCACAGTGTGGGTTTGAGGCCTCAGGAGTAGGGGGGCACATGAGGGGGAATGGGCAGAGTGAGGATGAGGGGGAAAGGGTGATGTAGGGGGCCGGGCCACAGTCCGGGCTCTGCTAGTTCCCCCACTTTCTGCTGCTCCTGACTCTTGGTTTGCACAAAACATTTCTTCTTGGAACAACTCGGTTCCTTGGAGCTCTTTCCTCCAACCCCGAAGCCATTGGCTGGCTCTCCCCGGGTTCATCCTTTACGCTCTGAAGTGACTGGTCGGTTTTAAGACTGGGAGACCCGTAGCTGTCTGTTATGCACTCCAGAGAGAAGAGAGGCAAAAACATAAATACTCTTGCTGGAGGCCTGCTAGCTTTTGCCTGCAGAGAGCATGCTAATGAGTGCCAAGAAGTTGCTAAGGAGTGCTTCATTAGCATACTCTCTGCCTGCAAAGGCCCGCAGTGTAGATATAGCCTTAGGTCGAGAGGCCCAACTCCACCCCCGTCAGGCTGACTGCATGCTTCCCTCCAGCCTACAAGCAGGGTCAGGAAACCTTCCCTCTTCATTTCAACACACCCCTCCAGTGGTCCCTGCATTGCTAGCTTTTGCCTGCAGAGAGCATGCTATTTCCCCTGCCGTGCCAACTTGCTCAGCGGTGCCCCTCGCAGAATCCAAGCACACGGCAGTGGGGTGTGCCGGGTACCATACCTGGCCCCACAGCCGGCCGGCCCGCCTTGTTTGCTAGAATCTGAGCAAGCCCAGACAGGTTCCTCTCGGGAGCTATAGCGGACCCTTCCTAAAAACGTGTTTGGCGACATGTTCAGTAGATGCACGGCACTAACGGGTGCTCCCACTTCTCTTCCAGATGGACACAATCGGCTTGAAGGAGGAAAACGTCCCGCTGTACAAACAGAGGCTCAGGGACCATAATCTCAACGGGCGCGCGCTGGTCTACAGTGACAACACTGAAATCAAAGAGGCCCTGCACATGAGTCTTGGCGAATGGACCCTCTTTAGCATCCATTTCCTTGGAGTGTTTCCCCCGGCGAATTTGGCCTCTTCTGTGGTGTCCCCCGTCCCGTTCCACGTCAGGCCAGAGGCTCTGAAGAACATGGTTGCCTTAAGAGAGACTGTGGCGAGAGGGAGCAAGCTCTCTCTGAACAGCTCCAGGGAAGATCTTTGGGAAAAGAGATAACTCTGAATCCTGAACACAGAGGTGAAAGTGCCCTGGTGCGCAGCTCCAGCAAGAACTGCAAAGACCTGGGCTGCAATAGGACAGTACCTGTGAGAAACTGTAAAGTTACTTTCACGGCCGCCTGTACAAAACCAGAAGCAAGATCGGGGCTTTCGCCCACAATGTACCTCCCTGCGTCTCCAGTGACATCGCACGGATGAATCATAGAATCCTAGAGTTGGAAAAGACCTCAGGAGTCATCAAGTCCAGCCCTCTGCCCAAGGCAGGACCAATCCCAACTCAATCATCCCAGCCAGGGCTTTGTCAAACGGAGACTTAAACACCTCTAGGGATGGAGACTCCACCACCTCCCTAGGGAACCCAGCCCAGTGCTTCACCACCCTCCTAGGGAAATAGTTTTTCTTAATATCCAACCTAGACCTCCCCCGCTGTAACCTGAGACCACTGTTCCGTGTTCTGCCATCCCTCACTACTGAGATCAGCCTCTCTCCATCCTCTTTGGAACCTCCCTTCAGGAAGTTGAAGGCTGCTATCAAATCCCCCCTCACTCTTTGCTTCTGCAGGCTAAACAAACCCAAATCCCCCAGTTTCTCCTCATAGGTCATGTGCTCCAGACCCCGAATCATTTTGGTCAAGCTCCCCTGGACCCCCTCCAATGCGTCCCCATCCTTCCTGTAGTTGGGGGCCCAGAACTGGACACAATACTCCAGATGTGGCCTCACCAGAGCCGAATAAAGGGGAATAATCACTTCTCTAGACCTGCTGGCAATGCTCCTCCTAATGCACCCTAATATGCCATTAGCCTTCTTGGCTACAAGGCCACCCTGTTGACTCATCTCCGGCTTCTCATCCACTGTAATCCCCAGGTCCTTTTCTGCTGAACTGCTGCTTAGCCAGTCGGTCCCCAGCCTGTAACAATGCTTGAAGCAATCAGATGACAAGAGAAGAATTAAGGATCCGGGGGGAGGAGGGGGAGGAGGGGGGGACTGTACTGGGTCTGAGGGATTTGGGGCACATTCATGTCAACGGGGCTGGTGACAGACGTTGTCGGGCCCTGGGTAATGTATGGGAGGGGGTCGGCTCAAGACCCCCTCAAAGGGGCAAGGCTCTAGACCCCCTCAAAGGGGCAAAGCTAAAGGTAGGAGGGGCAAGGCGAGGGCCAATCAGGCCTTAGCGCCACCCACCCTGCACCAGACAGAGCTCTAGGATTGATTTCATTTGCCCGGGTCTCTGGCAGTGGCGGCTGCCATAATAGTCGATACAGTGACCCAGAGGCCTGGACCCTTTTAAATCATCAGCTCCCGAGACAACTGCCCCCTTTGCCTCTCCCCCTCCCCATCCGTGGCCCCTGTCTGTGGGGCTTCAGACCCTGGTGGTCAAAGTATTTTGGTCTGGTTAGTACAGCAGGGGACAGGGAGTTGGGACATACGGGTCCTATTCCTAGCGCTGCCACTGGCTTGCTGTGTTTTTGAACAAGCTGCTCCTCCTTTTTGGGACTCAGTTGCCTCTGTAGTAAGTTGCGGGTTGGTAACATAAAATCAGCAGGCCCGAATAAAGGCCGGTAACATAAAAACAGCAACAGGCCTGAAATCTAGGAAGCAAGACTTTGGCTCAGTGGAACCGCAGGCAGGAAAGAGAAATAGTATAAGCCAGATCAAGCATAAAGGTCCAGGCACAGGTACCAAGCACATTTATAGAATCCTAGGGCTGGAAGAGACCTCAGGAGTCAACAAAAAATCCTCATTAAAAAAAAATTGTTTGGTGTTCCTCGGTCTTAAAAAGTTTAAGAAACACTCGTCTAGACAGTACTGGGTCCTGCCATGAGGGCAGGGGACTGGACTCGACCTCTCGAGGTCCCTTCCTGCCAGCTACATGTGGCAATGAAACGGTAACTCGAACTAAGTCCTTAGTTCGAATTAACTGTTACATCTCATTCTATAGCCGCGCGGCAGTTACTTCGGGCTAGTGGAATTTCAAAATGGCGACCGGACGGGAACATGCAAATAAAGCCTGGGCTATTTAAATCCCGGGCTTCATTTACAACTCCGGTTGCCTGCTTTGCCTACCTAGCTCAAATTAACGAGCTAATGTAGACATACCCTTATTGACTAATTGAGTAGTCGATGGAAATTCCACCAACTACTGGATTAGCTGATTAAGCGCAATTTAACATCCCTCGGTTGAGCTACCACATATGTTTTAGAAAGACATCCAATCTTTATGGCTTGTGTGTAGTTCAACGCATTAAATTCCAAGCAGGTTGCTGAAGTTTCTTTTTTTCATCATGATTGGCAATTTGACCAGCCTTATACAGTAATGGATCTTTACCATTCCTCTGATTTCTTTTGTTCCCGATATATTTAAACATTTCCTAATTATCCTTTATGTTACTGGTTATAGATTTTTTCCCCCAATTTTAGCTTCTCCTATCAACTGTTTGCTTTTTCATAACTCGCATCCTCCCTTTTTTCCCATTTGCTTTATATTTTTTTCTTGTGGTGTTTATGACAAAAACTAAAACATAGGACATAAACTTTGAGTCCTATTTATAGTACTTTAGGTTGGTTTAATGGAAAAATGGGTTGATACAGAGTAAATTGGAGTTCAAAATAACCCTTTCTCGGGCAATTTTTCTCTCGAAAGCCTCACCTTTTTCAGCCTCCTTCCACTAACTTCTGATTTTAAATGTCTGGATTGTTAGACATGTGCTCAGGAAACCTTACCTGTCACTAAACATAGATTTTGTTTGTGTTAATTATAGATATGAATGGAGCTAGTTAATCCCTGTTGTAAGATTCCAGTGGAGCCAAAGAAAGTAAACAAGTAACTAATTTGGGTCAATCTTTCTACTTGACAGTCCCTAGGAATCTACCGTTTCAACATTTCCTGGGAACAGAAACACAAGTTAGAACAGTGATAGAAATGTAGCCGTGTTAGTCTGGTGTAGCTGAAACGAAATCCAGGACTATGTAGCACTTTAAAGACTAACAAGATGGTTTATTAGATGATGAGCTTTCGTGGGCCAGACCCACTTCCTCAGATCAAATAGTGGATCTGAGGAAGTGGGTCTGGCCCACGAAAGCTCATCATCTAATAAATCATCTTGTTAGTCTTTAAAGTGCTACACAGTCCTGTATTTTGTTACAAGTTAAAACACTCATTAATTTTGGCTTCATTCAGCTTTCCCTTCGAACAAATTAAAAACATAGTTGATAAGTGGCAAAGTTGGTGCATGGGAGTGAAGGACACGTTAGCTCATTATGCCTACACAGGGGGATGTCACACTGGTCTGACCAGTTCCAAGGACAGTTGGGCTGCCATAGAAAGGGATGCAGAGCTGCTCTTCAGGAGCTCCATGGATTAGACCTATACTGCTGTTGAAGGAATTGGGGCTCTCAAATAAAAGAAGTCCCTTGCCTTAGAATCATAGAATCCCAGGGCTGGAAGAGACCTCAGGAGTCATCGAGTGCAGCCCCCTGCCCAAAAGCAGGACCAATCCCAACTCAATCATCCCAACCAGGTCTGTGTCAAACCAGGACTTAAAAACCTCTAGGGATGGAGATTCCACCATCTCCCTAGTTAGCCCATTCCAGTGCTTCCCCATTCTCTTAGGGAAAGAGTTTTTCCTAATATCCAACCTACACCTCCCCCACTGCACCTTGAGACCATCACTCCTCGTTCTGCCATCGTCACCACTGTGAACAGCCTCTCTCCATCCTCTTTGGAACCTCCCTTCAGATAGTTAAAGGCTGCTATCAAATCCCCCGTCATTCTTCTGCAGACTAAACAAGCCCAACTCCCTCAGCCTCTCCTAAGTCATGTGCTCCAGCCTCCTAATAATTTTTGTTGCCCTCCACTGGACCCTCTCCAATGCGTCCACATCCTTCCTGTAGTGGGGGGCCCAGAACTGGACACAATACTCCAGACGTGGCCTCACCACATCCCAATAAAGGGGAATAATCACTTCCCTAGATCTGCTGGCAATGTTCCTCCTAATGCACCCTAATATGCCATTAGCCTTCTTGGCTACAAGGGCACACTGTTGACTCATATCCAGCTTCTCATCCACTGTAACCCCCAGGTCCTTTTCTGCAGAACTGCTACTTAGCCAGTCGGTCCCAGCCTATAACAATTCTTGGGATTCTTCCATTCAAGTGCAGGACTCTGCACTTGTCCTTGTTGAACCTCATCAGATTTCTTTTGGCCCAATCCTCCAATATGTCTTGGACACTCTGCACCATATACCCTACCCTCCAATGTATCTACCTTTCCCCCTAGCTTAGTGACATAGGCAAACTTGCTGAGGGTGCAATCCATCCCCTCATCCAGTCATTAATAAAGATGTTGAACAAAACCGACCGTAGAACCGGTCTTTGAGGTACTCTGCTTGAAACTGACCGCCAGTCCGACATCGAGCTGTTGATCACTACCCATTGAGCCCAACAGTCTAGCCCGATTTCTATCCATCTTACAGTCCATTAATCCAATCCATACTTCCTTAACTTGCTGGCAAGAATAAGTCCAGGTATATCACATCCACTGAATTCCCCATGTCCACAGAGCCAGTTACCTCGTCATAGAAAGCAATCAGGTTCGTCAAGCATGACTTGCCCTTGGTGAATCCATGCTGACTGCTCCTGATCCCTTTCCTTATTCTAAGTGCTTCAAAATGGATTCCTTGAGGATCCCCTCCATGATTTTTCCGGGGAGTGAGGTGAGGCTGACCGGTCTGTAGTTCTGTGGATTGTCCTAAGGAACATCTTGGTACCATTTACCTCCCACAAATAAAGTACATACCGACCTATGTTCAGGACCAGGTCAAAGTTGACAGCATAACAGATAGTAAGTTGACAGTATGAAGACTAGGAAGTAAGCCCCCTTCTGCAAGGTAAGGGACGGTAACCAGGTAACAGGGGGTAGCAACCTGATACATCAGGAATGTATAAAAGTTCACCTCAAATGGTGTTCACCAGCTGACTGTGTGGGGGCACTGGATGGTGCTCAGTGGGTGTTAGGACATTGCCACGGCTTCCATAAAGTGTAGCGGCGCAGCGCTGAGTCTGTTCGCTGGCAACTATTATTGCATGTTGTTACGCAAAAAATCTGCTTGGGCGATTTCGAATCTTATCTGGTTTGTGGTCTCTGGGGACTCTGGGCACGGAGACCACATCCAGCGATAGTGACTCGGCTCTGCAACTTTAGCGAAGAGCCAGGTGGCTTGTACCTCATGCAGTAGAGAAGGCTCCAGACTTACAAACCAGGTAACAGAACTTTTGCGTTCTCCTCCAGCAGCAGGCGCTCCGACACAGCTGGACTGAGTACAACACCTGCAAATAACCCAGTTAGTTAATGCAAGCATAAAGAGAGGCAGCCTGGCCAGATGTAACCATTCATTAACTTCCAGGCCAGAGAGGGCCATTGTGATCTTCAGTCTAGCCTGGCATCCTATGAGGTGCACACAGGCCCTTCTCTTCCACTTGTTTAAACAGAGGCACCCTGGGGCACCTTAAAGACTAACACGTGTATTTGGGCATCCGCTTCCAGGGGTAAAAAACACTTGGACCTGCTTTTCCTCCGCAACAGCTGATGCCCAAATAAATCTTCAAGGTGCCACAGGACTCCTTGTTAGTACTGACTATTGGGGTTGCCCCTCTAAGGCTATGTCTACACTGCAGGCTTTTTGCACAAGAACAGCTGTTCTTTCGCAAAAACTTGCAGAGCGTCTGCACTGCGTGCGTGTTTTTGCACAAGTATTACAGTACAGCATCAGCAAACAGGGCTTCTTCCGGAAGAGTTATTCCTCTCCCTACGAGGAATAAGCCCTCTTGCACAAGAGCTCTTCCAGAAGGCGGCAGTGTAGACAGGCAACATGAATTTCTTGCGCAAAAAACCCCTACGGCTAAAATGGCCATCAGAGCTTTCTTGTGCAAGAGAGCGTCGACACTGCCATGGATGCTCTTGTGCAAAAGCACATCTCTTCCGCAAAAGCACATGGCAGTGTGGACGCGCTCGTATGGAAGACCTTTTGCACAAGAACTCTTCTGCAAAACAGTTCTTGTGCAAGAAGCCTGCAGTGTATACAGAGCCCACGCGTTTCAGAGGGGTAGCTGAGTGAGTCTGTAACAGGAAAAACTTAAAACACAACATATAGTCACCTTAAAGATTAACAAACTGTGTCGATGGGATCATGAGCTTTCCTGGGCATAGCCCACTTCTTCAGACGACTGGAGTGTTGTATGTCCAGAACCAAAATGAATAGGGGAGGAAAAAATGGGAGGGGGGGGAAGGAGGCAGGGGGTATGTAAATATCAAAGGGAAAACCCAGCTGGTATGTAACAGGCACCACTGATAAGAGTTGTTGGGAATTTCCCAGGAACCCATCGGGGTTTCTTAGGAACAAGTTTAAAAAGGGGTGAGAATCGGGGTGAACTGGGTGGATGCCTGGGTGAGGGTTGGGTCGAACAACGCAGGGAGGGAAAAGCAGGAGCGTGGGGCGTGAGGGCAGGTGAGCGCTGCGGTGAAAGCCACGTGCGCAGGCCGGGCCGGGCCCCTCTCTCCTCCAGCTGACTTGCAACTTCCACTGCCGGCCCACGTGGCCCTCGAAGGGCGGAGCTTCCCCTTTCCTGCGCCCGCCCCTGGGGCCCTCCAGCCAATGGGAAGCGAGGGCTAATGTTGCTGGTGTTTCAACATTCGGAGCCGGCTGGCACAGCTGCTGCCGCGGGCCCGGGAGCTGCGAGCAGGCAGGAGGCGGAGGTGAGGGGCGGGGGGCGGTGACTCCTGGCCCCCCAGCGCAGGGGGGTCCAGGTCCGGGTCCGTCCGGGGTTACCAGGCCGCGCACTCCCCTCGCTCTTGGAGGCGACGCTGGTGCCAGTGTCTGCTTCAATGCGACCCTACAATAACAAGCCCCAATCGGCCGAGTCGCTGCTTGTTTCACCTCGTGTCCCCCTGCGCTGCAGAAATCCTGCCTGTGCTGGGCCAGCCCCGAGACACGGGGTTGCCCCTGGATTGTAAGCAAGCTGCCCCCTTCTCCCCCATGCTCCCCATTCCCTGAATATCAGTCCTGCCCCCGCAGCCTGCACAAATCTTCATCCTTTAGAACCAAATAGGAAGGGGAGGGGGCGAAGGATTATTTTCTTTATTCCCACCCCCCCTAACGGAAGGAGCTGTTCTCTGTGTCTGTATTTACAAACCAAGGAACGTGTTTCTCCCTGGTTTGGGTTGGGTTTTTTTTTTTGCCTGTTTCTTGACAAGATTGATTGAAATGTTGGTCTGACTAGAGTAGTCCCCAAGTTTAGCGCCCTGCCCTGAAGCAGGACGAAGTCAACCAAGACCTACGGGTTTGTCTAACCCTGTCTAATTCTTTCTTCCCACCCATGCTTCCCCAGAAGGGATCAGACAGGCTGTACACAGCGGGTGTTTAAGTCTCAGCTTGACAAAGCCCTGGCCGGGTTGATTTAGTTGGGATTGGTCCTGCCTAGAGCAGGGGGCTGGATTTGATGACCTTCTGAGGTCTCTTCCAGCTCTATGATTCTATGATTCCCTCCCCTTTCCTTCACCATCATTAATATCCTTTTGCAGTGAGTTCCAGAGGTTGATTATACACTTCAAAATACGTCCGTTTTAACTAGAGCTGGAAGGAAGTTTTCTGAGGGGATGTTTTTCCATTGGAAAATGCTGATTTTAGTGACCTTTTGTTTGGAAGGGGAAAACTCCACCATTTCAGAACATTAAAATGTAGTTTTCCATTCCTGAAATGACTCTTTGTTTGGTCTCTTTAAAGTTTATCTTCCGTAATCCACCGTACTACATTTAAAAAAAGTCAAAATCTAAACAAAACGTGAATTTATTTGCAGAACTGTGTGTGATCAGGAAAAAAAAGTCAAAATCCTGGAATTTCTAGTCCCAATTCAACCCTACTTTTAGCCACCTTGGTGCCAGGGATGTAAAATCTCATTTAATTAGCTAACCAGTTAAACAATATGTTGAACCAGTTAACCGATTAAATGGGACACGTAGGACGTGTTAAAGATGGGCTTGGAGCAGCCCACACACCTACCCCCTTGGCACACTGCTGTGACTGCTGAGCAACCCTACCCGTGGCGTGCCAGAGTGCCCTCTGCCTATGGCTGGTGGAGGGCTGCTCCAGCCCCCTCTGGTTAACCATAACCGGCTTACTGGTTAACCATTCACTTCCGAACTTGGTGTCCCCACTGCTAACATTAGGACAGTGGTCCCCAACACGGTGCCCGCATTTGTATGCGCCCGCCAAGTGCTCAGGGCTGGCCTGGCCCCGGGCACGTGGCGCATGTGCGGTGCCGGAGCTGGCCCCGGGCGCATGGTGCACGGTGAGCGCCGGCCCCGGGGCGCCGCGGATTGGCTGCCCGCGCTATGGCCACGTAGCGCATGGGGGGAGCGCAGGCTCCGGGCGTGCGGCACTTGCAGGGTGCGCCAGCCCTGGGCGCACAGCGCTTGGAGAGCGCCGGCCCCGGGCGCGCGGTGCTTGGGGTGGGGAGAGTGCCAGCGCTAGTGCCGGCCCCGGGCACGCGGTGCTTGGGGGGAGAGCGCCGGTCCCGGGCGCGCGGCGCTTGCTGGGAGGCCCGGCCCTGGGCATGCGGAACTTGTGGGGGGGGGGCAGCCCTGGGAATGTGTCTATGGGGGGGCCCCGCCCCCGGGTGCGCAATGGGGGGCTCTGCTCCAGGGCGCCCTGCGGGCAAACAGCCACACCCCTTGGCGCCCGGCAACCTCAAATGGTTGGGTACCACTGCATTAGGAGAAGCCATTGGCTGCCTCCCCTGCCCCGCCCCATTCCTTCTTTGACATTCCCCTGCTCCCATGGGGGTCACGCTGCCCCCCTTTGAGAGCTGATGCTGAAAAGTGCTGGGAAAGCTCGGGGCGATTATCTGCCTGACCCCGGTGAATAGGAGCTGCCAAAGGCCCTGAAGTGTGACAGACCCTGGAGCTGTGACCGGCCCTTTCACCCAGCAGGATGTGCCGAATGCCCCAGGGGACCAAGGGATGGTGGGCGTGGCACTTCAAGCACACCTTGATTTTCTTCTGTCAGGGCTGGGGCATCGGACCGTCCAGGCTGGGTTCCTGTGATTTCCCGCGCGTGCTGGGCGGATGGTTTCCTGTCCAGTGCAGACTGCCGCTGGTGCGGGACCTCTGCATATAAATGCTGGGTAAGTCCTGGTGGGTTTTTAATGGGCAGTGTCATGTGGTTTGGTAACTCAGGGTGCCCCTGTATAAAACTATGGTACGCCCACATCTTGAATACTGTGTACAGCTGTGGTCTCCTCACCTCAAAAAAGATATTTTGGCCTTGGAAAGGGTTCAGAAAAGGGCAACTAACATGATTAGGGGTTTGGAACGAGTCCCATATGAGGAGAGGTTAAAGCGATGGGACTTTTCAGTTTAGAAAAGAGGAGACTGAGGGGGGATATGATAGAGGTCTATAAAAACATGAGTGGTGTGGAGAGGGTGAATAAAGAAAAGTGATTTATTAGTTCCCATAATAGAAGAACTAGAGGACACCAAATGAAGTTAATGGGTAGCAAGTTTAAAACTAATAAAAGAAAGTTCTTCTTCACACAGGGTGTAGTCAACCTGTGGAACTCCTTGCCAGAGGAGACTGTGAAGGCTAGGACTATAACAGGATTTAAAGAGAAGCTAGATAATTTCACGGAGGTTAGGTCCATAAAAGGCCATTAGCCAGGAGATAGAAATAGTGTCCCTGGCCTCTGTTTGTGGAAGGCTGGAGAAGGATGGCAGGAGATAAATCGCTTGATCATTGTCTTTGGTGAGCACTCTTTGGGGCACCTGGTGCTGGCCACTGTCAGCAGACAGGCTACCCAGTACTGCCGTTCTTATGTTAGGGTTCTTGGTTGGGGCCCAGGGCAGAGCCCATCGGTTCAGAGCTGCTAAGAGCAGAGTTATTTGCACTTACGTCCCAGCCAGACTCCCTCGTATCCCCTAACGCAGGGCTGGGGGGATCCTTTTTTGGGTCGGGGGCCACAGAGAAATCCGTCGGGCCTTGTAGGAGTTGGGCGGCAGGAGTGGAGCTTAGTGCCTACGGGGCCAAGGGAAACAGAGAGGGCACCATGTCCACAGGGCCGGGGTGCCATTTTCCCTAGGGCCTCCGGGGGGGTGCGGGAGGGGAGTGTGTCTATGGTCTAGGAGCCAGGGCCCACCAAAGATGAATCCGACCCAGGCTCTGGTAAATCTCTGCAGCGCTGCCGGCCGGTTCCCCCACCTCTTGGTCCTCAACCCAACTAGACCCGCTTCCCAACGGCTGGTTGCCCCCCGGCCAGCCCCGCTCCCTCCAGCCCCCTCCCAGCCAGCCCTGATTCCCGGCGGCCGGTTCCCCCCCACCCCCTCTCTTCCAGCCAGTCCCGCCCCCCCCCCCCCCCCCCGGCCCCTGCTGTTCGGTATTTTTTTTAAACCATCTGGTAACCCTAGCAGGTGGGGGTGAAAAGGGCACAGAACTGCCCGCACAGGCGCGTCTGGGAATGAGATGCTGCTCTAACATCTCCGCCTCTGTTCACTTCCAGCCCCTGCCTCATGGCGCTGACCCCCCCGTGGCCTGGGAGGGCTCCCCAGGCGCACCATGGCCCGGCATAGCAAGCTGCAGAAGCACGTCCTGAGCCTATACAGGCAGTTCCTTCGCACCGGCCGGGAGAAGCCGGGATTCCTGCCTCGCATCCAGGCCGAGTTCCGGAAGAACGCCAGCATCCCCCGGGCCGACGTGATGCACATCGAGTATCTGCTCCGCCGTGGCCAGAGGCAGCTGGCGCAGCTCCGAGACGCGAACACCAAACAGATGGGCACCTTTGTCCAAGCCAAACCGGAGGAGCAGTGACCCCTGCTGGTTGGCGCAAGCGTCTGTCTTGTACTGGGACGGTTGGGGGTGAATTCACAGATCAGCCTTCCTGGTTCTCACATCCCTGTGCACCCCTCGTGTCCAAACACAGGTGCCTGGCTTGGCATTTGCTGAGCTAAGGTGTCTTTATTGGCAGCCAAGCTTTTAAACAGTTCAGGTGTGGATGGGTGATCTGGAGGAGATGCTCTTGTTTCCAGGACCTGGTACACAATTCATTCTACCCCTGCTGGCTCCTCTCTTCGGGTATGTCTACACTACAGCGCTAGTTCGAACTAAGCTAATTCGAACTAACGCGTCTAGAACTAAAAACTAGTTTTGCTAATTCGAACTAGCAAGTCCACATTGAGTGGACTCTGAACAGGGCTTAAGGATGGCCGGAAGCAGTGCCAGCAGGGCATCAGAGGAGGACTTAGAGCGTGGAGATGCAGTCTCAGGCTAGCCGAGGGCTGCGCTTAAAGGGTCCCGACCCCCACCCCGGACAGACAGTTCTAAGGGGTGCCCCGCTTGAAAACCAGTCCTGGCTTGGAGTGCCCGGAGTACCCACACTGGGCACATCACACCACTCAGCCATCAGCCCGGCTGCACTTGCCGCAGGCTGCCATCTGGGGAGAGGGGGTAATCGGGGGGCTGCAGGAGAGCTTCCACCCCCAGAAGCCTGCAGAGCCAGCCCAGTCCTCCCCATCGGGGGCTCGTACCCCATTCCTCCCTCACCTCCTTCCACTTACCCTTCCCTAGCCCCCCTTCTTATTGATGTACAAAATAAAGATAACGTTTCTTCCAACATTGACTCTGTCTTTATTGAACAAAACTGGGGGAGACTGGGAAAAGGAGGTGGGAGAGGGGAAGATTAAGGCTGGGAGAGGGGAGGGCAACTAACATGATAAGGGGTTGGGAACAGGTCCCAGATGAAGAGAGGCTACAGAGACTGGGACTGTTCAGCTTAGAAAAGAGGAGACGGAGGGGGGACAGGCTAGAGGTCTCTAAAAGCAGGGGTTGGGTGGAGAGGGTGCATTCAGAAAAGTTCTTCATGAGTTCCCATAAAGAAGGACTAGAGGACACCAAAGGAAAGGACTGGGTAGCAGGCTTGAAACTAGTAAGAGAAAGTTGTTCTTCTTGACAAAGCAAATAGTTAACCGGTGGAACTCCTTGCTGCAGGAGGCTGTGAAGGCTACAACTAGAACAGAGTTGAAAGGGAAGTGAGATCAAGTCATGGAGGTTGGGTCCATGGAGTAGTCTTAGCCAGGGGGTAGGAGTGGTGTCCCTGCCCAAAGTTTGTGCAAGGCTGGAGAGGGATGGCACGAGACAAATGGCTTGGTCACTGTCTTTGGTCCATCCCCTCCACGGTCCCTAGGGTTGGCCGCTGTCGGCAGACAGGCTAGTGGGCTAGATGGACCTTTGGTCTGACCCAGGACGGCCATTGTAAGCTCAGGGCTCAGGGTCGGGGGTCTCAGTGGACCCCCTTGATTTTCATGCAAACCTGCTCCTGGGTGGCCAGGCTGGCAGCTCTCCTGCCCTAGATGGCCACTTTCCTGTGCCTAGTGCGGAGATCGTGGACGAGGTCCACGATGTCCGCACTAGCCCAGGAATGTACCCGCCTCTTGCGGTCCCGGGCAAGCTTCCGGGAGCCGCCAGCCTGGTCCCGGGAAGAGGGGGTGGGCTGGGGGACATCGGGTGGGTGGCTCTGTGCCGTGCCAGGTGCAGGGTCTGCTGGCTGGGTGCTAGCAGGCTTGCACCTGGCACGGGCACCGTAGCCAGCCCGTGCCCCTTTAAGGGGTCCGGGGCCGGGAGGGGGGCATAGAGTTTCCCTGGTGTTGGCCAGAGTGGCCACCAGGGAAACTTGGGGAGGGCTAGCCTCCCACTCGTTCGAATTAAGGGGCTACACAGCCCTTAATTCGAACTAGTAAGTTCGAACTAGGCTTAAGCCTCGTAAAATGAGGTTTTCCTAGTTCGAACTAAGCGCTCCGCTAGTTCGATTCAAATTCGAACTAGCGGAGCGCTAGTGTAGCGGCTATGAATGTTAGTTCGAACTAACGTCCGTTAGTTCGAACTAACATTGTAGTGTAGACATACCCTTCCATCCTTAGCCAAAGAGGAACAAGCCAGTTAGCCCAGGGAAATAAAAGAAAGGGAGAGCGGTGACGGAAAACCCTGTGTCTGTCATTTTTTCAAATGATCTATCTTGCCTAAAAGCCTGTCAGGGATTGGGCTCTGTTGCAGGAGGTGCTGGCGAAACACTCCGTGGATTTGGGTGCTACAATTCCTGAGTGTCGTCCGCCTTCCTGCCCCCTCCCCCCACCGAAGCGCTTTGGAAGGCTCACAAAGGACAGAGACCTGCCTTTTGAAAATCCGACTCCCCACCGGTGTCTCAAGACAGGCGGCTCTCTCTCGCCAAAAACGGAGGCAGCAGCGTGGGATGACAGGCAGCCAGGTCGCAAGGGGAGGTGCTTTTTAGACCAGTTCCCTCCTGGCACTCTGTATCAGAGGCAGCAGCACAAGCTGGCAGCAGCCCTTGCCTGGGGGCTGGGTCTGAGCTTCTGGACCTGGTGCAAACTGGAACTGAGCGAGGCTGCCTGCCTGCCTGGCTCCTAACACACTGTAAATGCAGAGCCGCAGAGGGGGTAGGTCCCGCACCCAGCGCGAGCCAGGACTGAGACAGCTGGCCCCTGGGGACTATCGAAAAGTCAAGTAACCGATAAGAAATCATGAGGTTAATTGACTACTCAGTGAATATCTAACGTCCCTAATCCCTTTTCATAGTTCCCCTCTGGACTCTCTCTCCTAAAGCATGGCCCTGAGATCTGGACACAGTGCTCCAGCTGAGGCCTCCTCCGTGCCAAATAGCTAGGAGAGTGACCTCCCATGTCTGCCGTACGTCTCCTACCACGCCCCAGGGCTATGCCCTCTTACTGAAGGGCTTTGTGTCTGAGATCGCTTCTCTCCTAGGCTACGTCTACACAACGAGTTTTTTTGGCAACAAATATGCTAACGAGGGACTCTATGACAAGCAATGTCATTTGCATATTTTCTGCCGATCCGTTTTTGTGCTCGGGGTTTGTGCGCAAAACCAAGCCGTGTGGATGTTTACTTTTTGTGCAAAAAACCCCCTTTTCCCACAAGATCCCTATTTCTGCAAAAAGGCCGACCGATCTTGTGCAAAAAGGGGCTTTTGCCTAAAAAGAAAACATCCACATGGCTTGTTTTTGCGTGTTCTTGCGAAAAAACTTGTGGCGCGTCTACACTCTACGTGTGTTCTTGCAGAAGTAAATTTGCAGTAAAGCATCAGAGAACAGGGCTCCTTGCACAGGAGTTATTCCTCTCCCCACGATGACTAAGCCCCCTTTGTGCAAGAGCTGTTGTGCAAGAAGGCAGCGTGGACGGGCACCAGGGGCTTCTTGAGCAAGACACTTTTATGGCTAAAATGACCATCAGAGCTTTCTTGCACAAGAGAGCGTTCACACTGCCATGGATGCTCTTGTGCAAAAGCCCATGGCAGGGTGGAGGCACTCTTGCACGAGACCTTTTGCGCAAGAACTCCGGCGTGAAACAGCTCTCGTGCAAGAAGCCTGCAGTGTAGGGCAGGGAGCAGCCTATGAGAGAGGGGGAGGGACCCCTAGGAATGGCTCAAACTTCCCAGGGGGGTGGCCAGAGGCAGGACATTTGCCTGGCAGGGTGGGGGGGGGGGTGACCTCACAGGGGCTTTGGGCAGCCCTCAGCATATAAGGCAAAGGGCAGGTGGGGAGGTGATGACCTCACAGAGGGACCCACATCTCAGGCTGATAAAAGCGGGGGGCGGGCCCAGGGGACTTTGGAGACCCCCGGTTGCTTTAGCTCTGGTGCGTCTCCTCCTCACGGTTCGTTCGCGTTCTGTGAGTTCCACATCCCGACACCTTTGTGACGAAGGTAAGAGCCCCCAGGGGTTGGATCCCGCCCAGGGCCGGCTGGGTTCCAGGCAGGCCCAGCCCTCGGTCAAGGGCCAGAAGGTGATTCCTCACCTGGGCTGCGTCCTTAGCGCCACTGGGGCTTTCTCCTGGTTGGTTTCCCTTTTCCTCCATCCCCCCACATTTCTGCTCTGTTCTTGCCTCCTCTGTGACCTTCCCTTGCTGCCTCCCCCAGCTTGGGACCCAACAGACTAGCTGAAGGACGGGGGGTGGTTTGCAGGAGCCGTGGGGTGGGGGATGCAGCCCCCATTGTGGGGACTGGGGAGGTGGGGCTGGAACAAGTCTATGCCGGTGTCTTTGGGGAGAACGCTCCACCCCCCCACACCTTAGATTCTCCCCTGATTGGCCAAGAAGGGGCTGTTGATGGGCAGGAGACTCGTGGAATGAGGAGTAACGGTAGTTTGAACTAGGAAGCCTAGTTCGAACTACCTAGTTCGTGCCCCGTGTAGCCGCGCTGCACGGGGTTCGAACGAGCGGGGTTTTAAAAATGGCGGCTCCCCGCTTATGCAAATGAAGCCCGGGAAATTCAAATCCCGGGCTTCATTTGCAAGTGCGGTATGCCTACATTACCCTCCTAGTTCGAACTAGCGGGGTAGTGTAGACATACCCTCAGGTCCTTGCAGTGCCTGTGCAAGACCGAACCGATAAGCAAGGGGCCATTTGGGGGCTGGGGGCAGTCGCTCTGGGGAGCTGGAACCCCTGGATTTCGCTCTGCAGGCTGCGCCCCAAGCTCCCCTTTGCTCCCCTCATTTGCAGCATGGCCAAACGTTTTCGGCTGTGGTTCAAGAAAGCCCTGAAGATGGCCCCAGGGCCGGTGGGGAGCAGCTTCTCCGTCCCCGCGGGCGGGGAAGCTAGATCCCACCAGCTCGGGGCGACTCGCCCACCGGCCAGGCCCCCCCGGACCTGGCTCCAGAGGCGGCTGGGCAGGCGGGACCCAGCCCAGCAGGGGAGCCGGGTAGGGTGGCTCCGGGGCCTCCTCTGTGGAGAGAAACACCTGCCCCGGGAGCCCAGCCCCCATTACCACCAGGGGGCATCGCCCTGCCCGGCCCCCGGGGACCTGCCAGTCTCCGGGAGCCCCCAGCCCGTCGCTCCCCGCACCAGCCCCTGCAGCTGTGGGTCCAGGTCCGTCAGCAGCAGCGCCTGGGCCTCCAGCTGCAGCCGGGCCACCTCCTGCAGCCGCTCAGACCCAGGTGAGGGGCCGTGAACACGCTGGGCCCAGGGGCTCACCCAGTACCCGGGGGGGGGGCGGGGGAGGGGCAGCCCCAGTGTCTGCCCCGCAGCCAGGGCAATGGATGGGGGGGGGCTGCTTGGCTCTCTTCTTCCTGGTGGGGGCTCTGCTGAGGGCATTGGCAGATGTGAGGGTGGAAGGGGGATGGGTCCCTGCGAGGGGCGTGTGGGGCCCAACCTGCCCTGGGTCCCTGACATGGGGGCGCGTGACCCCTGCTGGCCGCTGGAGTCACCCTGGTCCCTTCCCTCCCGCACAGAGCCCCCCTGCGCCTCGGCGGAGCTCTGCCAGGAGCGGGTGGACTCCCGGGTGGAGGAAGGGGCCATCTATGACATCGAAGAGCAGCTCCACACCCGGGACACGGTAGGAACCTTCTCCACACGGGGGGGACCCGAGATTGTCCGGCCCCTTCCCAGCACGTCCCCCCCCCTCCGGGAGGGGCTTGTCCCTGGGGATCCCCCTGGGGCCCCTTCTCCTGCATGACCTGGACCCCCCAAGCTGGGGGCTCTTGTCTTGCACCAGCTGGGCCTCCACAAGCCTGAGGCAGCAGTTGGGGGGGGAGTGTGGGTGCTTGGACAACCGGCAGCTCCCACCTCCACTCCTGGGAGACCTGAGCCCTGCAGCTGTCCGTGGGGGGCAGGCAGGCCCCAGGCTCACAGACTCTCTCTGGGGTGCAGAGCCCAGCCGCCCTGCAGCGGTTCCTCTTGGCCATCCCCCTCGCCTGCCTCGCCGCCCTCCAAAGGGGCGAGGACACCCTGGCGCCGCGCTGCTGCAAGGACACCATGATGGCCAGGATCGTTGTAAGCGAGTCGCGGCAGCCGGGAGGAGGGGAGGGGATACGTGGGGTGGACAGGGGTCTGCCTGGGCCATGGCGGCGGGTGGGGGTGCTGGAAACGGGATGGGTGGAGCCAGGAGGGCTGGAGGTGGACATGGGGAGGGTGGGTGGGGTGCTGGAGGAGGGAGGGACACAGAAATGGGGCAGGTCTGGGGTGCCGGACAGGAAGGGGGATTCGGGACAGGGAGGGGTCTCCCCGGGCCATGGGGGGCTGGAAGGGAGCCGAGCGGGCTGCTGGGGATGCGCCTGGGGAGCAGGGATGAGGAGGTTCAGAGGCTGGTCACCAGGGCAGTGAGGGGCAGGAGACGGCCTGGGGACAAGGATTGAGCTGGTCCCGGTTTGGGAGGGGGGTGCTGGGAGGGGTCCTGTGTCGGGCAGGGGGGCTACAGGGCAGCGGGAGGCAGTGGGGTTGGATCCTGCTGGGTGGGGGCGCTGGCCGCGTGAGCGTCTCTTGGGGGCCCCAGCCTCACATGCCCCTTTGTCTCCTTGGGTCTCACAGGAGATCATGGAGGACTCGCCCCCCCCGCTGGTCTTGGCCGACTGCCTCAACGCCGCCTGCAGCCTCAGGTACCGACCCCGCCCCCCCGCCGACTCCCCCAGAGCAGATCCCCTGGCCAGGGAGTGGGAAAGTCTCTGTCTCCTGCTGCTGAATTAACAGCCTCTGCCCCTCTCTCCTGCCAGCACCTTGCAGCCTCCCCTGCGGGCCCAGCTCCTGAGCACCCTGCTGACGGCGGCCGTGGGACAGACAGTGTCTGGGGACTGGCAGCAGGAGCCCATCCACACGCAGGTACGTCCCTCCGGGCCCTGCTCCCGGGCTGGGCTGGAGCTCCAGAGAGGAGGGGGGGGCAGAGGGAGGGAAGAAGCTGCAGGTTTGGATCCTTCCCTCCAGGGTTCCCGTTGCTCTCCCGGGGGGCCCGTCCCTTCCATGCCCAGCCTGGGCTCCTCCCTGCTCTGCGAGGCGGCTCAGACCCTGCTCAAGGCTGCACCCCGGAGCCAGCGGGTGGCCTGGATCCCCCAACCCCCCTCTGACCCAGGGCTCCCCCTTGTCTTGCAGCAGTTCATCCGGGCCCTTCCCTACGACCTCCAGGCCCTACTGGCGAGCCTCCTCGCCGAGTCCCCAGACACCGCCCGGCTGCAGCTCATAATGGAGGTGAGCCCCGTGGGGGGGACGGGGCCATTGTCCCTGCTTCCTCGGGGGGGGGCCGAGAGAGGAGCAGTGTCAGTGGCTGGGGGGGGCACAGTCCGAGAGGAGCCCCAGGCTCTGCCCAGAACCGGCACCTCCCTACGGGTCCTGACCTGCCTCTTTCCCCCCCAGCACCTGAGCCCGTGGCTGGAGTCCCGCCTGCCCCAGGAGCGAGCCAGGGCCCTTGGCAGCACCACGGCCCTGCTGGGAGTCGCCACCACCCTCCCGGGGTTTGACGTAAGTGACCTCGGAGCCGGGGGGTCTGGGGCTGCAGGGCGCGGGGCTGGGAGCGTCCCCGGGAGGCAGAGGCAGAGGCAGGGCCGGGAATGGGCCGGGAATGGGCCGCGTTCTCCTTTCCCCGGGGAGGGGCGACCCTGGGCCCTTCAGGGGGGCTCTTGAGGGACTGGGCCTGGGGACTGGGGAGTGGCCGTCAGTGGTTCCCCTTGTTCCACCCCCGGAGTGACCCTTCAGTCGGGGCCATTGCTCAGGGTTGTCTCCTCGCAAGGCCGGCCCCGCCCCGCCCCGGGAGGTGTCTCTGTCCGTCCCCCGAGCTCAGACCCGCCTCGGCGGCCGTTTGCATGGGACGTGCAGCCCCAGGATGCTGAGGGACCCCCCCTCTTCTCTCCCCTCAGAACTCCGCCGACTGGCCGAGGATGGGTCACCACGTGGCCCAGCTGGGCCTTTTTATTTTGGACCCATCCGAAGACGTCAGCCGGCTGGCCCGGGAGGGGGTGCACAGCCTGTATCAACTCCTCCTGCACCACAGGGGTAAGGAACCCAGCCGGGACCTGGGCCCCAGGGACACCCTGAGGGTGCCGGCGGCGGGGGGAGGGGACCCAGCCCTTTTCCCCCAGACTGGCCCAAGGGGGGATGCGTCCCTCTGTGTTCCCCTTCTGCCCCCTGTGCCCCTCCATTTGCCCAGGGATGCCTGCAGGGACCCGTGGGAGGGGAAGGGCTCAGACCTGCCAGCAGAATGACCCTGTTGTGTCTCTTGCAGGCCTCAACATCCACCAGGCAGAGGACCTGTGGTGCAGACACTACTACAAAGAAAGATGGGTCCTGGCTCACAGCAACAGCGTGAGGGTGGGAGAGGTAAGGACGCGCTGCCAGGGCAGGGCAGGGCTCGGGGGTGGGGCTGGCTGGGGCCCTCGTGGGGGTAGGAGGGTCTTGGGGGCAGGAGGAAGCTGTGACCTGGGGCAGGGGTTGGGGTGCCGGGTGAGGAGAGCGTCTGGGTGCAGGGTCTGGAAGGGAGTTTGGGGGAGGAGGAAGCTGTTTTAGCCCCAGGAGTTGGGGCCGGGCTCTGGGCCGTCAGCTGAAACCTCCTGTGCTCTTGATTCCAGGTCTTTGGGCAGCTCTTCACAGCAGAGCAGGAGAACTGCTTTTTGGACAAGGCTCTGCTCGCTGCCCGCTCCCCCCTGCGGCGCCCCATGCAGGCCGGGCTGGTCCTGGCCCACGCCCTGCATGGGCAGGCCCATCAGCTCCTGGAATACATGGTGAGCAGCCGGAGCAGATCAGGAGAGTGGGGCAGGGCCAGGGTCTCCTTCCCATCCCCTCAGGGAGTCCCCCGCCCCTTTCCTCAGGCTGCCCCCACCCCACGTCCCTGCTGGCAGAATCCCTCCTGCCCCTGCGAGCGTCCCTGGGGGTGGGGGAGGCTCTGAACACAGAAACTGTCCTAGGAGGCGGGAGGGGGCCGAGGTGTCAGGAGCTCTGGGGGGGGGGGGGTCAGGAGCTCACCCTGCGGGCCTGACGGGGGGTGACCAGAGAGCAGGGGGAGGAGGGTGGAAATGCTGGGGGGGCCAGTTCCCCTGAGTCCCCAGGGATGAATGTGACGGATTCTGCTTCCCTTGCAGCAGGAAGACACCCAGTGAGAGCAGCAAGAGCTGAGGAGCCAGCAGCTGCGTCCCCCTCCCCCCAACCCTCCCAATTGTATTGAATTGTATTTACATTCTCATTAAACAATGTTTCAAAACACATTTGGATCAGGCTTGGTCAATAATTTGTAATGGGGGGGCCATTTTGGCAACTGATCAAGGGCCACATTTCTACCGAGGGCTTTGGGGTCTGGGACGGGGCGGTTGGGTGCAGAAGGGAGCTTAGGGGTGGAGCCTGGGTGCAGGGGGGGGGGTATGATCTGGGGCGGTGGATAGGGGTGCAGGGTCCAGGAGGGGGTATGGGCGCAGGAGAGGACTCTGGCCTGGGGGAGGGGCTCTAGAGGGGTGCAGGGTCAGGGAGGGAGCTGTGACCTGGGTGAAGGGGGAGCAGAAGGTTTGGGGGAGGGGGTGCGGGTGCCAGAGAGGAGTCTGGCCTGGGGGAGGGGTGTCGGGGGGGTGCAGGGTCAGGGAGGGAGCTGTGACCTGGGTGAAGGGGGAGCAGAGGGTTTGGGGAAGGGGGTGCAGGTGCCAGAGAGGAGTCTGGCCTGGGGGAGGGGTGTCGGGGGGTGCAGGGTCAGGGAGGGAGCTGTGATCTGAGGGAATGGGGGACGCAGGTTCAGGTGGTCGCCTGGGACAGGCAGTCGGGGAGGGGACGTGGGCGCCAGGGGCAGGCTCTGGCTGCGGAGGTGCCTACCTAGGCAGCTGCGTATGGGGGAGCCCGACTGTCACCTGAGGGGATGGGGGAGCTCAATTTTCAACTGTGGGGAATGGAGGAAATACTGTGGAGTGGAGGGAGCGAGATGGGGGGGGCTGAATTGTTCCCGGAGGGGAGATCTCCCTGGCTTGGGGGGGGGGGCGTTTCCAGCAAAGCCCTCACATAAGAGGGGGACAGACGGGGGGAGGGAGAGGACGGGGATGGGCAGGGCAGGTGGAAATGGGGAGGGGCAGGAGAAGGGAAGGGGGAGGAGATGGAGGAGAGCAGGGGATAGGAGTGGGGGCGGGGATGAGGAGCAGGACAGAGGCAGGGCAGTGGTGGTGATGGCTGAGCGATGAGAACAGCTCGCAGGGAGCTTAAAGCCAGCAGATGCTTTTCGGCAGAGTTGCCATTTGCCCTGGCGGCTTTGCCAGAATAGCTGTGCCAGCGGGGGGGGGGGGGTGTGGGGGTGGGGCTTTTGCCACACACCCAAGCCAAGCCAGCTGTGGCGGCAAAGCCTTGTGATGTAACCTAAGCCCTTGGCAAGGTCGGGATCAACCTGCTCTGACAATTTCTCGGACCGGCGGGATGAGAAACAAGGATCGTGCAGGGAGATGGGGATGACTAGGAAGCGAATCCAGGTGTGGGGGGAATATCCTGGGTTGGAGGGTCAGTCGATACCCCCGCCTGCCACTGTCTGCCGGGGCTCTGCCCGCAAGATGGAACCAACAGCTGAGTTTGCTTTTCTGCCCCGTCGTGGGCACAAAAGGCCCAGAGCAGCCTCCTGCTATCTTGGAGGAAAGGGGCCAAAGTTCAGGAAGCAGGTGCCAGGCTGGGCTGGAATCCACGAGCTCCGCTTTTGCTTTGCCCTTCCTGGAAGCTGGGCTGCAGGTGAGTGGCGGTTTCATCTCTGCTCTTGGGGTGTTTCTTGTGGGTTCCGAGTGTGGATCTGGGAGGGGCTGCGCAGGGGCAGTGTCATGAACGAGCTGTAAGCGTTACAGCCCCTTCTGCGCAGGCTGGCTCCAGCCTCCCGTCTGTCTCCAAGCCCTGGGGGAGAGGCGGGAGGCCAGCAGCATGGCCTAGTGGAGGGGGCAGGGGGTTGGGCGTAAGAACTCCCGGGTTCTAATCTAATGCCACCTAGTGACTAAGGCACAGAGTTGTGTGTTAGACCCTTGCTTCTCAATTCTGCGCTCACTCTCGCGCTGGTGACCTTGGAGAGGCCTTTCAGGTCTCCCTTTCCCTGTCCATCAAAGGCAGGCAAGTGCGATGTAATGCCCTGGAGCAAGTGCTTTGGGACGTGTCGCACAAGTGTGCCTGGCTCACAAGCGTGTCAGCACAGGTGTGTAAAAGCGTGACGAAGGCTTTGAGATCGATGCCGAAGGCGTGTGAGGCTGTGGCTGGCCAAGTGACAGGGAAATGAAAGGTCGGAGTTTGGACAGTTAGATTTTATGGTAATACACTGAGACGAAGCACTTTGGGCGTATATACGATAACGTCTTTCCAAGTGCGTTAGTTCAAGCCGTGTCCTAGGAGCCAAGAGGTGAGACAAACATGCTTGGTCCTGTCTCGGTGCAGGGGTGGACTAGATCAGTGCTTCTCGACCAGTGGTACGAGTCCCCTTAAAGGTACTCAAGAGATGTCTGGGGGACACGTCAACACAACTGAAATTTGGAGAAAACTGAATTTTAGTTTTCAGTTTGACAGCGCTTTATTCTTTTTGTACCTTTTACACCCAAAAATGCCATCGCCCGCCCGGCTACGATGCAGTTGTTTAAACAAATGTGTTGCAACGGTAGAAAAAAATTGTGTGTGTCTGAAAACTGTAGGTACTGGGGGTACTTACACATTTTTTTTTAAAGGGGGTACATTATAAAAAAAGTTTGCGAAACACTGGACCTATCATGGTCCCTTCCACTCAGACTTTTCTATGATTCTGTGACAGGGGTGGGTGATAATTTTCAGAAGGGGGCCACTGTGACGGACCGGGCCGTGTCCGGGCACAGCCGAGGGCGTCCGCTCAGGGCGAACTGCCCAAATCCGGGGCCCCCCACAGCCCCCGACTGGCGACCTCTCCACACAGGCCAAAAACCAGTCTCACAGAGCGCCCCAGCAACCTGCCCGAAGCCTCCCGAGCAAAACCCCCCCGACACCCCAGCAACACCCGTGCCCCAGATGGCCCCAGGCCCCACACACAGGTGGGGGGTCCCAGCACCCAATCCCACCTACCCCGAACAAGTTCTGTCCGGCTCCAAGAAACCAGCCACAGATCCCCGGTCAATCCACCGTCCGGACCCCACCCACAAACCACGCCGGGCCAATCCTCCAGAATCCACATCCAAAGGTTTACCACCACAAGAAAGAAAAGCCTGAGAGCAAGGCCACCAAAGCACAGTACGCCACATGCACCGAATCTCCCAGTCCCCGATGCAGGCCCCAGCAGAGATGCTACAGCCGCTGGTCCAAAAGTTCCCATTGCACATCCTACGATCAGGACGGGTCCACAGGTCCTCCGGGCTCCCCAATCCCCGCAGCGCTGCCTCTGGGATGAAGTGCTGAGCTGAGAACAAAATGGCCTCGACCACATGGCCCCTTTTATTCCCTTCCTGGCCTCTTCTTGTATGCAGCAAGTCACCTGGTCAGAGGCCAAACTCTGTTTCCTGCTGGCTGCCCTCAGGTGACAAATCCCATTCTTTGGGTGTGTCCATAGCCTATTGAGAGTCATTGTTCCACAGGGCTTTGCTACTCAGCCTGTCCATAGCCATGCTTAACCACATTCACAGAAATATTCAGCTTCCACACAGATTACAGATTCCTACCTACACACACAGACATTATACACTCACATAAATAGTGTACATAAGATTAACAAACAATAAGCTCCCATTCAATACCCCACATGGCTCCCCCCATATCAATTTCTGGGGCCAACACCCCTACCTAGGGGTGCAGCAGCGATCTGGCTGCTTCCCTCCAATTTGGTAATGTGACACCCCCAACGCAAAATTGATGCAGGAAGTGATGCCAGTAACATCACTGAGGGCATCACAGGCCTCCCCCAACCAAAATGGTGGTGTGCCTCAGTTTCCCTTCTCACACAGGACCTTCTGGCTGGAACCCCTTTTGTCCTGTAAAAAGTTCCAAGACCAGTTACAAGTGTTAACCATGAGATATCAATATCACAATGTCCCCTTACATACCGTCTGTCGTTTGGTACATCTCCAGACAGATTACATGGTATTTTCATAGGATCATGCACACTGTATACCTTTACAATTCTCTGCAACAATAGTACATTGGTTACAAGAATTAACATCAGTAATAAGAACAATCCTATATCAGGTGTATACTGAAATTCTCCGTCAGGCCCCTTCTTTGGCCCCACACCATTGCAGTTTTGGCCCTTCAGGTTTAAACTGCAAATCTTCTTGGCCAAAACAAGTCCTGCCCCTCCCCCTTGTCCTCTGGGCTCCAGGCCTGAAACCTCTGGCCTGACCAAGACAAAGGGCTGGCTGGGTGTGACTCCCTGGCTCACAATGGCTCTGGAATTTTCCCCCCTCCCCCACTCAGTGGGGTAACAGCAGTAAGCTGTAGACTCCCAAGTCTCTCCTCTGTCCCTCTCTAACCTCTGTTTCCCCATGGAACCAGATATCCACCTCCCTGATTGAGTATGAGTGTCCACAGTGTCCAGAGATGGGAGCTTAATTGCCATCTCCTGCATCCTAGGGAGGGTGACCACACAGCTGTTCTGCTCTGCATACTTAGCTACCCAGCCCTTCTCCTGAATCTGAGACACTAAGTTCTCACTCTCCTCATTCACCTGGGAACAATCCTGTCCCACACACACTGACTTCCCAGCAAGCTGGTCACCCACAGTTACTGGGTTAGCAGCCTGCTCCAGTTCTCTGGATGTTCTTGCCTCATCTGGAACAACCCTCTGTCCCTCCGAGACCTCTCCACCACCATCCACACTGGGTTTCCCTAAACCCAAGTCAGTGGAGTCACTGCTAACAGACAAGTTCTGTCTGTCAGGCACCAAAACAAGTGCCTCACACAACAAGCTGCTGCCTTTTACAGGCAGAGCTTTCTCCTGAATGCCTTCTCTAAGCCAGGCATCGTCACCTCCCTCAGTCACAGCAAACTGCTTGCTACAAGCACTGCCAGGACTCTCCTCCCTATGAGCTTCCTTAAGCAGCAGTTCACCCTTCCCTGGCTCTGCAGTAGCATTGCCCTGCTGAGCCCCAACCAATTCCTCCTGCAATTCCCTAACTCCCTGAGTTATCTCTGGCCCCTCAGGTGGATTCACAGATAATCCCCTCTCAGGCACATAGACAGACTCACAAGAGACAGGGTCAGAGGCATCTTCACTCCCTGTGCAGCTCTCTAGATGGCTGTAAACGTCCACACCATCATTAGGCACCAGAGTTAACACACCCTCATTCTCTCCTTGTGCCCGGGCTAAGGGGTCTCCCTGCTCCCACAGAGTCGCTCCCCCCTCTGCCAGCAACACAGCAGCATCAGGCACAATATCAGGGTCACCACTGTCCGGTCTCTGGGGTTCTGGTAAAACACTGACTGACTCTACCTGAGTCACCTCATCCCTCTCCCCAGCAGACACAAACCTTGGGTCACCCCCTTCCTGGGCCTTAGCCATATCCAGACCCAACTCTGGGACAACCACACTGCTCTCAGCCTTCACAGGCTGTGGGGCACCTTCCGCAGACATAGGAAAAAACTCTTCCCCACACACAGCCAGACAACCAGAGACAGCTTCTCCCTTGTCCCAACACCCCTGGCTAATCTCAGGCATATAGCTAGCCACTGGGACAGCTTCCTTTACTGCCCCACTGCTACTTCCACCAGCCAAATTGCCAGCTTGCACACACTGTGCTTCTTCACACAAATCACTTTCAGCTTGTGCAGGTTCAATTCCACAAACCTCACCAGCCACCAACTCCTCAACTAAAACTTCACTCTGGCCAGCCACTCCAGGCTGCCCCAGAGAAACATTTCCCTGACTTCTGGGCTCTTCCTGCCCTGGTTCTGATTCCAGCCTCACCTCTGAGGCATCAGACGGGCCCTCACCCACAGGCTCACTGCCCCCCTGCACAGACACACAGGCATCTGCCACAGGCACACATGTAGAGACACTTTCCCCTTGGTTACAGGGAGACTGACCAGCTCCAGGAAACTTTTCATACCCACATGCACCCCCTTCCCAAACCTCCCTGCTAGCTACAGGTAACACAAAAGGTTTGCATTTACACATGCTTTGGGGTTGGGTTTTCACATCAGCTTGGTAAAATACGTCTGCCATATCATAAGCACATCGCATACCCACAGAGTTACACATTGAACCTCCAGGAGAATACAGTCTCTCTTGTTCTTTTAGTCTCTTAAGCTGGAGGTCAAGTCTAGCGTTTTCCTCCTTGGCTAGGGCCATCTTCTTTGCATGCTCTGCCATTTCCTTAAGCTGACGTCTGGCCCTTTCTGCCCTTCTCTCTGCATACTCTGCCATTCTCTCTGCATGTTCTGCTTTTCTCATCTCAAGTTCCCGATCCATCTCCTGCTTTCTCTTAGCAATTTCTTCATCTGCCTTCCGCCTTCTTTCAGCAGCCTCCTTGGCTTGCTTCTGCTCCTTTTCATCCACATCTCTGGTTAATAACAGCACTACCAGATCTAGTTTAGAGGCCCTTTTCCTAAAGGCAATGCCTCTCCCCAAGCACAAGTCTTTCAGAGCACTTTTGCTCAGACTCTCATATAGTTCCGGGATCATCGCAGCGGCTCTTTAATCACCCAAACTCTCAACACCAAAAATCAAATTTAGACAGCGTGGGGTCCTGATCCCAAAGCTCAATTGACCAAGATCTGTGGATCCTGCCGACTACGCCACTGTGACGGACCGGGCCGTGTCCGGGCACAGCCGAGGGCGTCCGCTCAGGGCGAACTGCCCAAATCCGGGGCCCCCCACAGCCCCCGACTGGCGACCTCTCCACACAGGCCAAAAACCAGTCTCACAGAGCGCCCCAGCAACCTGCCCGAAGCCTCCCGAGCAAAACCCCCCCGACACCCCAGCAACACCCGTGCCCCAGATGGCCCCAGGCCCCACACACAGGTGGGGGGTCCCAGCACCCAATCCCACCTACCCCGAACAAGTTCTGTCCGGCTCCAAGAAACCAGCCACAGATCCCCGGTCAATCCACCGTCCGGACCCCACCCACAAACCACGCCGGGCCAATCCTCCAGAATCCACATCCAAAGGTTTACCACCACAAGAAAGAAAAGCCTGAGAGCAAGGCCACCAAAGCACAGTACGCCACATGCACCGAATCTCCCAGTCCCCGATGCAGGCCCCAGCAGAGATGCTACAGCCGCTGGTCCAAAAGTTCCCATTGCACATCCTACGATCAGGACGGGTCCACAGGTCCTCCGGGCTCCCCAATCCCCGCAGCGCTGCCTCTGGGATGAAGTGCTGAGCTGAGAACAAAATGGCCTCGACCACATGGCCCCTTTTATTCCCTTCCTGGCCTCTTCTTGTATGCAGCAAGTCACCTGGTCAGAGGCCAAACTCTATGTTTCCTGCTGGCTGCCCTCAGGTGACAAATCCCATTCTTTGGGTGTGTCCATAGCCTATTGAGAGTCATTGTTCCACAGGGCTTTGCTACTCAGCCTGTCCATAGCCATGCTTAACCACATTCACAGAAATATTCAGCTTCCACACAGATTACAGATTCCTACCTACACACACAGACATTATACACTCACATAAATAGTGTACATAAGATTAACAAACAATAATCTCCCATTCAATACCCCACATGGCTCCCCCCATATCAATTTCTGGGGCCAACACCCCTACCTAGGGGTGCAGCAGCGATCTGGCTGCTTCCCTCCAATTTGGTAATGTGACAGGCCACTTAATGGATTTTGGTATGGGGTCATAGGCCGGCTCCACCCACAGAAGGGGCGGAGCCTGAGGCAGAAGGGGCGGTGTTGTGGACTAGCCCACCCTCAGAGTTCTCCGTGGCTGAGGCTTTCAATTAAAAGCACAGAAAAGAGCTCACAGCTTTGCCACTACTGGCAGCTGTCCAGCGTTGCTACAGCTTTTTAAAGGGCTCGTGGCTCCCGCCCCTGCCGTAACCATGAGCCGTGAATCATTTAAAATCGGATCCTGCTGCCTGAGTCCCCACTTAGAATTCGGCGGCATGGGCAGCAGGATCTAAACACAAAGTGGCCAGATCACAGTGTTAGGTGGGTTGCATCTTACCCAGCCCTGTTCTCTGAGCTGGTTTCGAAACCTCCGTGTCCTCCTTGTGGTCTGACAGCTGCAGTTTTACTGCCTGTCTCTCCTCTCGTGGCCCAGCCTAGCCGCAGCTAATGGACTAACTCAGGTTAGCATCACCTGCCCTGTCTTGGTGACTCTTCACAACTGAATGGCCTGTAAGGCATCGTGCTGGTCTTCTGATCTCTTGGTGACTCCTCTGCCTTCTGTTTATTTCTTTCTCCCTAGCTGGCCGATCGAGTCAAACCCTGTCAGTGCGTGAAGGCCCCAGGAATTACGAGTGCGATGGTCTCCCATGCCCAAGGTAATCGGCTGGCTAGTAATGGATGGGCTGCTTGGTTATCAGGTTAGGCTGCACAAGCCAGGTCTATGGGACCCCATGGCCAGCTGGCACCTGGTTCACAGGGAGGCAGCTGTACTAATCTGAAAATGGCTGGAGGACACCACCATCATTAGGCTCCAGAGTTACAGCACTTGCTCTTCTTGGAGCTACTTGTCCGAGGCAGGCAGCACAGCTTAGCAGCTCATTGGGATGTCTTCTTTTTAGTTGTGAGATCTGGGCACTTTAGAATGGCTGTAGCAATTGAAAGCAAAGGCGCACAGCTATAGGCATGTAGTTTCCAGCTTTATTTACCTAGGTGGCTGATTCCAGGAAGCAAGGGTGTGTGTGTGGGGGGGGGGGGAGGGTCCTGTACAGAGGGTTCCCTATGCCCCTCTGCTTCCATGGCTGTGCGACTGCCATCAGGTGGATTAGAACCTGGGACTGTTGGAGCTTAGGGCAGGAGCTGCTACAGCTTGAGTTATAAGTCAGTTGCCTCTCAGCATAGGCTGAAGAGCTCCCTTGTAATAATTGCTTGCTGGACGTGGTCTCAGTGCCACTCCATAGGATAGTGACCCACATCAGGTGGGTGGGTTACAGCTGCAGGCCTGCTCCCAGCATGCGGATCTGCTCTCTGGGCGGCGTCTATAACTCTGTGGCTGCAGCCCTGCTCCCAGGACTGGATCTGCTCTCTGCCCATTGGCGTGCGCAGCACATTTCATTAGGGTGTGCACCCAAAGAATGTTTTTAAATGTACTCTTTGACCCCCTTGACCCCCGTTAGCCACGCCCCTGACCCCCGTTAGCCACGCCTCCTGACCCCCATTAGCCACGCCCCCTGACCCCCATTACCAAGCCTCTGGAGGTAACACTTTCAGGGCAATATGGACACATGACCAGAAATAAAAGGTGTCATGTGACCTCCCCCAAGGACTTTTCCCACCATCCACTTACCAATAGGGATTAGTTTGGCCCTCACCAAACCCCCCTCATGCAACGATCCTGCAATTGCATTAACCCAACGTGTGAGACATTAACTCGGGGGGTGGAGAGGCTGGGGGAAGTGTTCCCTCTAAGAGTTTCCTCCCATGAGCACAATACATTTTGTGTTGTGCACCAGTACTGAGTTTGTGGCTTGTTTGGATGTGTCAGTGTGGCACCCAAGTTATTCATAAATATCTTATGAACCACTTACCTGTCCCCTCTGCTGCCCTGTCTCCTTCCCTTCCTCCATCAGCTCCCCTGGTGCCTGCTGCCCCCCAATCCCTCACCCACCTCTGCTGCCCTGACTCCTGCCCTTCTCACTGCCCTCGGCCTTCCCGAGACCTGCCCCCTCCAGCAGCCTTTCTCTCTCCCCCTGTGCCCACTCCTCCAGTAGCCCCACTCTGACCATGTGAGCTACCCCTCCTCATCCCCTTTCCTAACACCTCCCTCTACACACCTGCCCTGCCTCTCTCCTCTGGTGCTGGTCCCTCCCCTGCAGGTGTCTGCCCTTCTGCTTCACCCCCGGACTCCCCTGGCACCTGCACCTTCCCTTACCCTTGCACCCTCTTGGTGCCTCCCCCTTCGCTCACTGCCCCTGCCCCCTTTGCCTTCTTTTTCCCTGATGCCCACCCCCTCACCACCCTCTGCCCCCGTTCCCCTCATGTCCCTGTGCCCTCACATGTGCCTTACTCCATCCCTGCCTTCCTCATGCCCACCCCTTCTTTCAAGCCTTCTCCCAGCACCTCCCCTTCTCCCCTCTAGCCCCCAAAGCCCTTCCCCTCTCCTAGCATCATCCTGTCCACCCCCCTCACTGACACCTCCCCTCCTGCCCTTTTCCTCATTGTCTCCACTTGGCCCCGTGGCATTTGTCTCTCACCTACACCCTGACCCTTGGTGCCTTCCCCTTTCATCTCCTGACCTGCCCCCCTCCCCTCAGCACAAGCCCTTTCCTCTCTGACCCTTACCCCCTATTTTTCCCTCCTCTTCCAGCAGCCGCCAGCTGGTCTGTAACAGAGTTCTAGGGTCGCCCTGACTGTCACCCTTCTGGTGCTCCCCCTACTCTGTCTGTCTTAGGTTTCTCAGCCTCCTTTTGGGCCACAAACCCCCACCCCGCAGTCTCAGGTTCCCAAAGTTCCGGCAGTCCCCATCACTTGGTGCCTGCGCTGGGTCTGACTCGTAGGGTTGCCAGGTAGACCCTCCCCCCAAAAAACGGACACACTTGATCCTGGGCAGGGGGGAGGGAGGAAGAGGGACTGGCTGGGGGGGGGGCAGGAACTGGCTGGAAGGAAGAGGGGATGGGAAGCAGCTCTGGGGGGGAAGGGCCAGATCCTGACCCTGGCCCCCCCTTCTCCCTCCCCGAGGCCAGTCATGCTGCCCCTGACCCCCCCCTTCCTCCCTGAGGCCAGTCGCACTGCCCCCGATCCTGACCCCGGCCTCCCCTTCTCCCTCCCCGAGGCCAGTCATGCTGCCTCTGACCCCCTTCCTCCCTGAGGCCAGTCGCACTGCCCCCGATCCTGACCCCGGCCTCCCCTTCTCCCTCCCCGAGGCCAGCCCTGCTCCCCAGCTCAGTGCGGGCCCCTGCTCTCTCCTTAGCTCAGTCCCACTCTGCCGACCCTGGCTCCCTCCTGGCTCCCTGCTCTGCCAGTCAGGCTGAACTGGGACTTTAGCCTCTCCCCGTTGTTCCTGGGGACTGTCAGTCTCAGGATCTTGATCTCTCATTTCCCCTGCCTTTCACTGAGTTTCAGTAAGGAGCTAGCGGCAATAATGCCTCTACTTTTTCCCCCACTCCTGTGCAGAATACATTTTGTTATGTGCACCAAGGCATGCACGGATGTGCACTGTTACGTCACGTGGAGTTTCACAGTATGGGAAGAAATCAGTGGAAATACAGAGAGCTTGAGTAGTTGCAAGTGTCCATTTTATTGCATAGCACGGAGCTAGCTAGAAAAAACCCAAACCAGCTGGGCTGACCCCCAGTGACCTAACGCAGTTACTATAACAACAAGATCTATGTCTACACCCAGTACACCACATGCACCACCACTAGAAACACATGCTACCGGCTAGCAAACTGGGCAGCATTTGAATGTCTCCTGGCTGGCCGCCCAAGAGCTCAGCTTGCAGGGAACACTGGCTAACCGTCCCCTTCCACCTGGAGAAGGGAGAGACAGGAAAGCAGCAACAGAGCATCTGCCTGGGGGAAGCCCGAATCCCATGCAGGAGTGGAGCCCTGTTCCTTGTTCCAGGCCCTTGCTAGAGTCCCCTCCCGTAGCTGCAGCTATGGCCGGCAGTTTTAAAAGCGGACTTACGCTGGCCCTGCAACCCGAGCGACTCTGT
The DNA here is from genome assembly GCF_052426305.1 of Pelodiscus sinensis. Lineage (NCBI taxonomy): Eukaryota > Metazoa > Chordata > Testudines > Trionychidae > Pelodiscus > Pelodiscus sinensis. The sequence continues at coordinate 16,266,616 of NC_143069.1, read as the reverse complement.
CAGTGGGTGCTTATCACTCCATCACCTCGAGCTGTTTAACCAGCTTGTTTAACCAAGGAGGGAGGGAAAGGGAAACCTTTGGCCATTTGAGGGTTGCGTGCCAATGGAGGGAAAGGGGATGGATAAAAAGGGGCTGAGCACACGGTACTGCCTCTTTTTAAACCCAGGCCCAAAGATGTCCTGGAATTCTGGGCCACTGGCCTGAAGGAGATGGTCAAACTGCCTGGCAGCTGGACTTTTGGAGTCTTGTTATTCCTGGGCTCCTGGTAGCGATGGCTCCCATTCCAGGGGATTCCTGCCAGGTAGTTTACCTCAGACAGCAGCTTTTATTCCCCCGTGTCACTTCTCCCAGTATCTGAGACTTTGGTCATGGGGATCAAGCATTTAACATGATTCCAAGAGGAACCGGATGGTTCATCTAGCGAGCCAGGCTCACCGATATTTGAGTAGTTAATAAAAATCCCTAGTTGCTGTGTGTAGGTCTAAAAAGGGAAGGTTAGTATCATTAGTCTTATTTTACAGACAGGGAATAACCTCTCCAACCTGTGGGAGAGGCAGGAATAGAACCCAGGTTTCCTGATACCACAGTCAGGGCTTTGTTACCAGGCTACATCCTGTACTAGAAAGGATGGACCTGAAGGATGGGCCTGGTGTAAGGCCTGAGGCCTGAACCAAAGTAAGCAAGAGTTAGCTGAAGAGAAACAGGCAGATCGTGTCAAAAGCAGACGGTTGCCTGAAAGTCTTGGGACCCTAACTGTCTTGCCTGGAAAGGTTGAAACCATAGACAAAAGGTCCTAGAAAGTCTCCAGGAATGCTAGAGAAGCAGAAAGCGAGTTGACAGGAGGCCAGGAAAGAAAATGGAAACAGAATTTGGGGTTTTGAATTGGAAGCAGTGATGTGCCTGTTGTGTGATCATGCCTGGAAGATGTGAATTAAGCCAGGAACCTGGGCAAGCAGAATCCAGTGACTTTCTTGGCTAGGGAAAGACTAAATCTTGGAACAAGAGAGATGTGAGTAGAACAGGGAATTTTTAGTCAGACGCTACTAGGTTATTTTCTTTATTTTTTTAGTTTGTTGGACTTCTTTTTGCTAAGCACATGTAACTATCCCCCTTTACCCTGGAACTCTTCAAACTGAATCCCAGGGAAGCGATTTTCTGTGTTTTAATCTTTCTTTTTTCAGTTTCTTTGTAACACCTAGCAACCAAGTAGATACGCTGGAGGGCAGTAGATATGCTGGAGGGCAGGGATAGGGTCCAGAGTGACCTAGACAGATTAGAGGATTGGGCCAAAAGAAATCTGATGAGGTTCAACAAGGACAAGTGCAGAGTCCTGCACTTGGGATGGAAGAATCCCGAGCATAGTTACAGGCTGGGGACCGACTGGCTAAGTAGCAGTTCAGCAGAAAAGGACCTGGGGGTTACAGTGGATGAGAAGCTGGATATGAGTCAACAGTGTGACCTTGTAGCCAAGAAACCTAATGGCATATTAGGGTGCATTAGGAGGAGCATTGCCAGCAGATCTAGAGAAGTGATTATTCCCCTTCATTCGGCTCTGGTGAGGCCACATCTGGAGTACTGTGTCCAGTTCTGGGGCCCCCACTATAGAAAGGATGTGGACGCATTGGAGAGGGTCCAGCGGAGGGCGACCAAAATGATTAGGGGGCTGGAGCGCATGACCTATGAGGAGAGACTGAGGGATTTGGGTTTGTTTAGTCTGCAGAAGAGAAGAGCGAGGGGGGATTTGATAGCAGCCTTCAACTTCCTGAAGGGAGGTTCCAAAGAGGATGGAGAGAGGCTGTTCACAGTAGTGACGGATGGCAGAACAAGGAGAAATGGTCTCAAGTTACAATGGGGAAGGTCTAGGTTGGATATTAGGAAAAACTATTTCACTAGGAGGGTAGGGAAACACTGAGATGGGTTCCCTAGGGAGGTGGTGGAATCTGCATCCCTAGAGGTTTTTAAGTCTTGGCTTGACAAAGCCCTGGATGGGTTGATTTAGTTGGGATAGGTCCTGCCTTGGGCAGGGGCTGGACTTGATGACTCCTGAGGTCTCTTCCAGCTCTATGGTTCTATGATTCTAAGTAATGTTTCACCAAGTGTATTTGTTTTGTTAATAGACGTCACATTTTTAAAACCATGATCTGATTCCTGCATCCTAGAGGGCGGAAGGTTCTGTATGCACGTGCCTAAGACAGCAAGCCATACTTCTAGGAGAAATTACAGGTTTTCAAGCTCTCTCTGGAGGGAGTGTCAAGGACAAGGAAGGTACCCCACAGGAGGGAATTCTGAAATGCGCCTGTCTGGTTCTCAAAGGGGTTTGTGCATTTGGATGATGGCAGCAACACCAACGCAAGCCTCCAGTGGCAGGGTATTTTAAAGTCTCTTGTGGGCCCCCACCTTCTGCACTTGGAGTGCCAGAGTGGGAAACAGCCTTGACATGACCCCTCTCCAATTTATCAACATCCATCTGGAATTCTGGTCACCAGAGCTGGGCACAGAACTCCAGCAGCAGAAGTTCAAGTGCCGAATAAAGAGGCTAAGTCGGTTCCCCACTCTGGCACTTGGAGTGCAGAAGGTGTGGGCCCAAAAGAGACCTTAAAATACCGTGTCTCTATGGGCTTCTGCTTCAAAACTCCCCAAGGTCACAGATTCCCTGAGCTTAGGAGGGTTGCTGCCTCTACCCAAGTGGAAAAAAACTTTTTCTTCTTGAACGCAGGAAGAAGTCACTTGGGAACGTATTCCAGAAGGGTACCCCAAACTCTTTTACACAAGAGCCAAAAGAAATCTGATGAGGTTCAACAAGGACAAGTGCGGAGTCCTGCACTTGGGACAGAAGAATCCCAAGCATTGTTACAGGCCTGGGACCAACCAGCTAAGTAGTAGTTCTGCAGAAAAGGACCTGGGGGTTACAGTGGATGAGAAGCTGGAGATGAGTCAACAGCGTGCCCTTGTAGCCAAGAAGGCTAATGGCATATTAGGTTGCATTAGGAGGAGCATTGCCAGCAGATCCAGAGATGTCATTATTCCCTTTTATTTAGCACTTGGAAAGAAAAAAAGAAAAATGAAAACAAACTGTAATTTCTGATAGCTGTCCTCTTAGTCTTAGGCAGGTATACACAGACCTCATATTACTTTCCAGGATACAAAATCAGATCATAGCCTTAAAATAGGTGATTATATTAAGAAAACAAAAAGGTATTCATTTGTAAAGCTGACCTGGCTGCTAGGAGTTATAGCGCAACTGAGGAAAGAACAGATTAAAACACAGACAATTGCATCCCTGGGATTCAGTTTAAAGTTATAGTGGGGAGAGGAGGGGATATGGATTTAGCACAGAGGAGTTTAACCAAACAACAAAACAAAAAAATAACCTGATCGCATCTAAATAAACATTCTCTATCTACTCAAGTATCCACACTTCCAAGGTCCAGTCCAATTCTAGGCCCAGGTATTCTTTTTTTTAGGCATGATGTCCCTGCCCAGTTCAATTCATCCCCCCCCTCATCCCCTTCCACAGCTCCAGGATTAAACTCACAAAGAAAAACAGCAGACAGATTCCCTTTTAATGCAGATCTGAACTCTTTCTTCTCACTGGTGCTCCTGGCTCCCTGCCAACACTTTCTAGCTAGCTAGGTTTAACCCTTTAGTCACTGAATACTGGGATGTTCAGAAAAGAACAGTGGGCCTCCCATCCATCACAGAAGCGAGACAGCCTCTTTACTCCTGCTCAAGCGTTTCCTGTTTATACATCCCAGAATTACAATAGCTTTTTAAGCCCCAACGCCACAATGGGAGCTCATGTTCTGCTGATTACCCACCATGACCTCTACATCTCTTTTCCCCGCCCTGCAAGTCTGGCCCACAGAACCATGGGAAGTGGCATAGGCTAGCCTGGGCCAGGGCAAAGGAACACGTGGGCCTTTCTCTTCTCCATCTCTCCCTCTGCATTGCACAGCAGGGCGCAGGAGTGCCAGGGGGCTCTGTGGACGCTGTTTGGCTTAATGCCAGCGAAAGCAGGGTCTACAGGAGTACTTACGGGCTCCTAGTGTTAAGAGCTGTGATGTGGTTGCCTCAGCAGCGTGGCTCAGTGCTTCTGTTCTTGGAGCTCTGGTGTTATCAGTGGTCAGTGCAGGTAACGCAGCCTGCTCCTGCTGCAGATCTCGCTGTTATGCACAAAGACCGACCACAGGCACCGTCTGGTGACAGAGGCACTTGGCCAGGTTTATAGCTGTGTAGTCACAGATCTAGTGCCCTGGATTTGCGATTACGCGTGCACCAACTCAAGTGCTCCAGGATGAGGAGCAAGTCAGACAGTAAGTCTCTGTTGTCCCTTCGGCCATGCAAAGGGGGTAAGGCCAGGCACCCCAATATTTATAGCCTAAAATAAACTTGTCTGGTTTCGGACATTTGTTTGCTCCCTCCCCTTGTACCTAGTACCTTGAACCGAAAAATATTAGCGGAGACACTGTTGAGCATCCACTGCGGATGCGCTCGGTGAGGCTAATCTTCGTGTTTTACCTCATCCCCGTTGCAGGGTTCCAGACCAAGGAGGATATCTACTGCCTCGCTTTAGCGAAGGCCCTGTACACTGTGCCCACGCCAGTGACTGCTGGGTTTTATGCACCATGGGGACATTGCAAAAACCTGCTCTTACACAAAATCAAGGGTGAGTACTGCCCCGGGGAACGTAAGACGGGGAAGGAACCTTGTGGGGATGGGGATTAGTGGATGACAACTATCTCCAAAGAGCCAGAGCCACCCGTACTCATTTGCCGATTATGCAATCGCATAGGGGACCTGAAAATTTGGAGCAGCACTGGGTTTTCATGTCCACTCCACCCACCTGCCTCTTCCTATCCATGGTCTGTGGCTCTGCTTCCTCCAGCAGCAGAAGTTCTAGAAGATCTAGTTAATTTACAAGTGACAAAGTCTGCTCGAGCTACTGGCAGAATATCGACGACATGGTAATGAAGCCATTTAACAGGCATTTGCCAACCTCTGCTAAATGTTTGCTGAATTTACTGTGAGAGTCGACAGGACCTTAGTTTAAAATGTGTTTGTTTATTAGTGTGTGGATGAGGATTATAAAATCACATCGCTAAAAATTCAACATCCATCTGGGCTGCTGTTGGGCAGATGGGCACCAGTTTAATAGTACGGCGTAGGATCCCATCAATCCTAAGGATGGCTTTGCCAAGAGCTACCCATTTTTGATTGCTTCCCAGAAGGGAGGGATTGTGAAGCTGGAAGACCCTTCAGGAGGAGAGATTTAAGGCACTGCCAGGTACCTAACATATCTTCCTCTTTTATCTCAGAGAACATGGAAAACGAATCGAAGAAGAAAGACCAGGAGGAATTTCAGCGGACGCAGAAGATGCAGCGTGACAACACTGGCCGGGATCTACTCAAGCTCCTGTTACTCATGATCTTCTACCGGCCGGTCCTGACGGAGCAGCAGAAGTGGAGAAGGAACATGAAACACGTCTTCATCCATTTCAGCGCCTGGGAGTACGCGGGCTGCGACCAGCTCTGGGCAGGCCTCATTACCACACTGTGCGACGGCATCGAAAGCCACTTTGGTCTCCTACCCATGAGCATTTACAGGACCATAGACAGGAAATGTAGCATCATCGAAAGACCAGGGGATCAGGAATGGGTTAGCAAGAAGTTCCTCTTCCTCCCGCTGTGGGTGGCTGTGATCCTTTTGATCATGGTAGCTATTGGGGTGGGTGGTCTCCTCCTAGTGTTTGGGATCCCCATCGGGGATGCCTCGGGAGACGCCATAGCTGTCGTGGAAGGCATTGGGGTGACGGCTGTCAGCGTCTCTGCAGCAGCTGCCATACGGCTCACTATCACAGTGGTACGAAACATTATCGTCACCCAGAAGAGCCAGCTGGAGAGACAGATGAACCAGACGGCTCGCACAGCTGGGCTTCATGAGCTGCGTGAAAAGCGAAGTCAGGACAATCACTGGGTTCCTGCAGTACATGGAGATCTTCCAGCGGCGGAAGCTGCGGGTGGTGCTGGAGATCACCCACTTGGATACATGCAGCCCTGACAAGGTGGTGGGCGTCCTTGATGCCATGAACATTCTCCTCTCAGACGATGACGCCCCTTTCATCTCCATCCTGGCTGTTGACTCCAGCATCATTGTCGACTGCGTGGAAAGCTCCAAGTATATGAGAGGTATGGCCAACAACGGCTACGAGTTCTTAAACCGCATCGTCACCCTGCCCTTCTCTGTCCCTCGGATGGACTGCGACACCAAGCGGAGGCTGATCAGGAATATCATCGCGCGCAAGGAGCAGCTAGAGGCAGAGGTCGGCTTCCGGCAGGATGGCAAGATGGAAGCCAGCTCTGACTTCCTCAACATCTCTCGCTACCATTTGGCCAACCACGATGCCCAGAATCCAGTTGCAGAGGACAGCCAGATACCTCTCATGGTTGGAACCCCAGCGCTGGGAACCGGCAGCTGCGGGAAAGGTATCCGAGCCAAAGACCTCATTCAAGATGCTTTCGACTACCTCCTGGATGACGCCTTGAAGGAATTCATGACAGACAACGTGGTGCAGATGCGGCGCATCGTGAACACCGTCACCATCACCATCAGGCTGCTGGCGAGTAACATCCCCAAGGATGAAGTGTGTCCGAAGAAGGTGGTGGAATGGGTGCTCCTTGCCAACCAGTGGCCGTGCCGTCTGAGCTGGCTCTTGCAGTGCATCGAGGATGAGGAGCAGAGGAGTCGAATGGGCAGCTGCCATGGAAGCCCGCTCCGCCCCGACATGTCTCTGTGGGAGGTCTACGAGAAGTACATGGAAGAGCTGGACATGCTGAAAGGCCAGATGGAAAAGCTGCTGGAACTGGACCAGGATCCCGAGCTGTTCCACACTTTCCTGTGCGGCAGGTTTCGGGTGGAGGAGGCCCTCTTCTACCTCCCCTTCACGGTCAATTTGGACCCATCCCTGAAAAGACAGATGGAGCTGCAACGTGGCAGCCACAGACTGAAACGGACAAAGAAATTCGACAAGCTCAGCGCCTGCACTCTGCTGGGTATGACGGTGGAGGATGTCTGCCGAGAGGTGGGTCACCCTTGGGTTTCCTTCCTTCGAGCAGGGCCAGCTGTCGATAGAATGTCCATGCTTCTTCATCGCAAGAAGAATGTCATTCATGTGACAGCAGCTGCCCACAGATGACGGCTACAGGCAGAGCCATCTTTGCAAATCGTGGGGCCCTGAATAATTGAGGGCCCTTCTGCAGGATTGCCTGGGCCTTTTCCCCTCATGCAGCTTCTGCTGGAGGTCTGGTCGTTCCTACTACCTCCCTACCCCAAGCAGGGCTCAGGAACTAGAGCAGAGTTGCAGATCCTCTCTGCTTGCTAGCTTGCTGCTGCTGCTGATTTGAACCCCATAGCAGATTTGAACCTAGGCCCTCTAGGAGTGTGTCTAAACTACATGGCTCCGTCGACGGAGCCATGTAGATGAGGCTGATTGGCAGAGGGAAATGAAGCTGCGATTTAAATAATCGTGGCTTCATTTAAATTTAAATGGCTGCCGCGCTCTGCCGACCAGCTGATGATCAGCTGTTTGTCGGCAGATCGGGGCAGTCTGGACGCTTCCCCGTCGACGTGAAAGCCCTTTGTCGACCTCCCCGGTAAACCTCATCCCACGAGGCATCAGGGGAGGTCGACAAAGGGCTTTCATGTCGACGGGAGCGTCCACACTGCCCCGATCTGCCGACAAACAGCTGATCATCAGCTGGTCGGCAGAGCGCGGCAGCCATTTAAATTTAAATGAAGCCGCGATTATTTAAATCGCGGCTTCATTTCCCTCTGCCGATCAGCCTCATCTACATGGCTCCGTCGACGGAGCCATGTAGTTTAGACACACCCCTAGAGGCCTCGACAGCTGGAGCCATGAAGGCAGCTGGCTCCCAGCTTAGGATGTAGAGCTCCCTTGTTCTTATCTCTGGCTGTAAGAGGTCCAATTGCCACACGAAGGGACAGTGAACCACACACACTAGGCGTGTGGATTACACTGCCAGCTGAGAGGAGCACGTGGGGGAGGGCGAAGGGAAAAGCCCTGCAGCAGACAGGACACAGCGTCCCCAGAGACGAACCGGCAGAGGCATATCCTCAGACATACAAGAACACATGGCTGCTGCATTGGGGAACTCAAAAATTTGGTGCCCAAATTTTCCGGTGCCCTATGCAGCTACATATTTCCCATGGGCCTAGGGACAGCCCTGACTATGGGCCCCAGAGCTGGGAGAAAACTGTCCCACATAACTGGTGCATAACTGGAGGGAGAGGAGCGAGAACTAGTGGGGGTAGGATGTTGAGGGGAACAGGCGGTGTGGGATGGGGGCTTTCGGGGAAGGCACAGTGTGGGTTTGAGGCCTCAGGAGTAGGGGGGGCACATGAGGGGGAATGGGCAGAGTGAGGATGAGGGGGAAAGGGTGATGTAGGGGGCAAGGCCACAGTCCGGGCTCTGCTAGTTCCCCCACTTTCTGCTGCTCCTGACTCTTGGTTTGCAGAAAACATTTCTTCTTGGAACAACTCGGTTCCTTGCAGCTCTTTCCTCCAACTCCGAAGCCATTGGCTGGCTCTCCCCGGGTTCATCCTTTACGCTCTGAAGTGACTTGGGTCGGTTTTAAGACTGGGAGACCCGTAGCTGTCTGTTATGCACTCCAGAGAGAAGAGAGGCAAAAACATAAATACTCTTGCTGGAGGCCTGCAGCGTAATACCCCTTATCCAGAATAACACACAAGAACCCTGAGGCTATGTCTACACTGCTAGCTTTTGCCTGCAGAGAGCATGCTAATGAGTGCCAAGAAGTTGCTAACGAGTGCTTCATTAGCATACTCTCTGCCTGCAAAGGCCCGCAGTGTAGATATAGCCTTAGGTCGAGAGGCCCAACTCCACCCCCGTCAGGCTGACTGCATGCTTCCCTCCAGCCTACAAGCAGGGTCAGGAAACCTTCCCTCTTCATTTCAACACACCCCTCCAGTGGTCCCTGCATTGCTAGCTTTTGCCTGCAGAGAGCATGCTATTTCCCCTGCCGTGCCAACTTGCTCAGCGGTGCCCCTAACAGAATCCAAGCACACGGCAGTGGGGTGTGCAGGGTACCATACCTGGCCCCACAGCCGGCCGGCCCGCCTTGTTTGCTAGAATCTGAGCAAGCCCAGACAGGTTCCTCTCGGGAGCTATAGCGGACCCTTCCTAAAAACGTGTTTGGCGACCTGTTCAGTAGATGCACGGCACTAACGGGTGCTCCCACTTCTCTTCCAGACGGACACAATCGGCTTGAAGGAGGAAAACGTCCCGCTGTACAAACAGAGGCTCAGGGACCATAATCTCAACGGGCGCGCGCTGGTCTACAGTGACAACACTGAAATCAAAGAGGCCCTGCACATGAGTCTTGGCGAATGGACCCTCTTTAGCATCCATTTCCTTGGAGTGTTTCCCCCGGCGAATTTGGCCTCTTCTGTGGTGTCCCCCGTCCCGTTCCACGTCAGGCCAGAGGCTCTGAAGAACATGGTTGCCTTAAGAGAGACTGTGGCGAGAGGGAGCAAGCTCTCTCTGAACAGCTCCAGGGAAGATCTTTGGGAAAAGAGATAACTCTGAATCCTGAACACAGAGGTGAAAGTGCCCTGGTGCGCAGCTCCAGCAAGAACTGCAAAGACCTGGGCTGCAATAGGACAGTACCTGTGAGAAACTGTAAAGTTACTTTCACGGCTGTTACCAGATTTGCCCAATACCCTGGGGTATGCTCATTTATCAGGGTTACCCTTATGGGACTGGGGGAAGGTTAACAGTTCTATCAGTGTGCTGTTGGTGCTTACTTGGGCTCTCATATGGAGCTGAATTCTCCCTGCTGCCAATTCCCCCTCCCACTGGAGCTCTCCTGCAGGAACTAGGTTCCTCAGGATGGGGTTCTTCCCACCTTAGCAACACACACAGACACTCACACCCACTAATCAGAGCACGTCTGAGAGGACTGGGTACTCAGCACTCACAAGCTGACCCCCTCATATGTCTCTGGACTCAGCTGGCTGGGTTTCACAGCAATGCCACACTGCACCCTCATGTGCCTTTGGACTCCGTGGGCTGGATTAAACAGCACTTTAAGCTGCCATCCTCATAAGCCCCCAGGTTCAGCACCCCTTATCCCCACTTTCACACCACAGTCATTCACAGGTAAACCACACGATGAGCAAACCCCACAGGATTTTGGGCACTACAGGGATCTTTTGCTTGGGTACAAGAAGCGTTGTTGCAGAGCGAATGGGGAAGCCAAAACAACACCCCTTAAGGAAGAATGAGCAAAAGAGAAAGAAAGAGAGAGAAGCAACCAGCTTAACAATGAAAGTGATTTATTTCTGAGTAGTGAATAGATATCAAACAGTTACAATATTAAATCTAACAATTACAATATTAAATCTAAATTGAAGCTGATTACACATGTTAGGTAACCATATAACAGTTTACACAGGGCAGGGTCAGGAGGCTATGCTTAGAGAGATAGTTGAGAGAGAGAAAGAGAAAGAGAGAGAGACCTCACCACTCCACGGAGATTGCACTGATCGGGGTTCCCAGATGATGATGGTAGCCGGGGGTCCAGAGGGCAGGAGAAAAGCAGGACAGAGCCCCCAGCACGATCAGACAGGAGATGAAGAAGTCTCAATGGAACTGATGCAGTTTAAGTCCAGGTATCAGAACAGTTTTCTTGGGGCAAGGATAGGAGTTTTATAGAGATAGTTCAAAGAGAAAGAGGAGAGACACTAGAGACTGATCACACCTGGTTATGGGTGATGTTCCTTGAACGAGCTCACAATGCAACTTGGCAGTTTCAGTATTTTAGATGTCAATAGGATCGTTACTAGAATTGGTCTGATAATGACTAATTTGGGTGTGAGCAGGCCTAGGTTCATTAGCATCTGGAGCAGGGATTTCCCATCAGGCAGTGCTTCTCTGCTTTCGGTGTCCCATAGTTCAGTGCGGTTCCTGCCTTGGAAGAGCTGCTCTCCATTCTGTATGCTAATGAGATGTCCCTCTGTTCCATCTTTAATGTAAATGAGGCTGGGGTGTTTCCTTAATTGTATCACCCTTGTCTGAAGCAGTTTAGGTGTGTCTTCCCTGGCCTTTTCTTTGCTTTGTCTTTGATTCTAGCAGAGGCCTGAGGGAGGGGGATGGTTTTCCATGAGTATCACTCCCTGACTCCCCAAGAGCACAAGGCTGACAGGTGACCATGTTCTGGTTCCCCAATAATCACAGAGCTGGTGGGTAACAGGCCGCCTGTACAAAACCAGAAGCAAGATTGGGGCTTTCGCCCACAGTGTACCTCCCTGCGACTCCAGTGACATCGCACGGATGAATCATAGAATCCTAGAGTTGGAAAAGACCTCAGGAGTCATCAAGTCCAGCCCTCTGCCCAAGGCAGGACCAATCCCAACTCAATCATCCCAGCCAGGGCTTTGTCAAACCGAGACTTAAACACCTCTAGGGATGGAGACTCCACCACCTCCCTAGGGAACCCAGCCCAGTGCTTCCCCACCCTCCTAGGGAAATAGTTTTTCCTAATGTCCAACCTAGACCTCCCCTGCTGTAACCTGAGACCACTGTTCCGTGTTCTGCCATCCCTCACTACTGAGAACAGCCTCTCTCCATCCTCTTTGGAACCTCCCTTCAGGAAGTTGAAGGCTGCTATCAAATCCCCCCTCACTCTTTGCTTCTGCAGGCTAAACAAACCCAAATCCCCCAGTTTCTCCTCATAGGTCATGTGCTCCATACCCCGAATCATTTTGGTCAAGCTCCCCTGGACCCCCTCCAATGCGTCCCCATCCTTCCTGTAGTTGGGGGCCCAGAACTGGACACAATACTCCAGATGTGGCCTCACCAGAGCCGAATAAAGGGGAATAATCACTTCTCTGGATCTGCAGGCAATGCTCCTCCTAATGCCCCCTAATATGCCATTAGCCTTCTTGGCTACAAGGCCACCCTGTTGACTCATCTCCGGCTTCTCATCCACTGTAATCCCCAGGTCCTTTTCTGCTGAACTGCTGCTTAGCCAGTCGGTCCCCAGCCTGTAACAATGCTTGAAGCAATCAGATGACAAGAGAAGAATTAAGGATCCGGGGGGGTGAGGAGGGGGGGACTGTACTGGGTCTGAGGGATTTGGGGCACATTCATGTCAACGGGGCTGGTGACAGACGTTGTCGGGCCCTGGGTAATGTATGGGAGGGGGTCGGCTCTAGACCCCCTCAAAGGGGCAAGGCTCTAGACCCCCTCAAAGGGGCAAAGCTAAAGGTAGGAGGGGCAAGGCGAGGGCCAATCAGGCCTTAGCGCCACCCACCCTGCACCAGACAGAGCTCTAGGATTGATTTCATTTGCCCGGGTCTCTGGCAGTGGCGGCTGCCATAATAGTCGATACAGTGACCCAGAGGCCTGGACCCTTTTAAATCATCAGCTCCCGGGACAACTGCCCCCTTTGCCTCTCCCCTTCCCCATCCGTGGCCCCTGTCTGTGGGGCTTCAGACCCTGGTGGTCAAAGTATTTTGGTCTGGTTAGTACAGCAGGGGACAGGGAGTTGGGACATACGGGTCCTATTCCTAGCGCTGCCACTGGCTTGCTGTGTTTTTGAACAAGCTGCTCCTCCTTTTTGGGACTCAGTTGCCTCTGTAGTAAGTTGCGGGTTGGTAACATAAAATCAGCAGGCCCGAATAAAGGCCGGTAACATAAAAACAGCAACAGGCCTGAAATCTAGGAAGCAAGACTTTGGCTCAGTGGAACCGCAGGCAGGAAAGAGAAATAGTATAAGCCAGATCAAGCATAAAGGTCCAGGCACAGGTACCAAGCACATTTATAGAATCCTAGGGCTGGAAGAGACCTCAGGAGTCAACAAAAAATCCTCATTAAAAAAAAATTGTTTGGTGTTCCTCGGTCTTAAAAAGTTTAAGAAACACTCGTCTAGACAGTACTGGGTCCTGCCATGAGGGCAGGGGACTGGACTCGACCTCTCGAGGTCCCTTCCTGCCGGCTACATGTGGCAATGAAACGGTAACTCGAACTAAGTCCTTAGTTCGAATTAACTGTTACATCTCATTCTATAGCCGCGCGGCAGTTACTTCGGGCTAGTGGAATTTCAAAATGGCGACCGGACGGGAACATGCAAATAAAGCCTGGGCTATTTAAATCCCGGGCTTCATTTACATCTCCGGTTGCCTGCTTTGCCTACCTAGCTCAAATTAACGAGCTAATGTAGACATACCCTTATTGACTAATTGAGTAGTCGATGGAAATTCCACCAACTACTGGATTAGCTGATTAAGCGCAATTTAACATCCCTCGGTTGAGCTACCACATATGTTTTAGAAAGACATCCAATCTTTATGGCTTGTGTGTAGTTCAACGCATTAAATTCCAAGCAGGTTGCTGAAGTTTCTTTTTTTCATCATGATTGGCAATTTGACCAGCCTTATACAGTAATGGATCTTTACCATTCCTCTGATTTCTTTTGTTCCCGATATATTTAAACATTTCCTAATTATCCTTTATCATAGAATCATGGAATCATAGAATAATAGGACTGGAAGGGACCTCGAGAGGTCATCGAGTCCAGCCCCCCGCCCTCAAGGCAGGATCAAGCTCCGTCTACACCATCCCTGACAGATGTCTATCTAACCTGTTCTTAAATATCTCCAGAGAGGGAGATTCCACCACCTCCCTTGGCAATTTATTCCAATATTTGACCACCCTGACAGTTAGGAATTTTTTCCTAATGTCCAATCTAAACCTCCCCTGCTGCACTTTAAGCCCAAAGTTACTGGTTTATGTTACTGGTTATAGATTTTTTCCCCCAATTTTAGCTTCTCCTATCAACTGTTTGCTTTTTCATAACTCGCATCCTCCCTTTTTTCCCATTTGCTTTATATTTTTTTCTTGTGGTGTTTATGACAAAAACTAAACCATAGGACATAAACTTTGAGTCCTATTTATAGTACTTTAGGTTGGTTTAATGGAAAAATGGGTTGATACAGAGTAAATTGGAGTTCAAAATAACCCTTTCTCGGGCAATTTTTCTCTCGAAAGCCTCACCTTTTTCAGCCTCCTTCCACTAACTTCTGATTTTAAATGTCTGGATTGTTAGACATGTGCTCAGGAAACCTTACCTGTCACTAAACATAGATTTTGTTTGTGTTAATTATAGATATGAATGGAGCTAGTTAATCCCTGTTGTAAGATTCCAGTGGAGCCAAAGAAAGTAAACAAGTAACTAATTTGGGTCAATCTTTCTACTTGACAGTCCCTAGGAATCTACCGTTTCAACATTTCCTGGGAACAGAAACACAAGTTAGAACAGTGATAGAAATGTAGCCGTGTTAGTCTGGTGTAGCTGAAACGAAATACAGGACTATGTAGCACTTTAAAGACTAACAAGATGGTTTATTAGATGATGAGCTTTCGTGGGCCAGACCCACTTCCTCAGATCAAATAGTGGATCTGAGGAAGTGGGTCTGGCCCACGAAAGCTCATCATCTAATAAATCATCTTGTTAGTCTTTAAAGTGCTACACAGTCCTGTATTTTGTTACAAGTTAAAACACTCATTAATTTTGGCTTCATTCAGCTTTCCCTTCGAACAAATTAAAAACATAGTTGATAAGTGGCAAAGTTGGTGCATGGGAGTGAAGGACACGTTAGCTCATTATGCCTACACAGGGGGATGTCACACTGGTCTGACCAGTTCCAAGGACAGTTGGGCTGCCATAGAAAGGGATGCAGAGCTGCTCTTCAGGAGCTCCATGGATTAGACCTATACTGCTGTTGAAGGAATTGGGGCTCTCAAATAAAAGAAGTCCCTTGCCTTAGAATCATAGAATCCCAGGGCTGGAAGAGACCTCAGGAGTCATCGAGTGCAGCCCCCTGCCCAAAAGCAGGACCAATCCCAACTCAATCATCCCAACCAGGTCTGTGTCAAACCAGGACTTAAAAACCTCTAGGGATGGAGATTCCACCATCTCCCTAGTTAGCCCATTCCAGTGCTTCCCCATTCTCTTAGGGAAAGAGTTTTTCCTAATATCCAACCTACACCTCCCCCACTGCACCTTGAGATCATCACTCCTCGTTCTGCCATCGTCACCACTGTGAACAGCCTCTGTCCATCCTCTTTGGAACCTTCCTTCAGATAGTTAACGGCTGCTATCAAATCCCCCGTCATTCTTCTGCAGACTAAACAAGCCCAACTCCCTCAGCCTCTCCTAAGTCATGTGCTCCAGCCTCCTAATAATTTTTGTTGCCCTCCACTGGACCCTCTCCAATGCGTCCACATCCTTCCTGTAGTGGGGGGCCCAGAACTGGACACAATACTCCAGACGTGGCCTCACCACATCCCAATAAAGGGGAATAATCACTTCCCTAGATCTGCTGGCAATGTTCCTCCTAATGCACCCTAATATGCCATTAGCCTTCTTGGCTACAAGGGCACACTGTTGACTCATATCCAGCTTCTCATCCACTGTAACCCCCAGGTCCTTTTCTGCAGAACTGCTACTTAGCCAGTCGGTCCCAGCCTATAACAATTCTTGGGATTCTTCCATTCAAGTGCAGGACTCTGCACTTGTCCTTGTTGAACCTCATCAGATTTCTTTTGGCCCAATCCTCCAATATGTCTTGGACACTCTGCACCATATACCCTACCGTCCAATGTATCTACCTTTCCCCCTAGCTTAGTGACATAGGCAAACTTGCTGAGGGTGCAATCCATCCCCTCATCCAGTCATTAATAAAGATGTTGAACAAAACCGACCGTAGAACCGGTCTTTGAGGTACTCTGCTTGAAACTGACCGCCAGTCCGACATCGAGCTGTTGATCACTACCCATTGAGCCCAACAGTCTAGCCCGATTTCTATCCATCTTACAGTCCATTAATCCAATCCATACTTCCTTAACTTGCTGGCAAGAATAAGTCCAGGTATATCACATCCACTGAATTCCCCATGTCCACAGATCCAGTTACCTCGTCATAGAAAGCAATCAGGTTCGTCAAGCATGACTTGCCCTTGGTGAATCCATGCTGACTGCTCCTGATCCCTTTCCTTATTCTAAGTGCTTCAAAATGGATTCCTTGAGGATCCCCTCCATGATTTTTCCGGGGAGTGAGGTGAGGCTGACCGGTCTGTAGTTCTGTGGATTGTCCTAAGGAACATCTTGGTACCATTTACCTCCCACAAATAAAGTACATACCAACCTATGTTCAGGACCAGGTCAAAGTTGACAGCATAACAGATAGTAAGTTGACAGTATGAAGACTAGGAAGTAAGCCCCCTTCTGCAAGGTAAGGGACGGTAACCAGGTAACAGGGGGTAGCAACCTGATACATCAGGAATGTATAAAAGTTCACCTCAAATGGTGTTCACCAGCTGACTGTGTGGGGGCACTGGATGGTGCTCAGTGGGTGTTAGGACATTGCCACGGCTTCCATAAAGTGTAGCGGCGCAGCGCTGAGTCTGTTCGCTGGCAACTATTATTGCATGTTGTTACGCAAAAAATCTGCTTGGGCGATTTCGAATCTTATCTGGTTTGTGGTCTCTGGGGACTCTGGGCACGGAGACTACATCCAGCGATAGTGACTCGGCTCTGCAACTTTAGCGAAGAGCCAGGTGGCTTGTACCTCATGCAGTAGAGAAGGCTCCAGACTTACAAACCAGGTAACAGAACTTTTGCGTTCTCCTCCAGCAGCAGGCGCTCCGACACAGCTGGACTGAGTACAACACCTGCAAATAACCCAGTTAGTTAATGCAAGCATAAAGAGAGGCAGCCTGGCCAGATGCAACCATTCATTAACTTCCAGGCCAGAGAGGGCCATTGTGATCTTCAGTCTAGCCTGGCATCCTATGAGGTGCACACAGGCCCTTCTCTTCCACTTGTTTAAACAGAGGCACCCTGGGGCACCTTAAAGACTAACACGTGTATTTGGGCATCCGCTTCCAGGGGTAAAAAACACTTGGACCTGCTTTTCCTCCGCAACAGCTGATGCCCAAATAAATCTTCAAGGTGCCACAGGACTCCTTGTTAGTAATGACTGTTTGGGTTGCCCCTCTAAGGCTATGTCTACACTGCAGGCTTTTTGCACAAGAACAGCTGTTCTTGCGCAAAAACTTGCAGAGTGTCTACACTGCGTGCGTGTTTTTGCACAAGTATTACAGTACAGCATCAGCAAACAGGGCTTCTTCCGGAAGAGTTATTCCTCTCCCCACGAGGAATAAGCCCTCTTGCACAAGAGCTCTTCCAGAAGGCGGCAGTGTAGACAGGCAACATGAATTTCTTGCGCAAAAAACCCCTACGGCTAAAATGGCCATCAGAGCTTTCTTGTGCAAGAGAGTGTCGACACTGCCATGGATGCTCTTGTGCAAAAGCACATCTCTTCTGCAAAAGCACATGGCAGTGTGGACGCGCTCGTATGGAAGACCTTTTGCACAAGAACTCTTCTGCAAAACAGTTCTTGTGCAAGAAGCCTGCAGTGTAGACAGAGCCCACGAGTTTCAGAGGGGTAGCTGAGTGAGTCTGTAACAGGAAAAACTTAAAACACAACATATAGTCACCTTAAAGATTAACAAACCGTGTCCATGGGATCATGAGCTTTCCTGGGCATAGCCCACTTCTTCAGACGACTGGAGTGTTGTATGTCCAGAACCAAAATGAACAGGGGAGGAAAAAATGGGAGGGGCGAAAAAAGGAGGCAGGGGGTATGTAAATATCAAAGGGAAAACCCAGCTGGTATGTAACAGGCACCACTGATAAGAGTTGTTGGGAATTTCCCAGGAACCGATCGGGGTTTCTTAGGAACAAGTTTAAAAAGGGGTGAGAATCGGGGTGAACTGGGTGGATGCCTGGGTGAGGGTTGGGTCGAACAACGCAGGGAGGGAAAAGCAGGAGCGTGGGGCGTGAGGGCAGGTGAGCGCTGCGGTGAAAGCCACGTGCGCAGGCCGGGCCGGGCCCCTCTCTCCTCCAGCTGACTTGCAACTTCCACTGCCGGCCCACGTGGCCCTCGAAGGGCGGAGCTTCCCCTTTCCTGCGCCCGCCCCTGGGGCCCTCCAGCCAATGGGAAGCGAGTGCTAATGTTGCTGGTGTTTCAACATTCGGAGCCGGCTGGCACAGCTGCTGCCGCGGGCCCGGGAGCTGCGAGCAGGCAGGAGGCGGAGGTGAGGGGCGGGGGGCGGTGACTCCTGGCCCCCCAGCGCAGAGGGGTCCAGGTCCGGGTCCGTCCGGGGTTACCAGGCCGCGCACTCCCCTCGCTCTTGGAGGCGACGCTGGTGCCAGTGTCTGCTTCAATGCGACCCTACAATAACAAGCCCCAATCGGCCGAGTCGCTGCTTGTTTCACCTCGTGTCCCCCTGCGCTGCAGAAATCCTGCCTGTGCTGGGCCAGCCCCGAGACACGGGGTTGCCCCTGGATTGTAAGCAAGCTGCCCCCTTCTCCCCCATGCTCCCCATTCCCTGAATATCAGTCCTGCCCCCGCAGCCTGCACAAATCTTCATCCTTTAGGACCAAATAGGAAGGGGAGAGGGCGAGGGATTATTTTCTTTATTCCCACCCCCCTAACGGAAGGAGCTGTTCTCTGTGTCTGTGTTTACAAACCAAGGAACGTGTTTCTCCCTGGTTTGGGTTGGGGTTTTTTTTTGCCTGTTTCTTGACAAGATTGATTGAAATGTTGGTCTGACTAGAGTAGTCCCCAAGTTTAGCGCCCTGCCCTGAAGCAGGACGAAGTCAACCAAGACCTACGGGTTTGTCTAACCCTGTCTAATTCTTTCTTCCCACCCATGCTTCCCCAGAAGGGATCAGACAGGCTGTACACAGCGGGTGTTTAAGTCTCAGCTTGACAAAGCCCTGGCCGGGTTGATTTAGTTGGGATTGGTCCTGCCTAGAGCAGGGGGCTGGATTTGATGACCTTCTGAGGTCTCTTCCAGCTCTATGATTCTATGATTCCCTCCCCTTTCCTTCACCATCATTAATATCCTTTTGCAGTGAGTTCCAGAGGTTGATTATACACTTCAAAATACGTCCGTTTTAACTAGAGCTGGAAGGAAGTTTTCAGAGGGGGTGTTTTTCCATTGGAAAACACTGATTTTAGTGACCTTTTCTTTGGAAGGGGAAAACTCCACCATTTCAGAACATTAAAATGTAGTTTTCCATTCCTGAAATGACTCTTTGTTTGTTCTCTTTAAAGTTTATCTTCCGTAATCCACCGTAATACATTTAAAAATAGTTAAAATCTAAACAAAACGTGAATTTATTTGCAGAACTGTGTGTGATCAGGAAAAAAAAGTCAAAATCCTGGAATTTCTAGTCCCAATTCAACCCTACTTTTAGCCACCTTGGTGCCAGGGATGTAAAATCTCATTTAATTAGCTAACCAGTTAAACAATATGTTGAACCAGTTAACCGATTAAATGGGACACGTAGGACGTGTTAAAGATGGGCTTGGAGCAGCCCACACACCTACCCCTTTGGCACACTGCTGTGACTGCTGAGCAACCCTACCCGTGGCGTGCCAGAGTGCCCTCTGCCTATGGCTGGTGGAGGGCTGCTCCAGCCCCCTCTGGTTAACCATAACCGGCTTACTGGTTAACCATTCACTTCCGAACTTGGTGTCCCCACTGCTAACATTAGGACAGTGGTCCCCAACACGGTGCCCGCATTTGTATGCGCCCGCCAAGTGCTCAGGGCTGGCCTGGCCCCGGGCACGTGGCGCATGTGCGGTGCCGGAGCTGGCCCCGGGCGCATGGTGCACGGTGAGCGCCGGCCCCGGGGGCGCCGCAGATTGGCTGCCCGCGCTATGGCCACGTGGCACATGGGGGGAGCGCAGGCTCCGGGCGTGCGGCACTTGCAGGGTGCGCCAGCCCTGGGCGCACAGCGCTTGGAGAGCGCCGGCCCCGGGCGCGCGGTGCTTGGGGGGGGGAGAGTGCCAGCGCTAGTGCCGGCCCCGGGCGCGTGGCGCTTGCAGGGTGCGCCGGCCCCGGGCACGCGGTGCTTGGGGGGAGAGCGCCGGTCCCGGGCGCGCGGCGCTTGGTGGGAGGCCCGGCCCTGGGCATGCGGTACTTGTGGGCGGGGGGGCGGCCCTGGGAATGTGTCTATGGGGGGGCCCCGCCCCCGGGTGCGCAATGGGGGGCTCCGCTCCAGGGCGCCCTGCGGGCAAACAGCCACACCCCTTGGCGCCCAGCAACCTCAAATGGTTGGGGACCACTGCATTAGGAGAAGCCATTGGCTGCCTCCCCTGCCCCACCCCATTCCTTCTTTGACATTCCCCTGCTCCCATGGGGGTCACGCTGCCCCCCTTTGAGAGCTGATGCTGAAAAGTGCTGGGAAAGCTCGGGGCGATTATCTGCCTGACCCCGGTGAATAGGAGCTGCCAAAGGCCCTGAAGTGTGACAGACCCTGGAGCTGTGACCGGCCCTTTCACCCAGCAGGATGTGCCGAATGCCCCAGAGGACCAAGGGATGGTGGGCGTGGCACTTCAAGCACACCTTGATTTTCTTCTGTCAGGGCTGGGGCATGGGACCGTCCAGGCTGGGTTCCTGTGATTTCCCGCGCGTGCTGGGCGGATGGTTTCCTGTCCAGTGCAGATCGCTGCTGGTGCGGGACCTCTGCATATAAATGCTGGGTAAGTCCTGGTGGGTTTTTAATGGGCAGTGTCATGTGGTTTGGTAACTCAGGGTGCCCCTGTATAAAACTATGGTACGCCCACATCTTGAATACTGTGTACAGATGTGGTCTCCTCACCTCAAAAAAGATATTTTGGCCTTGGAAAGGGTTCAGAAAAGGGCAACTAACATGATTAGGGGTTTGGAACGAGTCCCATATGAGGAGAGGTTAAAGCGATGGGACTTTTCAGTTTAGAAAAGAGGAGACTGAGGGGGGATATGATAGAGGTCTATAAAAACATGAGTGGTGTGGAGAGGGTGAATAAAGAAAAGTGATTTATTAGTTCCCATAATAGAAGAACTAGAGGACACCAAATGAAGTTAATGGGTAGCAGGTTTAAAACTAATAAAAGAAAGTTCTTCTTCACACAGGGTGTAGTCAACCTGTGGAACTCCTTGCCAGAGGAGACTGTGAAGGCTAGAACTATAACAGGATTTAAAGAGAAGCTAGATAATTTCACGGAGGTTAGGTCCATAAAAGGCCATTAGCCAGGAGATAGAAATAGTGTCCCTGGCCTCTGTTTGTGGAAGGCTGGAGAAGGATGGCAGGAGACAAATCGCTTGATCATTGTCTTTGGTCAACCCTCTTTGGGGCACCTGGTGCTGGCCACTGTCAGCAGACAGGCTACCCAGTACTGCCGTTCTTATGTTAGGGTTCTTGGTTGGGGCACAGGGCAGAGCCCATCGGTTCAGAGCTGCTAAGAGCAGAGTTATTTGCACTTACGTCCCAGCCAGACTCCCTCGTATCCCCTAACACAGGGCTGGGGGGATCCTTTTTTGGGTCGGGGGCCACAGAGAAATCCGTCGGGCCTTGTAGGAGTTGGGCGGCAGGAGTGGAGCTTAGTGCCTACGGGGCCAAGGGAAACAGAGAGGGCACCATGTCCACAGGGCCGGGGTGCCATTTTCCCTAGGGCCTCCGGGGGGTGGGGGGGGTGTGTGTCTATGGTCTAGGAGCCAGGGCCCACCAAAGATGAATCCGACCCAGGCTCTGGTACATCTCTGCAGCGCTGCCGGCCGGTTCCCCCACCTCTTGGTCCTCAACCCAACTAGACCCGCTTCCCGACGGCTGGTTGCCCCCCGGTGTAGCCAGACATAAAGCCCCATTTTAACATCCATCTTTGTCTGCTTAAAACCATGCAGGGCACATAAGAGCTGGAAAACAGCATATTCTTTGAAAACCTTGGAGCAGGAGGTTTAGATATGCTGGCTCAGTGACCGTGACCAACTGTAAGCAGAGATAAGAGGGTGGTCGAACTAATTGTTGACCAAGAGGCTGTACATCGTGCCCTTGACTGAAACCCATATTGATACGAACACATACCCGTCCACGGGAGAAGGAATCTCCCGCCCAACAAGAACATCCGGCAGTCCTAATTTAGTTATCTTCCTCTCTTACAAGTGTAAATTAACTTGTAACCTGCTTGTAAGAACTGGCACCACAAAATGGACCAGTAAAATTTGGCCTCTGAAGATAAGAAAGAGAATACGGGCCCCCAGGGGTATAAAAGATGAGCCCAGCAGCACATTTGCTTTGTGTGTCAATCTACCATCTATCTGCTAGTCGGGTTTGGTGTTTGACCTCCCGAGGTTCCAGAGGGGACGCCCACCTCGTATTCGTCTTTCCGAGGAATTGAGAGACCGGCCCTGGCCTGACACGCTGGAGTCGAGAGGCACAGAAGGGGGTAAAAATTGTACCTGGATGTGGTCCTTTGTTTAAGTATATATACATAGTGTTAGAGCTCTTTAAAGATTAAGCTGTCACTTGGTACCATTATTTTCTATTTTCTATCTTTACCTTTTTCCTGTAACCATTTTAAGATCTATATTTTGTTAATAATTAAGAAATAGAGCAATAGCCATTGTAACCATATGATTTATAAGTTCCTTTAATAAACCTGTAACTGTTTAAGTTTTTAACCTGACTCCTTCAGTTGCTGTAATAGAACCAAGCACAATTTAAAAGAACTTCAGCCAGTCATAAAAGGACAGACATAGGGAGAGCTTAGGCGTTTGGATCTGTGTCACTCCCAGGTGACAAGATCCGTTGGGGCACCTTTCCAGCCTTTCCCAGGCTGCCCGCTGCGAAGGAACTTTTGTGTTCTAGGAGTTAAAATCTAAAGTGTAATAAGCTCTTCCTACACACTAGGGCGTCTGTTAGCCTGTTTGGCTACCCTCTGCGACAGGACCTTGGTCCTAGCAGTAAAGTCACAGACGTTAAACACTCGAGGCTCCTTTCAGCCTTCTGGGCTGCCCGCTGCGACGAGACTTCGTGTCTTAGCAGTTAAAGACTTAGGAGACATACCCACACACACTGCCCTGACCGTCGGCTGACACCCGGCCAGCCCCGCTCCCTCCAGCCCCCTCCCAGCCAGCCCTGCTTCCCGGCGGCCGGTTCCCCCCCACCCCCTCTCTTCCAGCCAGTCCCGCCCCCCCGCCCCCCGGCCCCTGCTGTTCGGTATTTTTTTTAAACCATCTGGTAACCCTAGCAGGTGGGGGTGAAAAGTGCATGGAAATGCCCGCACAGGCGCGTCTGGGAATGAGATGCTGCTCTAACATCTCCGCCTCTGTTCACTTCCAGCCCCTGCCTCGTGGCGCTGGCCCCCCCGTGGCCTGGGAGGGCTCCCCAGGCGCACCATGGCCCGGCATAGCAAGCTGCAGAAGCACGTCCTGAGCCTATACAGGCAGTTCCTGCGCGCCGGCCGGGAGAAGCCGGGATTCCTGCCTCGCATCCAGGCCGAGTTCCGGAAGAACGCCAGCATCCCCCGGGCCGACGTGATGCACATCGAGTATCTGCTCCGCCGTGGCCAGAGGCAGCTGGCGCAGCTCCGAGACGCGAACACCAAACAGATGGGCACCTTTGTCCAAGCCAAACCGGAGGAGCAGTGACCCCTGCTGGTTGGCGCAAGCGTCTGTCTTGTACTGGGACGGTTGGGGGTGAATTCACAGATCAGCCTTCCTGGTTCTCACATCCCTGTGCACCCCTCGTGTCCAAACACAGGTGCCTGGCTTGGCATTTGCTGAGCTAAGGTGTCTTTATTGGCAGCCAAGCTTTTAAACAGTTCAGGTGTGGATGGGTGATCTGGAGGAGATGCTCTTGTTTCCAGGACCTGGTACACAATTCATTCTACCCCTGCTGGCTCCTCTCTTCGGGTATGTCTACACTACAGCGCTAGTTCGAACTAAGCTAATTCGAACTAACGCGTCTAGAACTAAAAACTAGTTTTGCTAATTCGAACTAGCAAGTCCACATTGAGTGGACTCTGAACAGGGCTTAAGGATGGCCGGAAGCAGTGCCAGCAGGGCATCAGAGGAGGACTTAGAGCATGGAGATGCAGTCTCAGGCTAGCCGAGGGCTGCGCTTAAAGGGTCCCGACCCCCACCCCGGACAGACAGTTCTAAGGGGTGCCCCGCTTGAAAACCAGTCCTGGCTTGGAGTGCCCGGAGTACCCACACTGGGCACATCACACCACTCAGCCATCAGCCCGGCTGCACTTGCCGCAGGCTGCCATCTGGGGAGAGGGGGTAATCGGGGGGCTGCAGGAGAGCTTCCACCCCCAGAAGCCTGCAGAGCCAGCCCAGTCCTCCCCATCGGGGGCTTGTACCCCATTCCTCCCTCACCTCCTTCCACTTACCCTTCCCTAGCCCCCCTTCTTATTGATGTACAAAATAAAGATAACGTTTCTTCCAACATTGACTCTGTCTTTATTGAACAAAACTGGGGGAGACTGGGAAAAGGAGGTGGGAGAGGGGAAGATTAAGGCTGGGAGAGGGGAGGGCAACTAACATGATAAGGGGTTGGGAACAGGTCCCAGATGAAGAGAGGCTACAGAGACTGGGACTGTTCAGCTTAGAAAAGAGGAGACGGAGGGGGGACAGGATAGAGGTCTCTAAAAGCAGGGGTTGGGTGGAGAGGGTGCATTCAGAAAAGTTCTTCATGAGTTCCCATAAAGAAGGACTAGAGGACACCAAAGGAAAGGACTGGGTAGCAGGCTTGAAACTAGTAAGAGAAAGTTGTTGTTGTTGTTGCCAAAGCAAATAGTTAACCGGTGGAACTCCTTGCTGCAGGAGGCTGTGAAGGCTACAACTAGAACAGAGTTTAAAGGGAAGTGAGATCAAGTCATGGAGGTTGGGTCCATGGAGTAGTCTTAGCCAGGGGGTAGGAGTGGTGTCCCTGCCCAAGGTTTGTGCAAGGCTGGAGAGGGATGGCACGAGACAAATGGCTTGGTCACTGTCTTTGGTCCATCCCCTCCACGGTCCCTAGGGTTGGCCGCTGTCGGCAGACAGGCTACTGGGCTAGATGGACCTTTGGTCTGACCCAGGACGGCCATTGTAAGCTCAGGGCTCAGGGTCGGGGGTCTCAGTGGACCCCCTTGATTTTCATGCAAACCTGCTCCTGGGTGGGCAGGCTGGCAGCTCTCCTGCCCTAGACGGCCACTTTCCTGTGCCTAGTGCGGAGATCGTGGTCCACGAGGTCCACGATGTCCGCACTAGCCCAGGAATGTACCCGCCTCTTGCGGTCCCGGGCAAGCTTCCGGGAGCCGCCAGCCTGGTCCCGGGAAGAGGGGGTGGGCTGGGGGACATCGGGTGGGTGGCTCTGTGCCGTGCCAGGTGCAGGGTCTGCTGGCTGGGTGCTGGCAGGCTTGCACCTGGCACGGGCACCGTAGCCAGCCCGTGCCCCTTTAAGGGGTCCGGGGCCGGGAGGGGGGCATAGAGTTTCCCTGGTGTTGGCCAGAGTGGCCACCAGGGAAACCTGGGGAGGGCTAGCCTCCCACTCGTTTGAATTAAGGGGCTACACAGCCCTTAATTCGAACTAGTAAGTTCGAACTAGGCTTAAGCCTCGTAAAATGAGGTTTTCCTAGTTCGAACTAAGCGCTCCGCTAGTCATTTGCATATTTTCTGCCGATCCGTTTTTGTGCTCAGGGTTTGTGCGCAAAACCAAGCCGTGTGGATGTTTACTTTTTGTGCAAAAAACCCCCTTTTCCCACAAGATCCCTATGCCTGCAAAAAGGCCGACCGATCTTGTGCAAAAAGGGGCTTTTGCCTAAAAAGAAAACATCCACATGGCTTGTTTTTGCGTGTTCTTGCGAAAAAACTTGTGGCGCGTCTACACTCTACGTGTGTTCTTGCAGAAGTAAATTTGCAGTAAAGCATCAGAGAACAGGGCTCCTTGCACAGGAGTTATTCCTCTCCCGACGATGACTAAGCCCCCTTTGTGCAAGAGCTGTTGTGCAAGAAGGCAGCGTGGACGGGCACCAGGGGCTTCTTGAGCAAGACACTTTTATGGCTAAAATGACCATCAGAGCTTTCTTGCACAAGAGAGCGTTCACACTGCCATGGACGCTCTTGTGCAAAAGCCCATGGCAGGGTGGAGGCACTCTTGCACGAGACCTTTTGCGCAAGAACTCCGGCGTGAAACAGCTCTCGTGCAAGAAGCCTGCAGTGTAGGGCAGGGAGCAGCCTATGAGGGAGGGGGAGGGACCCCTAGTAATGGCTCAAACTTCCCAGGGGGGTGGCCAGAGGCAGGACATTTGCCTGGCAGGGTGGGGGGGGGGCGGTGACCTCACAGGGGCTTTGGGCAGCCCTCAGCATATAAGGCAAAGGGCAGGTGGGGAGGTGATGACCTCACAGAGGGACCCACATCTCAGGCTGATAAAAGCGGGGGGCGGGCCCAGGGGACTTTGGAGACCCCCGGTTGCTTTAGCTCTGGTGCGTCTCCTCCTCACGGTTCGTTCGCGTTCTGTGAGTTCCACATCCCGACACCTTTGTGACGAAGGTAAGAGCCCCCAGGGGTTGGATCCCGCCCGGGGCCGGCTGGGTTCCAGGCAGGCCCAGCCCTCGGTCAAGGGCCAGAAGGTGATTCCTCACCTGGGCTGCGTCCTTAGCGCCACTGGGGCTTTCTCCTGGTTGGTTTCCCTTTTCCTCCATCCCCCCACATTTCTGCTCTGTTCTTGCCTCCTCTGTGACCTTCCCTTGCTGCCTCCCCCAGCTTGGGACCCAACAGACTAGCTGAAGGACGGGGGGTGGTTTGCAGGAGCCGTGGGGTGGGGGATGCAGCCCCCATTGTGGGGACTGGGGAGGTGGGGCTGGAACAAGTCTATGCCGGTGTCTTTGGGGAGAACGCTCCACCCCCCACACCTTAGATTCTCCCCTGATTGGCCAAGAAGGGGCTGTTGATGGGCAGGAGACTCGTGGAATGAGGAGTAACGGTAGTTTGAACTAGGAAGCCTAGTTCGAACTACCTAGTTCGTGCCCCGTGTAGCCGCGCTGCACGGGGTTCGAACGAGCGGGGTTTTAAAAATGGCGGCTCCCCGCTTATGCAAATGAAGCCCGGGAAATTCAAATCCCGGGCTTCATTTGCAAGTGCGGTATGCCTACATTACCCTCCTAGTTCGAACTAGCGGGGTAGTGTAGACATACCCTCAGGTCCTTGCAGTGCCTGTGCAAGACCGAACCGATAAGCAAGGGGCCATTTGGGGGCTGGGGGCAGTCGCTCTGGGGAGCTGGAACCCCTGGATTTCGTTCATCAGGCTGCGCCCCAAGCTCCCCTTTGCTCCCCTCATTTCCAGCATGGCCAAACGTTTTCGGCTGTGGTTCAAGAAAGCCCTGAAGATGGCCCCAGGGCCGGTGGGGAGCAGCTTCTCCGTCCCCGCGGGCGGGGAAGCTGGATCCCACCAGCTCGGGGCGACTCGCCCACCGGCCAGGCCCCCCCGGACCTGGCTCCAGAGGCGGCTGGGCAGGCGGGACCCAGCCCAGCGGGGGAGCCGGGTAGGGTGGCTCCGGGGCCTCCTCTGTGGAGAGAAACACCTGCCCCGGGAGCCCAGCCCCCATTACCACCAGGGGGCA
The DNA here is from genome assembly GCF_052426305.1 of Pelodiscus sinensis. Lineage (NCBI taxonomy): Eukaryota > Metazoa > Chordata > Testudines > Trionychidae > Pelodiscus > Pelodiscus sinensis. Next base: position 16,239,074 of record NC_143069.1, on the reverse strand, counting down.
TCGCCCTGCCCGGCCCCCGGGGACCTGCCAGTCTCCGGGAGCCCCCAGCCCGTCGCTCCCCGCACCAGCCCCTGCAGCTGTGGGTCCAGGTCCGTCAGCAGCAGCGCCTGGGCCTCCAGCTGCAGCCGGGCCACCTCGCGCAGCCGCTCAGACCCAGGTGAGGGGCTCACCCAGTACCCGGGGGGGGGGGGGAGGGGCAGCCCCAGTGTCTGCCCCGCAGCCAGGGCAATGGATGGGGGGGGGCTGCTTGGCTCTCTTGTTCCTGGTGGGGGCTCTGCTGAGGGCGTTGGCAGATGTGAGGGTGGCAGGGGGATGGGTCCCTGCGAGGGGCGTGTGGGGCCCAACCTGCCCTGGGTCCCTGACATGGGGGCGCGTGACCCCTGCTGGCCGCTGGAGTCACCCTGGTCCCTTCCCTCCCGCACAGAGCCCCCCTGCGCCTCGGCGGAGCTCTGCCAGGAGCGGGTGGACTCCCGGGTGGAGGAAGGGGCCATCTACGACATCGAAGAGCAGCTCCACACCCGGGACACGGTAGGAACCTTCTCCACACGGGGGGGACCCGAGATTGTCCGGCCCCTTCCCAGCACGTCCCCCCCCCTCTGGGAGGGGCTTGTCCCTGGGGATCCCCCTGGGGCCCCTTCTCCTGCATGACCTGGACTCCCCAAGCTGGGGGCTCTTGTCATGCACCAGCTGGGCCCCCACAAGCCTGAGGCAGCAGTTGGGGGGAGTGTGGGTGCTTGGACAACCGGCAGCTCCCACCTCCACTCCTGGGAGGCCTGAGCCCTGCAGCTGTCCGTGGGGGGCAGGCAGGCCCCAGGCTCACAGACTCTCTCTGGGGCGCAGAGCCCAGCGGCCCTGCAGCGGTTCCTCTTGGCCATCCCCCTCGCCTGCCTCGCCGCCCTCCAAAGGGGCGAGGACACCCTGGCGCCGCGCTGCTGCAAGGACACCATGATGGCCAGGATCGTTGTAAGCGAGTCGCGGCGGCTGGGAGGAGGGGAGGGGATGCGAGGGCTGGACAGGGGTCTGCCTGGGCCATGGCGGCGGGTGGGGGTGCTGGAAACGGGATGGGTGGAGCCAGGAGGGCTGGAGGTGGACATGGGGAGGGTGGGTGGGGATGCTGGAGGAGGGAGGGACACAGAAATGGGGCAGGTCTGGGGTGCCGGACAGGAAGGGGGATTCGGGACAGGGAGGGGTCTCCCCGGGCCATGGGGGGCTGGAAGGGAGCCGAGCGGGCTGCTGGGGATGCGCCTGGGGAGCAGGGATGAGGAGGTTCAGAGGCTGGTCACCAGGGCAGTGAGGGGCAGGAGACGGCCTGGGGACAAGGATTGAGCTGGTCCCGGTTTGGGAGGGGGGTGCTGGGAGGGGCCCTGTGCCGGGCAGGGGGGCTACAGGGCAGCGGGAGGCAGTGGGGTTGGATCCTGCTGGGTGGGGGCGCTGGCCGCGTGAGCGTCTCTTGGGGGCCCAGCCTCACACGCCCCTTTGTCTCCTTGGGTCTCCCAGGAGATCATGGAGGACTCGCCCCCCCCGCTGGTCTTGGCCGACTGCCTCAACGCCGCCTGCAGCCTCAGGTACCGACCCCCCCCCCCCCCGCCGACTCCCCCCAGAGCAGATCCCCTGGCCAGGGAGTGGGAAAGTCTCTGTCTCCTGCTGCTGAATTAACAGCCTCTGCCCCTCTCTCCTGCCAGCACCTTGCAGCCTCCCCTGCGGGCCCAGCTCCTGAGCCCCCTGCTGACGGCGGCCGTGGGACAGACAGTGTCTGGGGACTGGCAGCAGGAGCCCATCCACACACAGGTATGTCCCTCCGGGCCCTGCTCCCGGGCTGGGCTGGAGCTCCAGAGAGGGGGGGGGGGGTGGCAGAGGGAGAGAAGAAGCTGCAGGTTTGGATCCTTCCCTCCAGGGTTCCCGTTGCTCTCCCGGGGGGCCCGTCCCTTCCATGCCCAGCCTGGGCTCCTCCCTGCTCTGCGAGGCGGCTCAGACCCTGCTCAAGGCTGCACCCCGGAGCCAGCGGGTGGCCTGGATTCCCCAACCCCAACCCCCCTCTGACCCAGGGCTCCCCCTTGTCTTGCAGCAGTTCATCCGGGCCCTTCCCTTCGACCTCCAGGCCCTACTGGCGAGCCTCCTCGCCGAGTCCCCAGACACCGCCCGGCTGCAGCTCATAATGGAGGTGAGCCCCGTGGGGGGGACGGGGCCATTGTCCCTGCTTCCTCGGGGGGCCGAGAGAGGAGCAGTGTCAGTGGCTGGGGGGGGCACAGTCCGAGAGGAGCCCCAGGCTCTGCCCAGAACCGGCACCTCCCTACGGGTCCTGACCTGCCTCTTTCCCCCCCAGCACCTGAGCCCGTGGCTGGAGTCCCGCCTGCCCCAGGAGCGAGCCAGGGCCCTTGGCAGCACCACGGCCCTGCTGGGAGTCGCCACCACCCTCCCGGGGTTTGACGTAAGTGACCTCGGAGCCGGGGGGTCTGGGGCTGCAGGGCGCGGGGCTGGGAGCGTCCCCGGGAGGCAGAGGCAGAGGCAGGGCCGGGAATGGGCCGGGAATGGGCCGCGTTCTCCTTTCCCCGGGGAGGGGCGACCCTGGGCCCTTCAGGGGGGCTCTTGAGGGACTGGGCCTGGGGACTGGGGAGTGGCCGTCAGTGGATCCCCTTGTTCCACCCCCGGAGTGACCCTTCAGTCGGGGCCATTGCTCAGGGTTGTCTCCTCGCAAGGCCGGCCCCGCCCCGCCCCGCCCCGGGAGGTGTCTCTGTCCGTCCCCCGAGCTCAGACCCGCCTCGGCGGCCGTTTGCATGGGACGTGCAGCCCCAGGATGCTGAGGGACCCCCCCCTCTTCTCTCCCCTCAGAACTCCGCCGACTGGCCGAGGATGGGTCACCACGTGGCCCAGCTGGGCCTTTTTATTTCGGACCCATCCGAAGACGTCAGCCGGCTGGCCCGGGAGGGGGTGCACAGCCTGTATCAACTCCTCCTGCACCACAGGGGTAAGGAACCCAGCCGGGACCTGGGCCCCAGGGACACCCTGAGGGTGCCGGCGGCGGGGGGAGGGGACCCAGCCCTTTTCCCCCAGACTGGCCCAAGGGGGGATGCGTCCCTCTGTGTTCCCCTCCTTCTGCCCCCTGTGCCCCTCCATTTGCCCAGGGATGCCTGCAGGGACCCGTGGGAGGGGAAGGGCTCAGACCTGCCAGGAGAATGACCCTGTTGTGTCTCTTGCAGGCCTCAACATCCACCAGGCAGAGGACCTGTGGTGCAGACACTACTACAAAGAAAGATGGGTCCTGGCTCACAGCAACAGCGTGAGGGTGGGAGAGGTAAGGACGCGCTGCCAGGGCAGGGCAGGGCTCGGGGGTGGGGCTGGCTGGGGCCCTCGTGGGGGTAGGAGGGTCTTGGGGGCAGGAGGAAGCTGTGACCTGGGGCAGGGGTTGGGGTGCCGGGTGAGGAGAGCGTCTGGGTGCAGGGTCTGGAAGGGAGTTTGGGGGAGGAGGAAGCTGTTTTAGCCCCAGGAGTTGGGGCCGGGCTCTGGGCCGTCAGCTGAAACCTCCTGTGCTCTTGATTCCAGGTCTTTGGGCAGCTCTTTACACCAGAGCAGGAGAATTGCTTTTTGGACAAGGCTCTGCTCGCTGCCCGCTCCCCCCTGCGGCGCCCCAGCCAGGCCGGGCTGGTCCTGGCCCACGCCCTGCATGGGCAGGCCCATCAGCTCCTGGAATACATGGTGAGCAGCCGGAGCAGATCAGGAGAGTGGGGCAGGGCCAGGGTCTCCTTCCCATCCCCTCAGGGAGTCCCCCGCCCCTTTCCTCAGGCTGCCCCCACCCCACGTCCCTGCTGGCAGAATCCCTCCTGCCCCTGCGAGCGTCCCTGGGGGTGGGGGAGGCTCTGAACACAGAAACTGTCCTAGGAGGCGGGAGGGGGCCGAGGTGTCAGGAGCTCTGTGGGGGGGGGGGGGGTCAGGAGCTCACCCTGCGGGCCTGACGGGGGGTGACCAGAGAGCAGGGGGGAGGAGGGTGGAAATGCTGGGGGGCCAGTTCCCCTGAGTCCCCAGGGATGAATGTGACGGATTCTGCTTCCCTTGCAGCAGGAAGACACCCAGTGAGAGCAGCAAGAGCTGAGGAGCCAGCAGCTGCGTCCCCCTCCCCCCAACCCTCCCAATTGTATTGAATTGTATTTACATTCTCATTAAACAATGTTTCAAAAAACATTTGGATCAGGCTTGGTCAATAATTTGTAATGGGGGGGCCATTTTGGCAACTGATCAAGGGCCACATTTCTACCGAGGCGTTTGGGGTCTGGTGTTGCATAAATTGCAAGGTTTCGTCCCCTTGGAGGCTAGTCTGATTTACCCCAAGAAGAGAGTCACACTTTCAGGCTGGGTCCAACTCAAGTTTATTGGTTGCAACCAAGGTACGGCTAAGGAACTCAATGTTCAAATCAGAGCCGACCCCCAACATCTCATATGCAGGGGTTTTTATAGGGTTCACATCCTTCCTGGTTTAGGTGCCTTAACATGATAGGTTACTTCATTTTTGACGTTTAGCATTCCTATAGGTCAGGTTAATTTTCCCAATGAGGTTAAATACAATGCCTACTTGCTGACTTTGCAGTTACAGCTGTCTTACAGTCATTCACTTTTGCTGAACAATGGGCGAGCCATACTTCCCTTTTTCCTTTCCTGCTTGAGCCGGTCACAAGTTTAAAGGATGTGGAATCTATCCATATCTCTACTTAACAGAAGACTGGTTTCACTTCCCCTCGTCTCCTTATTATAAGTTATTACCTGTGACAGGCCCTAACCTTTGTCATGTCTTACTCCTATACAAATAGCAAATATATCTAAGCATTAGCAATGTATATATATTGTACGTGCCCCTCATAGGGGAATCAATGGCTCCGGGGGATTTGACTTCCCTTTTACACATCAATTCCCCCCTCAAGAGGCTTTCTCTTTCTTATACCTCATCAGTTTCTTCTTTGGTTAATCTTTGGTAATGTACAAGCATTTCACGGTTGACAGTAGTCAATACAGTGCGACATATAGAGGCAATTATACAAGGTATAAAACAGGGCATTAAGCATAATCTAATCACAACAAAACAAAACTAAACAGGAATGTGTACCAACATAGCACAACAAGAGTTTTCCTCTTTTTCTTTGAAACAGTCGTGGTTCAGCATCATGCAGGGGAGAGGTTACTAGCACATCACCCTGTAATATTTCGATTCTTCTGGTGTCCAACAGGTGGGAAAGCAGGACCAGAAGAGAGAGGCTTATCAGCAGTCGGGGTAGGATCATTTTGCAATGGGAAGCATTGGCCAACAGTCAGTTCTTGGCACTTCACAGCGCTGATGGACATAAGAGTCTTTATTCTCTGAGCCAAAAGCCAGCTAGCTCTTTTGGAACCAAGGTTATTTCCTAGGAATAAAGCAAACCGTAAAAACAATCCCACGCGGTTGCTTGATACCGGCCTTATCAAAGTGAGGCCTTTTTGGCATGTGGTTGCCAGGGGAACCAGGGTCGCAGTTACTGCTGTAGCATACGCTTCTCAGGCTGACTTAATGATTTGAGTTTGTTAGTCCTTAGCAAGATACCATGGACTGCCTCAGTTTACTCCTATAGTTCTTTTCTCTTGACTTTGGGGTTCTTCTTAATCTACTAGGTTAAATACAACAATTTAAGGGATTTTAATTTACTCTGGAAATGCTGGTACAGCACTATCATTATTATAAATGTTAAAATCTAAACTCTCTACATAATTTGGCAAACACTATTCAAATCCATCCCCAAGATATTTCGTCGCCTTACTGGCACTGCCCATGATTATAGGTTTGACCTCTACTGCCTGGTTGAGTGCTGCAGAGATAGGTGTTTGGCATGGTCCACGGTGTTTCCCTATCTGTGTGTACCTCAGACGGCCAGCCCCGATATATCTTTGGGCATTGGCCACCAACTTCTTGATCTTTGCCTGCAGGGCCAGTAAACCCTCCTCTTGGTACTTACTTCCGCCGTGCCACTCAGCATCTCATGTGTGGTTACCTCCACTACCAAAGTGCGATATATCCACATTCTATTGACGGTTAGGCCGCTTGATGAGGGACTGTTATGCACACAGACGGATATACAGAGGGGCAGGATGGAGTGATCTGTCTGGGTAGTCAAACACCAGTAGGTACCGTTCATTTGGACCAGCTCGATGTTCATTTGTTTTTCTATGACAACCACATCAAGCCTAGGCAGATTCGTCATGATGTTAAATGGGCAGGTACATAAAATTTCCTTATCAAAGTGGGTGCAACAATCCCTGGGTATAGGGAGGCTCCCACACCTTCAGAATAAGCAATGCCTTCTATTCTATCTATATGCCCTTGCTTTGGTACAAACAGGGAGGTTACCATTCTGATCTGATCTTGGGGTATGTCTACACTAGAAAGTTAGTTCGAACTAACGGACGTTAGTTCGAACTAACTTTCCTATGCGCTACACTAGCGCTCCGTTAGTTCGAACTTAATTCGAACTAACGGAGCGCTTAGTTCGAACTAGGTAAACCTCATTTTACGAGGACTAACGCCTAGTTCGAACTAGCTAGTTCGAACTAAGGGCTGTGTAGCCCTTTAGTTCGAACTAGTGGGAGGCTAGCCCTCCCCAGGTTTCCCTGGTGGCCACTCTGGCCAACACCAGGGAAACTCTATGCCCCCCTCCCGGCCCCGGACCCCTTAAAGGGGCACGGGCTGGCTACGGTGCCCGTGCCAGGTGCAAGCCTGCCAGCACCCAGCTAGCAGACCCTGCACCTGGCACGGCACAGAGCCACCCACCCGATGCCCCCCAGCCCACCCCCTCTTGCCGGGACCAGGCTGGCGGCTCCCAGGAGCTTGCCCTGGACCGCAAGAGGCGGGCACCTTCCTGGGCTAGTGCGGACATCGTGGACCTCGTCCACGATCTCCGCACTAGGCACAGGAAAGTGGCCGTCTAGGGCAGGAGAGCTGCCAGCCTGGCCACCCAGGACCAGGTGTGCATGAAAATCAAGGGGGTCCACTGAGACCCCCGACACTGAGCCCTGAGCTTACAATGGCCGTACTGGGTCAGACCAAAGGTCCATCTAGCCCAGTAGCCTGTCTGCCAACAGCGGCCAACCCTAGGGACCCTGGAGGGGATGGACCGAAGACAATGACCAAGCCATTTGTCTCGTGCCATCCCTCTCCAGCCTTCCACAAACTTTGGGCAGGGATACCACTCCTACCCTCTGGCTAATAGGACTCCATGGACCCAACCTCCATCACTTTATCTCACTTCCCTTTCAACTCTGTTCTAGTTCTAGCCTTCACAGCCTCCTGCAGCAAGGAGTTCCACAGGTTAACTATTTGCTTTGTCAAGAACAACAACTTTCTCTTACTAGTTTCAAGCCTGCTACCCATTCCTTTCCTTTGGTGTCCTCTAGTCCTTCTTTATGGGAACTCAGGAAGAACTTTTCTGAATGCACCCTCTCCACCCAACCCCTGCTTTTAGAGACCTCTATCCTGTCCCCCCTCCGTCTCCTCTTTTCTAAGCTGAACAGTCCCAGTCTCTGTAGCCTCTCTTCATCTGGGACCTGTTCCCAACCCCTGATCATGTTAGTTGCCCTCCCCTCTCCCAGCCTTTCTCTTCCCCTCTCCCACCTCCTTTTCCCAGTCTCCCCCAGTTTTGTTCAATAAAGACAGAGTCAATGTTGGAAGAAACGTTATCTTTATTTTGTACATCAATAAGAAGGGGGGCTAGGGAAGGGCAAGTGGAAGGAGGTGAGGGAGGAATGGGGTACGAGCCCCCGATGGGGAGGACTGGGCTGGCTCTGCGGGCTTCTGGGGGTGGAAGCTCTCCTGCAGCCCCCCAATTACTCCCTCTCCCCAGATGGCAGCCTGCGGCAAGTGCAGCCGGGCTGATGGCCGAGTGGTGTGATGTGCCCAGTGTGGGCACTCAGGGCACTCCAAGCCAGAACTTCTTTGCAAGCGGGGCACCCCGTAGAACTGTGTGTCCGGGGTGGGGGTCGGGACCCTTTAAGCGCAGCCCTCGGCTAGCCTGAGACAGCATCTCCATGCTCTAAGTCCTCCTTTTATGCCCTGCCGGCACTGCTTCCGGCCATCCTTAAGCCCTGTTCAGAGTCCACTCAATGTGGACTTACTAGTTCGAACTAGCAAAACGCTAGTTCGAACTAGTTTTTAGTTCTAGATGCGTTAGTTCGAACTAGCTTAGTTCGAATTAACTAATTCGAACTAAGTTAGTTCGAACTAGCGCTGTAGTGTAGACGTACCCTGAGTGAGGAATCCTCAGAGGGACCAAAAACAAATGGTTGTACTATGCCCTGTCCAGGTGGGCCTTTGGGTCCTCATGGATTCTCTCTTTCCCTACTCCCATGGGTAGGCACAGGGGAGATTGGGGACTCACCACCATAAGAACTAAGTGGTAGTGGCTAAAGCTTACCTTATTCTTCAATACTGGCCTTCTAATTTCTTTATTTTACTTCCAATCCAATTAGCTTCTGGTCCAAACATCAGGTTAGGTCTACAGAGCTGGACAGATCCTTCAAACTATTTAGGATCAATTGATTAGCTTGGCTGGTGTGTAGGCCTTTACGGGCACTGGATATTACTGCATTTACAAGTCTGGATTCTCATACAATTTCTGGGCTATGACATAAGTGTTGCTGATAGGGTTACCAGGCTCAAACCAATCTGCGATGGTATCTGCTAAGCCTTGTCATTGCCTAATCAGGTATTTGCCAATTTGATTAACCAGTCTAGCACACAGCTGGTCTGTACCAGTGTGGAACATCATCAAGGTAAGGACCAGTGACAGTTGTCCTTGTTCTGGAACAGGGGCCTGTTCAGGGCATGGTGCACAACTGGGAGGCTCCATTTTGTCCTTAAAGTCCTGGTTGATGATATCCAAATGAGGGCAAGTTAGCAATGGCCATTAAAACAAAACTAGTCTGGTGGGAAGGAGCTAGTACTGTCTCCCATCCTTCTGTTGACGTGATGTACTCCTTGCTTCCTTCCAGTTCTTTTTGTTCACCTGTGGAGACATTGTTAACATTCTCCTAGCCTAAACAATTTTCTATTCACAACATTTGCAATACGTATTACAATTAAGACACACAAGACAAACTTGGACAGAACACAAACACATGTCATGACACAGAACCATGGCATTTTGTTGTTGTTTTTCTTCAACTGGCGCCAGCGCTTTCTGATGATCTGAAAGACAAGAAAACATTTCTCCCCCCCCATCGGGGTGGCCTATTATAACTTAAAATACTGCCTAAGATCTGTTAGGGGACCGGGTTACAGCTAGTTCCTTACCATTTTCATGTGCAAGTGAGCTGCAATTTTCTGAGAACAAGAGCGCTTCATCGGTACTCGTGACCTTCCACTCCCTTGAATTACCTTAGAGTTGCTAGCCCTCCCCAACAGTGGCATGGTTCAGTTTCCCTCTCGTATTGCAGACCGGGCTCTTTTTTTTCCTCTTATGATCTGTCTTGATCCTGCTAAATTACTTTTCTTAATTACACAGATTTGTCTAGCATTAATTTGGTAAGGAGAGTGGGCTTTCTAATTAGCCCCCACACCTCCTAATTCTTTTCAGTATATGATTTTCATAACATCCAGGCTGCAGCAGTTGAGTTATGCTGCTGGCTCTGGGGTGAATCACTTGCTCATGTTCTGTAAGGAGATTTATGTTGCAGAATGTGTCTCCTTGTTAGGGCAGATTTAGTTTTTAGTGATTACATCTTCACATTCAATTTCTACTGGTTGACATTTGGGTGGCTTTTAAGTTACCTTCCCCCACGCCCTCAAGCCAATTATAACGGCGTGTGAGGGAAAGGTTTTAACTGTTTGTTATGTTTTTTCCTCTAGATGTGGCCCCCACTCATATGTTGTGAAACATCTTTGGGTTGCCTGCGTTTCTAGCCATAGAGGCTGTCATTTTCTATTTGCTAAGAAGGGCTTGAGAATTTCCTGAAGTTGCTTGGATTCGATCCTTGCTCAAAGCCCGCATTCCCTTTTCAATCTCATAGCTTAGGAAGGTGCATATTTGGGCCTTCTCTTGTGAAACTTTATATCCCTTCTTCCCTAGGGCATTCAACAGGGGCTCCGTTGCCCTTTTTCCCTTTTGCATATCAGGACTGGTAATCAACAAATCATCAATATACTGGAGGAGAGCTACCTCAGGGTGCTGCCCCCTCCAGTCTTCTAAGTCTTTTTGCAATGTCGTCCCAAAAATATGGGGGGATGACACAAAACCCTGGGGCAACACAGTCCACAACAGCTGGGTTTTGTGATGGGTGTCCGGGTCTTCCCATTCAAAAGCAAATAATTTCAACTATCTTTGTGTAAAGGTATAGAAAAGAAAGCATCTTTCAAGTCTAATACCGTAAACACTGTTGTGTCTGCTGGAATTTGTGTTAAGATAGTGTGTGGGTTGGGGACCATAGGATGGTCTACAAGAACTTTCTTATTTATTGCCCGTAAGTCTTGCACGAGTCTATAAGAGACGCTATCCGGTTTTGGCATCCCTAAAATAGGGGTGTTGAAGGGAGAGGAACTTTCTACTACCTAGCCATATCTTTTGAATTGTTCGATTAATGGCTTTAAGCCTATCCAGGTGGCTTTTTTTTCTCTCTCAGGGGATATGGCTTTACACCCACAGAGCCTTCTCCTTCAATGAGAGGAATTCTTACTGGAGTCACAAACTTTGCTCGGGCAGGGGTCTCATCTGCCCATACACATGGATTGACTCCTTCTAAGACCTCAGTCCCTTTTGTCTCTAACAGCATCTCAGCTGCACAGAGAGCCATCTGGTAATTTGAGCCCTGTTTCACCGGCAGCTGCACTACATTCTGATCACTACGGAAGAAAATTTTAGCTTGCAGCTTAATTAGCATATCTCGCCCTAGCAGGGCAACTGGGCATGCAGATGAAACAACAAAGGCATGCTCTAGCATAATTTTTTTCTAATCTTCATGAGGAGGGGTCTACATACGGGTAGCCTGCTTCTCTTTCCCTCAATTCCTTCTATCATCACATGCTTTCCACTTTCTTTAGCTGAAGGGGGTTTTATGGGGATCATAGAGAACGTGGCTCCAATATCCACCAGAGCCTCATAGTCCCTGCCACCCACCCTTATTTTTACCATGGGATCCTTTCGAGCTTTAGCTCGTAGGGTGGTGGCCTTAGATCCCGGTCCCCTTCAACTAGATTCTTCTCCGGAGGATTCTGCCCGCATCTGGCGGTTCTCCGGTTGTCTTTTCTTCCCCTTTGCCTTCAATTTTGGGCAGTCTCTCTTCCAATGTCCTTTTTCCCCATCAGTGCACACATTCATCAACTGCTACCCGTCCCTTTCCTTTCTGAGGGGGCCCCTTATGGTCCGGCCTCTGATTGCTGGAGAGTGCTGCAGCCAGCACTGCCATCTGCTTCTGCGCTCTCTTATCTTCCCTCCTCTATTACTTCTCCAGGGCTGTGTCCAGACTCCATGCCTCCGTCGACGGAGGCATGTAGATTAGCCAGATCGGAAGAGGGAAATGAAGCCGCGATTAAAATAATCGCGGCTTCATTTAAATTTAAATGGCTGCCCCGATCTGCCGATCAGCTGTTTGTCGGCAGATCGGGAGAGTCTGGACGCGATGCCCCGACAAAGAAGCCTTTCTTCATCGACACAGGTAAGCCTGGTTTCACGAGGCTTACCTGTGTCGATGAAGAAAGGCTTCTTTGTCGGGGCATCGCGTCCAGACTCTCCCGATCTGCCGACAAACAGCTGATCGGCAGATCGGGGCAGCCATTTAAATTTAAATGAAGCCGCGATTATTTTAATCGCGGCTTCATTTCCCTCTTCCGATCTGGCTAATCTACATGCCTCCGTCGACGGAGGCATGGAGTCTGGACACAGCCTAAGGGGGTACTGATGGTATGATGATCCCGGATCTGATGGGCCTTTTCGCAAGAAGTACTTTTTTGCCCGAATGGAGTAGTCCACCCTGTTGGCTCAGCCCCCCCCTCAGTTCAGCCTCTGCAGGGGGGGCTGAAGTGAATCCAGGACCAGCAGGAGTCTGATAAGGGGGGGGGTAACTTTTCAGATGTAAGTTCACTTATGATTTCAGAGTTACTGTTTCCTCCTGAAGTGGCAGGAGAGGAACAATTCTTATTCTCTCTAATAGGGCTAGACCCTCCTGAAGAAGAAGGGGGTTTCCTCTTCTTTCCATAGGACTCAAATTCCTCATCACTAGAGGGAGCCAGTATTTCAGGGCTTTTACCTCCCAAGGTCTTTGCCTTTGCAGCCATGACCTTACACACACCCATACTACATTTTAATATCCATTTTGGTCGATCCTGGACATGGAATAACCAACAATCAATATATGGGAAGTGATCCCACTGTCCATCCCGCGTCACAACTCTATGTGTTAGGGATACCAGGTTTACATCAAAGGAGCCCGTATCTGGCCATCCGACACCAAAAGTAGGCCACTCAAGTTGACAAAATTTAATTAACTCATCTTTTGCCATTTTTACTCTATAGTCACTTTTAAAATTACTAAAATTCTGTAACATGCATCCCCAATGGGGTTGCGGAGTTTTCTATCCGGGAGCTTCCCGAACCCATATCTATATATTTATTATACACACACATGCAGGCAACAAGCTTTCACCACGGCTCCGTGTGTCGATGGAATGACACCACACCAGCTTTTAGCGTCCGAACCCAGAGGGTCCAGCGCTTGGCTGTCTCACTAGAGACACCGGTGTGCCCTTGTGGAACCGTGACACTTAAGACAGGTCTATTAGACAGCAACAAATATAGACAAACAGGGGCTTGGAGACTCGCTGGGTCACGAGGTTCGGCTGACCCCCCTTGCGATCAAGAAATCCTGGTCATCGGGTTTCCCCTTGCAGGATTCTTGGGGCGGCTGGAGTCAGCTTAAGTCTCAGACCTGGTCAGCGACAGTCATGCTTACACACAAACCTGTGGTTTCACAATTTAGGTTTCCAACAAATCATTAAAACAAAGAACAAGAGTACTCCTACTAAAAACAAAAGCAATCCACTGGAGTTTTCCTAACTCCTCATAACTTCCCCACGCAACCCACGGGTTCATGGTGTTCCTTCTGGGGCTTACAGAGGCTTTTACCATTCGGGTGCGACCCGCCTACCCTATACGTGTTTTCCTACCGGATACACCGTGTTTATTCGAAGTTCCTACTGTCCTCGAAGGACAGTTCTCGAATTACCAACACTACCCAAAACACAGGGAATTATCGGTATACTCACTCTGTCTCTGCCCCGGCGCCTTCTCTTCGGACCTCACAGCCTAGTTGACTCATTCAATAGAGACTCCTTTAACTTTCCGGATGTCCCGACTCACGCTTTCGGTGCCGTGACGGACTCAAACAGTCCGGTGCGCACTTCACGGTCACCTACGGCGAATCTTGTCGTCCGACTCCGGAGTAGTCCAAGGGAGGTCCCATCTGGGGTGCCAATTTGTTGCATAAATTGCAAGGTTTCGTCCCCTTGGAGGCTAGTCTGATTTACCCCAAGAAGAGAGTCACACTTTCAGGCTGGGTCCAACTCAAGTTTATTGGTTGCAACCAAGGTACGGCTAAGGAACTCAATGTTCAAATCAGAGCCGACCCCCAACATCTCATAGGCAGGGGTTTTTATAGGGTTCACATCTTTCCTGGTTTAGGTGCCTTAACATGATAGGTTACTTCATCCACGACCTCCGCACTAGGTCACAGGAAAGTGGCCGGCTAGGGCAGGAGAGCTGCCAGCCTGGCCACCCAGGAGCAGGTGTGCATGAAAATCAAGGGGGTCCACTGAGACCCCCCGACCCTGAGCCCTGAGCTTACAATGGCCGTCCTGGGTCAGACCAAAGGTCTATCTAACCCAGTAGCCTGTCTGCCGACAGCGGCCAACACTAGGGACCCTGGAGGGGATGGACCGAAGCCAGTGACCAAGCCATTTGTCTCGTGCCGTCCAGCCTTCCACAAACTTTGGGCAGGGACACCACTCCTACCCCCTGGCTAAGACTACTCCATGGACCCAACCTCCATGACTTGATCTCCCTTCCCTTTAAACTCTGTTCTAGTTGTAGCCTTCACAGCCTCCTGCAGCAAGGAGTTCCACAGGTTAACTCTTTGCTTTGGCAACAACAACAACAACTTTCTCTTACTAGTTTCAAGCCTGCTACCCATTCCTTTCCTTTGGTGTCCTCTAGTCCTTCTTTATGGGAACTCAGGAAGAACTTTTCTGAATGCACCCTCTCCACCCAACCCCTGCTTTTAGAGACCTCTAGCCTGTCCCCCCTCCGTCTCCTCTTGTCTAAGCTGAACAGTCCCAGTCTCTGTAGCCTCTCTTCATCTGGGACCTGTTCCCAACCCCTGATCATGTTAGTTGCCCTCCCCTCTCCCACCTCCTTTTCCCAGTCTCCCCCACTTTTGTTCAATAAAGACAGAGTCAATGTTGGAAGAAACGTTATCTTTATTTTGTACATCAATAAGAAGGGGGGCTAGGGAAGGAGGTGAGGGAGGAATGGGGTACAAGCCCCCGATGGGGAGGACTGGGCTGGCTCTGCGGGCTTCTGGGGGTGGAAGCTCTCCTGCAGCCCCCCGATTGCCCCCTCTCCCCAGATGGCAGCCTGCGGCAAGTGCAGCCGGGCTGATGGCCGAGTGGTGTGATGTGCCCAGTGTGGGTACTCCGGGCAATCCAAGCCAGGACTGGTTTTCAAGCAGGGCACCCCTTAGAACTGTCTGTCCGGGGTGGGGGTCGGGACCCTTTAAGCGCAGCCCTCGGCTAGCCTGAGACAGCATCTCCACGCTCTAAGTCCTCTTCTGATGCCCTGCCGGCACTGCTTCCAGCCATCCTTAAGCCCTGTTCAGAGTCCACTCAATGTGGACTTGCTAGTTCGAATTAGCAAAACGCTAATTCGAACTAGTTTTTAGTTCTAGACGCTTTAGTTCGAATTAGCTTAGTTTGAATTAAATAATTGTTGTAGTGTAGACATACCCAGATATACTAATAAAGACTACTTGGTTGCTAGATGTTACAGAGCAACTGAGAAAAACAAAATATAACATAGAGAAAAATAATATCTCTGGGTGCAAATTAGATATAGCGTGTGTGTGTGTGTGTGTGTGTGTGTGTGTGTGTGTGTGTGTGTGTGTGTGTGTGTGTGTGTCGGGTGGAGGGGGAGGAGGGAGGCACATGGGCTTAGCACAGAGTTTAACCAAACAACAAAACAAAGAAAAATAACCTAATCACAACTAAATATACATTTTTCAATCTTAAAGTATTTACACAAGAGAGCGTCTACACTGGCATGTGCCTTTGCACAAGAGCATCCGTGCCAGTGTAGACGCTCTCTTGCGCAATAAATTCATGTTGCCTGTCTACACAGGCCTCTTGCGCAAGAACAGTTGCACAGGAGGGCTTATTCCTGAGCAGGAGCATCACAGTTCTTGCACAAGAAGCACTGATTTCACACATTAGAACGTCCGTGTTCTTGCGCAAGAACTCCCCTCCAGTGTAGACAGGCAGCACGTTTTTCCACAAAAGCGGCCACTTTGGCGCAAGATCGTGCCAATGCAGACACAGCCTACATGTTCCCTCAAATGTTGAATGGCTTTTCATTTTCATTAGGGCAGGTCAAAAACTTCTCTCTAATCTAATCATTAATGGAAAGCTGGACTCTCAATTACATCACATTTTTCACAAAAAGTGATTTTTCACAGAAAATGTCTTTTGTCTACAAATTCATAAGGGTTTCACTCCTATTCAGGAGATGTGGCTATTCTTTAGATCGGGGTGGACAAAAGTCTCTCAGCGGGCTGGATCCAGCTCGCTTTGGGCTTTGATCCGGCCCGCGAGGCAATTACAGACCCCTCCTCCTAATTACAGGACTCATGATGGGGAGGAGCTCAGCTGAGCCCCTACATGCCCCACACTGCCACTGGAGAGGAGGCAGCGCCAGGACTCAAGCACCTCTCTAGGGCCAGCCTGGAAGCATTGCTACCGCAGCCAGGCAGCCAGGGGCCAGCCCAGGAGACACTGCTTCTGCGGCCACACAGTCTGGGGTTGGCTCCGGAGGATGGAGACGCTGATACCACGGCACCTCCAGGGCTGGACCCGGACGGCCTGGCTGCAGTAGTGGTGCCTCCAGGCCAGCCCTAAGACACAGTAGCAGCACGTTCAGGGCCAGCCCTGGGTCACATAATTGTGGTAGCAGTGACTCCAGGGCGAGCCCCAGGCCATGTATCCGCAGTAGTGGCACCTCTGGGGCTGGCCCCGGGCCATGTGACTGCAGTGCCTCTGGGGCAGCCTGTAGGGCCTGCTGTGTAGCCATGACAGTGGCACCTCCTGGGCCAGCCCCAGGCCATGGTGCCTCTGTGGCAGGTGGTACCTGGGGTCCGGCCACGTGGCTGCGGCAGTGGCACCTCCAGCCTCTGGGGTGGCCTGTGGCTGCAGTGCCTCGGGGTCAGCCCTGGATCGCATGGCCACAGCCGCAGTGTCTCCGGCCTTCGGAACCACGTGGCCCGCAGAAGCAGGGCCTCCCTCTGGGGCAGCAAGGACAGCGTGGCTGCAGCCATTGCTGCAAGGGAGCACGAAGCCAGGTAAGGTTCCCCCTCATGTCCAGACCCCCTCACTTACACCCTAATCCTGTCATTTACCTCCCCACCAACACCCAGCATCCCCAGCTTACTCCGACACCCTCCTTTGTTCTTTAACCCTCTCTCCTGGCCACACACTGCACCCTCCCTCGTTCTTGCTCCCTCCAACTGGCCAGAAACCCTACTCCCAGCCTGCTTCTGCACCCCAGCTACCTCCCAGATCCTGCACCCTGTCCCTATCCTACTTGCTGGGAGTCTTGTCTCACACACTGTCCCCTTGGGGACAGCCACCACCAGTGTCACAGAGAACCAACCTGGCACCCTTGAACACAGGAAGGATAAAGGGGGCCCTGAAGGTAGGGAGGTTGGAGGGCTCCTTCAGTGTCACAGTGGATAAGGTACCTACCTCTGAAGCCTCATTTTTATCCCTACGCCAGAGTCTAATCCACTAACTCCAGAACTCCAGAAAAATAAGTCTGGTCTATGGGAAGCCTGGAACCTCAGTTTCCCCCTTCACTTTCCCTCACTCTGTGGGGGAAGTTGTGGCCACGAGGAGTAACGGTAATTCGGACTAGGAAGCCTAGTCCGAACTACCTAGTCCGTGCCGCGCGGCACGGGGTTCGAACGAGCCGGGATTTTAAAATGGCGGCGCCCGGCTTATGCAAATGAAGCCCGGGAAATTCAAAGCCCGGGCTTCATTTGCAAGTGCGGTATGCCTACGTTACCCTCCTAGTTCCAACTAGGAGGGTAGTGTAGACATAGCCCTAGAGTCCCAGGAGAGAACAGCATTGGCAGTATTTAATGATCACACAGCGGTGTCAGAGCTGTTCACATTTCTCCAGCAGGGAGAAGGGCCATTTGCAATGACCATGCAGAGCGAGAGCCTGGATGGCCAGGTCTCAGCTGAGCTCCTTTGGGCACTAGAAGACATGTTGATCTCATAAACAACTTTGCCATTTGCTAGAAGTGCCTTCTCCTACCAAGTACTGCTGGCCCTTGCCCATGCTATTGGCTCCTCTGTCTCCTGCTGCCTCTCATCCATTTATCCCTCTCTTTTGCTATTTCTTTCCTCCCCCTTCTCTTGGGACCCATCTAATGTTCATCCTTCCTGCTGCTGCCACCTCTGCTCCTGCCCTTTCACCCATTTGCTGGTGCTTTCTCCCACTTTTAGCTGTCTCCACCGTCAATTTGCTGCCTTCTGCTGCTGCTGTTACCACAGGCTTCTCCCTCCTCCCTTCCTAACTACTCTGTGATCTTATCCAGGAAGACTGCTGATGCTGGGGGGTCTAGATTGGGATCTGATAAGAGCTGATCCAGCTGCTGTGGCATATGGTGGATCTGGCCAGCAGGAAGGTGTTTGTCTGAGAACGGCCCCCACAGACTCCGGGGATGGGATTGCCCCTGTGCATTCAGCAGGGAGTCTGGAATGATAGGATGGGGAGGGAGTGGAGATGATAACAGATTGGCTATCCAGCTGCCCAGGGGAGTTGAGGCTGGAGCCTGTGCGCACTGAGGAGAAGGTGCTGCCTTGGCTAGCAGTGCAGATGGAGTTAGGCAGTAGCCGAGACCACCCCATGAGAGGGCTTGTGGTCAAGCAAATTACTGCACCAAGCCCTGTTGTGCACCCACCCACACAGGTTTTTTCCTTGGACCTCCAGCCTGGGAGGCAGCTATCCTGCATGCTAGGGGTCACTGAGGGGGGAAATGCAAAGCCTTGCTTCCCATAAGCATTCAGAGACTTTCTCCTTGGCCTGGGTGTTTGCTCAGTACTCTATACCTCACCTGCACCCTAACACTGTGCTCCAGCCTAGAGCCCCTTTCCTGCACCCAGTTTCCCTCCCAGAGCTTGCATCTCTTACCCCCTCCTGCTCCCAGAACTCTTGGTTCCAGCCTGGAGCCTGCACCCCCTGTCCCAGCCTAATGAAAGTGTGTGTGTGGGGAGAGCAAGTGATGGAGAGAGCGGGGAATGAAGTCTGTGGAGCCTCAGGGGTAGGGTGGGAGTTGCCCTAATACTTAAAAAATGTTCTTGTGCATAAAAAGGTTGGAGGCCACTGGTGAAGACATTAGGGATGTAGGCAGTTCCCAGGGATGTAGCTTCACTGTGGCAGGGAAACCACTTCCCTGGGAGCCAGGCCAGCAGGGGCTGACAGGCCTGCTCTCAGGGAGGCATCGCTGTGGGCTCAGCAATATAATGCTTATTTAAGAGCATGCAGCATGTTGCCCATGAGATTTTCAGTGGTCACCTAGTTACCTATTTAATCAACTTTTAACATCCCTAGTAGACATACCCTGTCTGCTCCATTCACATTCTCACTCAGCATGGGTGCTTGATACGAACAAAGGAATGGCCAGACTGGGTCAGACCAAAGGTGCATCTAACCCAGTATCTTGTCTGCCAACAGTGGCCAACACCAGATACCCCAGAGGGAGGGAATACAAGTAATCCTCACGTGATCCCACAGATCCTCTCCCCTGTTCAGTTGGAAAACAGTACTTCTCGTGGGATAGCACTCATCAGGCTTTCTAATGCACTGCAAGAGCCCAGCATATAAATTACTTCTAACATGTTATTAATATTTCTAAACCCAAGCATAACAAATATCTCAGGTCAGGCCTGAAAAAAGTCATTCATTTGGCTTAAAAATCATGAGGTTTTTTAAAAAAAATATTATTTTTGGACTGTTTTCTGGATTCTGAGTCATTTGGGTGAACTCATGTCATATTTTAAACTTCTCTGTAATCATGACGGATAGAAACTTACTTTTTGAAGGCAAAAACTGAGTTGTACATAATCATGAATCCAAGAGCTAGGGCTTGGAGGAAAAACAAAACTAAACAAAACAAAATCCTGCTAAAGTTGGCCACACACATAGATAATGATACTGTGCTGAGAAGCTCTCAGTATCTGTAGCTCCCACTGACATCTGTGGAAGTTGATGACACTAAGACTTTTGCTCATTGCTTTGGATCTGACATGCCAGCCTTGGAGTTTATGGATGTAGACTGTCGCTCTCCATAGACAGCTCAGCAAGTGTGTGGATACATTTCAAAGTGCTTGCTATTCCCTGCCTACATGTGCTCTGCATGTTAGGAAATAAAACGGGTTTAAGTTGTATTTCCTAATGATTATAGTTGTACAAGTTGACAGGCATATATCACTACACGATTTTATGAGTCCCTGCCTTTGAGTCAGCCTTATGTGTGTCACATCATTTCTTTAAAAGAACAAACTAACTGTTGGGCTACTGTGTATGCAGGCATGTATGTGCGTGTCTGAAGAGATATATCCCAACTAAATATCCTTTACTCCTTAATCTTTCATTGTGTCTGTGTAGAGTACCATTGACATGAATGCAGACACACAGATCTATCTGTGTGGATCATTTTGCAGGAGTAGGGCCCAGATCCATAAAGGTATTTAGCCTTCTAACATCCATTGAAAGCAATGGACTTTAGGGCTACGTCTAGACTGCAAGCTTCTTTTGGAATAAGCTTTTCTGGAAGGGTATGTCTACACTAGCCCCCTAGTTCGATCTAGGGAGGCTAATGAGGGTGACCGAAATTGCAAATGAAGCGCAGGATTTAAATATCCCGCGTTTCATTAGCATGTTCCCGTCCAGTCGCCATTTTAGAAATTGACTAGGCCGAAGTAACTGCCCGCGTCTACACGCGGCAGTGAAACGGGATTCCAAATTAAAGCCCTACATTGAATTAGCTGTTATTCCTCCTGCAATGAGGTTTACTAGTAGTTGCTTCTGGGTGCTGTTGCCTAAGGCTAGTTGAGACATGTGCTTAAAGGGACCCTGCTGCTTGCTTGCCTACCTCTCCGAGGGACAGCAAAGCTTTTGCAGTGTGTGCTCTGCTTGCCCGGCTTTTGGACACCACAGCATACTCTTTGCCATGGAGCCGAAGCTGCCTGTGGGCATGCGATGGCCCCACACTGCTGCAGCTTCTGTTTGTGCAGGCTGCTTCCTGGCCCTGCACGAGCTCGACACCGAGCTCATCATTGAGACCCTCTCCCTGTGTGCGGAGCAAGGCCCTGGCAACTGCATCCCACAGTGAAGAGACGGTTTTGGAGGCTGGACACCAGTTCCGACTGGTGCGACCAGCTGGTCATGGAGTGGTGGGACAACCAGCAATGGCTCCATAACTTTCATATGAGGAAGGCCACCTTCATGGAGCTGTGTGCCTGGCTTGCCCCTGCCCTCCATTGACGGGATACCCAGATACGACCCGCCATCCCCCTGGACAAGTGGGTCACCATCGCTGTCTGGAAGCTCGCCACCCCAGACAGTTAGTGGTCTATGGGCAAGTAGTTTGGCATGGGAAAGTCCACTGTCCGGGCCCTCCTCATGGAAGTAAGGTGTTCTCAGAATCTCGGGGGGGGGGGGGGGAAGTCTTGGAAAAGGGGACCCTAGGGAAAGGGGTGCGAGGCTGTGGGGGGTGGGCTGGGAGTGGAGGGAAAGTCCCATCCCTGGGGGGGATGTGCCATCCCGCCCTCACACAGCCCTGCAGGGGGTGGGGGACGACTCATAGGGGGTGGCTCCTGCGGTGTTTGAGGGGGAAAGGAGGAAGAGAGACTCCGGAACCTCCCAAGGGCTCAGGCACCCCCTCTCATTCTCTGTTTTCTGTATTTCTTTGTCTCCTTCTGCAGGTGGTGAAGGCCTAACTCCATCCTGCTATACAGGGTCATCTGCTTGGGAGACCTGGACCCCATCATGGCCAGATTTGCCACCCTGGGCTTCCCCACCTGCCGTGGGGCCATAGATGGAACCCATATTCCCATGCATGCACCACAGCATCGAGCCACCCAATACATCAACTGCAAGAGCTATTTCTGCATGGTGCTGCAGGCCCTGGTCTACCACCATGGACAGTTCATGGACATTTTTGTTGGGTGGTTGGGCAGAGCTCACGATGCACACATTTTCAGGAATTCCAGCCTCTACCACTAGCTGGAGGTTGGCACATTCTTCCCCCAGCGTGACTGTCAGGTTGGGGATGTGCAGATGTAGGGATAACATATTAATATATTGAAAATGATTCCCCCAAATGAAAGTGACTCCCCATAATTTGTTCCCCACAACTTAAAGTGTTTAGATTTATTATTAATTCTTATTATTATTATTATTATTATTTGTTAAGATTGTTAAATGTTTAGATTTATCATTATTATTGCCCCTTTAGAATATAATGTATTAGGTTATGTAATTTAGAATTTAAGAATATAATCCTATGTAGCCAGAAACAGCCCCCCCTCTGTGCTCCAGGGCATGCTCAAGCTTGTGCAAGGGGCTGCTTGAAATTGACATTGCCGAGATACATTGTAACAATGCACTGTCAATCCACTAACTCTGCTATGGGAGCCAAGCCCTGTAATTGACTAAGGGCATTATTACTTACTTAACGCCTGTTCTCTTTAAAACATTGTAACTTTATTCAGCACTCAGAGAATGTTTTAAGCAATACCATCCAGAAACTTTTTGTAACTACAACTCTGAGATATGTAAAGTTATTATTATACAAAAATATTGTGTGGGAAACATTAATTAAGGAATGTATGTAAGAGAGAGAGTGCTTGGATGATGAGTGAATGGTTCTGAGAGGTGCCAGCCTGAGAATACAGCAACGAAGGGCTGAAAAAGGCGTCAGGTGCCAGTGCAACCAAAAGGTGTCAAATACTGAAGGTCCACCCGATGAGATCACTGTCAAGCACCTGGCAGCCACCCTGGAGACATCAGCATGATGCAGCAATTTCCATAGACTGGCATAGGAAAAAATTCCTATAAGAACTGGACTAAAAAACTATGGAATCAGAGTCCAAGGTTCTGCTGCCAGCCTACCAGGAGCTTCAGATGCACATCTGATCAGGACTTCGCTCCCCACTACCGTCACTTGTGTACAGAATACCTGGCCATTTTTCTGTCACAAGCAACTTCCAGGCTGGTAACTATAACAAATACACAGAACCTGAATAAATGGATGAATGAATGTTTATATGTATAAGGGTTAAGTAGTTAAACAACGTTGTTTGCTTCTATCTTTTCTTTATTTTTTATTATTATCTTTACAATAAACGTGGCTTTTTGCCTTATCCCCCTCATAAGATCCTGCTTGCTTTTATTTGGTATAACATAGATGCCACTGTGCATCATGGGGGATGTGGCCTACTCCTCATGCCATGGCTGATGAAGCTATACACCTGCCACCTGGACCTCAGCAGGGACCAATTTAATACCCACCTAAACAGGGCCTGTATCCATGTGGAATGCGCCGTGCACAGCTGCCATCCATCAGGCCCATCAAATGAGGGTGCACATCTGGGAAGCTCTGAGGGAGAGTTTCTTTGAAAGACCCCACCAACTCTCCCCATGACTCCCCTCCCCCTAGAGGCCTGTGCGTTGCCCCTCTCTGCCTTTCCCACAACAATCTTTCCCTTCCCCCCTTCCTTGGTATCAGTACAGATACCAGTTTTGTGTTGAAAACCACGAACTTTGTATTTTGTCCATAATAAAAGTAACTAGGGAGGAGCAGGATTCAGAACCTAGAATCATAGAATCATAGAACCATAGAGCTGGAAAAGACCTCAGGAGGTCATCAAGTCCAGCCCTCTGCTCTAGGCAGGACCAATCCCAACTAAATCAACCCGGCCAGGGCTTTGTCAAGCCAAGACTTAAACACCTCTAGGGATGGAGACTCCACTACTTCCCTAGATAACCCATTCCAGTGCTTCACTGCCCTCCTAGTGAAATAGTTTTTCCTAATATCCAACCTGGACCTCTCCCACCACAACTTGAGACCATTGCTCCTTGTTCTGCCATCTGTCACTACTGAGAACAGCCTCTCTCCAGCCTCTTTGGAACCTCCCTTCAGGAAGTTGAAGGCTGCTATCAAATCCCCCCTCACTCCTATCTTCTGCAGACTAAACAGACCCAACTCCCTCAGCCTCTCCTCATAAGTCATATGCTCCATACCCCGAATCATTTTGGTTGCCCTCTGCTGGACTCTCTCCAATGCGTCCACATCCTTTTTGTAGTGGGGGGCCCAGAATTGGACACAATACTCCAGATGTGGCTTCACCAAAGCCGAATAAAGGGGAATAATGACATCTCTGGATCTGCTGGCAATGCTCCTCTTAATGCAACCTAATATGCCATTAGCCTTTTTGGCTACAAGGGAACACTGTTGACTCATATCCAGCTTCTTATCCACTGTAACCCCCAGGTCCTTTTCTGCAGAACTACTACTTAGCTGGTTGGTCCCCAGCTTGTAACTATGCTTTGGATTCTTCCGTCTTGTTGAACCTCATCAGATTTCTTGTGGCCCAATCCTCCAATTTGTCTAAGTCACTCTGGACGCTATCTCTGCCCTCAAGCGTATCTTCTTCTCCCCCTAGCTTAGTATCATCTGCAAACTTGCTGAGGGTGCAATCCATCCCCTCATCCAGGTCATTAATAAAGATATTGAACAAAACCGGTCCTAGAACCAAACCTTGGGGCACTCCGCTAGAAACCAACCACCATCCTGACATTGAGCCATTGATCACTACCCGCTGGGCCCGGCCTTCTAGCCATCTTTCTATCCATCTTACCGTCCATTTATCCAATCCACATTCCCTTAACTTGCTGGCAAGAATATTGTGGCAGACGGTATCAAAAGCCTTGCTAAAGTCAAGTATATCACATCCACTGACTTTCCCACGTCCACAGAGCCAGTTACCTCATCATAGAAGCTAATCAGATTGGTCAGGCATGACTTGCCCCTTGTGAATCCATGCTGACTATTCCTAATCAGTTTCCTCTCTTCCAAGTACCTCAAAATGGATTCCTTAGGGATCGCTTCCATGATTTTTCCAGGAACCGAGGTAAGACTGACCAGCCTATAGTTCCCTGGATCGTCCTTCTTCCCTTTTTTGAAGATGGGCACTACATTTGCCTTTTTCCAATCATCCGGGATTTCTCCCGACCTCCATGACTTTTCAAAGATAATGGCCAAAGACTCCTCAATGACATTTGCCAACTCCTTCGGTACCCTCGGATGCATTAAGTCTGGACCCATGGATTTGTGTATGTTTAGCTTTTCTAAATAGTTCCTAACCTGTTCTTTACCCACCAAGGGCTGTCCATCTTCATCCCATCTTGTGTCATTTAGCGCATTAGTCCGGGAGCCCACCTTGTCCGTGAATACAGAGGCAAAGAAAGCATTGAGTACTTCAGCTTTCCCCACATCATCTGTCACTAGGTTACCTCCTTCATCCAGTAGGGGCCGCACACCCTGTCTGATCACTTTCTTATTATTAACATGCCTGTAGAAACCTTTCTTGTTATCCTTCACATCCGTAGCCAATCGCAATTCCATTTCCGCTTTCGCCTTCCTGATAACCCCCCGGCATTCTTGAGCTATACATTTATAGCTCTCCCTGGTCATTTGTCCAAGTGTCCACTTTTTGTAAGCTTCCTTTTTGTGCTTAAGTTTAGCAAGGATTTCCCCTGTAAGCCAATCCGGTCTCCTACCATGTTTGCCTCTCTTGCTACGTGTCGGGATGGTTACTTTCTGTGCCTTCAATAAGGCTTCTTTAAAATACTGCCAGCTGTCCTGGACTCCTTTCCCCTTCATGTTAGCATCCCAGGGGATTCTGCCCATCCGGTCTCTGAGGGAGTCAAAATCTGCTTTTTTGAAGTCCAAGGTGTGTATTTGACTACTCTCTTTTCTTCCTTTGGTCAGGATCCTGAAATCTACCATCTCATTATCACTGCCTCCAAGGTTGTCACCCACCTCTACTTCCCCTATTAGTTCCTCCCTGTTTGTGAGCAGACGGTCAAGCTGCGCATGGCCCCTGGTTGGATCCTTTAGCACTTGTGTCAAGAAGTTATCCCCAATATTGTCCAAAAACTTCCTGAATTGCCTGTGTACTGCCATATTGGTTTCCCAACAGATGTCAGGGTGATTAAAGTCCCCCACAAGAACCAGGGCCTGAGATCTGGAAGCTTCTCTCAGGTGTCCGAAGAAAGCCTCATCTACCTCATCCACCTGATTCGGTGGCTTGTAGCAGACACCAACCACAACATCACTGCTGTTGTTTGCTCCTCTAAACTTAACCCATAGACTCTCAACAGGTTTTTCTCCCTCTTTAAACTGGAGTTCAGAGCAGTCATAGTGCTCTCTTACATATAGTGCAACTCCTCCTTTTCTTCCCTGGATAGGGCCAAGGAGAAGGGGGACTCAGGGCTGGGAGTGGTGCGTGGTGCAGCTGGAAGTGCCACCTCAGGTCTCAGGACCTCGGCAACCTCGGGAGGTGGGTGGGGCCTGGGACAACAGGAGAAGCAGTAGCAGGGAGGGCAGTGGGAGCAGCGGGGACAGGGACAGGGACAGGAGCTGGGTGTGCCATCATTTCATATATGGTAGCACACATGTTTTGGCTCTGCTGCACCATCTGAGCCCATATTTGGGTCCCATCTAGACTGCAAGCCTCTTTCGAAAGAGCATCTAGACTACAACCGGTACTTTTGAAAAAGCAAGCCACTTTTTCAAAAGAGAGCACCGAGACAGTCTGGATGCTCGCTTTCGAAAAAGCACAGTTTGCAATACATAGTGCCTTTTTTTGAAAGAGCACTTTTGAAAAAAGGCGTTATTCCTCGTAAAACGAGGTTTTCCATAGTTAAAAAACCAGCCATGGTCTTTCGATTTACTTTCAAAAGAACATGGCAGCAGTTTAGATGCAGGGGAAGTTTTTTCAAAAAAAGGCCACTTTTTTGGAAAAAACCCTGTAGTCTAGACACACCCTGGCTACATCTACATTGGCAAGATTTTGCACAAATACTTTTAACGCAAGAGTTTTTGCATTAAAGTATTTGTGCAAGAGAGCGTCTACACTGGCATGTACTTCTGTGCAAGAGATGTGCTTTTGCGCAAAAGCATCCGTGCCGGTGTAGACGCTCTCTTGCGCAAGAAAGCTCCGATGGCCATTTTAGCCATCGAGATTTCTTGCACAAGAAATTCATGTTGCCTGTCTACACTGGCCTCTTGCGCAAGAACACTTCTTCAAGAGGGCTTATTCCTGAGCGGGCGCATCATAGTTCTTGCGCAAGAACTCGCGGCCAGTGTAGACAGGCGGCAAGTTTTTGCGCAAAATCTCGCAAATGTAGACACGGCCCCTGAGCGTCCTCCTGGTCCTTCTGGGCCAGGATCCGTTGCATGCCTTGGAGGATGACCACGTGCTGTCTCATCAGGTCCCCCTGGACCCTCCTGCACTTGTAGCTCCCCCAGGGTCAGGCGGCTGCCTCAGCTGGCGGTGATCGCCCATTAGTGATGCTAGTCCGGCTGTGGAGAATAAAGAGGAAGAGGCGGTCAGTCATCCATGCAGACACTGTCCCTGAGTCCGTGCCCTCCTCTGTGAGCTGAGAACAAGAGTCCTCAGGCTAGAGGGCAGGGATGTTCCAGGAGCAAGGCTATGTGTGGCCTGGACATTGGCCCTGCCTCACAGAGGCCCTGAGGTGCCCACGGGACCATGCTTCTTGCTCCCCCCCATCCTCATCCCACAGACAGGCAGGGCAAGGGAAGTGGTCGGCCACAGTGGGATGCCATGGGCAGGAGAGGGGCCTGGAGCAGTCTGCTCTTCCATGGGGGCTGCACGCACACCTGCCAGCGCTGTCCGTGGAAGTGGGTGGTGCCTCAAGTGTGCAGGCATTCCCGTGTGTCGTGTGCGGCACTCCTAAGTCTGTGTGCAGCCACGTGTGTGCCCTTGTCCCCAGCCTGCTTCCAGCAGTGGTTAGTGGTGGGAGGGCATCTCCCACAGGGGTCAGATGTGTGTGTGGCCTCCCCAGAGCCCGTGAACAGGACCCTGGGGACAGGGCCGGATGGAGGCATGGGTGAGCCGGGCAGCTGCCCAAGGCGCCAGCCGATGAGGGGCGCCTAATGGCAGCTGTAAGGGGTGCATGGCGTCCCTTACAGCTGCCATCAGGAGCCACGTGCCCGGATCCCGCAGCGCCGGCCCCGCGGCGCTGGCCAACAGCACCCTTCCACCCATGGCTGCGGGGCCCTGCACGGCCCAGCGTGCGTGCCAGCAGCGCTGGCCGGACCAGGCTGGGCAGCGCATGTGCTGTGCACCCTGGGGGTGGCCCCGGGCTGCGCGCCAGTGGCCGTGACCAGCTCGCGCATGCGCTGAGCGCCCTGGGGGGCAGGCCCACGCATGCACCCTGCAGGGCCTGGGGGTGGCGCCGCATGCCTGGGCCCAGGGTGCCAAAGGGCTCGGGCTGGCCCTGCCTGGAGGTGCTTTGGGGCTGCCTCCTGGGGCTGCATGTTGCAGACTGGCACTGCATGTAGTTCCACATGCACGGAGTGTAGCACAATATCCAGGCCAAGATGACCAAGCGACGATTGCATCCCATCCCCTCTGCGCCCGCCTTCCCTGCCCTGTGTGTGTGAAAAACAGAGCACTCACCTGATGATTCCTCCCCGTCCTCAGAGAATGCGTGTAAGACATCCAGGCCCTGGGGTACGGGCTTGAGGGTGAGGGTGACTGTGCTGGCTGTCTCCTCCTCCTCCTCCAGCTCGTCGTCGGATTCTTCCTCCTCCTGGCCTGGGAGCCCTGGGTTGGCAAAGATGAGCATCTCCAGCCCCAAGTCCACCACCAGGGGGGAGGAAGGGGCTGAACCACCCCCCAGGATGTGGTGGAGCTCAGCGTAGTAGGGCTAGGAGTGGGGTCCTGCCCCAGAGAGAGAGCTGTGCTCCCTTGCCCTCGCATAGCCCTGGCAGAGCTCCTTCACTTTGCTCCATACTTGTATGAGGTTCTGGAAGTGGTGGCCTCTTGTGGCCCGAGCCTCGGCCATCCGACCGTATATGTCGGCGTTGTGCCACTGGGAGCCGAGATCCTGCAGGGTCTCCTGCTCACCCCACACCTACAGGAAGGCCAGGATCTCTGCCCCGGACCACTATGGCACAAACCTCTTCGGGCCTCTGGCTGAGTCCTGGGAGCCCTGGTCATGCTCCCTGTGAGGGCCAGAGAGGTCTCAGGAGGCTTGTGGCTGGGCCATGGGTCCCAATTAGTGTGGCAGTCACAGCCACGCAGTGAGGTGCAGCTCTCTGGGCCAGCCCCCTGCCACAAGTGTTGTCCCAGGTGCCTGCAGCTTTAAGAGCTGGCCGGAGACAGGGACTATAGAGTTCTGATTAGTTTGGACGGAGTGGCCACCAGGGCACCTGTGCTATTTCCTGGAGGCCTCTTCTTTCAAAAGAACTCCCTCTTCTGCTCTTTCAGACAAAGACGTCTTCCTCGTGAAAGAACCCCTTGGTTCTTTCAACTTTTTGTCAAAAGAATGCAATAGCAGTATGGACGCAAGTATTTTTTTCTGGACTAACGGCAGTTATAATGGAAAAACACTGCAGTGTAGACATACCCTAAGAGCCGAAATACCTCTGAGGTTCTGGGCATAAGGCCCTTAGACTTGGTGTCTGCCCTTTAGGTCTGAATAGGGTTTCCTGCCCCGCAGGTATACTAAGAAAGACATGACACTCCCTCACTCCCACCTAATTCTCCACTTGAGTCATTTTCTCCTGTTTTTTGTCTTGTTGCTGAAACTTTCAATTTTCTCTTTTTTTAAAAAAAAATATTGTTTTGAGTTTCCCCTGCCACTCTTTTGTGCTACTGTTCTGTCACCTGACGTGGCTACCATTGCATTGAGTCAGCTTAGGGTTATCATCTTTCCTGACCAGAGGGATGGGACACCATTGCTGTAAATGGCGTCCAGTCCATCCAGTTGGGAAAAATGGTAAGCCTAATTGTCAGCTCTTCCTAGTCTTGCCTGTGTACAAGAGATGCTTCATTAAATGATGCAACACAGGAGGCAGTTTGTATTGGCCCATGAGAGACACGGTTATATAGGCCTCTCCGAGCTGTCCAGGCCCCACAGTGGATGCCTCAACCATCAGATGGATGTGACCCATGGTGCCCAGGTAATTATCTGGGAAAATCTAGCACAGGGCAGTCAGAGGGGGTCATGCCCCCAAGCACACACCACAGTGGTGGGACCTGGAACAACCAACAGCCTACTGTGCTCCACCATCTCCCAGCTGGGTTGCTCTACTTCACTATGGTGGTGGCCGGGAAGCAGAGTGTCCTGGCCCTAGTCTCAGTACCCAGTGGGGTGAAGCAGGAGTGGGATTTGGGGGAAGGGATAGAGAGGGCTTGGGGCTCTCAAGTTTTCCAATAAGGGCTGCTGCTAATGCAGCAGCAGCCAGAGCCCAAGACCCTATAAATTGCTGCTGGAGCACCACGCACTTTGGGTAGCTCGGAGGAAGGAAGTGCCACACCCCTTATGCGCGAAGCCATGTCCCTTCACCTCACCCGGGGTCCACAAAGGACATCATATGCAGAGACACAACTGGTTTTAATGAAGGAACAAGCCATGAACAGGAATTAATGACAATATTGGACTGCTCTCTGTAACAGAGCAGCATTCACCTCTCTTGAGTACCCCTTCTGGCTATGCACATGTGCCTGCACTCTCTTGTCTGACTTCGGTGACACAGTCTCTGGCCGAGTCTCACTCATTGTGTGTGCTCATCAAAACCCCTTCCAGGGTACACATCTAATCGGAGCCTATCTTGGTTAGCTCTCTTATGTCCTTTCAAGTTTGTTCCCCACTCAAAGAGAGTGGTGTCCCCAGAGCTACCCCACCAAAATACAGCATTTTTGCCCTTACCTCAGGGCTTTATTTCAAAGTCCCATCACAGTCCAGCACTCGCCAATAGCTCTTCACAAGAGCTGTGTCCAGACTCAGGGGTTTTTTCGAAAAAAGTAGCCTTTTTTCGAAAGAACTTCCCCTGCGTCCAGACTCAAGCCGCGTTCTTTCGAAAGTAAATCGAAAGAACGCGGCTTTTCTTTCGACGGCGGTACACCTAATTCTACGAGGAAGAACGCCTTTTTCGAGGGAGATCCGTCGAAAGTAAGTGAGTGTGGACGGGGGGAGCCCTTTTTTTCGAAAGTATTGGCCTCCAGGAAGAAGCCCTGGTGGACAATCTGGGCCATGGGTTGCATGTCTGTGGTTCCTGGCTGCAGCCATTCCTTAAAGGGACAGGCACCTCACAGCCACTTGTTGCAGAGAAGGAGCCAGAGCACACGGCTACTTTGCTGCAGCATGTCCCAGCCCCAAGAGCGTCCTGGCCCTTCCAGAGAGCCTTCTGGGGACCCAGCCAAGGGCTCCAAGCGCCGGGCACCATCCTGGTCTGGCGCAGAGATCAAGAGCCTGCTGGAGCTCTGGGGAGAGGAGGAGGCCTTACAGGCCCTCAAAAGCCGGCGGCAAAACGCAGATATTTATGGCCGCGTGGCTGAAGCCCTGGCCCAGAAGGGCCACTACCCCCGCACCCAGGACCAGGTGCGGTCCAAAGTAAAAGAGCTGCGCCAGGGGTACGTCAAAGCCAGGGAGGAGAACTCCCGTTCTGGGGCAGCCCCCCACTACTGCCCCTACTACCCCGAGCTGAACCAGATCCTGGGTGGCAGTGGAGAAGCACGCACACCACGGCGGTTCGTACAGTCTGGATTGGCAGACCCCATGGTGGACGCTCCTGAGCAGGACCCAGAGCAGTCTGGAGACGGGGACATGGTCCCAGAGGAGGAGGACAGTGAGGAGACGGCGACCCTCACCCTGGAGCCAGTCACCCAGACCCCAGAGGCCTCCCAGGCATCATCTGGCGCAGGAGAGGAAGCAGCAGGTGAGTGCAGTGAGGTTGTGTCACACCCGGGGGGGGAGGGGGAGGTAGGTGGGTGGGTGCACAGTGGGTGATGCACAAGGGAAACCTGTCATGCTCAGGCTGATGCGCAGGTCACACACACACACACAGTGTAACCTTCAGAATGTCTGATTCCCCTGTCTCAAGGGAGAGGGCATGCCTTTTTGGACAGCTGTTGCACACATGACTGAATGTAGCCGTGTTACTCTGATCTGAGGAAGTGGGTCTGGCCCACGAAAGCTCATCCCCTAATAAACCATCCTGTTAGTATTTTAAGTGCTACAGAGTCCAGTTTTTAGGACTGATTGTGTGTTCTTCTTTTCCTCCACAGCCGGACCAGCCGTGGAAGAGCACCCCAGCCCCACCTCCATCTCCATCTCGGGGACATGGGAGCCGCAGACACAGGCGTGTCTATGCGGACATCCTCAGGCAGCACGTGGAGGCCGTGCAGGAGCTGAACTCCATCCTCAGAGAGAGGGCGGAGGCAGAGGATCGCTGGCGTGACCGGCTCATGGACGAGCTGGTCCTGCAGCGCACGTCCCTGTGTGCCACTCTCAGGGAGGTCTGCGGCTTGCCTGCTCCTGTGCCTGGTCCTGCTCCTCCAGCACCCCATGACCCCACCCCACCAAACCCCCCTTCCACAACAGCATCCCTTTCCCTCCTTGGACCTCCCTCTCCCCCAGCCCCTCCAGTTCCCCAGCCCCTCTCTCCCCCTGGCCCTCCTCTCCCCCAGGCTTCCACGTCCCAAGAGCACCCCAGCCAGCCAACCGACAGGTGCACCACCCGATCCCGTAGCCGTGGAGCACCCCAAACACGAGGCCCAGGCAGGAGAGGGAAATCTGGCAAGCACCGTGCAACCTGATCCCCTTCCCCCCTCCAGGTTTCCAGTCCCCTTCCCCCTCCAGGTTTCCAGTCCGCTTCCCCCCTCCAGGTTTCAAGCACCCCCATCACCCCAGTTAAAGCACAAACAAAGGGTTCAACAAAATGTTTCTTTATTGTAAATAGTGTTTTCAACAACAAAAATGAAAAAAAAATGTGTTATGTTTGCTACATTTATACTATTGTTTGAGAGTATGTACAAACATTAAACATAACATTTTATTTTGCAACACACCCTGGTGTTACTGATGTGTCCAAACAGGGTCAGGAGATGGGTTGTGGAGGGAAGCTTCTATTGGGCCAGGGCCCAGTCCCCAGGCAGAAGCCCCTAAGTAGAGTCAGTGGCCTCCACTGGAGAATTGCTCCCGGAGGGCCTCCCGGATGCCAACAGCAGACCGGTGAGCCTGGCGGATGGCAGCTGTCCGGGGCTGGGCAAAGTGCCTCTCCTGGCCATCAGCACCTCTACCCCACCCTGGTAGGAAGGCATCCCCTTTCCTCTCCACCAGGTTATGGAGAACGCAACACGCGGCCACCACCTCAGGGATGTTGCTCTCCCCCATGTCGAGGCGTGTGAGCAAGCACCGGAATCTGCCTTTTAAACGTCCGAACGCACATTCCACCTGGTTGCGAACCCGGTTAAGGTGAGCATTAAACTGCTCCTTGCTCGCATCCAGGTGGCCGGTGTAGGGCTTCATCAGCCACGGCATCAGGGGATAGGCGGCATCAGCCACTATGCACACCGGCATGTGCACATCCCCAACCGCAAACTCACGATGCGGGAAAAATGTTCCTGCCTGAAGCCTCCGGTAGAGGTACGAGTTCCTGAAGATGCGGGCATCGTGTGCCCGCCCTGACCACCCAACACAAATGTCCGAAAACTGGCCACGATGGTCGACCAGGGCCTGGAGGACCATAGAAAAGTAGCCCTTTCTGTTGATGAATTGGGCTGCTCGATGGGGCGGTGCACGGATTGCAATGTGTGTCCCATCGAGCGCTCCTCCGCAATTCGGGAAGCCGAGGGCAGCAAAGCCGGCCATGACGCTGTCCAGATCTGGTAGACAGATGAGCCTGTTGAGCAGCTCTGAATTGATGGCCCTCACCACCTGCAGAACGAGACAGACAACAAAATGTTAGAAGGGGTGCCTTATCTCTTAGGAGGAGAACCCACCGCCCACCTTCCCTCTCAAACACCCCGGGAATCCCCTCCTCAGAACCCCCCCCCCCCCAACAATTCAGGGTGAGTGGAGGAGCTCCCTCCCACTCCCACTCCACTTGGCCCTTCCTGACAGTCTCCCTTCCCCCCACCCCAAACTGTGACTGTCCCCAGACAATGACTTACCTCCATCAGGATGGATCCTACGGTAGACCTGCCC
This sequence comes from Pelodiscus sinensis, assembly GCF_052426305.1. Lineage (NCBI taxonomy): Eukaryota > Metazoa > Chordata > Testudines > Trionychidae > Pelodiscus > Pelodiscus sinensis. The sequence goes on along the minus strand of NC_143069.1, from coordinate 16,205,499 downwards.
ACGCCAAATTGGTGTCCCACGGAGCGGTAGCTGTCGGGGTTTGCCAGCTTCCAGAGGGCAATGGCGATCCTCTTTTCCAGGGGGATGGCGGGCCGCAGGTGGGTGTCTTGCCGTTGCAGAGCAGGGGCGAGCCAGGTACACAGCTCCTGGAAAGTGGTCTTTCGCATCCGGAAGTTGCGTAGCCAGTCTCGGTCATCCCAGATCTCCATCACGAGCCGGTCCCACCAGTCAGAGCTGGTGTCAAACCTCCAAACACGCCTGTCCACGAAAAAGTTTGGAGGCAAGGGCAGTGCGGCTGCTTGACGGAGGAGCCCCTCGTACCTCTGGTCTGGGTCCAGCTCGGGAAGTAGCCTCATGACAGTGTCATGCAGATGCAGCAACAGCTGCAGTATGGTGGTGTGGGGCCATCGCCTGCCCAGGGGCAGCTCTGGCTCCATGCCAAAAAAAAGGGTCTCAAAGCGAAAAACCTCAAAAGAAAAAAGCTGCTGGGGTGTCCCAGGAAGCTGAGCACTCCAAAGCAGCACTGCAATGCCTTGCTTACTTCCTCGAGGGACAGCAAAGGCAGCTGCAGGAGCAGAGCAACGGGTGTTCAGGAGTGTCCCTCTCACCACGCGTCTCTGCAAAGGGCAGGCAGGCAGCACCCGGAAGGAAATGCTGCCCCCATGCCCTGGCAGAAGCAGTTCCGGGTGGCTTTCAATTTCGAAAGAGCGTCCAGCAGTCTGGATGCTCTTTTTTGAAAAAGCGGATCGATTTTTCGATCCGCGTATTGTAGTCTAGACGCGCTCTTTCGAAAGAAGCCTGCAGTCTAGACATAGCCAAGGAGCTGTCTGCAGTGCTGCCACTCTCTCAGGCAGCCTGTCTCCTGGTTCTGCATACCTTGTGGCCTCCAGAGACACTGACTGATACTGGTCTTTCCGCTGCTTTTATAGGACTTTCCTGGCCCTGATTGGTTGCTTCTCCCACAGCCACTCCAGTCTGTCTGGAGGACTTTTCTATTGTGTCTCTAGGGTATGGTCAGACCATAGGGCCTCCAGGAGGGGATCCCAAGGCCAGGTCAATTGCATCACGTTCCCTTTGTCTGTAAAAATGTTTATGGATGAAAAGAATCATAGAATCGTAGAATACTAGGACTGGAAGGGACCGCGAGAGGTCATCGAATCCAGGCCCCTACCCTCATGGAAAGACCAAATACTGTCTAGACCATCCCTGATAGACATTCATTTAACCTACTTTTAAATATCTCCAGAGATGGGGATTCCACAACCTCCCTGGGCAATTTCTTCCAGGCTGTGTCTAGACTGCATCCTTTTTCTGTAAAAGGGATGCAAATTAGACACATCGCAATTGCAAATGAAGCGAGGATTTAAATACCCCCGCTTCATTTGCATAAACATGGCTGCCGCTTTTTTCTGGCTCGGAGCTTTGCCGGAAAAAGCGCCAGTCTAGACAGGGATCTTTCGGAAAATAAAGCCTTTTCCGAAAGATCCCTTATTCCTTTCTTTAAGAGGTATAAGGGATCTTTTGGAAAAGGCTTTATTTTCCGAAAGATCCGCGTCTAGACTGGCAATTGCGATGTGTCTAATTTGCATCCCTTTTACGGAAAAAGGATGCATTCTAGACACAGCCCTAGTGTTTGACTACCCTGATAGTTAGGAACTTTTTCCTAATGTCCAACCTAAATCTCCCTTGCTGCAGTTTAAGCCCATTGCTTCTTGTTCTATCCTCAGAGGCCAAGATGAACAAGTTTTCTCCCTTCTCCTTATGACACCCTTTTAGATACCTGAAAACGGCTATCATGTTCCCCCTCAGTCTTCTCTTTTCTAAACTAAACAAACCCAATTCTTTCAGCTTTCCTTCATAGGTCATGTTCTCTAGACCTTTAATCATTCTTGTTGCTCTTCTCTGGACCCTCTCCAGTTTCTCCACATCTTTCTTGAAATGTGGTGCCCAGAACTGGACACAATACTCCAACTGAGGCCTAACCAGCGCAGAGTAGAGTGGAAGAATGACTTCTCATGTCTTGCTGACAACAAGCAGTATAAGAACCTCTATAGAGTAGTGCAGGAAAAAAGAGCCTCTTCCCAGGATTATCCCTGTCCCTGTCCCTACAGATAGAATCATAGAGTCATGCGGAGTATAATTTGATGTATTTCTACAACAGGGAATATAAATAACAAACCCACACCACTAGGTGGAGGCAGATATTTTGAGGAGTTTGTGAGAAAACTTTCAAAAAAGAGAAGTAATATTGGAATTCTGCTTTAAGTCATTTGGCTCACATCTCAGCAGAGTGATCTGTACAATGCTGGATCTTTAATTTTTTTCCATGAAAGAACCTGGTTAAAATCTTTTAAATAAATCAGGTTATTTCCACTCTCCTATTTGTCTGTGCTCTAATAGGGATAGAAAAAATATAATTATTGGCTAATAATGGCTTATATTTGAATCAGAGAGTTAGTAAAATTATTTAAAAAGGAAAATCTCTCTAGAAATGCATATTGTTGTTGCATCAAATTCTGCCGTCCTTGCTCAGATCCTCCCAGGTATTGAGATTCCTGGCTCCCATTGGTTTCAATGGAAATTAGTCTAAATACCTTTGAAGATCTGGGCCTCATACCCTACTCTGACAAAACTTAGGTTGAATTAGAGTCAGTCAAACGCTGAGCGGGATTAAGGTGTGCATCTTACTGCACATTGTACAAAAGCTTCTTGCTATCAGTCTATTTTTTGCAGTACAGCTGCTCCCCGAGTTGCAAATGGTCGAGTTACGACCGTTCGCACTTACGACCAAAGCTCCCATGGAGCAGTCGTAAAGGCGGTCCCCGTGTTACGAATGTGACCTGCGCTTACAAACAGCGCGGTCACGTGTAACTCAATGGGGTCCAAGTTACAAACTGATCGAGTTACAGCCAAGTGTTTGGTCTGTAAGTCGGAGAGAGGCTGTAATGTTTTTTCTGTATTCACCAGTTTTGTTTTCTTGCCTCCTTGGACATGTTGGACTTTGTACATAATGGTGAATAAATGGTATATTTATCATCCTCTCTGACTGTAATGTGTTTTGAGTGATGGCAAATTGTCAAGCCATATTCAGTACAGGCTGATCAATTGATACCTATTAGTGAGATAAGCATGTGAATTGTAAGCCCAGGACTTGCTAAGGGCAGGATCCCACTACTACTTGCTGCAGGACAGTGTGCGTTGCTGCAGAACTCTTAGTTGTGTATGTGCACATGACTTGTTTTTGTAAAAATCTGGCCCTGGGGCAAATAAACTAACATTCAACCAACGATTCAGCTTTTTATCTTGTAAAATACAACCAACTGATAAGTAAAATACAACCAAGTAATAAGTAAAGTTTCCTTTTGAGGATATACTATTGCACCAAGATCGGAATGAAGGTTATATGCTAACTTATGAGTTCCCTGACGTCTGCACGGTGTTTGTGATGACTTTGCTACACACATTGGTGTCCTTAATCTGTTCTGTGGTCCTGGGGTTATTTGTCACATGCACAAACATTATTCCTATTGCTGATCCACCCATAGTGGACTGATATTGGATGCCTTGCTCTCATGTGAACAGATACAACGAACAAGCATTGTTACAGTTACCTGTACATGATGCTGTGTTTTTGAAAGGCCTGAACTTATGGAGCAGGCGTAGACAGTGAGGGATGCATAAAACTAGCAGAGACAGGAAGTCTCTCTGTGATGACCATGCCCTTAGCTTCTTGTGGAAGTGACCTCCTGTGCATGTATTAAATATGGAGTACTCTTGAACTGTACTGCTGTACACTTTCTATCTAGCGCAGTTGTATAAGACCCCAGTTTGCACAATGGTATGGAACTGGGGCTTAGCCACAACAGACCCTGAATCAGGGAGAAAGTTTCCTAAATATGTAGTATTATTACACTAGTTTCATGTTGGTACCTGGTCAAAGTAGGCTTATCTTCTTGCTTAATTATCTTCTCTGTTGTGCTGTGAATAAATATTACTTAATGACAGTTAAGGACCATCTTATTCTGAGTTTGTACAGGTCGTAAGGCAATGAGATTCTGGCCTATGACTGGGAGTATGAGGCAGTACCGCAATACAAATAATCACATGCTGATCTACAGAAATATTTTTCTGCCTTGGACATCCCCACTAGCTTGAGAGATCCAGATGTATCAGTTAGTGAAAATGGAAGCATGTGAACTTGACAGCTTCAGTTTCAGTCCCCTTGTTTCCTGCACTGAGTGTTTTTTCTGCTTTTTACACTAAATGGTAAGCATGTCCACATAATAGTGTGATGAAGATGGATGGATGGGAGGTTTTGACTTCCTTAGTCATGGCGTACTGTTGCAGGAAGGAGGTTTGCTGGGAAGAGATGGGGTCGATCTGACCACAAAAGGGAAGGACATCTTAATGCAGTGACTCACCAATCTTATTAGAAGGGCTTTAAACTAAGTTGAGTAGGGGCAGGTGACAAAAGGCAACTAGGTTCAAAAGGTATCTTTAATAGAGGACTAGTTCTTTGGGGAGAATCAGATATGGAAAATTAGAGTAGAATTACAGGAGCAACAAGAGGGAAATCCCTGGGGGGAATTTGATCAATCCCTTAGATCAGTGTTTCTCAAAGTGATCCGTGAAACCACTTTGAGAAAGTTGCTAACTGGCCGCGCCGGTGTGTTTATTTATGTTGGAAATAAGCCAGGACACTCTGGATGCAGGTGAAAACAAGCAGAGGATTTATTATACATCAGCTGATGGAGTGACACGCAGGGGTTACCCTGGTGAACACTGGTTAATTAACACAATACAATAGATTATATAGTCAGCAGGAGGACGGAGGAAAAATGATTTGATAGGTCTAGCAGCAAGACGAAATGAGCACATAAGCCAATAGAACTACTCAAGATTACATAATATCTCCGCCCATTGCAAAGTAACAGCTCGTTAATTAATATACAGGTGGTTATTGTTCAAATGCCAAAACATGTCAGCAAAACAGTAATAACATTTTAGTCTCCATAGATGATGATGTTGCTATAGGAGGCGGGTATGGCCTTGATGTGGTGCAGCACTTGGTTCTCAGGCTTATTATCTAGGAGTGAAGCAAGACAGTTTAAGCAAATTTTATGAATGTTATCTCAAGCAAAATGTGTTACGTTACCAACTGAGACCCAGTTCGAGTGTTTTAGAACGTGGTTGCTATGGTGCCCAGGGTCTTTCACTGTCTGCAGTTCTTATCCTGACTGTGGTGTTCCCAGGCCTTAATCCTAGAATGGAGTTATGCTGTTTAGAGGCCTACTAGCACATTTAGGGCTGCCTCAGTTTACCCTACAATTTACCAGCACTGAGGCCACGGAGCCTTGCAGGTCCCTTTGGCTCTGGTTAGCCAGTCATAGCAAAAGGAGCTGTGGCTGCTGCTTCCCATGGCTCCCTTTGGCTGCAAACAGCAAATCGGATCCAATGGGAGCCACGAGGCTTTGTGGCTGCGGCACCAGTAAATAAACACACCAGTGTAGCCAGTTAGCAGTTTTCTCAAAGTGGTTTCATGGACCATTTTGAGTGTCACTGCTTTAGACGTCTACTCACAAATTCAAGGAATAACAGGAATAAGCAGTCAGAATTGGGAGTACTAATAGACAAGTCATAACTGAGCTTAAGTGGCATCTCAGATACTTGATGGGATAAATCTCATAACTGCAGTATTGGCATAGAGGGGTACATCTTGTTCAGGAAGAGCATGTAGGAATAAAAGGGAGGTGGTGTTGTATTGTACACTTGTTCTGAGTTCCAGAAAGAGGCAAGAGGCAGACCAGCTGAAAGTCTCTGGGTAAAGACGAAGTGGGGAAAACACATCCAAACCAGGAGGAGGAGGGAGATGAGGCATTTCTAGAACAAATAAAACAAATATCCAGACCCTTATAGTAATGAGGGACTTTACCTACCTAGGCATCAGTGGGAAAAGTAATATGATAAAACACAAAATAGCCAATAAGTTCTTGGAATGTCATGGGGACAATGCTTTGTTTCAGAAACTGAAGGAAGTAACCCAGGGCATAGGCATTTAAGAATTGATTCTGACCAACAGGGAGGAGATGGTTGTGAACCTGTAGGTAGAGGCCTATTTGGGAGAAAGTGATTATGAATAAGGCTGTGAATCATTCATGGAGGTCACAGAAATCATGAAACAAAAAATAGGACTATGTAGCACTTTAAAGACTAACAAGATGGTTTATTAGGTGATGAGCTTCCGTGGGCCAGACCCACTTCCTCAGATCAAATAGTGGAAGAAAATTGACACAACCATATATACCAAAGGATACCATCAAAAAAATGAACACATATGAAAAGGACAAATCAAATTTCATGTGTTCATTTTTTTGATTGTATCCCTTTGGTATATACGGTTGTGCCAATTTTCTTCCACTATTTGATCTGAGGAAGTGGGTCTGGCCCACGAAAGCTCATCACCTAATAAACCATCTTGTTAGTCTTTAAAGTTCTACATAGTCCTGGTTTTTGTTTCAGCTACACGAGACTAACACGGCTACATTTCTATCACAGAAATCATGGATTCTGTGACTTTCTGGGACCTTTGTGACTTCCACAGTAGTTGGCGTGGTACATCTCAGGGCATCCCTGGGGCCAGATGCTGTGCTGGAGCATTGGTTGGAGAGCAGTCAGGGTACCCTGGGCAGTTCACCCACCGGGAGTGGAAGTAGTAGTGGCACCCTAGCCTGCTCTCAGAGCGGTGGAGTCTGCTGGAGTGCTGCCTTTCCCCAGCACCTAAAATTTATTTAGGGCAATTTTTAGTAAAAGTCATAGACAGGTGACAGGTCATCTTAACCATAGTTCTCTCCAGCAAAGTGACAGAGTCCCTGTGTGCCTACCTGGTCATCAACAGTTTATGGAATTTGCTTTGGTCACAAGGATGTCACAATAGTGCTTGTGTAAGTTTAACTGGAAGTTCTGGTTGACAGACTGAGAGGCCATCTATCTCTCAGTACTGGAGCTAGTTGGAGAAAGGATTGAGAGAAGGTGTTGAGGAAAGACTAAACCATGAATACATTTGTGAGTGAACAGGAGGTAATTGATAGAGGTAAGGGTCACTATTGTATTTTTTATATCCAACCTGTAGCCACACATACACATTCAAGAGCATGGGTGCATAGAAACGTGTAATATTCTCCATTTCTATGACCAGATCATTAGCTGCTGTAAATCCAGTGAGCCTCTACTGACTTCCCTTTTAATTGACTTGAGTTGAAGGACTGGCCTACAGCCTCTGAACCTGGAAACTTTCCTGACAACCTGTGTCACTATTGGATCTTATGGGGAAGGTCTTCTTTCCTTTCTCCAGTTGTTTTATGTTGTTAATATGGGTCCTTATTTTATGACTTCTGCATCCTTGGAGCCAAAATCCAGTGGTGCAAAGCATCAGAGATGGGAGAAATTAGAAGAGAAAACACAGAAGGACTTCTCTTCTAGCTGACTGTGTCTAGACTACAAAGTTCTATCACTTTTCTTTTGAAAGAGGCTTTTCTGACAGTTGGCCCGTCTACACTGGGCCAAATGTCAGAAAAAAAAGCCTCTTTCAGAACATCCCTTCTTCCTCGTAGAACGAGGTTTACTGAGATGCTGAAAAAACATGTCTGCTTTTCCAATATTTTTTTGGAAAAGCAGACGCATTCCTTGGACGTGGCAGAGCTTTTCTGGGATATCTCTGGTATCCTGGAAAAACTCTGCAGTCTAGATGTACCTGCTGTCTACTTAAGATATTAAGTGGATAGCTAGCATATTAAATGGAGGATAACAAAGCGTTTCTTAGCAACACTAGTGCTCTTAATCCTTCACCATTACTATTGCAACTGTATGGGCAATGTAAGTTACAGTTCTGATTCCATCTGCATCTGGGTGTTGGAATCGAAGGGTAAGGATGGGTAATCGCCTAATCTTGAGCAATCTTTCATGGGAAGGGTAAATTCTGATCAATTCCTCCTCCATGCCTTGGAATGCTGTTACAATGGAGACAGATAAATATGGCATTTCAGATTTCTTGTTAAATATTAAGTCTCTAGGAGAATTTCTGCTGAGAGACACATGGGAGATAAAATCCTGATTTTATTAATACATCAACTATTTCACAGTTTCATAGAGTTTAAGGCTGGTAGGTCATTAGATCATGTACTTTAATCTTCTGTATGTCACAAACCATTACGTTTCACCTAGCAACCCTATGCTGAAACCAAAACTTGTCTTGGACTAAAAATTGTCACTCTTGAAGGGTATGTCAACACAGCAGTGTTAATTTGGAATAACTGATGTTATTGCAAAATAACATAGTCCGCATCTACACAGCAAGCCATTATTTCAACATAATGTCAAATAATGTCAAGCTGGAGGACTTCTTTCTCCGACTCCTATAACCCACATTTTATGGGGAGTAAGGGAAGTAGGAGGAAGAGTGCTCTTTCCCCGACTTCCTGCTGTGTAGACAGCGCCAAAAGCCGAAATAAACTATTTCAACTTAAGCTGCACAATTGATAGCTCAAGTTGTGTAGCTTATTTCTGCTTTAGCCCTGCTGTGTAGATGTGCCCAAGGCCTAGGAGACCAAGATGCTGTGTGCTGCAGACAGAGGATAGGAGAAACTGAAATGCTACCAATGCCTGAGGCCTTTGCAATGGTAGAGAAATGATTAGGTCAGAAATGCCCTGATGATCCTGGTGGTTGATCAGTGCCCCATACTCCCGAAGAAGACAAATTCCCAACCTCCCAAACAATAATCCCTGCTAGTCTGATCCAGGGAAAATTCCTCCCCACCCTCAAATCTGGAGATCAATTGCATCCTGACCAATGTTCTCTCCAATTCTACGTGTAGAATACATTTGATGTGCATTGAGGCATGTACGGATGTGTACAACCATTAGAAACACATGTCTGCCACCCAAGTGCTCAGTTTACAGGTAACACTGATCCTGACTATGTGAGCAAGACTTACCAAGACTTAATCTCTGAGGCTTCACATAAAGGTATGGGGCAATCACCCTACCCATGGAAAACACCTAGCTAGATAATTTCATGGAGGTTAGGTCCATAAAAGGCTATTAGCCAGGGGATAAAATGGTGTCCTTGGCCTGTGTTTGTCAGAGGCTGGAGAGGGATGGCAGGAGATAAATCGCTTGATAATTGTCTTCTGTCCACCCTCTCTGGGGCACCTGGTGCTGGCCACTGTCGGCAGACAGGATACTGGGCTAGATGGACCTTTGGTCTGACCCAGTACGGCCGTTCTTATGTTCTTAAGTTGTGCATTGGGGGAAAATCTTTTAGGGTCTCTAGAGGCAACTGGACAAATACCTATTCCATGTGTCTTCTCTGCAAGTATTTAAATTACCATAAAATAAAACTGAAGCCTTTTTTCAAAACAGAGTGCATAAAGTTTGACTTCTAAATTCATACAGTGGGGTCTTTAAAAAGTGGCTTGATTTTCAAGAGATACTGAACCCCTAGAAGTTCTTTGCACCATCCATAGGTAATTCTGGGTGCTCAGCACTTTTGGAAATGACACCCTGACTAAGCAAAACACTTCAGCATGTGTTTAACTTTAGATTTATTTGTTGGCATTGAGTTAGGCATGTGATTAATTTGTTGAATCAGGATGTAGGCGTGTTAATATGGATTGAGGAGTTTTAGTTTAGGCACCCAGTTTTAAAAATCTTGGCTATAAATTATTCTGTGTGCTATCAAAATGCCTAAATTAATAGTAAAGGTGGAAAAGATTATTTTATGTGGGGATCTTATTTAAAAGGAGCAGCTTTTCCTTATTATAATCCGTCCTCCCACAATAGCTCTGCAAACAGACATGGTCACCATGAGGGAAGAAAAGGATTTGCATGATTCCCAGGTCCACTTATCACCATGTCTGGTCTCCTACAGAGTCTTTACTAGATAGTGAATTAAAGACACAAGCCCTGAATCCCAACATCAATGATAACCAGCAGAATCCTTTCCTTTAATTTCAGCTGTTTACAGCGAGGTTGTTTTCCTCCTGGACCATATGGACGATCAAGATAAGGCCTCTATTGCCCTTCAGATTGTCAAGATAGCTGAGACCAAACTGGCTGTCGTTGTGACTGTTCTGCTAGAAAAACTTCAGCAGGATGAGGTAGGGCAGTTTCATCAAATCACATCTGTTTTCCATGTTTCCACTCCAAATTCTGTTTGACTTCATGGAAGTAATTCAATACAGAACTTGGCTCAGCCCACCTTCAGTGTAAGCAGTATTTACCCTTCTGTCTTCATGCAAAACTCATCATGCAAAATTCTGTTACAGATCAGGATGATATTATAAAGAGACACTCAGAGGAGCACTGTCCTTTTGTACACACTGGAGTACATGGGCTGTAGATTATAAAAGTGCACTGTAGGGGTATCTATAATCTCTTATAGCAGTAGTTTGTCCTCCTTTAGCATCTTCATCCAAAAACCTCAAAGCACTTACCTACTTACTCATGAATTAGGTTTTACAGCACCTTTGGGAGAGTGATAAACATCCCCATTTACTGATGGGCTGTGTCATGGGGAATTAAATAACTTGCTCAACACCACATAGTGAGTTAGTAGAAGAATGGTGAATAAAACCCATGTGAACTGACTCTCTGCTCTAAACCCAAGACAACACTTCTTAATTATAATGACATATGATTGGGATATAGCTCTGAAGGGTTCTTAAATAATCCAACCCCCTTTTTCTTTTATTAATACTCGCATCCAGCAATGTCCATTTCTCTATTAAGGGTCAACACAGAAGGCATTTTAGTTTCAAGTACCAGGAAGCCAAGACAAGCAGTTCATTTCTGGCTCGCTTGAATAGTGTGGGGCGCTTGTATTCATAAGTTATCAATTATGATTTTCAATTAAAAATCCTCCTTACATTTAAAAATGAATGGAAAGAGGCAGAGCCTCTCCCCACTAGAGCAGTAATAATAGCAGTTTGCAGCAGCATCCTTTAAAAGCACAACCACTGGAATGTGTAGCCAACCATTGGCTTTGAACATTCCAAAGTGCTTTATGACCTTAGCAGGCAGTTCACACCTTCAGCTGCCTGAATTCAGAGTTATAGACTCACAGGAGACAGATGTGAAAGGCTTGTTGGATCATCCAATTTCCCAGCAGTGCCTTTTTCATTTTTTTGGGCCAAACCAATTTTAAAAGCTCCTAGTGACTGGGTTTCCACCACTTTCCAATGAAGACGATGTAATAACCTGATAGATGTCTTATAGCTGGGGCATTTTTCCTGATGTTAAAGTCTAAATTTTAGGTCTCTGATACTGCCCCCTGCTGTGCAATGTACGTGCTGCAGGGTAAGAAACACTGACTCCTAAGCATCCTCACTCCACAGTGCATGCTATGCAGCAAGGAGGTGGTGGCTGGCTGGAGTAGGCAGTCACGGTTGTGCTGACTCTGTGGAGGAGAGCTGACCTGATCTGAGCCCAGGGGAGTCCAGTTGTTTTCCCACTGTGATGTGATACGATTTATTTTAGATCCAAGAGAAACCAGGACACTCCAGGGATACTTAACCACTTTCTTATTTATTGCAAGCTTTAAGCAGTTATGACAGTTGTTTAAGTTTTACAAGCCTTAAAAACAATTACTACACAATTTAAACCTTAAATGCCATACATTCTAAAGCAAGAATATAGTGCAAAGCAATGCAAAAGCAATTAATAAAAGAGCTACTATAATACAATAATAAAGACTAGTTCACTTACACTTCACCCGTATGCTACCTACAGTAGCAGGCAAGAGGTCAGGGTTCCTTTTCTTCCCATGCATTGGAACACCATGCACTGGATCACCGGTGTGAAGGGCCTATTTACTTCTAGTTACATCGAGCAGTACCTGTGGGTCAATCCTGCTCATTCCCTCCCACGGATTGTTCTTACTAAGCCCATTTTATAGCAAAGCGAGACTTGGTTGTTCTAATAATATTTACCAATTGATTACGTATTGTGTAGGATATGGAACATGCCCAATACCCTATCTGGAGTACATCCTGTCACTCAGGATGTTGCTGCTATGTGCATAGTTGACAGTTGTATGGCTGCATCTGTAATTTGTGGTTATCAGAATCAGAAGTACCTGTACAAGATTGCTTGCCATGTGTTCTTGACATAGTCTCACGTACCATGCTTCATCTGCATTGTTATGCAAAACATTCCTTCCTCTCACAGCTTCTCCCATGACCTTGCCTGCATGCTTATGTGCACCAGACTTGAGACAGGCCTGGGTTTTGCTTGTTAGAGATCCGCACGTGTTAAAGGGAGACGTGGCCATTTATTGTCAAGGCAGGCTCCCCTACACCCACCCAACCTCACCCTGATGCATGAGGTCAGATCCCATAGAGGTTGCAGGTCTCTATTTAAAAGTCAGTTCTGCTGGCCTCCCTGCACTTTTTAAAATTTTCTCCTGAATTACTTCCAAGCTGTTGATCTTTTCTGGGGAATGTGGTGCCAAAAAAGTGAAATAAGCCAGAAGCAGTCGCACCTCAGATGAACAATGAGAAACTGTTGTCTTCCTGCTTTATGACAAGATTCCTGTATGTAACAAACCCAACCCAGATGGCTGACTTTTTTTTTCACTGTCACTCCAGGTCACTTGTTGTTTCCCACTTTTCTCCCTCTCATTATGTCAGTTATATTGACCCCCTCTCTAGGTGCGCTAGTTTGCAGTTCTCTGAAATCAGTCTTGTTCTGCTCAGGTTTCTAATTTCTCTGTGCCCCTCTTTATTATTTCTCTGTCACAACTCATACCTTCAACTCCTCCATATTTAGTATCATCTGTGAATTTGAACTTTGATGGACCCCATAAAAGAGACCTTCAAGTGTGCTACTGTCAATGTAGAGGTAACTCCTGAGCTAATTTTCCCTAAAAGCTGCAGAAGATTTACTGCAGGAGTTGGGTATTTTATCATTGTATTTACAAATTCTGTCTGGAGTGGATAAAAAAAGGCATGATGCTAATAATAACAATAACAACAATAACAATAATAATAATAATAACAACAATAATAATAATAAACGAAATTGGATAAGGGGGCAGTGCAGGGCCCTTATTCTGATTAAAAAATGTGTAAATTGCTCAGCTTCTTCTGAAATGCTGCTAGCTGGGGTGATTGTGGAGGGCATAGCAAGTTTTATACAAATGAAGACTAGGGGTTACTTGAGTGAGTATGCAGGCTGTGGAATCAGTGTGGTCTAGTGGAGAGGACTCCAGATAGTGAATCAGAAGACCTGAATTATTTTCCTGGCTATTGATCTGCTCTTTTAGCCTGGGCTAGTTGTTTCATGTTTAGATTGTAAACTCTTTTGGGCAGAAGCTTATTAGCGTAAGTGTTACTATATTGCGTTACTATATTAGCTTATAGCATTACTATATTGTCATCAAGGAAACATTTCCCCCAATTGTTCTTTTATGTTTTGTCCCCAGAAAAACAGAGTAGACATTTACTGTATCCTGGAGAAAGTATTACAGCAGGATGCCCAGGTCCTAAAGAGAAGGCTACTGAGCAAAATAATAACACTTGCCTCAAAGCACATGCGAGAGACTCAGGTAAGTTAGATTAACGGAAGTGTTGGAGCATAAGCTTTTGTGGTCAAAGACCCACTACACTGCTTTTGCAGATTCAGACTAACACGGCTACCCCTCTGATACTCAGGTAAGTTAGTTTTCCCTATATGCTAATGACAGGAATGAAAGCTTAAACTAATTAAAACATTGTTTGTAAACTATATACTGAAACTCCAGGATTAATGACTGCTAGGGGCCCACAGATCCCCACACCGTCCTCCAGAAATCCCAGGTCCTAAGCAGCATGTGACTAGTTTCATCTTGTTCAAGTTACACATGTGCTTAAGTGCTTTGTAAGGTCAGGATATTGTGACATATATCAGATGCAGAGAGGCCTACCGTTTCTTAACAAGCAAGTATTTTGTGAAGTCTCCTAGGGATTTCATTATTGATACTGATTTTGTGTGGAAGGTGCTCTGATACTATGGTGTTAAGCAGCAGGTTGAAACCTTTAAACAGAATCGGAGCTGTTTCCAAAAGAAGCAGTATTTGGATTTAGGGTATAGTTTATTCAGGAAAATTCTCTGAATATCTTGAAGCTTCCCACCTCCTCTGAGGGAAAAATATCATGTCACTATGATAGCCAATCATCCACCACAAATAGCTAATAGCGAATAGTCTAAGCAGCTTGCAAACAACTGAAAGGCTGACAAGTGTTTAGCCAAACGATTCAATGATTATTTATGACTCATGATTCTGTTCTCAGAAAGTTGGGTGGAAAACAGAAATAAGAACTTGATTCATTTGAGCAGCATTGGCTGGTGTAGTTGGCTTTAATCACTTCAGTCTCTCTCTTTTTGTATTTTTTAAGGAAGCAACAAATGAACTAAAAGTGGCAGCGAGCAACACATTAGTGGCTCTGGCACGCTGCTATTTCAGTGAGGTGATGTATGAGCTTCAATGTCATCTGAATCCACTGAAGCTGTCTGACGTGTTCACTTTGATTACGCTGGGCAACCTATCATCAGCCTATCGTAGGTCAACTTCCATCTTTTGTTTCAAAGTTATTGTCTTCCATTTAAGGACAGAGGTTCACGCTCTGTACAGCTACACAGAGTGCTATTTGGGGGGCATGAGATGAACTGATGTGGCTGGTTCCAGTTGCTAGACCATGAGCTATCCACACCAAGGTGCAAGCTCTTATGCCCCATTTGAAGTTCTTAAAGGACAGGATTGAGGAAAATCAGGTCTAGTGGAGCTCTTCTCCATTCCATTTCTCATCCCTCCCCAGTGCTCTCTCTCCTACTCTGGGAGAGGATTGGGCATCTGGCACAGCTGCACATTGGTGGAGAATGCTCCTCCTCAGGGTAAATCCCCCACTGATTTTTTACTTCTGCCTTATCATTTGTGTACGCAGCACAAAATGACCTAGGAGCCCATAGCATCCGACCCAGCGGTGTTTCTAAATGCGATAGTAAGAAGGCAGATAACAGTCAATTGTCTGTCTTCCTTTTCTTCTGGTCCTTCTTTTCAGCACTCAAGTGCATTCCTTTTGTGGGAATGACCCTGTACGGCATGAGCTCCATGCGGATGTTAGACGACGAGAGCAGGCTGAGGCAAGCATTTTGTGGTGGTAAGTGCCAGCACTTATTGTAGATGTCCAAAATGGATATTTAGGGGCCTTGGTACAGAGTTAAGTGACTGATCGTTTACAAACAGGCTCTGAACTGGATTGTACCAGGGGCTGAGTCCTCATGCTCCTGTGGCACTCAGTGGAGTTGAGAGTACTCCTTACTTTGCTGGAGGTGCTGAGCATTTGTAAGTTCAGGCCCTTTATGACTTGTGGATATTTTAAAAATAAACAAAAGCTGATGCTGCCCATGTGCCGGGAAACTCCTGGGGGAGAATGTGCAGGCAACAGACTGAATTACATTTAAAAATTTCCCGTTTTCCACCCCTCCACCCATTCCTCCTCTTTAGTTGCTTAATTATCATCTCCTTTCACCCTCTTTCTCTGTCCTCTGGTCTTCTCCACTTCTCTCTTCCTTTGCTTTTTAGTTGATGCTGAAGTAAGGCCACGTCTACACTATGCAGAAGATCAATGCTGCTGCAGTTGATCACCAGGGTCCAAATTAGCAGGTCTAGTGAAGCCCCACTAATTCGAACTGAGTGGGTGCTCCCGTTGGCACCGGTAGTCCTGCTTCTCATGAGGAATAACACTCCTGTCAACCTTCCACTGTGTGGACAGTCTGAAAACACGATTTAAGATACGTCAACTCCAGCTACATAATTAACATAGCTGGAGTTGCGTACCTTAAGTCAACTTTCCCCTTTAGTGTAGATCAGGCCTAAGGGATTAATCCTGCACCTTTGAGATAAATGGGAATTTTGCCATTAGCTTCATAGAACATAGGATTGAGCCTTAATTTTCCTTTCAAGGGCAGCGGGTGCATCTAATTTTAGGGCATTAAAATGCTGTCAAATCTCAGTATAGCTAATAGGAGTTAGGGGCACTGAACATCTTTCAGACAAACTGTAACCCAACAGGAAATCATACAGTTTTAGGGCTAAATAAGCAATAACTGCAGAGGACATGAATCATTCAGAAAACAGCTGGTCAAAATATTTTGTTTTTGTATTACATTTTTCATATTTTTTTCCAAGTTGATGGAATATTAAACTGAAAAAATGTCAATGACAGTTTTAATCAGGATGTGTTCAGTGTTTTTGTGCAGCTAAAAAGGTGGCTGAAATTTGTTGATTTTTGAAACATGTGAATGATCTTTGTAATTTGAAATTTTGAAAAAAACAAGAGTAAATACTTTTAATTTAATTTCAACTACCTTTACAATCAGCTCTAATTAAGAGGTAACAAGGGAGAAAAAAATATGTTTTCAAATGATGGGAATTAAAAAGAGATGGAGAGAGACAAAAGAGAAGAAAGCCTTTTGAGAAACAAGAAACGGAAAGGAGGGAAGAGAAATCATTCAAAACTGTTATTGGATTTCATCAGCTGTTCCTGAATTGGGCATGGAATTGTAATAAACTACAAGCCTGGGTGTGTCCACTGATAAAACAACGTATCCTTATTACTAGTGCATCCTTTTCATATTGCCTGTCTTTTTTCCTTCCATGCAGTTCTGGAAAAATGGTCAAGGGCAGTAAATGTATATTTTAGTAACTGGGAAAAGTGGCCATTTCCCAAAATGGGTAAATCTCAGTTCTGTGATGAAATTCTTCCCCTCTATCATCATGTGACAAGCAAATGGACCACATGTGAAGATTTGGAGGTGAGAATTGTAGGCTTTCTAAACCTTTATGAGAAATTGTATTGTTAAATTCTCTGTGTATGGCACTCTTTGTGATGATGGAGTTCAATGGCAGGTTCTTTGGGATAGAACGGAGTATGATGTAAAACATTTAAAAAAGATTATAATGTCACAATCTCATGGAAATTCTGTCTGTACATAGTGTACATAGATTCCAGTTTTGTCACCTGACATGCAGATGAATATAGGAGAATGGGCTAAATTCATTCCTGGCAGATGTCTATTCAGTTCCAGTAGAGTTACAGCAGGAATGAGTTGGTTTAGTGTGCATACTAATCTGGGGAAATATCCCACTTGGGAAAGTTGTGAGGTGCAGTAGAATATAATTCTGAAACCAACACCATAGCTGTGTCTAGACTGGAAAAACTTGCCAGCTGTCTACACTGGCTGCTTGAATTTCCGGAAAAGCACTGACGATCTCATGTAAGATCGTCACTGCTTTTCCGGAAATACTATGCTGCTCCCGTTCAGGCAGAAGTCCTTTTCCGAAAGACTTTTGCGCAAAAGGGCCAGTGTAGACAGCACAGTAGTGTTTTCTGCAAAAAAGCCCCGATCGCGAAAATGGCAATTGGGGCTTTTTTGCGGAAAAGCGTGTCTAGATTGGCCACGGACGCTTTTCCGCAAAAAGTGCTTTTGCGGAAAAGCATCCTGCCAATCTAGACGTGCTTTTCCGAAAATGCTTTTAACGGAAAACTTTTCCGTTAAAAGCATTTTCCGAAAATCATGCCAGTGTAGACGAAGCCATGCATGAGTCTTAACTCTTTACCAGGAAATATTGAGATAGGGCTGTTTCAACAGTGGAAAAGGGAAATTGCACTCGTCAGCAGTAGAAAAGATGGGCCCATTGCATGATATTGAATGAATTTGTAGGAACATAAATTCTGTGTCTCTATGTAGCTCAAGCAGGCCATTATCAAAGCCCTTGGTACTATGATGAGCCTCCTCCTGCATAAAGAAGAGCATCAAGATAAGGTGTTCGAACAGATCCCATGGCTTCTTGAGCAATATAAAGAGGATGTTAATGTTTTTCATGTCACCAAGGTGAGATACTTATTAAAATAACTATCAATGTGTGCGCATAGGTGAACTGCACTAGCTGCTACCAGTGGCGTTTCCTGGTCTACATAGTGACTTGTTAGATAATAGATAAACACACAAGTCTTGATTTTATAGACATGGTGACCCAGGTGACAAGTTTTGTAGGTAAAAGCCTCTCATGAAAAGTATCTTCTGTTTCTGGAGATGATAAGGAGGTAAGAAACAAAACACCTTTTCCCTCCCCCCCCCCCCCCCGCCCCATAAGATACTCCCTCCTTGTGATTTACTGGTACATCCTATCAACTCTGTGTCTCTCTTTTAGATTATAAATAAACTCCTCAGAGCAGGGGCTGCTGTGTGTTGTCTCTGGGCAGTATTAAGTAAACTGCCAGTAGCTGAAAATTAATACTAAGAAGGCCTGAAGTGCATTGCTTTAGATTCTATAACTAGATAGATATAAAATCACTGTCTATTTCATCTACCGTTGTGTACAGGGCTGTTGTAGCTGTGTTGGTTCAAGGATATTAGAGAGACAAGGTGGGTGAGATAATATAATTAAAGATATTATTTCACCCACCTTGTCTCTCTTATTTCATCTACCCTCAGTATCACATGACCAAGGTAACTCTTGTCTGCTGATAGTGAGAGGATGGAGTGAGGGCAGTTGGCTTCAGTAGTATGATTGAGCATGCTCAGTCTCTGTGAGCTGGCTCAGTACAAGCCAAGCAGCAAATCCAGGGCCACAACCCTGCTGCCCTTCCCCCCTCCCCATTTCCTCCATGGTTTACTCCCAATCTATGTTGGCTTTCTGGTCCAGAATATGTGGTTGCTTTTGGGATTGGAATGCCCATGACTTTGAGGGAATCAATGTCTCATGGACTTGACTAAAAGTATCAGAGGACTACACAAGAGCCTAAATGTAGTAAAATATGTAGATTTCATCAGAGCTATCCTGGAAGCTTCAAGCAGCAAAGAAGAAAAGTGTGTAGGTACAGGAAGGAGTTAGACTGTCATCTCATTATCAATAGCCTGGAAGAGAACATAAAATCATCATTGATAAAATTGGCAGATGAAATAAACATTGGGGAGTGGTAAATAATGGAAAGGACAACTCACTGATTCAGAGTGATATAGATCATTTGGTAAACTGGGTGCTAACAATAAATGTGCATTTAAATATGGCTGAATGTAAATAGATGCATCTAGGAACAAAACAATGTAGGTGATACATACATGTTGAGGGATGCTTCCTGAGAAACAGTAACTCTGAAAAATATTTTGGGAAACTTGGTGAATACTCAGCTGAACATGACCTACAAATGCGATGCTGTGGCCAAAAAAGCTGAAGTGATACTGGGATGCATACATGGGGAAATCTCAAGGAGGAATACAGTGGGAAATGCAAAGTTCATTTCCACACTAGAACTGACCAACAGATATTGGTAGATACCCCTGATACCGGCTTCCTGTGAGAAGAGTGCCTTCCACACCCTGCTTGGCTTATAGCAATTCAGCAGGATGCCATTTGGGCTGCACAGAGCCTCAGCCACTTTTCAGCAGCTCATGAACCAAATATTGCAAACATATATGCGATATACAGCCGTGTGCATTAAGAATATTGTCATCCACAGCACCAGCTGGGGGAAACACCTCTGACATCTTAGCAAGGTATTGTAAGCCCCAATAGATGCACGACTCACTGTGAATCCAGGCAAGTGCCATCTTAGTGAACACAGTAGGAAGGGGAAAACTATAGCTCCTTGATAAATAAGGTCTAAGGCTTGTGTGACTGCCCCACCTCCATGACAAAGAAATAGGTGCCACAATACTTCAGACACAGTGGCTGCTTAGTACTCAACTTCATCACACTGGGCACCCTATTATTGGACCTGATGAAGAACACTCAATCACAGAAAGTCCAGTAATCAGAAGACTGTGAGGAAGCCTTCCAGACCCTGTGAAAACAGCTGAACCAAGAGCTGGTCCTATCCCATCCAACTTCACAAAGCCTTCTATCCTTCAAATGGAGGTCTCGGAGGTAGGACCAGGAGTGGTACTATCTCAAGAAATAGGTGGGAAGGAGCACCAGATCCTTTATCTCAGCTGCAAGCTGTTCTCCTGAGAGACCTGCCGCCCTACTATAGCAAGGGAGGCCCTGGCCATCAAGTGGGTGATCTACACCCTGGGGGTATGTCTACACTACAAAGTTAATTCGAACTAACGGATGTTAGTTCGAATTAACTTTGATAGGCGCTACACTAGCGCTCCGCTAGTTCGAACTTAATTCGAACTAGCGGTGTGCTTAGTTCGAACTAGGTAAACCTCATTGAACGAGGACTAAGCCTAGTTCGAACTTACTAGTTCGAATTAAGGGGTGTGTAGCCCCTTAATTCAAACTAGTGGGAGGCTAGCCCTCCCCAGCTTTCCCTGGTGGCCACTCTGGCCAACACCAGGGAAACTAGTCTGCCCCCCTTCCGGCCCCGGACCTCTTAAAGGGGCACAGGCTGGCCAGCACCCAGATAGCAGACCCTGCACCTGGCACGGCTCGAGCCAGCCACCCGCTGCCACCCAGCCATCCCCCTCTTCCCGGGACCAGGCTGGCGGCTCTCGGGAGCCTGCCCAGGACTGCACCCGCCTGGTTTACTGCGGACATCATGGACCTCGTCCACGACCTCCGCACTAGGCACAGGAAAGTGGCCGTCTAGGGCAGGAGAGCTGCCAGCCTGGCCACCTAGGAGCAGGTGTGCATGAAAATGAAGGTGGTCCACTGAGACCCCCAACCCTGAGCCCTGAGCTTACAATGGGCGTATTGGGTCATACCAAAGGTCCATCTAGCCCAGTAGCCTGTCTGCCGACAGTGGCCAACCCTAGGGACCCTGGAGGGGGTGGACCGAAGACAGTGATCAAGCCATTTGTCTCGTGCCATCCCTCTCCAGTCTTCCACAAACTTTGGGCAAGGACACCACTCCTACCCCCTGGCTAATACCACTCCATGGACCCAACTTCCATCACTTTATCTCACTTCTCTTTAAACTCTGTTCTAGTTCTAGCCGTCACAACCTCCTGCAGCAAGGAGTTCCACAGGTTGAATCTTTGCTTTGTGAAGAGCACCTTTCTGTTAGTAGTTTGAAGCCTGCTACCCATCCTTTTCCTTTGGTGTCCTCTAGTCCTTCTATTATGGGGACTAATGGAGAACTTTTCTTAATGCACCCTCTCCACCCCACTCATGCTTTTATGGACTTCTATCCTATCCCCCCTCAGTCTCCTCTTTTCTAAGCTGAGAAGTCCCAGTCTCTTTAGCCTCTCTTTATATGGGACCTGTTCCAAACCTCTGATCATTGTAGTTGCCCTCCCCTCTCCCACCCTCTCTCTTCCCCTCTCCCACCTCCTTTTCCCAGTCTCCCCGAGTTTTGTTCAATAAAGAGAGATTCTATTTTTGACCACACGTTTTCTTTATTTTGTACATCAGGAAGGGGGGCTAGGGAAGGGTAAGTGGAAGGAGGTGACGGAGGAATGGGGTACGAGCCCCCGATGGGGAGGACTGGGCTGGCTCTGCGTGCTTCTGGGGGTGGAAGCTCTCCTGCAGCCCCCCAATTGCTCCTTCTCCCCAGATGGCAGCCTGCGGCAAGTACAGCCAGGCTGATGGCCGAGTGCTGTGATGTGCCCAGTGTGGGCACTCAGAGCACTCCAAGCCAGGACTGCTTTGCAAGAGGGGCACCCCTGAGAACTGTCTGTCCGGGGTGGGGGTCGGGTCCCTTTAAGCACAGCCCTCGGCTAGCCTGAGGCAGCAGCTCCACGCTCTAAGTCCTCCTCTGATGCCCTGCCGGCACTGCTTCCGGCTATCCTTAAGCCCGGTTCAGGGTCCACTTAATGTGGACATGCTAGTTCGAATTAGCAAAACGCTAATTCGAACTAGTTTTTTTAGTCTGGATGCATTAGTTCGAATTAGCTTAGTTCGAATTAACTAATTCGAACTAAGTTAGTTCGAATTAGCGCTGTAGTGTAGACATACCCTGGGATATCCTGTACTGGGGAAGCCCTTTCAACTGGTCACCAACCATGCACCCCTCAGATGGATTAATAACATGAAGGACACCAGTGCCTGAATCATGAGGTAGTACTTCCCGCTCCAACCCTATGACTTCTGTATGTTACGCTGGGCCAGGGAAGGCTCATGCAAACACAGACTTCTCCCAAGTGGAAGGAGACGATGAAGAGGAAGGTCCACCAATGGACACCCTCTTAAGGGGGAGTGTTTGTGACAGAGGATACCCCCCATGCATGGTTCAGCGGGGGCTAATCATGATCTGTGGGCTATGCCCCTTCATACTTGCTGGGAATGCTCCAACTGGAACCAGGATATAAAAGGGAGCAGCTCAGTTCTGTCTAGGCTGACAGCTGAAGGGAGCAGAGGTGCTTTGCAGGCTTTTGTGGAGGGACTGCCAGTGCCCTAGGATGCAGAAACCAGCCAGCCTGGGGTTCCAGTTGACCCCCCCCCCCCCCACAACCATCCAATGCCACAGATGGAGGAGAGACCACGGAGTTACTGAGATGACCTGCTGCAGAAGAATGGTGGGAAGTAATCTATGTGAACTAAGCATTATTGAGTTGAGGTATTAGTCTTTGACTCTGCATGTTTTGGAAGAAACCCCATTGAGCTGCAAGACAAGGCCCTGGGCTGGGACCCTGTGGAGTAGGTAGAGCCTGGTGGAGAAGGGCTGGCCACTAGGCAACACTGGTTTGCCCCAAAGGGTGGTTGAGCACTAGGTTGCACGGTCGTACCTGGAAGGGCTTGGGTCATTGAGCTGAAGAGCCTCATTAAAGGGCTGCTGCACTGACCCTGACTATTAGGCAATGCTGCTCTAAGAACCAGGCCTGCTATGGTGGTTGGGGAGACTAGGTCACTTGGGCTGCCTTAGTTCTTTAACTCCTCCACAACCTGATACCATCCAAACAGGGTGGGCCTACCCTGTGACAGGTGACTTACTTACAGTCTATAATATCTGCATGGGGAAATATAGGTAATGACCTAGCAGAGAAAGGCATGACATGATCCAGTGGCTCCAAACTGAAACAGGAGACATTCAGATGGGAAATAAGGTCTACCTTTTCAGTGGTGGGATATTAGCCATTCAAACCATTTACCAAGAGTCAAGGGGATCATTTTAAAATCAAGATTGGATTTTTTTCTGAAAGTTCTGCTTTAGGAATTATTTTGGCAATTTCTAAGGCCTGTGTCATACAGAAGGCCTGACTAGTTGATGACAATCATCCCTTTTGGCCTTGGAATCTATGAATTCCATGAACCTGCTTCAGTCATTGCATATTGCTCCTTTGTATGCCCACCTTCTAACTTTCACCCTCTGTTGTAGAGTCTGAGGCAGCTCTTGGAAGTCTCTGGTGAATATAAGATCCTTCTACCTGAAGGGAAATTTCAAGCCATCTGCAGTGCTCTGCACGACCGGGTGAGGGGAACTTGTTCTTGTATCACTTGAGCTTAAGCACAGCAGATCTGAAGCATATTAAGAATAAACATCTTTTGAATGCTAGTGAAGAGCCCGGAGACCTTCTCATGCCTTATTGGTTTCTGCTGGCTTAAGAATAAGCAGATAGTGGTCTCATTTTATTAGCTAAAATCCAGCTCAGTTTGTAAAGCAATTTTAGCATAAGCCAGTTATTAGAGGGAGTTAGAGTTAGATAGTAAAAACTGATCCCATCCAAATGGGGAGGACCTATCCTGTGACAGGGTGACTTAATTGCAGTCTATAATATCTATGTGGGGAAACATATGTAATAATCTAGCAGAGAAAGGCATAACGTGAGCCAATAACTAGAAAATGAAGCTGGACAAATTCAGACTGCAAATAAGGCCTACATTTTTATGGTGGAATAATTAACCATTTGAACCAGTTACCAAGGGTCAAGTCTTGATTCAATTAGCTCTGCTGCTAAAAACACTTTGAAAGCATGAACTTCTGTTATCCAGTGTCTCGGTCATTGTTTCTGATTCTTGTTGTGCAGTCAGTACCATTTCTTTTGGCTTCAGAGCTCTATTTGGAAAGGTAGGAAGTGAGTGCTTAGAAATTAATTGAGCATCTTCTTTTCAGTTGCTTGTTCTGATTAGTTTTCCTTTGATCACTTCTCTTCTTCCCACAGATCTGTTCTCCAACTCAGCAGCTCATCATGGAAAATCAAATGGAGCTGTGCTATTGTATCCTACTGCTAGGTAGGGGAAGAGACTCCAAATTACACAGTAGTTTCCTTGTAACTTCCTTCTTTTGTAGGTGTGGTAAGAATGAGCTTTCAGTTGTTAGTGAGGATGTGATTTCTTCCTTTGCAGCCCGTTCTTCTCCTGATGACCTCATAGCATTTCTGCACTCGCAGCTGAAGATTGAGAATGAGACTGTTCGTGTGGCAACCCTGAATCTGCTCACAGCTATTATTGGTGCTGACTGTAAGTAACACAGGAGTAACTGTGACTGCTGCGATCATCGCCATCGTGCTGGGGGTTGAGTTGGGGACATCCAGAGCTAAAAGCATGAGCTGCTATAGGTTGATCTAAAGAACCAAGGCTTTGCAGGCATGGTAGGGCTATAACATACTCATCATCTCTGCAAATGGGGCACAGAGGATCTGTAACACAGGGGCGGATATAGGGCAGGGCGAGCGGGGTGGCCGCCCCGGGTCCCGCGCTTCAAAAAGCCCCGCGCACGCGCCGTGGTGCCACCGCGCATGAGCATGGCGTCACTGTGCATGCGCCGTGGCAAAGGGGGGCCCCGCGGAATTATGCTGCCCGGGGCCCCGCAAAACGGTCATCTGCCCCTGCTGCAACACATAGAGTCATATAGTCATAGATTATTAGAACTGGAAGGGACCTTGAGAGGTCATCAAGTCCAGTCCCCTGCCCTCATGGCAGGACCAAGCACTGTCTAGATCATCCCTGATAGGTGTCTATCCAATCTGCTCTTAAATATCTCCAGTGGTGGAGATTCCACAACTTCCCTGGGCAATTTTTCACAGTGTTTAACCAACCTAACAGTTGGGACGTTTTTCCTAATGTCCAACCTAAACCTCCCTTGCTGCAATTTAAGCCCATTGTTTCTTGTCCTATCATCAGAGGCCAAAGAGAACAATTTTTCTCCCTTCTCCTTGCGACACCCTTTTAGATGCATGCTCACCAGAGGGTTGGAAATTCACTAAAGGGACCCAGTGCTGCTCTAAGTTACTCCCATGTGGTCACACAGAAATCAACAGGGTTAATTAAGTGCTGAATGTAGCCTAAAATATTTTCAAGGTACAAATACAAATGTAATCTTGTGGCGGATGCATGTTAATAATAATGAGATAAAAACAAAATAGTACTCCTGACTGAATAAGTATTAGACACTCTAGAATAGATTCCGAATTCTGCTATACTGGTGGTAAACACAGACTAACTTCACTGACCTCCATTTGTCTAACTCTCTCACAATATTTCCATCAGGATAGTATGATGGTGCTATTTACAGAAGTGGAAATACTTCAGACTTAGACTGGTGTAACTGAGATCAGAGTCTGGTCCTATATTTTCCCCGCTGATTCTGTATATGAGTGAAGCTTGGTAGTACTCTTAAATAGGGCACAGGACACATTCTAATGTGGAGCATGAGTGTTTGGAACAAAGATATACTATATTGCACACTTCTCCTTATCTTTCAGTGCCTGAGACAAGAGTTAGAAAGTTTCTGATTGTGAAGGCAGTGAAATCTGCTCTCAGTGATCAGAGTGCTAAGGTAAGATTGTGTGTGGAATAGTGGTATTGCTGTTAATATCTGGGAAGTATTTCACTCAGTGGAGAGTCTGGCAACGAGACACATTTTTAGGCTGAGATTATTAATAGGGTTTCAATTAATCACAGTTAACTAAAAATTAATGCGATTAAAAATTGAAATTTATTACATATTTTTGTGGTTTTTTACATTTTCAAATATATTGATTTCAATTACAACACAATGACAAGTGTGTACTATGCACTTTATATTATTTTTATAACAAACATTTGCATTGTAAAAATGACAAAAGAAATAATATTTTTCAATTCATCTCATAGAAGTGATGTAGAGCAATCTCTTTAGCGTGAAAATGCAACTTACAAATGTAGATATTTTTTGTTAACTGTAATGAAAGAATGTAAAACTTTAGAGTCTACAAGTCCATTCAGACCTACTTCTTGTTCAGCCAGACACTAAGACAAACAAGTTTGTTTCCATTTATAGGAGAAAATGCTGCCTTTTTCCTAATTACAGTGTCACCTGAAAGTGAAAACTGGCATTTGCATGGTACTTCTGTAGCCAGTGTTGCAAGGAATTTACATAACAGATGTGTTAATCATTTGTACTTCAGCCACTATTCCAAAGAGATAAAAGAAAAAGCAAAAGGACTCTCATATCCTGTCTCATATTGCATGCAGAAGAGATAATAATAACTCGTGCATAATCTCTACCCTTGCAGGTGAGGATGGCAGCTCTCCATTTTGTCCTGAAGCTGCTCAGTTCAGGAAGTGTGGACAATTGTGCAGCAGGGGATATGGTCGCCTATGTATTCGGAGAGTTCGATGTGTCCACCAGAAATCTGGTAAGGAGAGTTCTTAACACTTAGGACTCAGTTCTGCCATTCTGGCATGCTGATTGTTCCCCTTGACTTCAGTGGGAGCTTTGGATGCTCAAGGATGCAGCTGGACTGAAGGATTAGAGCTAGAATCTGATCAGTGATATTCGTGTAAAACCAGGGTAATGCCCCTGACTTCAGTGGCATTATTTTGGATTTACACAAGTGTAACAGACCAGAATCTGATTCTGGATATTTATATCTGACAGTGCGACCTACATTACTTAGACCTCGGGCAAGTCAGTGAAAATTCTGACAACACAATCTTTCAGTGAAATGCTCTTGTATAAGGAAGCACATCTTTTTTATAAATAGACTCTCCAAAGAACACAATGGTGCCCAATCCTGTGGCTGCTGAAGCATACATAAACTATTAGCAAAACACTGAAGTTATGCAGCCTACATCAAGATGTCTAGAACCTGGAAAAGTTTGCTGCACACTTCATTCTCTGTTCTATGTGTACTAGTTCAAAATCTTTTCAATGGGTATTTCCAGCTATGGGCAGAGTCATGGACTCCAGACACAGAGTTCCATGATGGGATCCATGATATACATTAACTTTACAGTAAGTTGTTGAGGATCTTAGCTCTGCCTGGCCCTTTAGCTACCAAGTGGGAGCTTATGGCAGTACTCACCAACTGCCTCTTTTTCATCCTACCCATCTCAAAGAAAGTAGGAGGCAACTCTTTCTCATCAGGCCACATTTGCTCTTATTTAAACTGAAATCAGTAGAGCTGATCAATATTTAGTTTGGTGTAAGGAAGAACAGAATTTAGCCTATAGATAGACTCACATTCACTATGCACAGAATGATCAAGCTGCTTGGGGCATCAGAACAAACAGAATGGCTCCCTCTAGGTTCTGCATATTTATTTCCACTGGGCAGAGTCTGAGTGGCTCTCCTCAGAGATAAAAAGAAGAAATGTTCTTTTTTGAAAATTTTTTTGAAAAGAGTTCAGGGAACTCTTTTATAGAATCATAGAACGATAGGGCTTGAAGAGAATTCAGGAAGTCATCGAGTCCAACCCCCTGCTAAAAGCAGAACCAATTCCAACTAAATCATCTCAGCCAGGGCTTTGTCAAGCTGGGACTGAAAAACCTCTAGGGATGGAGATCTCACCACCTCCCTCAGTAACCCATTCCAGTGCTTCACCACCCTCCTCGTGAAATCGTTTTTCCTAAGATCCACCCCCCCACACACACAACTTGAGACCACTGCTTCTTGTTCTGTCATCTGTCACTACTGAGAACAGCCTCTCTCCATCTTCTTTGTGTCCCCTTGTGCTGGGGTTTTCCTAAGCCTGGGTTCTGACCCACCAGTTAGGTGTTTCTGTTATTCTCTTCCCTTAAGAATCTCCATCATTCGAGGTTTTTAATGCCAGGCTTGGCAAAGCCATGGCTGGAATAATTTAGTTGGGGCTGGCCCTGCTTTGAGCAGGGGGTTGGACTATATGACCTCCTGAGCTCCCTTCCATCCTTAATCCATGATTTTATGATTTGTGCACTCCTAATGCAATGGAAAAGCTCTCCTAGGTCAATATTCAGAAAGGCTTTGTAAGAAATAGACACCGATTCTACAGCCAGTGTTTTCCCACTAGCTAGTAAATTCTATGTATCTATCTCATAGCAGGGGACATTTTATGCCAGTGGTGGACTGAGATCTAGTTTTTCCAGTATAGTTAACACTACATGGACAGGAAAGAAAATCATCAGCGCAGTAACCAAATTCAAGAGGACCAGTGAGAACTGATCACCTCTCGTAAAAGGAATGAATTAGTATTGAGTTAAGCTCTGTGTATGGAAACTCATTCACCAAAGACTTCCTGCTCTTCAGACATAAACAGAATAGTTTGAAGAGCTGAGGGGAGGGGAGTTAGGTGCAACGTTGGTATGAAAATAAAGTTATAAAAGGAGCTGGGCTGGGGAGACTTCTCTGCTCTAAATAAAAAGAAATGCTCCTCTCTGTCATTTGCCACTCAGCATGGGAGAAGCTGTCCAGGAAAGAGAACACAGCACCGGACCCCAAACTGCATGCAATGTGCTAGACAGCTGCCATCAGACAGTCTACAGAAGCCCTCACATACACAGAGCCAGACTCATCTCTCATGTAACTCCTTTGGCTTTGATGGAGTTACGTACACCAGAGGTGAATCTGGTCCCTGGGACTTGTATAGACAAGGGTCTCTTTTTGGAGACATATAAATCTTTTGCTATATGGAAGTTAAATGCTTTGGAGAGGGATTTTAGTGACAATCAAACCTATTTAAAAGAAACGTTTGGGAGGGATTTTCTGGTACTAACTTTGTCCATTCTCCTGCTTTGCCAACAGCTACTAGAGACCTGGCTCAGTTCAGGGCAGGAGTGGGAGAGAGAAAGGACCTTGCAGGCCAGTGTCTGGCTGCTAACTGCCTATCAGGAGGTAGTTAATAGCACAGTGAGTATAGTTCTACTCTTCCTTGAGCTGACTTCCCAACTTCTATCAAATCTGACATTCAACGTGAATGCATGAGAAATTCTACTAGGCCTGCAGCTGGGGCCTCAAAGTGAGTAAGATCCCTCTGCTTCCATAAGAGAAAGGTTTCCATAATAGTGCTGTGACAGCACTCAGGCCAGACTGTAAGAAACAGGGCAGGCAGTTCCCCAGACTAGTGATTTTATAATTAGATTCACCAAACCAGTAAGAAAAGAGCTTCTACTCTGGTTAACAAAATACCAAACAATAGTACCCTTTAGGCATTCCAGACCTTGGTTCCCATCTAGACAACTAAGTCTAATATAATCACCAATCACAAAGGACTAGACACTTATCCTTAGGTTAATATGAATCACAGGTCTTCCCTAAATATCAGCCAATCCTTAATAACGGAATATCAGATTTGTTGTTAAAAGGAAAAAGAAGAGAGTTACAAATGGTTAAGTGATAGATATTTGTTAAAATGACTTTCACTTTTCATAGTTCAGGATCACAACCATGGTGGAATAAACGGCTGGCTTGTAAAAGTCTCTCTGGAATCATGCTAACCGGTCAACATCCAAAGCCAGTTTAGATGCAAAGGCTGTTAGATTTCCATGCATTTCCCAGACTATTCCAAATAATTATTTGGAAGATCTATGTCCTATGGCTTACACGTCCCCTGTTCAAAGTTTAAGCAGACTGGAGAGAGAAGATCAGTCCCATAACTTGTCTTTTATAGCTATTCTAGCCGGTTGGCAAGCCTCCTCACAGAAATTGTCGAAGCAGGATCTCTCCCTGAGAAAGAATAGGTCATGCAGATCTCCTGTCGTACTTTGTTTTGAAGTTAATTTTCTATTTCCTACGCATACACTGGTAAATGGGTGATAGTCATTCACATAAAGTAATTAGCCGATCGTAGTCTTCCATTACAACACAGATAGTTAAGCTGAAGGCAATGTACAAACTATTTTCTTGTACTATCTTCTATCTTTGATCTTAAGGTTAACTGAAGACTGTTGCATATAATTAAGGCAATTAAGACATGAAAAGGAATTGGAATCTACAAGCTAATTTGGTTATGTTAAACTTCTAGCAAGATATAAATACAGACAATAATACATAACATCTACCTTTCATATCTATTACCAAAATGCATAATGTTGGTGATCGCTAGTCTAGGACTTTTCTTTGGGTACGTCTAGACTACAGGGTTTTGTCGACAGAAGTTTTGTCGACAGTATCTGTCGACAAAACTTCTGTCGACAAAGAGCGTCTAGACACATTCAGTTCTGTCGACTAAACAAGCTGCTTTGTCGACAAAACCCTGTAGTCTAGACACAACCCTACATGCAATAACACCTTCTGTCGACAGAACTCTGTCGACAGAAGGTGTTATGCCTCGTAAAATGAGGTTTACCAGCATCGACAAAACTGCTGAGTTCTGTCGACGTTATGTTGACAGAACTCAGCGGTAGTGTAGACGCAGGTATAGTTTTGTTGACAAAAGTCCACTTTTGTCGACAAAACTCAGTAGTCTAGACACACCCTTTGAAATAACATATAAGTGACTTGTCTTGATACAATTGCAGTGCCGCTTGTTAAGTTATTGTGGTCACACATAGGTTGGCTGTGTCAGTGTCATAGATGCATTCCTATACTCTCAGGCTGTTAAAGTTGAAGCAAAATGCAGGACAATGTAGCACTTTAAAGACTAACAAGATGGTTTATTAGATGATGAGCTTTCGTGGGCCAGACCCACTTCCTGATCTGAGGACGTGGGTCTGGCCCACGAAAGCTCATCATCTACTAAACCGTCTTAATAAATAAATAAATAAATAAATAAATCTTGTTAGTCTTTAAAGTGCTACATTGTCCTGCATTTGCTTCAGCTACTCCAGACTAACACAGCTACATTTCTATCGCTGTTAAAGTTGAATTTCTATTTCTATTTAATCGGATAAGAACATAAAACATGAATGGCCATTCTGGATCCCCCAGACAAATGGTTCATGTAGCCTGTCTTCTGACAGTGGTGGGTGTTATATGCATCAGAGGGAACAAACAGAACAAGGCAATTGTTGAGTGATCTCTCCCCTGTTGTCCAGTCCCAGCCCCAGGCAGTCAGAGATATAGGGACACCCATATCATGCATCTCTGATCATCTTATATGGCTCTATCAAACCCCCCTGTAAGCATCTCTTTTCTAAGATGAATGGTCCCAGTCCTTTTAACTTCTCCTTGTATGACTTGTCCCATATCCCATATCATTTTTGTTGCTTTTCTCTGAACTTTTTCCAATTATAACCTAACTTTATTTAAGTTGGAGGACTACAATTGCTTGCAATATTCAAGGTGTGGGTGTACCATGGATTTGAAACAGTGGCATGATGATATTTATCATATTATTATTCATCCCTTTTCCTAGTGGTTCCTAACATACCATTAGCATTTTTAACTGCAGCTGCATGTTGAACAGATGTTTTTAGAGGACTATCCACAATGACTCTGAGATTTTTCTTGAGTGCTACAGCTAATTTAGACCCCATCAATTTGCATGTACAACAAGGATTATGTTTTCCAATGTGCCGTACCCAGGTACAGTAATGGAGTTCACAATAAGGAAGGCAAATAATGTCCAGTATAGCCGGAGAACTTTCATTCTTCATTCTTTTAAAATTAGCCTCAGGAAACTTTTGATCAGTTTGGATCGCTGATTGGGCTGTTAGCACCATATACCTGTGCTTCACTTACGACATCGCGTCAGTGGGTGGTTGACTGTATCAACTGTCTTCTCAATATACAAGGTGAGGAGACCATGAGCAGGTGTAAGTAACTCTTCACTTTCTTTCATTGTTGTAATGACCATTTTTTCCATCTGTAATTCTTTCTGTCTTGTTAGCGACACTTATATAACAGAACGATTGGGGCCTTGTAAGTACATTGCTGGAAGAGAACTGCACAAATAATAAATAATCTGCAAATATTAGAGGGTGGACAAAATATAGCACACAGGCCAGATCTGCCCTTCTCCCCAGAATTTCTGTCTGGAGCGCTCAGCTGATTAGCAAGCATGCCAGCAGCATGTGTTCAGCTGCCCCTCTCCGACCTTGCTCCATCCTATCTGCTGCTAGTGGTGTGTGGAGGGGAGGTGAGCAGGGAGACATGCAGAAATCAGGGTGACCCTTTTGCCCCTGTCATCATCTCTGCAGAGCAGAGTTTGGGGAGAGGGACACATACAATAGTGCTGCTCCAGTCTGAAGTATGGTGAGTAACGGAGTGCCTATCTAAAGAGGCACTGTTTCTAAGATTTCTCTGGCAGCCAGCATGTCCCTCTCTCTCTCTCTCTCTCTCTCTCTCTCTCTCTCACACACACACACACACACACACATTGTCTCACACACACTCTCTCCCCCGCCATATGCCCATATGCCCCCGCTCTGCAGAGTGGGGTGGGGAGAGGGAGATGACAGAGCAGGACAGCTTTCCCTTAAAGAGACAGTTCATGATTTAGAAGTGAGCGAAGAGCCTGGGTTTCCTACCTAAGCTTTTGGTCAGCCCCATCTCTTTTACAATGAGAGTTCAGTGGAGGGATTCTCCTCCAAATCAGAACCTCAGATCAATCTACATGAGTTGTGCTTGACTATGAGATTAGATTTAAATACTGAGAGCAGAGTGGCTACTGAAACCAGATATACAGAGAAAGATGCTCCACACAGAATACAGTGCCTGTTTAATCCTGTATGAATCACAATGAATCACATGCCATTACCGTTAACTTTCAGACATAGGGGCTACGTCTAGACTACATCCCTTTTTCGGAGGGATAAGGGATCTTTCGGAAAAGGCTTAATTTTCCGCAAGATCAGCATCTAGACTGGCGCTTTTCTCCGGCAAAGCTCCGTGCCGAAAAAAGCTGCAGCCATTTTTATGCTAATGAAGCAGGGGAGATTTAAATCCCCGCTTCATTAGCAATTGCGATACGTCTAATTTACATCCCTTTTCCGAAAAAGGGATGTAGTCTAGACATAGCCTGACGGTAAAATTCTGACTCCGTTAAAGTCAACAAGAATTTCGTCATTGGCTTTAGTGGGGCCAAAATTTCACACACAGCTGGTAATAACATACCCCATAGATCCTCCTGTATGATTATCTCTGGATCAGAGGTTCAGTTTTATTAAATGTTGCCATACTTTTTCTCCTTTTCTCTATCCTAGGTCAGTGCACTAACCTGGGGTCAGCAGAGGAGGAGCTGAGTTGTCTCCGTGAGGCACTAACAACTCCAGACCCTGAGGCTCTGTTTCAAGCATCTTCCAAAATGGCTAAGGTAACAAACACTAGGTGACTGTCCTAGTGGCTGTGCACCATTCATTTCCCCTTGTCCAGAGGACTGGAAAAGGGCAAATCTAGTGCCCATCTATAAAAAGGGAAATAAGAACAACCCAGGAAACTACAGACCAGTTAGTTTAACTTCTGTGCCTGGGAAGATAATGGAGCAAGTAATTAAGGAAATCGTCTGTAAACACTTGGAAAGTGGCAAGGTGATAGGGAACAGCCAGCCTGGATTTGTAAAGAACAAATCATGTCAAACCAATCTGATAGTTTTCTTTGATAGGCTAACGAGTCTTGTGGATAAGGGAGAAGGGGTGGATGTGGTATACCTAGACTTTAGTAAGGCATTTGATACAGTCTCGCATGATATTCTTATCAATAAACCAGGTAAATACAACTTAGATGGGGCTACTATAAGGTGGGTGCATAACTGGCTGGATAACCATACTCAGAGAGTAGTTATTAATGGTTCACAATCCTGCTGGAAAGGCATAACAAGTGGGGTTCCACAGGGGTCTGTTTTGGAACCGGCTTTGTTCAATATCTTCATCAACGATTTAGATATTGATATAGAAAGTACGCTTATTAAGTTTGCAGATGATACCAAGCTGGGAGGGGTTGCGACTAATCTGCAGGATAGGGTCACTAATTCAAAATGACTTGGACAAATTGGAGAAATGGTCTGAGGTAAATAGGATGAAGTTTAAGACAAATGCCAAGTTCTCCACTTAGGAAGGAACAATCAGTTTCATACATACAGAATGGGAAGCGACTGTCTGGGAAGGAGTACGGCAGAAAGGGATTTAGGGGTTATAGTGGACCACAAGTTGAATATGAGTCAGCAGTGTGATGCCGTTGCAAAGAAAGCAAACATAATTCTGAGATGCATTAACGGGTGTTGTGAGCAAGACACGAGAAGTCATTCTTCCGCTCTACTCTGCGCTGGTTAGGCCTCAATTGGAGTATTGTGTTCAGTTCTGAGCACCGCATTTCAAGAAAGATGTGGAGAAATTGGAGAGGGTCCAGAGAAGAGCAACGAGAATGATGAAAGGTCTAGAGAACATGACCTATGAGGGAAGGCTGAAGGAATTAGGTTTGTTTAGTTTAGAAAAGAGAAGATCGAGGGGGAACATGATAGCAGTTTTCAGATATCTAAAAGGGTGCCATAAGGAGGAGGGAGAAAACTTGTTCATCTTGGCCTATGGGGATAGAACAAGAAGCAATGGGCTTAAACTGCAGCAAGGGAGATTTAGGTTGGACATTAGGAAAAAGTTCCTAATTGTCAGGGTAGTCAAACACTGGAATAAATTGCCCAGGGAGGTTGTGGAATCTCCATTTCTGGAGATATTTAAGAGTAGGTTAGATAAATGTCTATCAGGGATGGTCTAGACAGTATTTGATCCTGCCATGAGGGCAGGGGATTGGACTCGATGAACTCTCAAGGTCCCTTCCAGTCCTAGTATTCTATGATTCTATGATTGTTTTATGCTTTTGTGATGTCTTTCCACACTTGGAGCGAGCTATGGGAGTGAGGCATTCATGGGTAATCAGTAACATGCTTTTCATAGGTATATGCTATGAATGCCATGTAAAAAACAAACAGATTCCAGACAGTTGCATGAACATGCCCATGCATGTGCGCGCGCACATCCATCCATCCATCCATCCATCCATCCATCCAGGGGGAAAATATGTGAGCGGGACATCAAGCTGAGAAACCAGTCTTGGCACCTTGTGTGTTTACCTGAACCTATATTTGTGTGCATGCATCTCTTTGCATATTTTTATATTTTGTGAAAAGATGTCATGTACATAATAGAATATAAACTGGAAATTTACATCCTGTTTGTCCCATACAATGTTGTGCTAACTGTACAACCTAAGATCTAACCTGATATTATTAGTGTAGAATAGAGATGTGGTAGCTAGAAAGATTACAGAGAAAATTTTAATTGCAACTGCCTTGCCAGATAGGAGCCCAATTAGCAATTTGCTGATGAATACATTATTTTCCAATACAGCTCTTAGGCCTCCTTTCTTAAAAGTACTGGAGCCGACTATCATTGCAATCTTTCCTGTTTTTGATCTGTCCACAGGTGGTTAGTAAGTACTTTCCCTCTGAACAAGCCACAGATTTTATTGAGGCCATACTGGATGGTATGCGGTCTGCTAGCCCCTCCTGTGCCACAGCAGCCGGTCTGTGGATGAAGATCATCCTGAAGGAGTGTGGAGGTGCCATGCTGGATGAGGTAAAATAGAAGCTGGAGAGGTTTTTCTGGCTAACCTGCAGGCTTTCAGGTCTTTGCCATCATTTGCAGTGAACACAAGTCTTGCTGTTTCTCCCCCTGGGATTGGAAGTTAATTCCATCTGTGTTCCTATCCTGAGTCAGGCAATGGGGGAATCAACAGCAGAAGACAGAGATAATCTAACGGTACATCTGCACTAGCTCGTTAGTTCGAGCTCGGTAGGGTAATGAGGGCAAGCGGAGTTGCAAATGAAGCCCGAGATTTAAATATCCCGGGCTTCATTTGCATGTTCCCTGGCGCCACCATTTTTAAATCCCCCTTACTCCAAACCCCGTGCCCGCGGCTACATGCGGCATGGACTAGGTAGTTCAAATTAAAGATCCTAATTCGAACTACCGTTACTCCTCATGGAATTAGGATCTTTAATTAGAACTACCTACTCGGTGCCGCGTGTAGCCGCGGGCACGGAGTTCAGATTAAGGAGGATTTTAAAATGGCAGCACCCGGGAACATGCAAATGAAGCCTGGGATATTTAAATCCTGGGCTTCATTTGCAACTCTGCTTGCCCTCATTACCCTACCTAGCTCGAACTAACGAGCTAGTGTAGCCGTACCCCAAGGGAAAAGGAAGATGCTTGATTAGTTGTCTATCTTGTTGTCACAGTTTCCAGCCATGAAAGGCTTGGAAAAATTAGACTCCGAGTAAAATGCAAAAAGAGAATATCCGGCCCCAAGAGACAAGCTAAGTGAACTACATCTTCGGGCCTCAGATAATGAGGGGTCTCTAAAAATACCCCCAAATTACTAGTTTTTACTTGCCTCTTTGCCTATGTATAGATAGATAGATAGATAGATAGATAGATAGATAGATAGATAGATAGATAGATAGATAGATAACTTTATTATTTCTCTTTTCATTGTCCTTTCTGTTAGAATAATACATGTTTTTTTGGAAATGCAATGAGGCCTCTTTAACTTGACATAGCTTAGGGCCTCAGCATGTCTTAACCCGGTGTTGCAGCCAGGTATGGGCAGAGATATGCATAATTTTTGTGGATTAAATCTATGCAGCCATGTCTAAATACTTGTTTTTTGAAGGGAGGAATTTCTACAAGAACAGCAAATTGCTAAACGACTAAATAAAGGTTTTGGCTCTGCAGAATGAATGCAGAGAATGGAAAAGGGACATTTTTTCTGGTTTTATTCTGTCCAGGTGCCAGCTATCCTGAGGAGAATATACATTCATATGCCTACCATCAAGCAGGGTAGCTTGAGGCAGTTCCTGGTGGAGGCAGTGTCCATTCTAGCCCACCATCACCTAGAGGCAGTGATCTTCAGCCTCCTCACCAAACGTCTGCCGATGGACAGGTATATAGTGCTCCTTACAGTGTTCATTTTGGTAACCATGGATCCCACAGCTTCACTGGAAGATGTAAGGCTTCATTTAAGCCACAGACAGGTTGAGATAATTCCTAAAGGTTAATAGCTTGGGTCTTTCTGCAGAAAGGTCCAAGACCATGTCAAGGTGGGTGCAGGGAGAAATTAAGTTTCATTCTGTTTCCATTAATTAATAGTTGCTTTGGCATCCTAAAGACTTCCCTTTACTGGCATCACTGGAGTGGACTTTTGCCTCTCCAGACCCCTGAACTAACATCACCCTGGAAATTGCCAGTGACTGTTCGTTTTCTGGTAGCATGAAAGCTTCAAATCCAAATTCCTGGCTGATTAGCAAGGATAGGGCACCAGGCTTTTGGTATCAGGAAGGGTATGGCTGCTGGAATGGAGTTGTCATTCTTGGTACTTAAAGACAGGGCGGTAAGCATATCTATCATTTCATTCCAACATCCCTAGCTGAATTATCAGTCATCTGTGCTGGAATCTAAGAACATAAGAACGGCTGTAGTGGGTCAGACCAAATGTCCATCTAGCCCAGGATCCTGTCTTCAGACAGTGGCCAATGCCAGGTGCCCCATAGGGAGTGAACAGAACATGCCCATTCTGGCAAATAGAGGCCAGGGAATGCCATTTGTGAAGAGGTCATGGGCTAGCCACAAATATTTGTTCTCATAGTTGTACATCCAGTTAGTAGGAAGATCATTTTTCTTTCTTCAACTTGTCTCCCAGGCCCTAGATCTTTGGGCATCATATGCTCATGATTCCATATCTACTGAGAAGTAGGAAAACAGGAACTGTGATTAGAGCTCTGTGTCCTTTCCTTCTGAAGTCTAGCATTAATGGTTATGGTGCAGTAAGGCTAGGGTTGTGTCTATACAGCACCCTAAACTTGAAATAAGATGCACAATTTGCACTCCGCAAATTGCGTATCATATTTTGCATAGCCTATTTTGAAATGTGGCGCTTCTACACAGCACCAAATGTCGAAATAATGTGCTATTTCAAGCCATCCCTTATCCCTCATGCAACAAAGTTTATTGGGATGGCAAAATAGTGTGCCCATTATTTTGAAAAATATTTCAAAATAACGGGCTGCTTCTGTAAATGTGGGGTAGGTATTTCGGGATACCTCCAGGATCCCAAAATAGTCATGCACTGTAGAAATGTAACCTGAAATGTAACTTAACTTAGTTCTGTAACTAGAAACTCAATATGTAAAACATGAGGACCATATAAGGAGGACAGCACTCTGAACTTGCTCATCATAGGCAGGGCTTGACAAATAATACAATCTACTCATCCATGGCGTGTAGATTGTAACCTGGAAGAGCCGGGTTCGGGCGATCTGTGCATGCGCAGATCGCCGGACAGCGCGGCTGGTGAGCCCTGATCATAGTCAAGGAGAAAATGTGTTCTTTACTTGAATATGATGCATATAGTCAGAGCCACAAAAGTCTCCAGGGGTCACATATAACCTATGTTAAATTGCAGTAACACCACTGAGCTGTGGAGATCTCTGGGGACAGATCCCTTGCTCGCCCCTCAAGTCCTGAAGGTCCTAATAGAAAGAATAAAGACTCCAACAAGCCAAGAAGGAAGCATGACCTCAGAGACAGAAACTGACCTGCATTTAGCAGCTGCTGCACCTCTCACAGTAAGTTAGACGACAGACATGTATTTCTCTGCTTTGTGACAAACATGCTGATGGAAAGCTAGATGAGTGGTATAATATTGTCATCTGGGCACTTCTTTTCTGAAGTACTGTTTCCTGGATTCCAGCTGTGCTTTCTGTGGCAGATTTAGAGTATGTGGCTGATTCACTTAATAATATCTGGCAATTAGAAAGTCTTTGAATCAGATTTCTTACAGTGCTTTGCAAATGTTTTGTGCAACTCATAACATGCCTTGATAGGTCCTACACATTTTTACAGCTATGGGACGCTAAGGCACACATGGAGTGAATTGCTCTCGGTCATTCATCAAGTTAGTGACAGGAGTGAGAATTTAGTCCAGCAGGTATCAGAAGGGGAGAGCGTGTGATAGTGTTAGGAAGAGACCTCTTCTTTTACCATGCTCTCCTTTCAGGCAACATGTGCCATCTTTGAAGTGGTGTCAGCATTGCAGTTGAGCAAAACTGTGCAGGAGCTGTTCCCGGAGTTGTTCACTGTTCTTCTGCAGCAGATCAGCCAAACCCTAGGACAAAAGATGCCTTTGCCCAGGATGAGACGCCGAAGGAGGTTATTTAGAAAAGGACAACAACTATGTGAGGGCAACCCTTGCAGGTAATTAGAAGAAAGGGAGCAAAACAAAGAGAATCCCAGTACATTTGTGTGACACTCCCCAGGAGTTCTCAGGGTTATGAGGCACCTTACCATCACCTGCTTTTAATATGAGAAAGTCTTGTTTGTGCTTGCTATAGGTCAGTTCCCTGAAACCACCAAGCTCTGGCAACACAAACACTACTATCTAGGCCTCCTCAGGCCTCAGTCTCTTTGTCCTCTCTTTCTGACTACAGCTTAGAGAATCTCTATCAACAGATTCTCCTCTAAGAGAAGTCTCCCTGCGATTTACGTGCATCTCCCCACCAATCGGCTTTCCCCCATCTCTTAGTTTAAAAACTGCTCTACAGCCTTTTAAATGTTTAGTGCCAGTAGTCTGGTTCCACCCTGGTTTAGGTGGAGCCCATCCTTCCTGTATAGGCTCCCCCTCTCCCAAAAGTGTCCCCAGTTCTTGATAAATCCAAACCCCTCTTCCCTACACCATCGTCTCATCCACGCATTGAGACTCTGAAGCTTTGCCTGCCTACCTGGTCCTGCGCATGGAACTGGAAGCATTTCCAAGAATGCCACCATAGAGGTCCTGGATTTCAGGCTCTTTCCTAGCAACCTAAATTTGGCCTCCAGGACATCTCTCCTACCCTTCCCTATGTCATTGAGACCTACATGTACCACGACCACCGGCTCCTCCCCAGCACTACACATAAGTCTATCTAGATGCCTCTAGCATTTTGTCTCTTTTGCTCTCTGTTTCCCTCAAACACTGCTGTGGATGTCCCTTTAGGCAGATTCCTTATTCATGGGAGAATAGGTTTGTTGATTCTATAGCCCCACTCTAGCCAGGCAATCAGGTACATTTCTATCCAATTAGGCTTTCTCTGGGGAAGCTAATTAGTACTAGTAGTTACCAGAGTGCTGACCCCAAGTACAAGCTCTCAGCACCCTGTCACATCTCGCTGGACATAGGGCCCCAAAATATCCATTAGTGATCACTAATCTCTCTGTGTCCCAGCTTTTGGGGTCTGATTGTGAATTTTTTCCATATTACTGTACTGTGCTAGTGCCCATACACCTTGCAGATAGGAGAAAGTGACTGCAAAATGTTGTCCATAGCAACACTAGTAATATGAGATGTATGAGACTGAAATACCTCCTGGGAATTAAGTCCTTCCAAAAACAGTGGTCCCCAGGATACTGTCAATGGATGAACTGTCAATGAACAACAGACCTGACAAGTAACTGGGGTTTCCTGACTGCTTAGGCTGTGCCTTTCTATTGGTTACTACAGTTCTGTGCCTCTTTTCCCCCAGGCTTTCTATTGAAGCATTAGAGGCTGTGCTTCTCAAGGCTATGAATGAGAAGCTGATACGAACTCTCTGGAAGCAGAAAACTTGGATGCTTCTTGAAAATCCGCAGACTCACCACGAGGGGGTGTGTTTGCTGGTGAGGTAAGAGATCTAGGAGACAGCACTTCATCCTCAGGGATCGGCAACAAATAGAGTGACTGACAGGGAACTTTCAGGTATAGCTTTGTGCGGGGTGCCCTGGGTGAGAAACACAGAGCTTCCATGCGTAGGTTTTAGAGTTGTATGGTCATAGCAGCTAAGCTTTTGAAGTGCACAGTCTGCCCCATAAGTGGTTCCTTTTGTCTTCCAGGGTTCTGCAAAGATCTGGACTAATAACAGTGGAGATCATACAGAGCCTCCTTCCCTGGGTAAATTCCCCATCAGAAAAGCAGCGAGTCACCAGCACAGCTTTCTTTGCTCAGGTATGAGCAGTTCCACCATTAGGCTGTTATCTGTTGTTTACCTTTCTCTGAGGAATTGTACAGTTCAG
Source organism: Pelodiscus sinensis (assembly GCF_052426305.1). NCBI lineage: Eukaryota > Metazoa > Chordata > Testudines > Trionychidae > Pelodiscus > Pelodiscus sinensis. The sequence goes on along the minus strand of NC_143069.1, from coordinate 16,164,389 downwards.
TTCATAGGAATTCATTTTAGATAGTAGAATGTGTCCTTTATAAGGAAATCTCATAAGGAACTTCATTACACCTTTCTTAATCATTTTCTCTTTGTTATTTTGGGGGCCTATACTAGCCTAGCCTAGCTGCCTATTCTAGTTGCTGGTTAAGAGAGAGTGAGCAAGATATAGATAGGCTACGTCTACATTGGCAAGATTTTGCGCAAATAGGGTATGTCTACACTACAGCACTAATTCGAATTAACTTAATTCAAATTAGTTAATTTGAAATAAGCTAATTCGAATGAGTGCATTTAGACCTAAAAACTAATTCGAATGAGCATTTTGCTAATTCGAAATAGCATGTCCACATTGAGTGGACCCTGAACCGAAGTTAAGGCTGGCCAGAACCAGTGCCGTCAGGGCATCAGGTTAGGACTTAAGGTGTGGAGCTGCTTCCTCAGGCTAGCCGAGGGCTGTGCTTAAAAAGACCTGACCCCCACCCCGGACAGACAGTTCTCAGGATTCCCCGCTTGCATGTCTAACTCGATGGGGACATCAAAGCAGTCCTGTCTTGGAGTGCCCTGAATGCCCACACTCGGCACATTTCAGCACTCGACCATCAGCCCGGCTGCACTTGCTGCAGGCTGCCATCTGGGGGAGGTCAATCAGGGGGCTATCAGGATCCAGGAGGCCCTACAGGAAAGCTTCCACCCCGAGGAGCCCGCAGAGCCACCCCAGTCCTCCCCATCGGGGGCTCGTGCCCCATTCCTCCCTCACCTCCTTCCACTTACCCTTCCCGAGCCCCCTCTTCCTGATGTAAAAAATAAAGGACATGTGTTCAAAAATAGAAACTCTCTTTATTTAACAAAACTGGGGGCGGAGGGGATTAACCTCTGGGGGACTGGGAAAAGGAGGTGGGAGAGGGGAAGAAAGAGGGTGGGAGAGGGGAGGTGGAAACCTGGGAGGAGGGAGCTGGAAGGGGGAAGCCAGGGGAAGAAGGAGGAGGGGAAGTATAAAACTATGGTACGCCATATCTTCAGAACTGTGTACAGATGTGGTCTTCTCACCTCAAAAACGATATGGCCTTGGAAAGGGTTCAGAAAAGGGCAAGTCCAATGATTAGGGGTTTGGAACAGGTCCCATATGAAGAGAGGCTAAAGAGATTGCGACTTTTCAGCTTAGAAAAGAGGAGACTGAGGGGGGATATGATAGAGGTCTATAAAATCATGAGTGGTGTGGAGAGGGTGCATAAAGAAAAGTTCTTCATTAGTTCCCATAATAGAAGGACTAGAGGACACCAAATGAAATGAATGGACATCAGGTTTAAAACTAATAAAAGAAAGTTCTTCTTCACACAAAGTTCTTCTTATAGTCAACCTGTGGAACTCCTTGCCACAGGAGGCTTTGAAGCCTAGAACTATAACAGAGTTTAAAGAGAAGTTAGATAAATTCATGGAGGTTGGGTCCGTGGAGTGCTATTAGCCAGGGGGTAGGAATGGTGTCCCTGGCCTCTGTTTGTGGAAGGCTGAAGATGGATGGCACGAGACAAATGGCTTGGTCATTGTCTTCGGTCCATCCCCTCTGGGGTACCTGGTGTTGGCCGCTGTCGGCAGACAGGCTACTGGACTAGATGGACCTTTGGTCTGACCCAGTACGGCCATTCTTATGTTCTTATGTACTAAGCGCAGGGCTCAGGGTCGGGGGTCTCACTGGAACAACTTGATTTTCATGCAAACCTGCTCCTGGGTTTGGATGTGGCCTTTGGTGGCCAGGCTGGCAGCTATCCTGCCCTAGACGGCTGCATTCCTGTGCCTAGTGTGGAGGTCGTGGACGCTGGAGGCCTCCCCCCAAACCTCGATAATGTCCACGATCTCTGCACTAGACCAGGCAGGCGCCTGCCTCTTGTGGCCCTGGGCAGGCTCCTAGGAGCCGCCAGCCTGGTCCTGGGAAGAGGCGGAGGGCTGGGTGGCAGCGGGTGGCTGGCTCATGCCATGCCAGGTGCAGGGTCTGCTGGCTGGGTGCTGGCAGGCTTGCCACTGGCACAGGCACTGTAGCCAGACCATGCCCCTTTAAGGGCTCTGGGGCTGGGAGAGGGGCAGAAAAGTTTCCCTGGTTTGGCCCAGAGTGGCCATCAGGGCAACCTGATTAGGGTTAGCCTCCAACTAGTTCGAATTAAGTGGCTACACAGCCCTTAATTTGAACTACACAATTCGAACGAGGCGTTACTCCTCGTAGAATGAGGTTTACCTAGTTCAAATTAAGCGCTCCGCTAGTTCGATTTAAATTCGAACTAGCAGTTTGTATGTATAGCCGCTATTAAAGTTCATTCGAACTAACGGCTGTTAGTTTGAATTAACTTTGTACTGTAGACATACCCATACTTTTAACGCAAGAGTTTTTGCGTTAGAATATTTGCGCAAGAGAGCGTCTACACTGGCATGTGCTGTTGCGCTAAGAGGCGCTTTTCTGCAAACTCATCCGTGCCAGAATAGACGCTCTCTTGCGAAAGAAAGCTCCGATGGCCATTTTAGCCATTGGGCTTTCTTGCACAAGAAATTAATGTGGCCTGTCTACACTGGCCTCTTGCGCAAGAACAGTTGCACAGGAGGGCTTTTTCCTGAGCGGGAGCATCATAGGTTTTGCGCAAGAAGCACTGATTTTAGACATTAGAATGTCAGTGTTCTTGTGCAAGAACTCCCCACCAGTGTAGACAGGCAGCTGCTTTTGCGCAAAATCATGCCAATGTAGATGTAGCCATAGAATTTGAATTACTAGACCTTTTCTGACAATTCCTAGGGCTAATACTGACCAACAGCTCCTGATTTTGGTCTAGCTCAGCAAATCTTCTAAATGAATCTAGTGTCCTAATACTATAAAATAAGCAACATACAAATACATTAACATCTATCTTAGATTCTCATGAATGTAGAATAATAGATTCATAGATCATTAGAACTGGAAGGGATCTTGAGAGGTCTTCGAGTCCAATCCCCAGCCATCACGGCAGGACCAAGCACAGTCTAGATCATCCCTGACAGGTGTTTGTCTAACCTGCTCTTAAATATTTCTAGTGATGCAAATTCCACAACCTCCTGAGGCAATTTATTGCAGGGTTTAACCACCCTGACAGGCAGGACGTTTTTCCTGCTGTCCAACCTAAACTTCCCCTGATGTAATTTAAGCTCATGGCTTCTTATCCTATCCTTAGAGGCCAAGGAGAACAATTTTTCTCCATCTTCCTTAAAACATCCTTTTAGAAACTTGTATTATCTGAGTACTTCAAAATGAGAATGTAGTATCTGAGTGCCTCAAAACTCTTTAAAAGTATGTATCCCTACAACACCCCTGTGAGGCAGGGAAACACTATTAGTCCCATTTTGCAAACAGGAAACTGATGCACAGAAGGCCTAAGTGACTTGCCCAACATCATCTAGGAAGTCTTTGAGGGTGCAGGAAATTGAACTGGAACCTCCTAAGTCCTAGGCTGCTGACCACTGGAGCATCCTCCCTCTCCACAGCCTTGCTATAACGTCTGTGTCATATTTCACATTTACGCTAAGTCGCTATTTTAGAGGCTCATCTGGTGGTTCTAGGAATCTGTTTGTGCCCCCAAATCTTTCTACACCCCACCTAGGAAAGGAGTCACAAACGTGGGTTTTCAAGGTCTGCCTAGAGAGGCCTCATGAAAGCTGCCAATCAGAGCCCAGCTGGCTCAGATATATGGAGCTACAGGGCTTTATTAGGTCAGTTCCTTTCAGGAAGTGGAGGGCCAAGAAAGGATGCTATTCTCTGGCCAAACCAATTCACAGGGGTTTATTTCAGGCAGCATTTTCTGAAGCTGAATTTGCAGAGAGAGAGTCCTTACGAGCCTTCAACATATAATTCGAGGGAGAAACTGAAAGTGGCCCCATAGGAAGAACCCAAGGAAAAAGTAGCAATAAACTGAAATGAAGCAATGACTCGCTGCTATTTCTAGGTTGGAACCAAGAGTAGTGGGCAGGCCCAGGTTCCCCAGTGGCATAAACCCGATGAAGGGGACAAGGCTTATGGAGAGGTTGAACAAAGAACAGAATATAAAGGGTCCAGAGTTGGGGCTGAAGACCCTAGTGAGGGCAACAGGACCTAAAAGGCATTTGTTTGGACTTTGGGACTTGGCCAGAGGGCTGAGCCATGGAAGACTCACTAAGATCGACTGGCAGGATGCACCTGGGCGAGAAAAGGACTGTGGTATCAAATGCAGTCACTGAGAGGCTTTCAAGGGATGAGCAATCCCCCATTATAGTGCCTAAAAGGAAAAAATCCATGTTTTTAACACAGTACTCATTCATATAGAATAATAAATTACAGTGTATTACGTGTCTCCTCAAATTATATTCGCTATCTTAATGAACAGATTAGAGCTAATGGACATGTTGATTTTATTTCAGCTAATGACTGATCCCATACTCAGGGAGAAGAAGACCCTTAAGTCTGCCTTACATATATTAGAAGAAAGGTCACGGGACAATAACAGCATTGTCCGTCAAATGGCTGTAAGAGGCCTAGGCAATTTAGTCTATGGGGCACCTGAGAAGGTAAGATAGAATACTGAATACAATGCAGCATAACTAGAGAAACTAAAGGAAACAATTGCTCAGGATTTACAGAGGCCATGCACAATGCACTAGGCCAACTTCTGCTCTCTCATACCCCTGTAACCTCTTTGCAGTCAATACACAGCAGGTTTGTTCCCTTGGTAAGCTGGGCATAAGGAAACAATATGGACTTAATATGATCATATGTAAATGTATACTCCCAGGAATGAAGAGTGTAGGCTTTATTTCCAAGATGAGAGATTCTATTCCAGGAAACAGAGACACTAAAAAACTCAAATCATGATAGATAATCAGCTGAACGTAAGCGCCCAGTACAAAGCTGTGACCAAAAGAGCTGAGGTGATCCTCGGAGGCATAGACAGAGGGATTCTGAATAAGAATAAAGAAGTTATTTTACCTCTGCTTATGGCACTGGTGTGAGAACTGCTAGAATACTATGTCAGGATCATGCCTGCAATTCAAGAAGGATGCTGATAAATTGGAGAAGAGTCACAAGAATTTTCAAAGGGCTAGAAAATGTGCCTTTAGATTCAATGGGGGGGGGGGGGCGGGGAATGAAGCTAAACTAATTCAGACTGCTAGTAAGGCATACATTTTAATGGTAATTTTAATCATTGGAACCATTTACCAAGGGTTGTGGTGGGGTCTCTATCAGTAGCAACTTTAAAAACAAGATGGGCTGTTTTTCTAAAAGAGGTGCTCTAGTCAAACAGACATTATTTTGGGGAGGTTCTGTGTTGTGAAGGAGGTCAGACTGAATGATCACAATGGTCCCTTTTGGCCTTCAAATCTAAGTAATTAGAAATCTAATAGGATTACATAGGCGTAATATGGCACAGAGTTTGGCTTATTGTAGCTAGTACCTGATGTAAAATATAGCTATAGGTCACTAGGGGGGCAGATGAAATTCCCACTGCTTCATAATTGCTAAAAAAAACATATTAGAAATGTGGTTAGTGGAAAGTGTTTTTTAATGTCATACGTCTGAACAGGTGAAAAAGTACAAGAAGTTTCTTCTGGAGGCACTGATCAGGACTTTAGAAGACACTTTCAGTTCTGAAGTCGTCGAAAGCATGAAGGCACTGGCCAAAGTCCTTAAGGAGCTGAAAGGGAAGGACATAGGTTCTTCCTTCAGAGACCTCACCACACAGATCCGGAAGTACTTCGATAATGTACGTGAACAGAAGCCTTCAACCCCAGTTCAGCTGACATTGATGAGGCTCCATTTACAATGCATGATGTGTCCTCACTGGGCATTGTTCATGTCAGAATGAAGTGATTTTAGGCCTTAGGGAAGAGATGTGTTTTATGGAGGAGCAGAGAATTAAGAAAATGAGGATGCCATCCCTGCTCCTTCAGTCTCACCCTTCTGTTCATCTTTATTTCCAATGAGAATGGCAAAGGAAGTATGAATACTAGATTAGGTAGCTGCATAACAAGGAAAATGGGCATACAGGGTGTAATAGACTGTTTTGGGCCTGCTCCATACGATTTTTATGTCAGATGGTTGAAATTATTCCATTTTGCAGAGAAGTTTGAGATTTCAAATTTTGGTTTTGTTCCTATTTGGGGGACACACCCCCCAGCCCAAATTTCAAAACTCTTTGTGAAACAGTAATACTATTCTCAACCCAGCTCTACTGGGAGCCTTGCCTGAGGGCAGTCTACTGGCAGACTATGCTGGAGACAGGGAACCTGGAAACACTGGGAATTAGAGGTGCCAGGGTGCACATTTCCTGGCTCCTTGTCAGCCTGCCAGACAGGCTGTTCTGAAGGTGAGGGCCAGGAAGCCCAAGATCCCAGTCAGCCTGCTAGATGGGTCACCAAGAAGCTGACCAAGTACCCCTACTTGGCTTCTGGAAGAATTTTGTCAAAATTGAACTGTCTTCAAAGTATTTTGATGAATCAACACATTTGGCCCAAACTTGATTAATTCCAGTTCTTTTAAACTTCTGTCGTTGGAATCACTCTACCCTAATGTAGAAGAGACAGCTGTGCTAGATACATGATGTGGTTATTTCTTCGTTACCAACCTGTGTGGCTTTCTTGGCTATAGGAGGACAACACTCTTCGTGCATTGGCCTTTGTCCTGTTTGGTATCCTGGCCGGCTCTGCAAAGAGAAAATGGAAGGACTATTTTGCCAAGCAGGTTAGACAGAGCTGGGTCACGCTTCTGCTGCACCTGCAAGATCCAAGCCCTGAGGTTTCAATGGTAAGAATGACAGTGACTTAATTACTAAGCAAAAAGAATCTTCCTCCTGATGCCAGGGGAGCTCTGCTATTCCTTCCCGCAGTGGAGACCTAAATTCTTCCCTCAGTTCATTGCCCTCCTTTTGAGTTAATCCCAGACAGGCTGGTCCTTAGCAGCCAGGGTTGTCTCACTGGAGTTCAGGATAGGTCATGGGTCTGATCCCAAGAGTTCATTCCTGCCTATCTCTGCACCCCACGTTCCTGCCTCCCCACAACAGAGGAAAGACCACAGCTATGCCTAGTGAAGCAGCTTTCATAGCTACATCCGTTCTGAAAAAACATTGCTGCTATCTCCAGTTTTCAGTATTATAAAATCATAGAACCATAGGTTTGGAGGAGACCTCAGGAGGTCACTGAGTCCAACCTCCTGCCCAAAACAGGACCAGCCTCAACTAAACAATCCCAGCCAGGGCTTTGTCAAGCTAGGACTTGAAAACTCTAGATTTAGAGGTTCCGTTGCCTCCCTAGGTAACCCATTCCAGTGCTTCACCACCTTCCTAGTAAAATAGTTTTTCCGACTATCCAACCTAGACCTCCCCCACTGTAACTTGAGACCATTGCTCCTCATTCAGTCATCTAGTACCACTGAGAACAGCCTCTCTCCATCCTCTTTGAAATCCCCCTTCAGGTAGTTAAAGCCTTCTATCAAAGCTCCCCTCACTCTTCTCTTCTGAAGACTAAATAATCCCAAATCCCTCAGCCTCTCCTTGTAAATCATGTGTTCCAGCCTCCTAATCATTTTTGTTGCCCTCCGTTGGACTTTCTCCAATGTATCAACATTTTTTAAGTAATGGGGTGCCCAGAATTGGATGCAATACTCCAGAAGTAGAATCCCTTTCCCCCTATTAAAGTCATGCTGGCATATTTTCTGTCTATTACTTCAGGGGAATCCCTTTTATTCTTGGGGTAGATGAGCAGTCAAGGACATGAGTTCCATTTGAATGAGCACAATACGTGTTATGGAACAATTCAATGGTGCAACCCTCTTTTTCAGGAGTGCAGAGCTACATTTCATCTCTGTGCCCCATTTTTGGGACTGAAGAGGCTCCAAACTATACTTAATGAGCATCTTAGTTGGAGAACCGAGCTGAACCCTGAGGAGCTCCAGATGGATATCTGCAGACACCTTGTGAGTGACCTATAGAATTATATGAGATTATTGACAGCATAGGCTTGTGGTGTAGAAGCAGGGGGAATGTGTGATGGGCAATGGAAGTATCTATGGGTATGTCTACGCTACAAAGTTAGTTTGAACTAACGGACGTTAGTTCGAACTAACTTTCATAGGCGCTACACTAGCGCTCCGTTAGTTTGAATTTAATTCGAACTAACGGAGCGCTTAGTTCGAACTAGGTAATCCTCATTCCACGAGGATTAAGCCTAGTTCAAACTTACTAGTTCGAATTAAGGGCTGTGTAGCCCCTTAATGCAAACTAGTGGGAGGCTAGCCCCCCCCAGGTTTCCCTGGTGGCCACTCCGGCCAACACCAGGGAAACTCGTATGCCCCCCTCCCAGCCCCGGACCCCTTAAAGGGGCACGGGATGGCTACGGTGCCCATGCCAGGTGCAAGCCTGCCAGCACCCAGCAGGCAGACCCTGCACCTGGTGCGGATCGAGCCACCCACCCGATGCCCCCCAGCCCTCCCCCTCTTCCCGGGACCAGGCTGGCGGGTCCTGGGAGCTTGCCCGGGACCGCAAAAGGCGGGCTCCCTCCTGGGCTAGTGCGGACATCGTGGACCTCGTCCACGATCTCCGCACTAGGCACAGGAAGGTGGCCGGCTAGGGCAGGAGAGCTGCCAGCCTGGCCACCCAGGAGCAGGAGTGCATGAAAATCAAGGTGGTCCACTGAGACCCCCGACCCTGAGCCCTGAGCTTACAATGGCCATCCTGGGTCAGAACAAAGGTTCATCTATCCCAGTAGCCTGTCTGCCGACAGCGGCCAACCCTAGGGACCCTGGAGGGGATGGACCGAAGCCAGTGACCAAGCCATTTGTCTCGTGCCATCCCTCTCCAGCCTTCCACAAACTTTGGGCAGGGACACCACTCCTACCCCCTGGCTAATACCACTCCATGGACCCAACCTCCATGGCTTGATCTCACTTCCCTTTAAACTCTGTTCTAGTTGTAGCCTTCACAGCCTCCTGCAGCAAGGAGTTCCACAGGTTGACTCTGTGCTTTGTGAAGAACAACTTTCTGTTACTAGTTTGAAGCCTGTTACCCATTCCTTTCCTTTGGTGTCCTCTAGTCCTTCTTTATGGGAACTAATGAAGAACTTTTCTGTATGCACCCTCTCCACCCAACTCCTGGTTTTAGAGACCTCTATCCTGTCCCCCCTCCGTCTCCTCTTTTCTAAGCTGAAAAGTCCCAGTCTCTTTAGCCTCTCTTCATATGAGACCTGTTCCCAACCCCTGATCATTTTAGTTGCCCTCCCCTCTGCCACCCTCTCTCTTCCCCTCTCCCACCCCCTTTTCCCAGTCTCCCCCAGTTTTGTTCAATAAAGACAGATTCCATTTTTGAACACAATTGTCCTTTATTTTGTACATCAAGAAGAGGGGCTAGGGAAGGGTAAGTGGAAGGAGTTGAGGGCGGAATGGGGTACGCGCCCCCGATGGGGAGGACTGGGCTGGCTCTGCGGGCTTTTGTGGTGGAAGCTCTCCTGCAGCCCCCCAATTGCCCCATCTCCCCAGATGGCAGGCTGCGGCAAGTGCAGCCGGTCTGATGGCCAAGTGCTGTGATGTGCCCAGTGTGGGCACTCCGGGCACTCCAAGCCAAGACTGCTTTGCAAGCGGGGCACCCCTGAGAACTGTCTGTCCGGCGTGGGGGTTGGGACCCTTTAAGCACAGCCCTCGGCTAGCCTGAGACAGCATCTCCACGCTCTTAGTCCTCCTCTGATGTCCTGCCGGCACTGCTTCCGGCCATCCTTAAGCCCGGTTCAGGGTCCACTTAATGTGGACATGCTAGTTCGAATTAGTAAAACGCTAATTCGAGCTAGTTTTTTAGTCTAGATCCGTTAGTTTTAATTAGCTTAGTTCGAATTAACGTTGTAGTGTAGACGTACCCTATTAGAGTGGGATACAGGACTGAGGGTGAGAGGAATGTAAATCTGCCATAGATTCCCACTTTCCCCACTTCTACACAGCCTCCTGTCCTTTCTTTTATTTACTTGTTTAAATTAAAAAAAAAGTCTGAGTGAGTCCAATAACTGACAGCAGTGGCAAGAGGAACACAGACTGTTTACTTGTGGTTTGTAAAGGCATGTGTTGGCAGTCAAAGGGCATTTCTAGCCAGAGAGAGCTCATGTGTCCCTGATTTTCTCTAGGCCAAAGAGAAGGCTGAGCTACTGGAGAACTTTTACAAAAGCACCATCACATACTTCTGCAGCAGCTGGGAAGAGATCCGGGCAGTTGCAGCCAAGTTAGCTGGTGAGAGAAAGTGTGCCGTGTCCCTTTTGGTATTCCCTTTGAGGTAGACAGAAAAAGTCCCTGTGTGCAGCACTGAGCTACTATTAATCTCTCCGTGCTGTGACTTCTCATGCATAAATGGAGATGTTAATGTTCTCCTACTTCTCCAGTGTGGTGTTAGGAGGAATTTGTAATTTGCAATAGAATGCTTTGAGATGGCGCAGTCATTTAGTAGCAGAGGCTGGCACACTGTCACGTAGGGTATGTTTATTCTCCGATCAAACTAGTGTGCTAAAAATAGAGTAGCTGTGGCAGGAGTAGCAGGAGGGGTTAACTATTCCAAGGATGATCCCATCCAAACCCAAAAGTCTGTTCTCAAGGTGGCTAGCTCCTCCGACTGCTTCTGTCATCTGACCTGCACTCTATTTTTAGTAGTCCGAGTTAGTGTGGACTCAAACTATAGACCTAAGCTCAGTGTTGTTCACTGTTCCTTACTGGTGCTTCATCACTGGGAGGTAGGCAGGCCACCGCCACACAGTGCCTGCTGTTGCAGGTTCCTGATTGCCTTGCCCAGGAAGCACTAGATTCCTCCCCTTTGGCCCTGTGCCATCCTTTCCTTAGCACACCCATGCAAGCCAGGCAAGCATTGTGGCCTAATTAATTTATCCATGTGAGATCCTTGCTTAGTACGCACTTATTCCTGGCCCCAGCCCTTTGTTCACACCACTAGATTAATACACTATCCTAGTATATCTCCACTAACTGACAGCAGTGGCAAGAGGAACATAGATTGTTTAAAGCAAATGAGGTTTTATGTAAACATTCTTAATTTTTTTCTCTTCAGTGTGGACGCTAAACTTTTCTAGTATTTTCTTGCCTACAGCTCACCTTAGACCCACAATAGAAGCCAAAGGGCCAATGTTATCACCTTGCACTTAACAAGAGAAGGTTTTTTATTGATGTTTATTTTACACTGCTTATTTAGGCATCATCCTGGAACATACGGACACCAAGAATATGAAATGGCTGGACATGGAACATCTGTTGACCTGTAAGTAACAAATACAGGTGAAATCCTATTCATTAGTGAGTTATAAAGAAATTTAGCTGACAAGCAAGCAGTAACTGATACCACAGGTGTGAAGTGCATCAGCCACACATCAAAGGACAGATTCAGCTTTAGTCTGCTCTGAAAGAGGTACGTCTACACTACAGCGTTAATTCAAGTTAACTTAATTCGAAATAGTTAATTTGAATTAAGCTAATTCGAATTATGCATCTATACACAAAACCTATTTCAAAATAGCATTTTGTTCTTTTGAAATAGCGCGTCCACACTGAGTGGACCCTGAACCGAAGTTCAGGCTGGCCGGAACCAGTGCTGGCAGGGCATCAGGTTAGGACATAGTGTGTGGGGCTGCTGCCTCAGGCTAACTGAGCTCCGTGCTTCACGGGACCCTACCCCCACCCCGAACAGACAGTTCTCAGGGTTCCCCGCTCGCTTGTCTACCCCGATGAGGGAGAGCAAAGCAGTCCTGTCTTGGAGTGCCCTGAGTGCCTGCACTCGGGACACCACAGCACTCGGCCACATGGAGCCAGAGCTGCCCCTGGGCACACCGGTGCGTCTCGTAGGGTTGTTGCCATCAGCCCAGCTGCACTTGCTGCAGGCTACCGTCCGGGGAGTCCATCGGGGGGCTGTCAGGATCCAGGAGGCCCTGCAGGAGAGTGTCCACCCCGAGGAGCCCTCAGAGCCACCCCGGTCCTCCCCACCGGGGGCTCGTGCCCCATTCCTCCCTCACGTCCATCTACTTACTCCTCCCTAGCCTCCCTTCCTGATGTCAAATAAAAGACATGTATGTTCAAAAATAGAAACTGGGTTTATTGAACAACAGGGTGAACCTCTGGGGAGACTGGGAAAAGGAGGTGGGAGAGAGGAATAGAGTGGGTGGGAGAGGGGAGGGTGAAACCTGGGAGGAGGAAGTTGGAAGGGAGAAGCAAAGGGAAGAAGGGGGAAGGGAAGATCAGGGCCCAAGGTTGGGGGTCTCACCGCACCAACTTGATTGTCATGCAAACCTGCTCCTGGGTTCGCATGTGGCCTTTGGTGGCCAGGCTGGCAGCTATCCTGCCATTGACGGCCGTGTTCCTCTGTCTAGTGCGGAGATCATGGATGCTGGGGCATCCCTCCCAAACCTGAATAAGGTCCATGATCTCCACCCTGGACCAGGAAGGCACCCGCCTTCTCCAGCCCCTGTCAGGCTCCTGGGTGCTGGCAGACTGCTCCTGAGGAGCAGTGGAGGGTTGGCTGCCAGTGCCTTGCTGGCTCACGTTTTGTGGCTACTGGCTCAGGGGCCCCGGTGGCCACTGCTGGCTCTTGGCTGGTAGGCTTGGATCTGGCACGGGCCAGGGTCTATCCCTTTAATGGCTCTGGGGCCAGGGGGAGAGGAGAGGAAGTTTTCCTGGTTGTGCCCAGAGTGGCCACCAGGGCTCCCTGGGAAGGGCTGGAGGCCCCCTATTTTGAATTAATTGTCTACACAGCACTTAATTTGAAATAGCTATTTCAAATTTGGTGTTACTCCTCGTAGAATGAGGTTTACCAAATTTGAATTAAGCGCTCTGCTATTTCGAATTAATTTCGAAATAGCGGTTTGCATGTATAGATGCTATTAAAGTTAATTCAAAAGAACAGCTGTTATTTTGAATTAACTTTGCGGTGTAGACGTACCTGGAGGAAACTGCAGCCAGTGTGATATAAGTCAGTGCATCTCCTGGCTACCCTGGCAATGCCTCTTCCCAACCTGTGTGATCCACTCTTTGGGCTCCATCGGCTCCCTGGGAGCCACTTTTTGCTACCCCAAACTCCACACCATCAGATTTATTTCTGTCAGGAGATGTAAACTAACTTAAAAGCAGAAGCTATTGAGTCAATGGAGCACCTTCCAATTGGATGAGTTTCTGGTAGGGTCAGGGTCTCCCCTCTCCCCCCTCCTCCATCTCAGTTTGGAGCTTGGAAGGATCCCAATGGAGGAACCTAAAGCTTTGTTTGTACAGAGAGCTTCTGTAGCTTGGTACTCACTGGTACTAAATCTCCAGCTACTGCAGGCATAGGTGACTATATGAAAAGTGAGTCATATTCTCTGTAATTCCAGCTCTCCAGGTCCTACAGAATGACCCAAGTCCCATTGTCCAGCTGGTGGCAACTCAGGTCCTAAGAGACATCTGACCTGGATGAGTGCTCGGGGAATGAAGCACAGACAAATAGAAGAAAGAGCTCCTGCTTCTGTTTCCAGCTTGCACATCATATACTTGGGTGGGAAGCTAGACTGAACGCTATATCTGCTAGCTGTCTATGGGGTAGGGGAGTAGTATAAGGGCCCTACCATCAATCAAACATTAGCCCCGCCCCCTGACCCTGGAAGTCCCCCCCCCCGACTCCCCGGAAGTCCCTTCTCCCTTGTCACTGGCAGTCCCGCCCCTGGAGGGTAGTACATCCGGGTCGAGAGGGACAGGTGACCGGAAGTAAAAAAGGATGTCATGTGACCCCGGTTAGGCCCGTCCCCTGTCACCGGAAGTCCCGCCCTTGGGGGTAATACATCCGGGGTAAAGAGGGGCAGGTGACCGGAAGTAAGGGGTGTCATGTGACCCCTCTAAGGACTTGCCCCTCCTCCCTCTACCAATCAGGAAGGGCTTTCCCCGTAGGAACGCCCCGCGAACCGCTTTGACCAATCGGGGGGCAGTTCCGGGAACGGATGACCCGCCCAGAAGTGGGTCGTGTGACCCCTCTAAGAACTCAACCCGCCTCCCTCCACCAATCAGGAGGAGTTTTTTCCCTGTAGGACCGCCTCGTGAACTGCTTTGACCAATCGGGGGGCAGTTCCGGGAACGGATGACCCGCCCAGAAGTGGGTCGTGTGACCCCTCTAAGAACTCACCCTGCCTCCCTCTACCAATCAGGAGGGTTTTTTTCCCTGTAGGACCGCCCCACAAATCGCTTTGACCATTCGGGGGGTGCAGTTCTGGGACCCGTTGACCAGACCGGAAGCTGGTCGTGTGACCCCTCTAAGAGCTTCCCGTGACACCCTCTGTCAATCAGAGCATAGCACTTCCCCATAAGTTCTAGCGCCACACAAAAGAGGCCATCTTGTTCCAAGATACAGCTAGGACACCGCAGCGGCACGCCCACGCTGTCTGAGCACGTTCCGCTCAAGCAGAGGCGGCAACAATACCTGCAAGAGTGGTCATGACTGTATACTGTGTGGCAAAACTCACAATAATTTTTCGCTCCGAACAACTTTTTCATATCCAGAACCCCATAGTAATGCTCATCTCCGCCAAGCGCCGCGCGCCCGGGGCCGGCGCTCCCCCCGCAAGCGCCATGCGCCCGGGGCCGGGGCCGGCGCTCCCCCCGCCAAGCGCCGCGCGCCCGAGGCCGGCACTCCCCCTGCCAAGCGCCGCGCGCCCGGGGCCGGCGCGCCCCCCCGTGCAAGCGCCACGCGCTATGTGCCCAGGGCCAGGTCAGCCCCGAGCACCTGGCGGGTGCATGCAAATGCCCCTGCGGGCGCCATAGCGCCCGTGGGCACCGTGTTGGGGACCACGGACCTACGGCAATAACAGTATTTAATAAGATTTCCAAACACAGTTCAGCACATAGGCCCTGGAGCTTGCAGTTTATACCCTCTGGAGTCCAAGTCAAACAGTCATGGTACCGCTGGGCTGGCGCATTTATGACACAACCCTCACAGTCCTCAAAAAGCTTTTCCCTAAGACAGTGACTAAGGACGGTATAAACACTAATGCGTACAATAGAGCGCATAACTTTTTTACGCTTATGATGTGGCACTGGCTCAACTAGGTCAATGCACAGCCACCTCCTGAACTCTTCATGGCCGTCATCCTAGGCGTTCTCTTCAATGCTTTGTATCGGTGTTGAGCAAAAACAAGGTGGGCCCGGTTCGTCTTCCTCGTCCGATGCAATGCTGTCCTGGGTCTGATGGTCAGCTAGAAAGGCATCGTCAAGCTGTCAAAAGATTGCCAGAAAGAAATAATGTAAGACGCTCTGGTCATTTTTTTTTTAAAGTTTACAAAATCCCGGATTCCTAACCCCATGATGCCCCAACTTCGATCTTTCATTTACCTATTTGGCTTCTTTTCCATGCGTCTTGTCCGACTCCTGGGAGCCATGGGCACCTTCTTCCTCCAGGCTATCTAGCTTGTCTGGCTGCATCGTGAGCGGTTGGGTTTCGGTGTCAGATATTGGTGTATCCATCAGCGGGTGGGTCAAAGGGCTCCCTTCAACTTCTCCTTCCTCCTCGGAACTGTCGCTGAGGTAGCGCTTTCTTCTCGGCACCAAAACAAAGTTGGTGAAAGAAGCCATGTTTCCGCTCAGCGTTTGCACGCTCTCTGAAACACGCGCTCTTGGAACAAGATGGCCTCTTTTGTGTGGCGCTAGAACTTACGGGGAAGTGCTATGCTCTGATTGGCAAAGGGTGTCACGGGAAGCTCTTAGAGGGGTCACACGACCCGTCTCCGGTCTGGTCAACGGGTCCCGGAACTGCACTCCCCGGATTGGTCAAAGCGATTTGTGGGGCGGTCCTACAGGGAAAAAACCCCTCCTGATTGGTAGAGGGAGGCAGGGCGAGTTCTTAGAGGGGTCACACAACCCACTGCTGGGTGGGTCATCCGGTCCCAAAACTGCCCCCCGATTGGTCAAAGGGGTTCGCGGGGCGGTCCTACAGGGAAAAACCCCCTCCTGATTGGTGGAGGGAGGCGGGGCAAGTTCTTAGAGGGGTCACACAACCCACTGCGGGGCGGGTCATCCGGTCCCAGAACTGCCCCCCCGCTTGGTTAAAGCGGTTCGCGGGGCGGTCCTACAGGGGAAAAACCCTTCCTGATTGGTTGAGGGAGGCGGGGCGAGTCCTTAGAGGGGTCACATGACACTCCTTACTTCCGGTCACCTGCCCCTCTTGACCCCGGATGTATTACCCCCAATGGCAGGACTTCCGGTGACAGGGGACGGGCCTAACGGGGGTCACATGACACCCGGTCAGCTGTCCCTCTTGACCCGGATGTACTACCATCCAGTGGCCGGACTTCTGGTGACAGGGGAGAAGGGAATTCTGGCGGTCAGGGGGCGGGACTTCCGGGATCAGGGGGCAGGGCTAACGTTTGATTGATGGTAGGGCCCTTATACTACTTAGGGGATTACACATGCCGGGGGAAATCACTAAGGGTGGCTTTAATTGGCCTTTAAGCATCTAACTGTGGATTTTGGTGATTTCCTTTAGATATGCAGGGCCTTTATCTGTGATTGTATTGTCCAGTCTCATAAGTTGCTGAGTGTCCTCAAACTCCCTCTGATGATATTGGGAGTTCAGAACACTCTGCCCTTCAAAGAAGGTACTCAGCAGATATCATTCGTCCTCCAAATTTAGAGGCTATGATCCTCCACCTCATAGAAAAAGTTTCCTGAATAGTTAGGTTTCTAGTCTCTCTCAGCACTTTACTCTTGCCCTCCTGGGTTCTGGGCCTATGAGGAGTCACCAGACAACAGTTAGCAAAGGAGGGTAAAAGGCTGAGGGGGTCTGGGATATCATTGTCTGTGGTTCTCAATGGGGAGAGAATCTTCCTGTGATGGCTGAATATGGGAAGGGGATCAGTGTTTTCCCCTGTTGAATTGACACTTTCTGATAATTCACTATATTAGGTAATAGGAGTTCCCCTAATCTTGTGGTGTTTCCTGTTTTGGAGATTGTTTTCCATTCCATATCCAGCAGCTTAATCCCAACCCATATTATTATATTTATTAAGGGGCATTGTACAAATGCTGATGACTCTTTAAGTTTATTTCTCAGGTGCTGGCCATGCTGTGTCTCACAAACAGTCACCTGTAAATAACCCTCCCCTGTAAATAATATAGTGTTTGTATTTACTGTGCACATGTTTCCAATTAAACTCTTTGAAGTATCTGTTTCAATTACTCAGGGGCCTGATTTCTTCTTTCAGAGTATGTCTACACTACAGCATTATTTCAAAATATCTTATTTCGAAATAGCGCGTCTACACACAAAATGCATTTTGAAATAGCGTTTTGCTATTTCGAAATAGCGCGTCCACACTGAGTGGACGGTGAATCGCATTTAAGGCCGGACAGAACCAGGTCCGGCAGGGCATCAGGTCAGGAGTTACTTTGTGTGGCTGCTGCCTGAGGCTGTCTGAGGCCTGTGCTTAAAGGCACCCCCCTGGACAGCCAGTTCTCAGGTTTCCCTGCTTGCTTGCCTACCTCCATGAGGGACAGGAAACCATTTTGTCTCTGTGTGCTCTGGTTGCCTTCACTCGGGACATCACAGCACTCTGCAACGTGAAGCCAGAGCTGCCCCTGGGCACTCTGGTGCTTTTCGTGGACGCGTTGCTGCGGACCTGTCTGAACTTTCTGCAAGCTGCCATCTGAGAGGTCCATCAGGGGGCTGTCAGTATCCAGGAGGCTCTGTGGGAGAGCTTCCATCCTGAGGAGCCCTCAGAGCCTCTCTGGTCTGCCCCACTGGGGGCTTGTGCCTCATTCCTCCCTCACGTCCTTCCACTTACCTCTCCCTCAGCCCCCTTCCTGATGTCAAATAAAATACACGTATTTTCATGAACACAAACTATCTTTATTTAACAAAACCCCGGGGGAGAGGGGGGAGAATGAAACTCTGGTGAGACTGGGGAAAGGAGGCGGGAGAGAGGAGAAGAGAGGGGGGGGAGAGGGAAGGGGGAAAACTTGGGGGGAGGAAGCAAGGGGAAGAAAGGGGAGGGGAAGGTCAAGGCTCAGGGTTGGGGGGCTCTCCAGACCAACTTGATTTTCATGCAAACTTGCTCCTGGGTTCACATGTGGCCTTTAGTGCCACGCTGGCAGCTATCCTGCCATTGACGGCCGCATTCCTCTCTCTAGTGCAGAGATCATGGACATTGGGGGCAATCCCCCCAAACCTGAATAAGGTCCATGATCTCCACCCTGGACCAGGAAGGCGCCCACCTTCTCCAGCCCCTGTCAGGCTCCTGGGAGCTGGCAGACTGCTCCTGGCGAGTGGTGGAGGGCTGGCTGCCAGTCTTTGCTGGCTCATGTTTGGGGGCCACTGGGTCAGGGGTAGTGACTGCTGGCTCTGGCCTGGCAGGCTTGGAACTGGCACAGACACTGTGGCCAGAGTCAACCCCTAAAGGCTCCGGGGAGGGAGGAAGGAGAGGAGTGATCTTGGTTGAGGCTGGAGTGGCCACCAGGGCACCCTGGGAAGTGTCAAAGTCAGACAGGACTCACAGATTTGGCAGACTGCTATGTTTATTTCAGCAAAGCTTTGCTAAAATGCATTCAGAAAATGTGAGTACCATACAAGGTTCAAACCCCTTGATTTTATACAGTCAAAAGGCCAAGTTAACAAGATCAAAGTGTGTGGCAAAACTTCACATTATTAGTGTGGTTAAGTATCTTCATTTCAATATCAAGCACACAGCAATCTCCTGGCTATATCTCCCTGATTATCTAGAATTGTTTTCTGTCTAACACCTAGGCTACGTCTACACTGGCATGAATTTCCGGAAATGCTTAAAACGGAATACATTCCGTTTTCAGCTTTTCCGGAAAAGGAGCGTCTACATTGGCCACGGAGTTTCCGCGATAACGATGCGCTTTTCCGGAAAAGCGCGTCTACATTGGCGGCGCGCTTTTCCGGAAAAGCAGAAAGCCCGGAGCCATTTTGAAGAGGGCAAAGGCCACCAGCCCTTTCCGGGGGCGGGGCCAGAGCGCCGTTCAGACACGTGCTTAAAGGGGTCTCGCCGGGCAGCCGTTGGTCTCCTGCTCCCGTGCTTTGGGGCCTCTTCCAGGGACTGACACCCTTCGCAGGTCTGTGGGTGCCCTTTGACTTTTGGGGACACCCCCCCTTTGGCCCCCAACTGCTTTTCTCTGCGGTTTATTTTTTTGCCCAGCTCTGTGTACTATGGAGCCACGGGTGGCCATGTGCCTGGTCGGGCCTCTCTTGGTGCTGTTCCGCTGGCTGCAGCTCGTGCTGCAGGCCGGTGCCATGCTGTTCATGGACCAGGAGGCAGAGATCGCCTTGGACGCCCTCACCAGGGAGGCCCTGGCAACTCTGTCTCATCAGCACCCCACTGTATACCGGCCACTCTGGAGTTTGGACATCAGCACCGACTGGTGGGACCGTGTGGTCCTCGGACTATGGGACGACCAGCAGTGGGTCCGGAATTTCCGGATGAGAAAACAGACCTTCTTGACCCTGTGCACCTGGCTCACCCCCGCGCTACAGAGAACCGCCACCCGGCTGCGGGCACCCATCCCCGTCAACAAGAGGGTTGCCATCGCGCTGTGGAAGCTGGCCACACCGGACAGCTACCGCTCGGTGGCACACCAGTTCGGGGTGGGAAGATCCACCGTTGGCGTGATCGTCATCCAGGTAAGTCCCAGGGGGAGTGGGATGGGGGGAGGGTGCTCCACTCCAGGCCCAGGGACAGCCAAGACTCCAGGCTGGGTCGCCCAGGGGTTTTGGCCATCCCTCCCTTGCACAGGCCCACTGGTGGGGGGGGACATGGGGGGCCCTGGTGTGTGTGTGTGTGTGTGTGTGTGTGTGTGTGTGTGTGTACAGAGGGAATCAAGGGGGGGGGGACCCAAGGGAGCGCACACTCACCCCTGGCTGTATGTAATGTGTTCCCTTGTGTTTCTCTGCACCCTTCTGCAGGTTGTCCACGCCATCAATGACGTCCTGCTGCCAAGAATCATCCGCCTGCGCGACGTCGATGAGACCATGGCCGGCTTCGCTGCCCTCGGGTTCCCCAACTGCGGGGGAGCCCTGGACGCCACCCACATCGCCATCCGGGCCCCGGAGCATCGAGCAGCCCACTTTATGAACAGAAAGGGGTACTGCTCCATCGTCCTGCAGGCCCTCGTGGATCACCGGGGCCGCTTCCTGGACATCTACGGCGGCTGGTCCGGCCGGGCACACGACGCCCGCATCCTCCGGAACTCTGGACTGTTTCAGAGGTTGGAGGCGGGCACCTACTTCCCCCGGCAGGACTTGACTGTTGGGGATGTACCGATGCCCATCTGCATCATCGGGGACGCGGCCTACCCCCTGATGCCCTGGCGTCCATGGTGGTGCGCATCCCTCTGCATTCGGCCAGGAAGGCAGCCCAGGCATCCTGCCGCCACTGCAGGTCCCCCTGCACCCGCTCCTCGATGGAGGCCTGGATTGCCTCCACAGCATGGATGTGGCGCCGAAGCAGCTGGTCCCTCTGGCGGAGCCTGTGCCTCTGGGGTTGGCCTGCTGGGGGTGGCGCTGCTGCCGCAATGGAGGGTCTGGTGCTGGGTCCCGCTGCAAGGAAGAGAAGAAAGGATGGGTCAGTCAGGCAGGCCGTCCACTGTCCCCACACCGCATGCCCTCCACCCCTGAACCCAGGTGACCCCACAGTTGTGTGGCTTGGGCCCACTCGGTTCCCCTCCTGCCTGCCCCTGGAGTAGGGTCCTCCCTCCAGGGTATTGTAAGCACCGCTCTGTATCCCGGCCCCATGCAGGGCGGGAGGGTGCTAGTGCAGCGTTCACCTGTGGAACTCCCTGCCGGTGGAGACTGTGAAAAGCTTTTGGGTTAATCACTGCTGTTTGACAGGGAGCGAGATGCATCCCCACGCAGTGCCTGGGAGCACATCTGGCAGAGGCGGTCTGGGCTCTCAGATCCCCTCGTGTGGGATATCTCCTGGACGGAACCAGAAGGGTGACTGGGGGGTGGGGGGATGTCCCATCCTTGCAGCACAACTCAGGGGCCCTTCTCCCTCCCACGATCCCTCCCGCAAGCCCGGTAGCCCAGGAACATGTGTGGCCCCAGTGGGGACTTCCCTTGGGGAACCAGCCAAGGCACCGGGAGCAGGTGAGGGGCTCGGTGGGGGCCACGGTCACAGGACCGTGACGCTGCGGTCTACCCAATTAGAAGCTGGCTGTGCCTCACAGCCAGGCATGGGACAGTGTGCCGTTCTCTGGTCTGCACCCTTGCTGGAGCTGCGGGCTCTGGGCTGAGTCCCTGGGGCCCTGGCCAGTTCCGTCCGGCATCCACCCTTCCCCCTGGTCCCGCCAAATGTGTGTGAGCAGCAGGGTCCCAGGCGTGGCCTGCAGCTGCCTGCCGTGGTCACGTGCCGCTCGGTCACCAGGCTGCACGTGGTTGCACCTGCTGCTTGCTGTCCTCATGCTATGCAGCATGCAGCTCACGTGGCCTGAGTGACATGCTCTCCCCCTCCCCCCTCCGGGCACCTGGCTCCCCACCTCCCGCCCTCCGCCCCCCACCCTTGGGAGTGCAAACTGCACAGACTCACCAGTGGGTTCCTCCCCGTCCTCGGAGGAGTTGCTGGAGGGGGCCTGCTGGGTGGCAACGCTGGCCTCCTCACCAGATGCACTGCCGCTGTCGTCTGCCTGCTCCGGCTCGGTGGGACGGTTAATAGGTGGCCGCTGGCAGGTGTCCACGGGGACTGGTGGGGCTTGAGGGGCGGGCTCTCCCAGAAAGGAGTGGAGCTCCGCAAAATATGGGCAGGCGTCGGGTCCTGCCCCCCTGCCCTCAGTGGCCCTGACATACCCCAGCCGCAGCTCCTTGACTTTGGAGCGGACCTGCTCACAGTTGCGGCTGGGGTGTCCCTGCTGGGCCAGGTTCTGCGCAAGCCGAGTGTACAGATCAGCGTTCCGGCGCCGGGAATGGAGGTCGTGGAGACCCTCCTCCTCCTTCCATAATTCGATGAGGGCCTCCAGCTCCCTGGGGCTCCAGGATGGGGCCCGCCTTTTGCGGCCCCTGGGGGCCTCCTCCGCTGGGGGTCCAGGGGGCTCTCCAGCAGGAGCTGCCATGGTGCGGTGAGCCGAAAGGAAAAAAGTGTTGGGCAGCACAGCAGGCGGCAGAGCTGACCCAGACAGGCTCCTGGCACGTGCGCCCAGCAGCCTGAGAGCCCTTTAACAGCTCGGGCTTACCAGGAAGTCCGCGGCTCCTACGGGTCTCCCAGCGTCCAAACCGCTTTTTTTCGTTTTTTCTGCTTTTCCGGAAAAGCTGTCTACACTGGCCCTTTTCCGGAAAAGCTTTTCCGGAAAATGGACTTATGCCCGAGCGGGAGCATCGTACGGTTTCCGGAATAGCGGCTGATTTTGTACAGTACAGCATCGTTGCTTTTCCGGAAATTCAAGGGCCAGTGTAGACAGCTCGCGGCTTATTCCGGAAAAGCGGCTGATTTTCCGGAATAAGTGGCCCAGTGTAGACGCACCCCTAATGTTTCTCTTCCTGTTAAACTCAGGCCCAAATTGGCTAGCACCTTGATCTGCATACCTACAATCAACATTAACATACTTTTCTTCTTCCTCTTAAAAGACAAACAGAATTCCTTCAACTTATTCAATTATTACAGTACAATTCATCTTTCTCCTACAGTATAATTCTTTCTACTTTCACAATCCCTCCTTTTGGTCAAGCCTCGCCTATGACCAACAATTACTGGGTTCCTTGCATTAACCGTTCTTTGTCTTTTTGTTCATTAGTGATATTTAAAAGCATCAGATTAGCACTCTGGTGAGGGGACATGTCTGTGACATGTCTTGCACAGTTTTGGATACAACAGGAGATTAACTGAAAACATACAAAAATTATTAAGATTCCAAATAGGATAGTCAGGGCTTCCTGAAACAACCAGTTTCCTATGCCAGAGAAATTGGACAAGTTACTTAGCCATTTTCACAGGGAACTTGGCTCTTCGTTGGAAAGGTATGCAATCTTTTTTAAGTAGCTAGCGCGATCTATTATATCATTGGTGTTGTCTGGTATATATACACAACATTCTTTGCCAATGAGAGCACAGGTCCCTCCTTTTGCTGCCAGCACTATATCCAATGCCTGACGGTTTTGGAGGACCACTTGTCTGATCGCTCCTGTTTCTTTGGCCAGGGCCCTTAAACTTTTTCCAGTTTCATTTTCCATGATTTTAACTACTGTTTGTAACCTCAGAAGCCTTTTTGCATGATGTATTACTCCCCCAAGTGGGTCAAAGGAACCACCAATAGCCTCTTCCCAAGTTAAAGGGCTTATGTGATTCACATACCATTGGGCATCCGACAAGTCCCTTCTTTTTCGCCTAAAATTACCGAGGGGTTCTCATGGGAAGGACTCTAACACTCGGAATTGTGGGAAGAGTTGGGCGGGATAACAGATACCTGACCAGTTAACTGGTAATGTGGTATAGGCCTTTGTTCCACAGACCCAATGATGCCCTATCAAAGCCGGGAAGGGTCGGTTGCACCCCTTTGCCATATAGGTGTCTACAAAGGAGGAGTAATATCCCCCGAAGGGCACACGGTGATTCTCCTTACGGGGAGTGGTGTTATGTGCATGGCATTAAAGATTGTACTGATGTTACAATATGCTGGAGACAACTGCTCCTCCCCAGATTCAGCCCCGTCCCATTACACACCAAACACCAGTGACCTTTTTTCTCCTCCACACTTATCCGTTTAGATACATTTATTCCCACAATTATTCCCACTGCTTCCCAAGTGTCATTACTGTTCCATGTCTTGTTAAACGGGTGAGGCCTGGGGAATTAAGTGGGATTGCCAAGACAGGAACCAGCTTGTGAGTGGGATGGAATGTGGCTGCAGACCCAGCAATTAGAGATATTAAGGGTCTGAGCGATCCATACTTGCTGGTGGATAAAAGAATTGTCATTGTCATTGTGGATTCCCCAGATCTTAAGACACCAGTGGCCGAGGAATAGGCCCCACCAGAGGCACATGTTGGAGGCAAGACCCTTTTGGTTCTGACAACCTCCACTGAGGGAACCGCAGTTACGGTTTTATGTCCACCAGGCAGCAGGCGCTAGGCTCACTACTGCTTCTTCTTGGGCCTTGCTTTTGGTCCTCATCTGCTTCAGGCAATCCTTACGCGAACGTAGGTTGTAAGGTATTGCAGGCTGTTCCTCTACGTCTTCTTCTGGAGTCAAAATTGACTCTGCATGGTCCTGAGGTGATGATTGGTCCGCTGGGGATGGTGCCTTCTTACACTGCGAAGCCTGTATCCATGCTGCGATGCCGGATAACTTAACAGCCGTCTGGGCAGTGAGCAGCACCTGATGCAGGCCCTTCCACTGGGGTTCCATGGCGTGTTTTCGTTGGTGGTGTCGTACGTAGACCCAATCACCTGTCTCGAGAGTGTGGCAGGCATCCGAGGTGGGTTCCGTCGGCCAGGCGGCTCGAACCTGTGAATGGAAGTGACTTACAGCTTGCATTAGTCCCTTGCAGTACTGAAGGAGTGTACTGTGAGTCAAGTTCAAGTCTGAGACTGGAGTAATGGTAGCCATTGTTCACATAAACAATTTCAAAAGGACTTAATTTATGTCTTTGGGATGGTAGGGACAGTGCAGCAGGTGTGTGACATGTAACACACGATCCAGGTGCTGAACAAGTTGTTCAGTAAAACATGTACCCCGGTCACTGGACAGAGTGGCAGGAGTTTCTTTGGCAGGCATAATATGATTTAACAAACATTTGGCAACAGACAGCGAATCAGCTTTGCAACAAGGAAAGACTTCAATCCAACCCGAAAATAAGCATACCATAACCAAAATAAATTCATATAGTTGACACACAGGCATTTGTACAAAATCAAGCTGCCAATGCAAGAACAGTGCTTGGGGCAGGCCCCAGAACCCTTGAGCTACCTTTACAGGTTTGCCAACATTGTAGCTTTGGCAAGTGGTACAGGCGGCACAGTGGTGAGCTGCAAAAGAGCTGAAATGGGGGGCCCACCATTCTGCCTTAGTTACAGCAGAGATCATACCCTCCTTTCCGACATGCGAAACGCCGTGTAGCAGGGCGGCCAGAGCTGGGTAGAGCGAAAAGGGGGCCACAAAGGCACCAATAAGGGGGCGCCAAAGGGAATCAGGGTGTAGAGAGCAACCCTGGGCGACCCAGGAGTCTTTTTCTGTTTCTGAGGCAGAGTCTTGGAGCAGGGTGACTTTAGAAAGGGACTGCGGTGGTACAGAAACAGAAAGGGAACCGAGAAACGCACCTGGGGAAGGTTCTATGGCAGCATTACCCTTAGCAA
Organism: Pelodiscus sinensis; assembly: GCF_052426305.1. NCBI lineage: Eukaryota > Metazoa > Chordata > Testudines > Trionychidae > Pelodiscus > Pelodiscus sinensis. The sequence goes on along the minus strand of NC_143069.1, from coordinate 16,139,071 downwards.
CATCAGTATCTGCTGTGGAGTGACCAGGGCACTTAACAATAGCTAATGCAGATGGGAGTGCATACAGGAGAGCAGCAATGTAGGGGCCATTCTTGATAGGGGTACCAGCAGAGGTAAGGAAACCCCGAGCTTGCCAGAGGGTGCCAAAGTCATGTACAACCCCAAAAGCATATCGAGAATCAGTATAAATGCTGGCGGAGCGTCCCTCAGCCAGAAAGCAAGTGCGGGTTAGGGCAACTAGTTCAGCGACTTGTGCTGAGGTGACAGAAGGGAAAGGCGCAGCTTCTAGGGTTTCAGAGAGTGATACCACAGCGTATCCTGCGAGGAGACGACCTTGGCTATCTCTAAAGCAGGAACCGTCAGTGAATAACACAAGGTCGGAGTTAGAGAGAGGGACATCAGAAAGGTCGGGGCATGAGACGGTGACAGCAGAGACACTTGCAAGGCAGTCGTGGGGTTCACCGTCATTAGCCAGAGGAAGGAGAGTGGCAGGGTTCAACTGAGAACAGCACTTTATGGTGATATGCGAAGCCGAAAGCAGTAAAAGTGAGGCGGGCGGAGGAAAGGTGAGCTGTATTACATTGTAGCAGGAGAGTATCTATAGAGTGAGGGACCATGAGAGAAACAGGAGAGCGGAGGACAAGGGACTCAGACATTTCAATTAGGCGTGCCGCGGCAGCCACAGCACGCAGACAGGGGGGTAGACCTTGGGCAACAGGATCCAAGGTGGCAGAGAAATAAGCTACTGGACGATTTTTGCCACCATGCTCCTGAGTAAGAACCCCAAGTGCACAACCAGATTGCTCGTGGCAGAAAAGGGTAAAGGCTTACAGTAGTCAGGTAACCCTAAGGTGGGGGGGGGGGCAGTGAGAAGCACTAAAGAGTCAGTTTCTGAGGCAGATAATGAAGGGGAACAGAGGAGTAGATCATTTACACATTGGACCAATGTGGACCCAGAGGGGAAGACCAGGTTAACAAGGTCTTTGGCTAATGCTTGGGAAAAGTAAGACGGGCTTTCTGTGTACCCCTTGGGAAGCATACTGCTGCTCCTTGTAAGAAAAGGCAAAAAGATACTGGAACTTAGGGTGAACCGGGACAGAAAAGAAAGCAGAACACAAATCAACAACAGTAAAATGAGTTACATCTGGCAGGATAGAAGCCAGATTGGTTGCTGGGTTAGGGATTACAGGAAAGGTGGGTACAACAATGCAGTTAATAGCTTGAAGATCCTGAACAAACCGCCATGATTTACCATCAGCTTTTCGAACTGGGAGGATAGGAGTGTTACAGGGGCTGGAATAGGGGACAATAATGCCTTGTTCCCACAGGGTGGATATGACCGGAGCTGAAACCTCTAAATCCCAAAAACCCGGTGCCACAACCCCTTCTCCGACCTTATCCCCATTCTTGGTACCCTCCCCGTTCCCAGTACTGTCTGCCCTGCCCTGAATAATGCTGTATTTGCAGAGCTATCAACTTTTGTGAGGACTGCTTCTCTTTCCTTTTAGAGTGCAGTGGCAATGCTCTGCCACTGCTTGCAATTTGTCCATGGTCTTGGCCTCCCATCCAACACTTATTTGCTTTAACATACTGCTAATAGCAGATAAGAGGCTATTAACAAACGCATGCGCCAGGGCGCCCTGTCCATTTTTACCTGGTTGCTGTACCCCAAAAAACCCCCCAAAAAAACCAAACAAACAAAAAAAACCATCAGTCAGTCTGTGTGATAGTTGCCCGGGTTTTTTTTTTTTCTTTGTTGCTGTTTACGGGGTTATAAGTAGCTTAGGGTATGTCTACACTACCCCGCTAGTTCGAACTAGCGGGGTAATGTATGCATACCGCACTTGCTAATGAAGCCCGGGATTTGAATTTCCCGGGCTTCATTAGCATAAGCGGGGAGCCGCCATTTTTAAATCCCCGCTGCTTCGAACCCCGTGTAGCGCGGCTACACGGGGCTCGAACTAGGTAGTTCGGACTAGGGTCCTATTCCGAACTACAGTTACTCCTCGTGAAACGAGGTGTACCGGTAGTTCGGAATAGGCACCCTAGTCCGAACTACCTAGTTCGAGCCCCGTGTAGCCGCGCTACACGGGGTTCGAAGCAGCGGGGATTTAAAAATGGCGGCTCCCCGCTTATGCTAATGAAGCCCGGGAAATTCAAATCCCGGGCTTCATTAGCAAGTGCGGTATGCATACATTACCCTCCTAGTTCGAACTAGGAGGGTAGTGTAGACATACCCTTACACAGTTGCAGGAGGTCTGCTTCAGAGGGTTCATAGGCATTGCACACTAGCAAAATTTCTCTGCAAATTTGGTAGGGTTTTCCTGGGGCTTTGGAAAACCTTTTAAAATCGAGTGGAGCTCCGTGTGGGCCAAGGGTTTATAGCTTCAAGTAGGACCGGTCTGAGTCTTCTTGGAGGACGGGGTAAAGGGAAGCGCTCGATCTGGTGGTGGGAGAGGAGGTTTCCAATAAAGCTTTTTCTTATAATTAGAATTTTTAAGGGAGGCGAGCTTCGATTCAGTTCATTTAAGATTTGCCTCGTCCCACCACTGCATGAAGCAATCTACCTCTCCTCTAGCCAATTTAGTTTTTGGGAAGGCCAAGTTTGTCTTTTAAGACGTCCACTTGGTCTTTGTTCCAAGATCCTAACAGTGGCCACTGAGTTTTGGGATCCCCCCAGAGTTAATCTAGATCATTTTTCCAGAAATTTACAGGAGTCCGGACCCTTTCTAAAATATATAAACTGAGCCAGGGTCCCTTTAGGGAACTATCCCTGCTTAGACGTCTAGTTACCCATACAGGAGGACTTCATACACCAATTACACAAGGAGGAAATTCGGGTTCGTCAGAGCGGTGCCCAGTGCAACACACAAAAGAAGCCAACAGGCTACTGCCTCAATCGCCCTTGCGTTCACTCCAAGGATTTTATCCAAGGTGCGGTGCGGCTGCGATTGTGCAGATTCCAGTCACACAGACCGCGGGGACAGGAGCCCCTTGGTCGGCCAGTCCCTGGACAGGGATGGCTCCCAGACTCACTCACACCACAGGGAAGACGGATAGACACAGAGACAAGACAGTCCTCAGTCCGGACAAAATAATTACCTGACCAGAGTCCTGATGTTAGATCCCGGGATCCCTACCAGAACAGAGCAGGAACCAACAGGTTCGATGGCGTAGACTTCGCTGTGGTTGTGCACCTTTCCGTTCTGGTGGAGGACCGCTCGGGCCAAATGCCCAGGTGCCGGCTACCACGGTCATCCTGCCAGACAGTCAGGGATCACACAGCCTCAGCGAAGACGGTTGCCATCTCAGTGGGACCTCCAAATTGTCAAAGTCAGACAGGACTCACAGATTTGGCAGACTGCTCTGTTTATTTCAGCAAAGCTTTGCTAAAATGCATGGAGAAAATGTGAGTGCCGTACAAGGTTCAAACCCCTTGATTTTATACAGTCAAAAGGCCAAGTTAACAAGATCAAAGGATGTGGCAAAACTTCACATTATTAGTGTGGTTAAGTATCTTCATTTCAATATTAAGCACACAGCAATCTCCTGGCTATATCTCCCTGATTATCTGGAATTGTTTCCTGTCTAACACTTAATGTTCCTTTTCCTGTTAAACTCAGGCCCAAATTGGCTAGCACCTTGATCTGCATACCTACAATCAACATTAACATACTTTTCTTCTTTCTCTTAAAAAGACAAACAGAATTCCTTCAACTTATTCAGTTATTACAGCACAATTCATCTTTTTCTTACAGTATAATTCTTTCTACTTTCACAACTTTGACCACCAGGGTCTGAAGCCCCACAGACAGGGGCCATGGATGGGGAGGGGGAGAGGCAAAGGGGGCAGTTGTCTCGGGAGCTGATGATTTAAAAGGGTCCAGGCCTCTGGGTCACTGTATCGACTATTATGGCAGACGCCACTACCAGAGACCCGGGCAAATGAAATCAATCCTAGAGCTCTGTCTGGTGCAAGGTGGGTGGCGCTAAGGCCTGATTGGCCCTCGCCTTGCCCCTCCTACCTTTAGCTTTGCCCCTTTGAGGGGGTCTTGAGCCGACCCCCTCCCATACATTACCCAGGGCCCGACAACGTCTGTCACCAGCCCCGTTGACATGAATGTGCCCCAAATCCCTCAGACCCAGTACAGTCCCCCCTCCTTCCCCCCCCGGATCCTTAATTCTTCTCTTGTCATCTGATTGCTTCAAGCATTGTTACAGGCTGGGGACCGACTGGCTAAGCAGCAGTTCAGCAGAAAAGGACCTGGGGATTCCAGTGGATGAGAAGCCGGAGATGAGTCAACAGGGTGGCCTTGTAGCCAAGAAGGCTAATGGCATATTAGGGGGCATTAGGAGGAGCATTGCCTGCAGATCTAGAGAAGTGATTATTCCCCTTTATTCGGCTCTGGTGAGGCCACATCTGGAGTATTGTGTCCAGTTCTGGGCCCCCAACTACAGGAAGGATGGGGACGCATTGGAGGGGGTCCAGGGGAGCTTGACCAAAATGATTCGGGGTATGGAGCACATGACCTATGAGGAGAAACTGGGGGATTTGGGTTTGTTTAGCCTGCAGAAGCAAAGAGTGAGGGGGGATTTGATAGCAGCCTTCAACTTCCTGAAGGGAGGTTCCAAAGAGGATGGAGAGAGGCTGTTCTCAGTAGTGAGGGATGGCAGAACACGGAACAGTGGTCTCAGGTTACAGCGGGGGAGGTCTAGGTTGGACATTAAGAAAAACTATTTCCCTAGGAGGGTGGGGAAGCGCTGGGCTGGGTTCCCTAGGGAGGTGGTGGAATCTCCATCCCTAGAGGTTTTTAAGTCTCGGTTTGACAAAGCCCTGGCTGGGATGATTGAGTTGGGATTGGTCCTGCCTTGGGCAGGGGGCTGGACTTGATGACTCCTGAGGTCTTTTCCAACTCTAGGATTCTATGATTCATCCGTGCGATGTCACTGGAGACGCAGGGAGGTACACTGTGGGCGAAAGCCCCGATCTTGCTTCTGGTTTTGTACAGGCGGCCGTGAAAGTAACTTTACAGTTTCTCACAGGTACTGTCCTGTTGCAGCCCAGGTCTTTGCAGTTCTTGCTGGAGCTGCGCACCAGGGCACTTTCACCTCTGTGTTCAGGATTCAGAGTTATCTCTTTTCCCAAAGATCTTCCCTGGAGCTGTTCAGAGAGAGCTTGCTCCCTCTCGCCACAGTCTCTCTTAAGGCAACCATGTTCTTCAGAGCCTCTGGCCTGACGTGGAACGGGACGGGGGACACCACAGAAGAGGCCAAATTCGCCGGGGGAAACACTCCAAGGAAATGGATGCTAAAGAGGGTCCATTCGCCAAGACTCATGTGCAGGGCCTCTTTGATTTCAGTGTTGTCACTGTAGACCAGCGCGCGCCCGTTGAGATTATGGTCCCTGAGCCTCTGTTTGTACAGCGGGACGTTTTCCTCCTTCAAGCCGATTGTGTCCATCTGGAAGAGAAGTGGGAGCACCCGTTAGTGCCGTGCATCTACTGAACAGGTCGCCAAACACGTTTTTAGGAAGGGTCCGCTATAGCTCCCGAGAGGAACCTGTCTGGGCTTGCTCAGATTCTAGCAAACAAGGCGGGCCGGCCGGCTGTGGGGCCAGGTATGGTACCCTGCACACCCCACTGCCGTGTGCTTGGATTCTGTTAGGGGCACCGCTGAGCAAGTTGGCACGGCAGGGGAAATAGCATGCTCTCTGCAGGCAAAAGCTAGCAATGCAGGGACCACTGGAGGGGTGTGTTGAAATGAAGAGGGAAGGTTTCCTGACCCTGCTTGTAGACTGGAGGGAAGCATGCAGTCAGCCTGACAGGGGTGGAGTTGGGCCTCTCGACCTAAGGCTATATCTACACTGCGGGCCTTTGCAGGCAGAGAGTATGCTAATGAAGCACTCGTTAGCAACTTCTTGGCACTCATTAGCATGCTCTCTGCAGGCAAAAGCTAGCAGTGTAGACATAGCCTCAGGGTTCTTGTGTGTTATTCTGGATAAGGGGTATTACGCTGCAGGCCTCCAGCAAGAGTATTTATGTTTTTGCCTCTCTTCTCTCTGGAGTGCATAACAGACAGCTACGGGTCTCCCAGTCTTAAAACCGACCCAAGTCACTTCAGAGCGTAAAGGATGAACCCGGGGAGAGCCAGCCAATGGCTTCGGGGTTGGAGGAAAGAGCTGCAAGGAACCGAGTTGTTCCAAGAAGAAATGTTTTGTGCAAACCAAGAGTCAGGAGCAGCAGAAAGTGGGGGAACTAGCAGAGCCCGGACTGTGGCCTTGCCCCCTACATCACCCTTTCCCCCTCATCCTCACTCTGCCCATTCCCCCTCATGTGCCCCCCTACTCCTGAGGCCTCAAACCCACACTGTGCCTTCCCCGAAAGCCCCCATCCCACACCGCCTGTTCCCCTCAACATCCTACCCCCACTAGTTCTCGCTCCTCTCCCTCCAGTTATGCACCAGTTATGTGGGACAGTTTTCTCCCAGCTCTGGGGCCCGTAGTCAGGGCTGTCCCTAGGCCCATGGGAAATATGTAGCTGCATAGGGCACCGGAAAATTTGGGCACCAAATTTTTGAGTTCCCCAATGCAGCAGCCATGTGTTCTTGTATGTCTGAGGATATGCCTCTGCCGGTTCGTCTCTGGGGACGCTCTGTCCTGTCTGCTGCAGGGCTTTTCCCTTCGCCCTCCCCCACGTGCTCCTCTCAGCTGGCAGTGTAATCCACACGCCTAGTGTGTGTGGTTCACTGTCCCTTCGTGTGGCAATTGGACCTCTTACAGCCAGAGATAAGAACAAGGGAGCTCTACATCCTAAGCTGGGAGCCAGCTGCCTTCATGGCTCCAGCTGTCGAGGCCTCTAGGGGTGTGTCTAAACTACATGGCTCCATCGATGGAGCCATGTAGATGAGGCTGATCGGCAGAGGGAAATGAAGCCGCGATTTAAATAATCGCGGCTTCATTTAAATTTAAATGGCTGCCGCGCTCTGCCGACCAGCTGATGATCAGCTGTTTGTCGGCAGATCGGGGCAGTGTGGACGCTCCCGTCGACAAGAAAGCCCTTTGTCGACCTCCCCCTGATGCCTCGTGGGATGAGGTTTACCGGGGAGGTCGACAAAGGGCTTTCACGTCGACGGGGAAGCGTCCAGACTGCCCCGATCTGCCGACAAACAGCTGATCATCAGCTGGTCGGCAGAGCGCGGCAGCCATTTAAATTTAAATGAAGCCACGATTATTTAAATCGCAGCTTCATTTCCCTCTGCCAATCAGCCTCATCTACATGGCTCAGTCGACGGAGCCATGTAGTTTAGACACACTCCTAGAGGGCCTAGGTTCAAATCTGCTACGGGGTTCAAATCAGCAGCAGCAGCAAGCTAGCAAGCAGAGAGGATCTGCAACTCTGCTCTAGTTCCTGAGCCCTGCTTGGGGTAGGGAGGTAGTAGGAACGACCAGACCTCCAGCAGAAGCTGCATGAGGGGAAAAGGCCCAGGCAATCCTGCAGAAGGGCCCTCAATTATTCAGGGCCCCACGATTTGCAAAGATGGCTCTGCCTGTAGCCATCATCTGTGGGCAGCTGCTGTCACATGAATGACATGCTTCTTGCGATGAAGAGGCATGGACATTCTATCGACAGCTGGCCCTGCTCGAAGGAAGGAAACCCAAGGGTGACCCACCTCTCGGCAGACATCCTCCACCGTCATACCCAGCAGAGTGCAGGTGCTGAGCTTGTCGAATTTCTTTGTCCGTTTCAGTCTGTGGCTGCCACGTTGCAGCTCCATCTGTCTTTTCAGGGATGGGTCCAAATTGACCGTGAAGGGGAGGTAGAAGAGGGCCTCCTCCACCCGAAACCTGCCGCACAGGAAAGTGTGGAACAGCTCGGGATCCTGGTCCAGTTCCAGCAGCTTTTCCATCTGGCCTTTCAGCATGTCCAGCTCTTCCATGTACTTCTCGTAGACCTCCCACAGAGACATGTCGGGGCGGAGCGGGCTTCCATGGCAGCTGCCCATTCGGCTCCTCTGCTCCTCATCCTCGATGCACTGCAAGAGCCAGCTCAGACGGCACGGCCACTGGTTGGCAAGGAGCACCCATTCCACCACCTTCTTCGGACACACTTCATCCTTGGGGATGTTACTCGCCAGCAGCCTGATGGTGATGGTGACGGTGTTCACGATGCGCCGCATCTGCACCACATTGTCTGTCATGAATTCCTTCAAGGCGTCATCCAGGAGGTAGTCGAAAGCATCTTGAATGAGGTCTTTGGCTCGGATACCTTTCCCGCAGCTGCCGGTTCCCAGCGCTGGGGTTCCAACCATGAGAGGTATCTGGCTGTCCTCTGCAACTGGATTCTGGGCATCGTGGTTGGCCGAATGGTAGCGAGAGATGTTGAGGAAGTCAGAGCTGGCTTCCATCTTGCCATCCTGCCGGAAGCCGACCTCTGCCTCTAGCTGCTCCTTGCGCGCGATGATATTCCTGATCAGCCTCCGCTTGGTGTCGCAGTCCATCCGAGGGACAGAGAAGGGCAGGGTGACGATGCGGTTTAAGAACTCGTAGCCGTTGTTGGCCATACCTCTCATATACTTGGAGCTCTCCACGCAGTCGACAATGATGCTGGAGTCAACAGCCAGGATGGAGATGAAAGGGGCGTCATCGTCTGAGAGGAGAATGTTCATGGCATCAAGGACGCCCACCACCTTGTCAGGGCTGCATGTATCCAAGTGGGTGATCTCCAGCACCACCCGCAGCTTCCGCCGCTGGAAGATCTCCATGTACTGCAGGAACCCAGTGATTGTCCTGACTTCGCTTTTCACGCAGCTCATGAAGCCCAGCTGTGCGCTGAGAGCCGTCTGGTTCATCTGTCTCTCCAGCTGGCTCTTCTGGGTGACGATAATGTTTCGTACCACTGTGATAGTGAGCCGTATGGCAGCTGCTGCAGAGACGCTGACAGCCGTCACCCCAATGCCTTCCACAACAGCTATGGCGTCTCCCGAGGCATCCCCGATGGGGATCCCAAACACTAGGAGGAGACCACCCACCCCAATAGCTACCATGATCAAAAGGATCACAGCCACCCACAGCGGGAGGAAGAGGAACTTCTTGCTAACCCATTCCTGATCCCCTGGTCTTTCGATGATGCTACATTTCCTGTCTATGGTCCTGTAAATGCTCATGGGTAGGAGACCAAAGTGGCTTTCGATGCCGTCGCACAGTGTGGTAATGAGGCCTGCCCAGAGCTGGTCGCAGCCCGCGTACTCCCAGGCGCTGAAATGGATGAAGACGTGTTTCACGTTCCTTCTCCACTTCTGCTGCTCCGTCAGGACCGGGCGGTAGAAGATCATGAGTAACAGGAGCTTGAGTAGATCCCGGCCAGTGTTGTCACGCTGCATCTTCTGCGTCCGCTGAAATTCCTCCTGGTCTTTCTTCTTCGATTCGTTTTCCATGTTCTCTGAGATAAAAGAGGAAGATATGTTAGGTACCTGGCAGTGCCTTAAATCTCTCCTCCTGAAGGGTCTTCCAGCTTCACAATCCCTCCCTTCTGGGAAGCAATCAAGAATGGGTAGCTCTTGGCAAAGCCATCCTTAGGATTGATGGGATCCTACGCCGTACTATTAAACTGGTGCCCATCTGCCCAACAGCAGCCCAGATGGATGTTGAATTTTTAGCGATGTGATTTTATAATCCTCATCCACACACTAATAAACAAACACATTTTAAACTAAGGTCCTGTCGACTCTCACAGTAAATTCAGCAAACATTTAGCAGAGGTTGGCAAATGCCTGTTAAATGGCTTCATTACCATGTCGTCGATGTTCTGCCAGTAGCTCGAGCAGACTTTGTCACTTGTAAATTAACTAGATCTTCTAGAACTTCTGCTGCTGGAGGAAGCAGAGCCACAGACCATGGATAGGAAGAGGCAGGTGGGTGGAGTGGACATGAAAACCCAGTGCTGCTCCAAATTTTCAGGTCCCCTATGCGATTGCATAATCGGCAAATGAGTACGGGTGGCTCTGGCTCTTTGGAGATGGTTGTCATCCACTAATCCCCATCCCCACAAGGTTCCTTCCCCGTCTTACGTTCCCCGGGGCAGTACTCACCCTTGATTTTGTGTAAGAGCAGGTTTTTGCAATGTCCCCATGGTGCATAAAACCCAGCAGTCACTGGCGTGGGCACAGTGTACAGGGCCTTCGCTAAAGCGAGGCAGTAGATATCCTCCTTGGTCTGGAACCCTGCAACGGGGATGAGGTAAAACACGAAGATTAGCCTCACCGAGCGCATCCTCAGTGGATGCTCAACAGTGTCTCCGCTAATATTTTTCGGTTCAAGGTACTAGGTACAAGGGGAGAGAGCAAACAAATGTCCGAAACCAGACAAGTTTATTTTAGGCTATAAATATTGGGGTGCCTGGCCTTACCCCCTTTGCATGGCCGAAGGGACAACAGAGACTTACTGACTGAATTGCTCCTCGTCCTGGGGCACTCATGAGTTGGTGCACGTGTAACCGCAAATCCAGGGCACTAGATCTGTGACTACACGGCTATAAACCTGGCCAAGTGCCTCTGTCACCAGACGGTGCCTGTGGTCGGTCTTTGTGCATAACAGCGAGATCTGCAGCAGGAGCAGGCTGCGTTACCTGCACTGACCACTGATAACACCAGAGCTCCAAGAACAGAAGCACTGAGCCACGCTGCTGAGGCAACCACATCACAGCTCTTAACACTAGGAGCCCGTAAGTACTCCTGTAGACCCTGCTTTCGCTGGCATTAAGCCAAACAGCGTCCACAGAGCCCCCTGGCACTCCTGCGCCCTGCTGTGCAATGCAGAGGGAGAGATGGAGAAGAGAAAGGCCCACGTGTTCCTTTGCCCTGGCCCAGGCTAGCCTATGCCACTTCCCATGGTTCTGTGGGCCAGACTTGCAGGGCGGGGAAAAGAGATGTAGAGGTCATGGTGGGTAATCAGCAGAACAGGAGCTCCCATTGTGGCGTTGGGGCTTAAAAAGCTATTGTAATTCTGGGATGTATAAACAGGAAACGCTTGAGCAGGAGTAAAGAGGCTGTCTCGCTTCTGTGATGGATGGGAGGCCCACTGTTCTTTTCTGAACATCCCAGTATTCAGTGACTAAAGGGTTAAACCTAGCTAGCTAGAAAGTGTTGGCAGGGAGCCAGGAGCACCAGTGAGAAGAAAGAGTTCAGATCTGCATTAAAAGGGAATCTGTCTGCTGTTTTTCTTTGTGAGTTTAATCCTGGAGCTGCGGAAGGGGATGCGGGGGGGGGGGGGGGGGGATGAATTGAACTGGGCAGGGACATCATGCCTAAAAAAAAGAATACCTGGGCCTAGAATTGGACTGGACCTTGGAAGTGTGGATACTTGAGTAGATAGAGAATGTTTATTTAGATGCGATCAGGTTATTTTTTTGTTTTGTTGTTTGGTTAAACTCCTCTGTGCTAAATCCATATCCCCTCCTCTCCCCACTATAACTTTAAACTGAATCCCAGGGATGCAATTGTCTGTGTTTTAATCTGTTCGGGTATGTCTACACTACAATGTTAGTTCGAACTAACATTCATAGCCGCTACACTAGCGCTCCGCTAGTTCGAATATGAATCGAACTAGCGGAGCGCTTAGGGTATGTCTACACTAGAAAGTTAGTTCGAACTAACGGACGTTAGTTCGAACTAACTTTCCTATGCGCTACACTAGCGCTTCGTTAGTTCGAATTTGAATCGAACTAGCGGAGCGCTTAGTTCGAACTAGGTAAACCTCATTTTACGAGGACTAACGCCTAGTTCGAACTAGCTAGTTCGAAGTAAGGGCTGTGTAGCCCTTTAGTTCGAACTAGTGGGAGGCTAGCCCTCCCCAGGTTTCCCTGGTGGCCACTCTGGCCAACACCAGGGAAACTCTATGCCCCCCTCCCGGCCCCGGACCCCTTAAAGGGGCACGGGCTGGCTACGGTGCCCGTGCCAGGTGCAAGCCTGCCAGCACCCAGCTAGCAGACCCTGCACCTGGCACGGCACAGAGCCACCCACCCGATGCCCCCCAGCCCACCCCCTCTTGCCGGGACCAGGCTGGCGGCTCCCGGGAGCTTGCCCTGGACCGCAAGAGGCGGGCACCTTCCTGGGCTAGTGCGGACATCGTGGACCTCGTCCACGATCTCCGCACTAGGCACAGGAAAGTGGCCGGCTAGGGCAGGAGAGCTGCCAGCCTGGCCACCCAGGACCAGGTGTGCATGAAAATCAAGGGGGTCCACTGAGACCCCCGACACTGAGCCCTGAGCTTACAATGGCCGTCCTGGGTCAGACCAAAGGTCCATCTAGCCCAGTAGCCTGTCTGCCAACAGCGGCCAACCCTAGGGACCCTGGAGGGGATGGACCGAAGACAATGACCAAGCCATTTGTCTCGTGCCATCCCTCTCCAGCCTTCCACAAACTTTGGGCAGGGACACCACTCCTACCCCCTGGCTAATAGGACTCCATGGACCCAACCTCCATCACTTGATCTCACTTCCCTTTCAACTCTGTTCTAGTTCTAGCCTTCACAGCCTCCTGCAGCAAGGAGTTCCACAGGTTAACTATTTGCTTTGTCAACAACAACAACAACTTTCTCTTACTAGTTTCAAGCCTGCTACCCATTCCTTTACTTTGGTGTCCTCTAGTCCTTCTTTATGGGAACTCAGGAAGAACTTTTCTGAATGCACCCTCTCCACCCAACCCCTGCTTTTAGAGACCTCTATCCTGTCCCCCCTCCGTCTCCTCTTTTCTAAGCTGAACAGTCCCAGTCTCTGTAGCCTCTCTTCATCTGGGACCTGTTCCCAACCCCTGATCATGTTAGTTGCCCTCCCCTCTCCCAGCCTTTCTCTTCCCCTCTCCCACCTCCTTTTCCCAGTCTCCCCCAGTTTTTTTCAATAAAGACAGAGTCAATGTTGGAAGAAACGTTATCTTTATTTTGTACATCAATAAGAAGGGGGGCTAGGGAAGGGTAAGTGGAAGGAGGTGAGGGAGGAATGGGGTACGAGCCCCCGATGGGGAGGACTGGGCTGGCTCTGCGGGCTTCTGGGGGTGGAAGCTCTCCTGCAGCCCCCCAATTACTCCCTCTCCCCAGATGGCAGCCTGCGGCAAGTGCAGCCGGGCTGATGGCCGAGTGGTGTGATGTGCCCAGTGTGGGCACTCAGGGCACTCCAAGCCAGAACTTCTTTGCAAGCGGGGCACCCCTTAGAACTGTGTGTCCGGGGTGGGGGTCGGGACCCTTTAAGCGCAGCCCTCGGCTAGCCTGAGACAGTATCTCCATGCTCTAAGTCCTCCTTTTATGCCCTGCCAGCACTGCTTCCGGCCATCATTAAGCCCTGTTCAGAGTCCACTCAATGTGGACTTACTAGTTCGAACTAGCAAAACGCTAGTTCGAACTAGTTTTTAGTTCTAGATGCGTTAGTTCGAACTAGCTTAGTTCGAATTAACTAATTCGAACTAAGTTAGTTCGAACTAGCGCTGTAGTGTAGACGTACCCTGAGTTCGAACTAGGAAAACCTCATTTTACGAGGATTAAGCCTAGTTCGAACTTACTAGTTCGAATTAAGGGGTGTGTAGCCCCTTAATTCGAACTAGTGGGAGGCTAGCCCTCCCCAGGTTTCCCTGGTGGCCACTCTGGCCAACACCAGGGAAACTCTATGCCCCCCTCCCGGCCCCGGACCCCTTAAAGGGGCACGGGCTGGCTACGGTGCCCGTGCCAGGTGCAAGCCTGCCAGCACCCAGCTAGCAGACCCTGCACCTGGCACGGCACAGAGCCACCCACCCGATGCCCCCCAGCCCACCCCCTCTTGCCGGGACCAGGCTGGCGGCTCCCGGGAGCTTGCCCTGGACCGCAAGAGGCGGGCACCTTCCTGGGCTAGTGCGGACATCGTGGACCTCGTCCACGATCTCCGCACTAGGCACAGGAAAGTGGCCATCTAGGGCAGGAGAGCTGCCAGCCTGGCCACCCAGGACCAGGTGTGCATGAAAATCAAGGGGGTCCACTGAGACCCCCGACACTGAGCCCTGAGCTTACAATGGCCGTACTGGGTCAGACCAAAGGTCCATCTAGCCCAGTAGCCTGTCTGCCAACAGCGACCAACCCTAGGGACCCTGGAGGGGATGGACCGAAGACAATGACCAAGCCATTTGTCTCGTGCCATCCCTCTCCAGCCTTCCACAAACTTTGGGCAGGGACACCACTCCTACCCTCTGGCTAATAGGACTCCATGGACCCAACCTCCATGACTTGATCTCACTTCCCTTTAAACTCTGTTCTAGTTGTAGCCTTCACAGCCTCCTGCAGCAAGGAGTTCCACAGGTTAACTATGTGCTTTGTCAACAACAACAACAACTTTCTCTTACTAGTTTCAAGCCTGATACCCAGTCCTTTCCTTTGGTGTCCTCTAGTCCTTCTTTAGGGGAACTCAGGAAGAACTTTTCTGAATGCACCCTCTCCACCCAACCCCTGCTTTTAGAGACCTCTATCCTGCCCCCCCTCCGTCTCCTCTTTTCTAAGCTGAACAGTCCCAGTCTCTGTAGCCTTTCTTCATCTGGGACCTGTTCCCAACCCCTGATCATGTTAGTTGCCCTCCCCTCTCCCAGCCTTTCTCTTCCCCTCTCCCACCTCCTTTTCCCAGTCTCCCCCAGTTTTTTTCAATAAAGACAGAGTCAATGTTGGAAGAAACGTTATCTTTATTTTGTACATCAATAAGAAGGGGGGCTAGGGAAGGGTAAGTGGAAGGAGGTGAGGGAGGAATGGGGTACGAGCCCCCGATGGGGAGGACTGGGCTGGCTCTGCGGGCTTCTGGGGGTGGAAGCTCTCCTGCAGCCCCCCAATTACTCCCTCTCCCCAGATGGCAGCCTGCGGCAAGTGCAGCCGGGCTGATGGCCGAGTGGTGTGATGTGCCCAGTGTGGGCACTCAGGGCACTCCAAGCCAGAACTTCTTTGCAAGCGGGGCACCCCTTAGAACTGTGTGTCCGGGGTGGGGGTCGGGACCCTTTAAGCGCAGCCCTCGGCTAGCCTGAGACAGTATCTCCATGCTCTAAGTCCTCCTTTTATGCCCTGCCAGCACTGCTTCCGGCCATCATTAAGCCCTGTTCAGAGTCCACTCAATGTGGACTTACTAGTTCGAACTAGCAAAACGCTAGTTCGAACTAGTTTTTAGTTCTAGATGCGTTAGTTCGAACTAGCTTAGTTCGAATTAACTAATTCGAACTAAGTTAGTTCGAACTAGCGCTGTAGTGTAGACGTACCCTGAGTTCGAACTAGGAAAACCTCATTTTACGAGGACTAAGCCTAGTTCGAACTTACTAGTTCGAATTAAGGGGTGTGTAGCCCCTTAATTCGAACTAGTGGGAGGCTAGCCCTCCCCAGGTTTCCCTGGTGGCCACTCTGGCCAACACCAGGGAAACTCTATGCCCCCCTCCCGGCCCCGGACCCCTTAAAGGGGCACGGGCTGGCTACGGTGCCCGTGCCAGGTGCAAGCCTGCCAGCACCCAGCTAGCAGACCCTGCACCTGGCACGGCACAGAGCCACCCACCCGATGCCCCCCAGCCCACCCCCTCTTGCCGGGACCAGGCTGGCGGCTCCCGGGAGCTTGCCCTGGACCGCAAGAGGCGGGCACCTTCCTGGGCTAGTGCGGACATCGTGGACCTCGTCCACGATCTCCGCACTAGGCACAGGAAAGTGGCCATCTAGGGCAGGAGAGCTGCCAGCCTGGCCACCCAGGACCAGGTGTGCATGAAAATCAAGGGGGTCCACTGAGACCCCCGACACTGAGCCCTGAGCTTACAATGGCCGTACTGGGTCAGACCAAAGGTCCATCTAGCCCAGTAGCCTGTCTGCCAACAGCGACCAACCCTAGGGACCCTGGAGGGGATGGACCGAAGACAATGACCAAGCCATTTGTCTCGTGCCATCCCTCTCCAGCCTTCCACAAACTTTGGGCAGGGACACCACTCCTACCCTCTGGCTAATAGGACTCCATGGACCCAACCTCCATGACTTGATCTCACTTCCCTTTAAACTCTGTTCTAGTTGTAGCCTTCACAGCCTCCTGCAGCAAGGAGTTCCACAGGTTAACTATGTGCTTTGTCAACAACAACAACAACTTTCTCTTACTAGTTTCAAGCCTGATACCCAGTCCTTTCCTTTGGTGTCCTCTAGTCCTTCTTTAGGGGAACTCAGGAAGAACTTTTCTGAATGCACCCTCTCCACCCAACCCCTGCTTTTAGAGACCTCTATCCTGCCCCCCCTCCGTCTCCTCTTTTCTAAGCTGAACAGTCCCAGTCTCTGTAGCCTTTCTTCATCTGGGACCTGTTCCCAACCCCTGATCATGTTAGTTGCCCTCCCCTCTCCCAGCCTTTCTCTTCCCCTCTCCCACCTCCTTTTCCCAGTCTCCCCCAGTTTTTTTCAATAAAGACAGAGTCAATGTTGGAAGAAACGTTATCTTTATTTTGTACATCAATAAGAAGGGGGGCTAGGGAAGGGTAAGTGGAAGGAGGTGAGGGAGGAATGGGGTACGAGCCCCCGATGGGGAGGACTGGGCTGGCTCTGCGGGCTTCTGGGGGTGGAAGCTCTCCTGCAGCCCCCCAATTACTCCCTCTCCCCAGATGGCAGCCTGCGGCAAGTGCAGCCGGGCTGATGGCCGAGTGGTGTGATGTGCCCAGTGTGGGCACTCAGGGCACTCCAAGCCAGAACTTCTTTGCAAGCGGGGCACCCCTTAGAACTGTGTGTCCGGGGTGGGGGTTGGGACCCTTTAAGCGCAGCCCTCGGCTAGCCTGAGACAGCATCTCCATGCTCTAAGTCCTCCTTTTATGCCCTGCCGGCACTGCTTCCGGCCATCCTTAAGCCCTGTTCAGAGTCCACTCAATGTGGACTTACTAGTTCGAACTAGCAAAATGCTAGTTCGAACTAGTTTTTAGTTCTAGATGCGTTAGTTCGAACTAGCTTAGTTCGAATTAACTAATTCGAACTAAGTTAGTTCGAACTAGCGCTGTAGTGTAGACGTACCCTTCTTTTCTCAGTTGCGCTATAACTCCTAGCAGCCAAGTCAGCTTTACAAATGAATACCTTTTTGTTTTCTTAATATAATCACCTATTTTAAGGCTATGATCTGATTTTGTATCCTGGAAAGTAATAGGAGGTCTGTGTATACCTGCCTAAGACTAAGAGGACAGCTATCAGAAATTACAGTTTGTTTTCATTTTTCTTTTTTTCTTTCCAAGTGCTAAATAAAGGGGAATAATCACATCCCTAGATCTGCTGACAGTGCTCCTCCTAATGCAACCTAATATGCCATTAGCCTTCTTGGCTACAAGGGCGCCCTGTTGACTCATATCCAGCTTCTCATCCACTGTAAACCCCAGGGCCTTTTCTGCAGAACTGCTGCTTAACCAGTCGATCCCAGCCTGTAATAGGGCTTGGGATGCTTCAGTCCCAAGTGCAGGACTCCCAAGTGCACTTCTTGTTGAACCACATCAGATTTCTTTTGGCTCTTGTGTAAAAGAGTTTGGGGTACCCTTCTGGAATACGTTCCCACGTGACTTCTTCCTGGGTTCAAGAAGAAAAAGTTTTTTTCCACTTGGGTGGAGGCAGCAACCCTCCTAAGCTCAGGGAATCTGTGACCTTGGGGAGTTTTGAAGCAGAAGCCCATAGAGACACGGTATTTTAAGGTCTCTTTTGGGCCCACACCTTCTGCACTCCAAGTGCCAGAGTGGGGAACCGACTTAGCCTCTTTATTCGGCACTTGAACTTCTGCTGCTGGAGTTCTGTGCCCAGCTCTGGTGACCAGAATTCCAGATGGATGTTGATAAATTGGAGAGGGGTCATGTCAAGGCTGTTTCCCACTCTGGCACTCCAAGTGCAGAAGGTGGGGGCCCACAAGAGACTTTAAAATACCCTGCCACTGGAGGCTTGCGTTGGTGTTGCTGCCACCATCCAAATGCACAAACCCCTTTGAGAACCAGACAGGCGCATTTCAGAATTCCCTCCTGTGGGGTACCTTCCTTGTCCTTGACACTCCCTCCAGAGAGAGCTTGAAAACCTGTAATTTCTCCTAGAAGTATGGCTTGCTGTCTTAGGCACGTGCATACAGAACCTTCCGCCCTCTAGGATGCAGGAATCAGATCATGGTTTTAAAAATGTGACGTCTATTAACAAAACAAATACACTTGGTGAAACATTACTTAGAATCATAGAACCATAGAGCTGGAAGAGACCTCAGGAGTCATCAAGTCCAGCCCCTGCCCAAGGCAGGACCTATCCCAACTAAATCAATCCATCCAGGGCTTTGTCAAGCCAAGACTTAAAAACCTCTAGGGATGCAGATTCCACCACCTCCCTAGGGAACCCATCTCAGTGTTTCCCTACCCTCCTAGTGAAATAGTTTTTCCTAATATCCAACCTAGACCTTCCCCATTGTAACTTGAGACCATTTCTCCTTGTTCTGCCATCCGTCACTACTGTGAACAGCCTCTCTCCATCCTCTTTGGAACCTCCCTTCAGGAAGTTGAAGGCTGCTATCAAATCCCCCCTCGCTCTTCTCTTCTGCAGACTAAACAAACCCAAATCCCTCAGTCTCTCCTCATAGGTCATGCGCTCCAGCCCCCTAATCATTTTGGTCGCCCTCCGCTGGACCCTCTCCAATGCGTCCACATCCTTTCTATAGTGGGGGCCCCAGAACTGGACACAATACACCAGATGTGGCCTCACCAGAGCCGAATGAAGGGGAATAATCACTTCTCTGGATCTGCTGGCAATGCTCCTCTTAATGCCCCCTAATATGCCATTAGGTTTCTTGGCTACAAGGTCACACTGTTGACTCATATCCAGCTTCTCATCCACTGTAACCCCCAGGTCCTTTTCTGCTGAACTGCTACTTAGCCAGTCGGTCCCCAGCCTGTAACTATGCTCGGGATTCTTCTATCCCAAGTGCAGGACTCTGCACTTGTCCTTGTTGAACCTCATCAGATTTCTTTTGGCCCAATCCTCTAATCTGTCTAGGTCACTCTGGACCCTATCCCTGCCCTCCAGCATATCTACTGCCCTCCAGCGTATCTACTTGGTTGCTAGGTGTTACAAAGAAACTGAAAAAAGAAAGATTAAAACACAGAAAATCGCTTCCCTGGGATTCAGTTTGAAGAGTTCCAGGGTAAAGGGGGATAGTTACATGTGCTTAGCAAAAAGAAGTCCAACAAACTAAAAAAATAAAGAAAATAACCTAGTAGCATCTGACTAAAAATTCCCTGTTCTACTCACATCTCTCTTGTTCCAAGATTTAGTCTTTCCCTAGCCAAGAAAGTCGCTGGATTCTGCTTGCCCAGGTTCCTGGCTTAATTCACATCTTCCAGGCATGATCACACAACAGGCACATCACTGCTTCCAATTCAAAACCCCAAATTCTGTTTCCATTTTCTTTCCTGGCCTCCTGTCAACTCGCTTCCTGCTTCTCTAGCATTCCTGGAGACTTTCTAGGACCTTTTGTCTATGGTTTCAACCTTTCCAGGCAAGACAGTTAGGGTTAAGTCCCAAGACTTTCAGGCAACCGTCTGCTTTTGACACGACCTGCCTGTTTCTCTTCAGCTAACTCTTGCTTACTTTGGTTCAGGCCTCAGGCCTTACACCAGGCCCATGCTTCAGGCCCATCCTTTCTAGTACAGGATGTAGCCTGGTAACAAAGCCCTGACTGTGGTATCAGGAAACCTGGGTTCTATTCCTGCCTCTCCCACAGGTTGGAGAGGTTATTCCCTGTCTGTAAAATAAGACTAATGATACTAACCTTCCCTTTTTAGACCTACACACAGCAACTAGGGATTTTTATTAACTACTCAAATATCGGTGAGCCTGGCTCGCTAGATGAACCATCCGGTTCCTCTTGGAATCATGTTAAATGCTTGATCCCCATGACCAAAGTCTCAGATACTGGGAGAAGTGACACGGGGGAATAAAAGCTGCTGTCTGAGGTAAAGAACCTGGCAGGAATCCCCTGGAATGGGAGCCATCGCTACCAGGAGCCCAGGAATAACAAGACTCCAAAAGTCCAGCTGCCAGGCAGTTTGACCATCTCCTTCAGGCCAGTGGCCCAGAATTCCAGGACATCTTTGGGCCTGGGTTTAAAAAGAGGCAGTACCGTGTGCTCAGCCCCTTTTTATCCATCCCCTTTCCCTCCATTGGCACGCAACCCTCAAATGGCCAAAGGTTTCCCTTTCCCTCCCTCCTTGGTTAAACAAGCTGGTTAAACAGCTCGAGGTGATGGAGTGATAAGCACCCACTGACAGAGTCGCTCGGGTTGCAGGGCCAGCGTAAGTCCGCTTTTAAAACTGCCGGCCATAGCTGCAGCTACGGGAGGGGACTCTAGCAAGGGCCTGGAACAAGGAACAGGGCTCCACTCCTGCATGGGATTCGGGCTTCCCCCAGGCAGATGCTCTGTTGCTGCTTTCCTGTCTCTCCCTTCTCCAGGTGGAAGGGGACGGTTAGCCAGTGTTCCCTGCAAGCTGAGCCTTGGGCGGCCAGCCAGGAGACATTCAAATGCTGCCCAGTTTGCTAGCCGGTAGCATGTGTTTCTAGTGGTGGTGCATGTGGTGTACTGGGTGTAGACATAGATCTTGTTGTTATAGTAACTGCGTTAGGTCACTGGGGGTCAGCCCAGCTGGTTTGGGTTTTTTCTAGCTAGCTCCGTGCTATGCAATAAAATGGACACTTGCAACTACTCAAGCTCTCTGTATTTCCACTGATTTCTTCCCATACTGTGAAACTCCACGTGACGTAACAGTGCACATCCGTGCATGCCTTGGTGCACATAACAAAATGTATTCCGCACAGGAGTGGGGGAAAAAGTAGAGGCATTATTGCCGCTAGCTCCTTACTGAAACTCAGTGAAAGGCAGGGGAAATGAGAGATCAAGATCCTGAGACTGACAGTCCCCAGGAACAACGGGGAGAGGCTAAAGTCCCAGTTCAGCCTGACTGGCAGAGCAGGGAGCCAGGAGGGAGCCAGGGTCGGCAGAGTGGGACTGAGCTAAGGAGAGAGCAGGGGCCCGCACTGAGCTGGGGAGCAGGGCTGGCCTCGGGGAGGGAGAAGGGGAGGCCGGGGTCAGGATCGGGGGCAGTGCGACTGGCCTCAGGGAGGAAGGGGGTCAGAGGCAGCATGACTGGCCTCGGGGAGGGAGAAGGGGAGGCCGGGGTCAGGATCGGGGGCAGTGCGACTGGCCTCAGGGAGGAAGGGGGGGTCAGGGGCAGCATGACTGGCCTCGGGGAGGGAGAAGGGGGGGCCAGGGTCAGGATCTGGCCCTTCCCCCCCAGAGCTGCTTCCCATCCCCTCTTCCTTCCAGCCAGTTCCTGCCCCCCCCCCAGCCAGTCCCTCTTCCTCCCTCCCCCCTGCCCAGGATCAAGTGTGTCCGTTTTTTGGGGGGAGGGTCTACCTGGCAACCCTACGAGTCAGACCCAGCGCAGGCACCAAGTGATGGGGACTGCCGGAACTTTGGGAACCTGAGACTGCGGGGTGGGGGTTTGTGGCCCAAAAGGAGGCTGAGAAACCTAAGACAGACAGAGTAGGGGGAGCACCAGAAGGGTGACAGTCAGGGCGACCCTAGAACTCTGTTACAGACCAGCTGGCGGCTGCTGGAAGAGGAGGGAAAAATAGGGGGAAAGGGTCAGAGAGGAAAGGGCTTGTGCTGAGGGGAGGGGGGCAGGTCAGGAGATGAAAGGGGAAGGCACCAAGGGTCAGGGTGTAGGAGAGAGACAAATGCCCAGGGGCCAAGTGGAGACAATGAGGAAAAGGGCAGGAGGGGAGGTGTCAGTGAGGGGGGGGGGGCAGGATGATGCTAGGAGAGGAGAGGGGAAGGGCTTTGGGGGCTAGAGGGGAGAAGAGGAGGTGCTGGGAGAAGGCTTGAAAGAAGGGGTGGGCATGAGGAAGGCGGAGATGGAGCAAGGCACGTGTAAAGGCACAGGGGCATGAGGGGAACGGGGGCAGAGGGTGGTGAGGGAGTGGGCAAAGTGGGTAGGGGCAGTGAGGGAAGGGGGAGGCACCAAGAGGGTGCAGGGGTAAGGGAAGGTGCAGGTGCCAGGGAGTCCGGGGGTGAAGCAGAAGGGCAGACACCTGCAGGGGAGGGACCAGCACCAGAGGAGAGAGGCAGGACAGGTGTGTAGAGGGAGGTGTTAGAAGAGGGGATGAGGAGGGGTAGCTCACATGGTCAGAGTGGGGCTACTGGAGGAGTGGGCACAGGGGGAGAGAGAAAGGCTGCTGGAGGGGGCAGGTCTCGGGAAGGCCGAGGGCAGTGAGAAGGGCAGGAGTCAGGACAGCAGAGGTGGGTGAGGGGTTGGGGGGCAGCAGGCACCAGGGGAGCTGATGGAGGAAGGGAAGGAGACAGGGCAGCAGAGGGGAAAGGTAAGTGGTTCATAAGATATTTATGAATAACTTGGGTGCCACCATGGCACATCCAAACAAGCCACAAACTCAGTACTGGTGCACAACACAAAATGTATTGTGCTCATGGGAGGAAACTCTTAGAGGGAACACTTCCCCCAGCCTCTCCACCCCCCAAGTTAATGTCACACACATTGGGTTAATGCAATTGCAGGATCGTTGCATGAGGGGGGTTTGGTGAGGGCCAAACTAATCCCTATTGGTAAGTGGATGGTGGGAAAAGTCCTTGGGGGGGGGGGGGGGGGAGGTCACATGACACCTTTTATTTCTGGTCATGTGTCCATATTGCCCTGAAAGTGTTACCTCCAGAGGCGTGGCTAATGGGAGTCAGGGGGCGTGGCTAATGGGGGTCAGGGGGCGTGGCTAATGGGGGTCAAAGAGTACATTTAAAAAACATTCTTTGGGTGCACACCCTAATGAAATGTGCTGCGCACGCCAATGGGCAGAGAGCAGATCCAGTCCTGGGAGCAGGGCTGCAGCCACAGAGTTGTAGACGCCACCCAGAAAGCAGATCCGCATGCTGGGAGCAGGGCTGCAGCCACAGAGTTATAGACGCCGCCCAGAGAGCAGATCCGCATGCTGGGAGCAGGCCTGCAGCTGTAACCCACCCACCTGATGTGGGTCACTATCCTATGGAGTGGCACTGAGACCACTTCCAGCAAGCAATTATTACAAGGGAGCTCTTCAGCCTATGCTGAGAGGCAACTGACTTATAACTCAAGCTGTAGCAGCTCCTGCCCTAAGCTCCAAAAGTCCCAGGTTCTAATCCACCTGGTGGCAGTTGCACAGCCATGGAAGCAGAGGGGCCAGGGAACCCTCTGTACAGGACTCCCCCCTCCCCCTCCACACACACACCCTTGCTTCCTGGAATCAGCCACCTAGGTGAATAAAGCTGGAAACCCCCATGCCTATAGCTGTGCGCCTTTGCTTTCAATTGCTATAGCCATTCTAAAGTGCCCAGATCTCACAACTAAAAAGAAGACGTCCCAATGAGCTGCTAAGCTGTGCTGCCTGCCTCGGACAAGTAGCTCCAAGAAGAGTGAGTGCTGTAACTCTGGAGCCTAATGATGGTGGTGTCCTCCAGCCATTTTCAGATTAGTACAGCTGCCTCCCTGTGAACCAGGTGCCAGCTGGCCATGGGGTCCCATAGACCTGGCTTGTGCAGCCTAACCTGATAACCAAGCAGCCCATCCATTACTAGCCAGCCGATTACCTTGGGCATGGGAGACCATCGCACTCGTAATTCCTGGGGCCTTCACGCACTGACAGGGTTTGACTTGATCGGCCAGCTAGGGAGAAAGAAATAAACAGAAGGCAGAGGAGTCACCAAGAGATCAGAAGACCAGCACGATGCCTTATAGGCCGTTCAGCTGTGAAGAGTCACCAAGACAGGGCAGGTGATGCTAACCTGAGTTAGTCCATTAGCTGCGGCTAGGCTGGGCCATGAGAGGAGAGACAGGCAGTAAAACTGCAGCTGTCAGACCACAAGGAGGACACGGAGGTTTCGAAACCAGCTCAGAGAACAGGGCTGGGTAAGATGCAACCCACCTAACACTGTGATCTGGCCACTTTGTGTTTAGATCCTGCTGCCCATGCCGCCGAATTCTAAGTGGTGACTCAGGCAGCAGGATCTGATTTTAAATGATTCACTGCTCATGGTTACGGCAGGGGCGGGAGCCACGAGCCCTTTAAAAAGCTGTAGCCACGCTGGACAGCTGCCAGTAGTGGCAAAACTGTGAGCTCTTTTCTGTGCTTTTAATTGAAAGCCTCAGCCGCGGAGAACTCTGAGGGTGGGCTAGTCCACAACACCGCCCCTTCTGCCTCAGGCTCCGCCCCTTCTGTGGGTGGAGCCGGCCTATGACCCCATACGAAAATCCATTAAGTGGCCCCCTTCTGAAAATTATCGCCCAGCCCTGTCACAGAATCATAGAAAAGTCTGAGTGGAAGGGACCATGATAGGTCCAGTGTTTCGCAAACTTTTTTTATAATGTACCCCCTTTAAAAAAAAATGTGTAAGTACCCCCAGTACCTACAGTTTTCAGACACACACAATTTTTTTCTACCGTTGCAACACATTTGTTTAAACAACTGCATCGTAGCCGGGCGGGCGATGGCATTTTTGGGTGTAAAAGGTACAAAAAGAATAAAGCGCTGTCAAACTGAAAACTAAAATTCAGTTTTCTCCAAATTTCAGTTGTGTTGACGTGTCCCCCAGACATCTCTTGAGTACCTTTAAGGGGACTCGTACCACTGGTCGAGAAGCACTTATCTAGTCCACCCCTGCACCGAGACAGGACCAAGCATGTTTGTCTCACCTCTTGGCTCCTAGGACACGGCTTGAACTAACGCACTTGGAAAGACATTATCGTATATACGCCCAAAGTGCTTCGTCTCAGTGTATTACCATAAAATCTAACTGACCAAACTCTGACCTTTCATTTCCCTGTCACTTGGCCAGCCACAGCCTCACAAGCCTTCGGCATCGATCTCAAAGCCTTCGTCACGCTTTTACACACCTGTGCTGACACGCTTGTGAGCCAGGCACACTTGTGCGACACGTCCCAAAGCACTTGCTCCAGGGCATTACATCGCACTTGCCTGCCTTTGATGGACAGGGAAAGGGAGACCTGAAAGGCCTCTCCAAGGTCACCAGCACGAGAGTGAGCGCAGAATTGAGGAGCAAGGGTCTAACACACAACTCTGTGCCTTAGTCACTAGGTGGCATTAGATTAGAACCCGGGAGTTCTTACACCCAACCCCCTGCCCCCTCCACTAGGCCATGCTGCTGGCCTCCCGCCTCTCCCCCAGGGCTTGGAGACAGACGGGAGGCTGGAGCCAGCCTGCGCAGAAGGGGCTGTAACGCTTACAGCACGTTCATGACACTGCCCCTGCGCAGCCCCTCTCAGATCCACACTCGGAACCCACAAGAAACACCCCAAGAGCAGAGATGAAACCGCCACTCACCTGCAGCCCAGCTTCCAGGAAGGGCAAAGCAAAAGCGGAGCTCGCGGATTCCAGCCCAGCCTGGCACCTGCTTCCTGAACTTTGGCCCCTTTCCTCCAAGATAGCAGGAGGCTGCTCTGGGCCTTTTGTGCCCACGACGGGGCAGAAAAGCAAACTCAGCTGTTGGTTCCATCTTGCGGGCAGAGCCCCGGCAGACAGTGGCAGGCGGGGGTATCGACTGACCCTCCAACCCAGGATATTCCCCCCACACCTGGATTCGCTTCCTAGTCATCCCCATCTCCCTGCACGATCCTTGTTTCTCATCCCGCCGGTCCGAGAAATTGTCAGAGCAGGTTGATCCCGACCTTGCCAAGGGCTTAGGTTACATCACAAGGCTTTGCCGACACAGCTGGCTTGGCTTGGGTGTGTGGCAAAAGCCCGCCCCCCCCCCGCCCCCCCCCCGCTGGCACAGCTATTCTGGCAAAGCCGCCAGGGCAAATGGCAACTCTGCCGAAAAGCATCTGCTGGCTTTAAGCTCCCTGCGAGCTGTTCTCATCGCTCAGCCATCACCACCACTGCCCTGCCTCTGTCCTGCTCCTCATCCCCGCCCCCACTCCTATCCCCTGCTCTCCTCCATCTCCTCCCCCTTCCCTTCTCCTGCCCCTCCCCATTTCCACCTGCCCTGCCCATCCCCGTCCTTTCCCTCCCCCCGTCTGTCCCCCTCTTATGTGAGGGCTTTGCTGGAAACGCCCCCCCCCCCCAAGCCAGGGAGATCTCCCCTCCGGGAACAATTCAGCCCCCCCCATCTCGCTCCCTCCACTCCACAGTATTTCCTCCATTCCCCACAGTTGAAAATTGAGCTCCCCCATCCGCTCAGGTGACAGTCGGGCTCCCCCATACGCAGCTGCCTAGGTAGGCACCTCCGCAGCCAGAGCCTGCCCCTGGCGCCCACGTCCCCTCCCCGACTGCCTGTCCCAGGCGACCACCTGAACCTGCGTCCCCCATTCCCTCAGATCACAGCTCCCTCCTTGACCCTGCACCCCCCGACACCCCTCCCCCAGGCCAGACTCCTCTCTGGCACCCGCACCCCCTCCCCCAAACCCTCTGCTCCCCCTTCACCCAGGTCACAGCTCCCTCCCTGACCCTGCACCCCCCCGACACCCCTCCCCCAGGCCAGACTCCTCTCTGGCACCCGCACCCCCTCCCCCAAACCTTCTGCTCCCCCTTCACCCAGGTCACAGCTCCCTCCCTGACCCTGCACCCCTCTAGAGCCCCTCCCCCAGGCCAGAGTCCTCTCCTGCGCCCATACCCCCTCCTGGACCCTGCACCCCTATCCACCGCCCCAGATCATACCCCCCCCCTGCACCCAGGCTCCACCCCTAAGCTCCCTTCTGCACCCAACCACCCCGTCCCAGACCCCAAAGCCCTCGGTAGAAATGTGGCCCTTGATCAGTTGCCAAAATGGCCCCCCCATTACAAATTATTGACCAAGCCTGATCCAAATGTTTTTTGAAACATTGTTTAATGAGAATGTAAATACAATTCAATACAATTGGGAGGGTTGGGGGGAGGGGGACGCAGCTGCTGGCTCCTCAGCTCTTGCTGCTCTCACTGGGTGTCTTCCTGCTGCAAGGGAAGCAGAATCCGTCACATTCATCCCTGGGGACTCAGGGGAACTGGCCCCCCAGCATTTCCACCCTCCTCTCCCCTGCTCTCTGGTCACCCCCCGTCAGGCCCGCAGGGTGAGCTCCTGACCCCCCCCCCCCAGAGCTCCTGACACCTCGGCCCCCTCCCGCCTCCTAGGACAGTTTCTGTGTTCAGAGCCTCCCCCACCCCCAGGGACGCTCGCAGGGGCAGGAGGGATTCTGCCAGCAGGGACGTGGGGTGGGGGCAGCCTGAGGAAAGGGGCGGGGGACTCCCTGAGGGGATGGGAAGGAGACCCTGGCCCTGCCCCACTCTCCTGATCTGCTCCGGCTGCTCACCATGTATTCCAGGAGCTGATGGGCCTGCCCATGCAGGGCGTGGGCCAGGACCAGCCCGGCCTGGCTGGGGCGCCGCAGGGGGGAGCGGGCAGCGAGCAGAGCCTTGTCCAAAAAGCAATTCTCCTGCTCTGGTGTAAAGAGCTGCCCAAAGACCTGGAATCAAGAGCACAGGAGGTTTCAGCTGACGGCCCAGAGCCCGGCCCCAACTCCTGGGGCTAAAACAGCTTCCTCCTCCCCCAAACTCCCTTCCAGACCCTGCACCCAGACGCTCTCCTCACCCGGCACCCCAACCCCTGCCCCAGGTCACAGCTTCCTCCTGCCCCCAAGACCCTCCTACCCCCACGAGGGCCCCAGCCAGCCCCATCCCCGAGCCCTGCCCTGCCCTGGCAGCGCGTCCTTACCTCTCCCACCCTCACGCTGTTGCTGTGAGCCAGGACCCATCTTTCTTTGTAGTAGTGTCTGCACCACAGGTCCTCTGCCTGGTGGATGTTGAGGCCTGCAAGAGACACAACAGGGTCATTCTGCTGGCAGGTCTGAGCCCTTCCCCTCCCACGGGTCCCTGCAGGCATCCCTGGGCAAATGGAGGGGCACAGGGGGCAGAAGGGGAACACAGAGGGACGCATCCCCCCTTGGGCCAGTCTGGGGGAAAAGGGCTGGGTCCCCTCCCCCCGCCGCCGGCACCCTCAGGGTGTCCCTGGGGCCCAGGTCCCGGCTGGGTTCCTTACCCCTGTGGTGCAGGAGGAGTTGATACAGGCTGTGCACCCCCTCCCGGGCCAGCCGGCTGACGTCTTCGGATGGGTCCGAAATAAAAAGGCCCAGCTGGGCCACGTGGTGACCCATCCTCGGCCAGTCGGCGGAGTTCTGAGGGGAGAGAAGAGGGGGGGTCCCTCAGCATCCTGGGGCTGCACGTCCCATGCAAACGGCCGCCGAGGCGGGTCTGAGCTCGGGGGACGGACAGAGACACCTCCCGGGGCGGGGCGGGGCCGGCCTTGCGAGGAGACAACCCTGAGCAATGGCCCCGACTGAAGGGTCACTCCGGGGGTGGAACAAGGGGATCCACTGACGGCCACTCCCCAGTCCCCAGGCCCAGTCCCTCAAGAGCCCCCCTGAAGGGCCCAGGGTCGCCCCTCCCCGGGGAAAGGAGAACGCGGCCCATTCCCGGCCCATTCCCGGCCCTGCCTCTGCCTCCCGGGGACGCTCCCAGCCCCGCGCCCTGCAGCCCCAGACCCCCCGGCTCCGAGGTCACTTACGTCAAACCCCGGGAGGGTGGTGGCGACTCCCAGCAGGGCCGTGGTGCTGCCAAGGGCCCTGGCTCGCTCCTGGGGCAGGCGGGACTCCAGCCACGGGCTCAGGTGCTGGGGGGGAAAGAGGCAGGTCAGGACCCGTAGGGAGGTGCCGGTTCTGGGCAGAGCCTGGGGCTCCTCTCGGACTGTGCCCCCCCCAGCCACTGACACTGCTCCTCTCTCGGCCCCCCCCCGAGGAAGCAGGGACAATGGCCCCGTCCCCCCCACGGGGCTCACCTCCATTATGAGCTGCAGCCGGGCGGTGTCTGGGGACTCGGCGAGGAGGCTCGCCAGTAGGGCCTGGAGGTCGTAGGGAAGGGCCCGGATGAACTGCTGCAAGACAAGGGGGAGCCCTGGGTCAGAGGGGGGTTGGGGGATCCAGGCCACCCGCTGGCTCCGGGGTGCAGCCTAGAGCAGGGTCTGAGCCGCCTCGCAGAGCAGGGAGGAGCCCAGGCTGGGCATGGAAGGGACGGGCCCCCCGGGAGAGCAACGGGAACCCTGGAGGGAAGGATCCAAACCTGCAGCTTCTTCCCTCCCTCTGCCCCCCCGTCCTCTCTGGAGCTCCAGCCCAGCCCGGGAGCAGGGCCCAGAGGGACGTACCTGCGTGTGGATGGGCTCCTGCTGCCAGTCCCCAGACACAGTCTGTCCCACGGCCGCCGTCAGCAGGGGGCTCAGGAGCTGGGCCCGCAGGGGAGGCTGCAAGGTGCTGGCAGGAGAGAGGGGCAGAGACTGTTAATTCAGCAGCAGGAGACAGAGACTTTCCCACTCCCTGGCCAGGGGATCTGCTCTGGGGGGGAGTCGGCGGGGGGGTCGGTACCTGAGGCTGCAGGCGGCGTTGAGGCAATCGGCCAAGACCAGCGGGGGGGCGAGTCCTCCATGATCTCCTGTGAGACCCAAGGGGAAAAAGGGGCGTGTGAGGCTGGGGCCCCCAAGAGACGCTCACACGGCCAGCGCCCCCACCCAGCAGGATCCAACCCCACTGCCTCCCGCTGCCCTGTAGCCCCCCTGCCCGGCACAGGGCCCCTCCCAGCACCCCCCTCCCAAACCGGGACCAGCTCAATCCTTTTCCCCAGGCCGTCTCCTGCCCCTCCCTGCCCTGGTGACCAGCCTCTGAACCTCCTCATCCCTGCTCCCCAGGCGCATCCCCAGCAGCCCGCTAGGCTCCCTTCCAGCCCCCCATGGCCCGGGGAGACCCCTCCCTGTCCCGAATCCCCCTTCCTGTCCGGCACCCCACACCTGCCCCATTTCTGTGTCCCTCCCTCCTCCAGCATCCCCACCCACCCTCCCCATGTCCACCTCCAGCCCTCCTGGCTCCACCCATCCCGTTTCCAGCACCCCCACCCGCCGCCATGGCCCAGGCAGACCCGCGTCCACCCCACGTATCCCCTCCCCTCCTCCCGGCTGCCGCGACTCGCTTACAACGATCCTGGCCATCATGGTGTCCTTGCAGCAGCGCGGCGCCATGGTGTCCTCGCCCCTTTGGGGGGCGGCGAGGCAGGCGAGGGGGATGGCCAAGAGGAACCGCTGCAGGGAGGCTGGGCTCTGCACCCCAGAGAGAGTCTGTGAGCCTGGGGCCTGCCTGCCCCCCATGGACAGCTGCAGGGCTCAGGTCTCCCAGGAGTGGAGGTGGGAGCTGCTGGTTGTCCAAGCACCCGCACTCCCCCCCAACTGCTGCCTCAGGCTTGTGGGGGCCCAGCGGTGCATGACAAGAGCCCCCAGCTTGGGGGGTCCAGGTCATGCAGGAGAAGGGGCCCCAGGGGGATCCCCAGGGACAAGCCCCTCCCGGGGGGGGGGGGGACGTGCTGGGAAGGGGCCGGACAATCTCGGGTCCCCCCCGTGTGGAGAAGGTTCCTACCGTGTCCCGGGTGTGGAGCTGCTCTTCGATGTCATAGATGGCCCCTTCCTCCACCCAGGAGTCCATCCGCTCCTGGCAGAGCTCCGCCGAGGCGCAGGGGGGCTCTGTGCGGGAGGGAAGGGACCAGGGTGACTCCAGCGGCCAGCAGGGGTCACGCGCCCCCATGTCAGGGACCCAGGGCAGGTTGGGCCCCACACGCCCCTCGCAGGGACCCATCCCCCTTCCACCCTCACATCTGCCAACGCCCTCAGCAGAGCCCCACCAGGAACAAGAGAGCCAAGCAGCCCCCCCCCATCCATTGCCCTGGCTGCGGGGCAGACACTGGGGCTGCCCCCCTGGGGTACTGGGTGAGCCCCTGGGCCCAGCGTGTTCACGGCCCCTCACCTGGGTCTGAGCGGCTGCAGGAGGTGGCCCGGCTGCAGCTGGAGGCCCAGGCGCTGCTGCTGACGGACCTGGACCCACAGCTGCAGGGGCTGGTGCGGGGAGCGACGGGCTGGGGGCTCCCGGAGACTGGCAGGTCCCCGGGGGCTGGGCAGGGCGATGCCCCCTGGTGGTAATGGGGGCTGGGCTCCCGGGGCAGGTGTTTCTCTCCACAGAGGAGGCCCCGGAGCCACCCTACCCGGCTCCCCCGCTGGGCTGGGTCCCGCCTGCCCAGCCGCCTCTGGAGCCAGGTCCGGGGGGGCCTGGCCGGTGGGCGAGTCGCCCCGAGCTGGTGGGATCCAGCTTCCCCGCCCGCGGGGACGGAGAAGCTGCTCCCCACCGGCCCTGGGGCCATCTTCAGGGCTTTCTTGAACCACAGCCGAAAACGTTTGGCCATGCTGGAAATGAGGGGAGCAAAGGGGAGCTTGGGGCGCAGCCTGATGAACGAAATCCAGGGGTTCCAGCTCCCCAGAGCGACTGCCCCCAGCCCCCAAATGGCCCCTTGCTTATCGGTTCGGTCTTGCACAGGCACTGCAAGGACCTGAGGGTATGTCTACACTACCCCGCTAGTTCGAACTAGGAGGGTAATGTAGGCATACCGCACTTGCAAATGAAGCCCGGGATTTGAATTTCCCGGGCTTCATTTGCATAAGCGGGGAGCCGCCATTTTTAAAACCCCGCTCGTTCGAACCCCGTGCAGCGCGGCTACACGGGGCACGAACTAGGTAGTTCGAACTAGGCTTCCTAGTTCAAACTACCGTTACTCCTCATTCCACGAGTCTCCTGCCCATCAACAGCCCCTTCTTGGCCAATCAGGGGAGAATCTAAGGTGTGGGGGGTGGAGCGTTCTCCCCAAAGACACCGGCATAGACTTGTTCCAGCCCCACCTCCCCAGTCCCCACAATGGGGGCTGCATCCCCCACCCCACGGCTCCTGCAAACCACCCCCCGTCCTTCAGCTAGTCTGTTGGGTCCCAAGCTGGGGGAGGCAGCAAGGGAAGGTCACAGAGGAGGCAAGAACAGAGCAGAAATGTGGGGGGATGGAGGAAAAGGGAAACCAACCAGGAGAAAGCCCCAGTGGCGCTAAGGACGCAGCCCAGGTGAGGAATCACCTTCTGGCCCTTGACCGAGGGCTGGGCCTGCCTGGAACCCAGCCGGCCCCGGGCGGGATCCAACCCCTGGGGGCTCTTACCTTCGTCACAAAGGTGTCGGGATGTGGAACTCACAGAACGCGAAGGAACCGTGAGGAGGAGACGCACCAGAGCTAAAGCAACCGGGGGTCTCCAAAGTCCCCTGGGCCCGCCCCCCGCTTTTATCAGCCTGAGATGTGGGTCCCTCTGTGAGGTCACCACCTCCCCACCTGCCCTTTGCCTTATATGCTGAGGGCTGCCCAAAGCCCCTGTGAGGTCACCGCCCCCCCCCCCCACCCTGCCAGGCAAATGTCCTGCCTCTGGCCACCCCCCTGGGAAGTTTGAGCCATTACTAGGGGTCCCTCCCCCTCCCTCATAGGCTGCTCCCTGCCCTACACTGCAGGCTTCTTGCACGAGAGCTGTTTCACGCCGGAGTTCTTGCGCAAAAGGTCTCGTGCAAGAGTGCCTCCACCCTGCCATGGGCTTTTGCACAAGAGCGTCCATGGCAGTGTGAACGCTCTCTTGTGCAAGAAAGCTCTGATGGTCATTTTAGCCATAAAAGTGTCTTGCTCAAGAAGCCCCTGGTGCCCGTCCACGCTGCCTTCTTGCACAACAGCTCTTGCACAAAGGGGGCTTAGTCATCGTCGGGAGAGGAATAACTCCTGTGCAAGGAGCCCTGTTCTCTGATGCTTTACTGCAAATTTACTTCTGCAAGAACACACGTAGAGTGTAGACGCGCCACAAGTTTTTTCGCAAGAACACGCAAAAACAAGCCATGTGGATGTTTTCTTTTTAGGCAAAAGCCCCTTTTTGCACAAGATCGGTCGGCCTTTTTGCAGAAATAGGGATCTTGTGGGAAAAGGGGGTTTTTTGCACAAAAAGTAAACATCCACACGGCTTGGTTTTGCGCACAAACCCCGAGCACAAAAACGGATCGGCAGAAAGTATGCAAATGACAGCTGTCTCAGTCCTGGCTCGCGCTGGGTGCGGGACCTACCCCCTCTGCGGCTCTGCATTTACAGTGTGTTAGGAGCCAGGCACAGGCAGCCCCGCTCAGTTCCAGTTTGCACCAGGTCCAGAAGCTCAGACCCAGCCCCCAGGCAAGGGCTGCTGCCAGCTTGTGCTGCTGCCTCTGATACAGAGGCAGCAGTACGGAGTGCCAGGAGGGAACTGGTCTAAAAAGCACCTCCCCTTGCGACCTGGCTGCCTGTCATCCCACGCTGCTGCCTCCGTTTTTGGCGAGAGAGAGCCGCCTGTCTTGAGACACCGGTGGGGAGTCGGATTTTCAAAAGGCAGGTCTCTGTCCTTTGTTAGCCTTCCAAAGCGCTTCGGTGGGGGGAGGGGGCAGGAAGGCGGACGACACTCAGGAATTGTAGCACCCAAATCCACGGAGTGTTTCGCCAGCACCTCCTGCAACAGAGCCCAATCCCTGACAGGCTTTTAGGCAAGATAGATCATTTGAAAAAATGACAGACACAGGGTTTTCCGTCACCTCTCTCCATTTCTTTTATTTCCCTGGGCTAACTGGCTTGTTCCTCTTTGGCTAAGGATGGAAGGGTATGTCTACACTACAATGTTAGTTCGAACTAACGGACGTTAGTTCGAACTAACATTCATAGCCGCTACACTAGCGCTCCGCTAGTTCGAATTTGAATCGAACTAGCGGAGCGCTTAGTTCGAACTAGGAAAACCTCATTTTACGAGGCTTAAGCCTAGTTCGAACTTACTAGTTCGAATTAAGGGCTGTGTAGCCCCTTAATTCGAACGAGTGGGAGGCTAGCCCTCCCCAAGTTTCCCTGGTGGCCACTCTGGCCAACACCAGGGAAACTCTATGCCCCCCTCCCGGCCCCGGACCCCTTAAAGGGGCACGGGCTGGCTACGGTGCCCGTGCCAGGTGCAAGCCTGCCAGCACCCAGCCAGCAGACCCTGCACCTGGCACGGCACAGAGCCACCCACCCGATGTCCCCCAGCCCACCCCCTCTTCCCGGGACCAGGCTGGCGGCTCCCGGAAGCTTGCCCGGGACCGCAAGAGGCGGGTACATTCCTGGGCTAGTGCGGACATCGTGGACCTCGTCCACGATCTCCGCACTAGGCACAGGAAAGTGGCCATCTAGGGCAGGAGAGCTGCCAGCCTGGCCACCCAGGAGCAGGTTTGCATGAAAATCAAGGGGGTCCACTGAGACCCCCGACCCTGAGCCCTGAGCTTACAATGGCCGTCCTGGGTCAGACCAAAGGTCCATCTAGCCCAGTAGCCTGTCTGCCGACAGCGGCCAACCCTAGGGACCGTGGAGGGGATGGACCAAAGACAGTGACCAAGCCATTTGTCTCGTGCCATCCCTCTCCAGCCTTGCACAAACTTTGGGCAGGGACACCATTCCTACCCCCTGGCTAAGACTACTCCATGGACCCAACCTCCATGACTTGATCTCACTTCCCTTTAAACTCTGTTCTAGTTGTAGCCTTCACAGCCTCCTGCAGCAAGGAGTTCCACCGGTTAACTATTTGCTTTGTCAAGAAGAACAACTTTCTCTTACTAGTTTCAAGCCTGCTACCCAGTCCTTTCCTTTGGTGTCCTCTAGTCCTTCTTTATGGGAACTCAGGAAGAACTTTTCTGAATGCACCCTCTCCACCCAACCCCTGCTTTTAGAGACCTCTATCCTGTCCCCCCTCCGTCTCCTCTTTTCTAAGCTGAACAGTCCCAGTCTCTGTAGCCTCTCTTCATCTGGGACCTGTTCCCAACCCCTGATCATGTTAGTTGCCCTCCCCTCTCCCAGCCTTAATCTTCCCCTCTCCCACCTCCTTTTCCCAGTCTCCCCCAGTTTTGTTCAATAAAGACAGAGTCAATGTTGGAAGAAACGTTATCTTTATTTTGTACATCAATAAGAAGGGGGGCTAGGGAAGGGTAAGTGGAAGGAGGTGAGGGAGGAATGGGGTACAAGCCCCCGATGGGGAGGACTGGGCTGGCTCTGCAGGCTTCTGGGGGTGGAAGCTCTCCTGCAGCCCCCCGATTACCCCCTCTCCCCAGATGGCAGCCTGCGGCAAGTGCAGCCGGGCTGATGGCTGAGTGGTGTGATGTGCCCAGTGTGGGTACTCCGGGCACTCCAAGCCAGGACTGGTTTTCAAGCGGGGCACCCCTTAGAACTGTCTGTCCGGGGTGGGGGTCGGGACCCTTTAAGCGCAGCCCTCGGCTAGCCTGAGACTGCATCTCCACTCTCTAAGTCCTCCTCTGATGCCCTGCTGGCACTGCTTCCGGCCATCCTTAAGCCCTGTTCAGAGTCCACTCAATGTGGACTTGCTAGTTCGAATTAGCAAAACTAGTTTTTAGTTCTAGACGCGTTAGTTCGAATTAGCTTAGTTCGAACTAGCGCTGTAGTGTAGACATACCCGAAGAGAGGAGCCAGCAGGGGTAGAATGAATTGTGTACCAGGTCCTGGAAACAAGAGCATCTCCTCCAGATCACCCATCCACACCTGAACTGTTTAAAAGCTTGGCTGCCAATAAAGACACCTTAGCTCAGCAAATGCCAAGCCAGGCACCTGTGTTTGGACACGAGGGGTGCACAGGGATGTGAGAACCAGGAAGGCTGATCTGTGAATTCACCCCCAACCGTCCCAGTACAAGACAGACGCTTGCGCCAACCAGCAGGGGTCACTGCTCCTCGGGTTTGGCTTGGACAAAGGTGCCCATCTGTTTGGTGTTCGCGTCTCGGAGCTGCGCCAGCTGCCTCTGGCCACGGCGGAGCAGATACTCGATGTGCATCACGTCGGCCCGGGGGATGCTGGCGTTCTTCAGGAACTCAGCCTGGATGCGAGGCAGGAATCCCGGCTTCTCCCGGCCGGTGCGCAGGAACTGCCTGTATAGGCTCAGGACGTGCTTCTGCAGCTTGCTATGCCGGGCCATGGTGCGCCTGGGGAGCCCTCCCAGGCCACGGGGGGGCCAGCGCCACGAGGCAGGGGCTGGAAGTGAACAGAGGCGGAGATGTTAGAGCAGCATCTCATTCCCAGACGCTTGAAGTGCCACGCCCACCATCCCTTGGTCCTCTGGGGCATTCGGCACATCCTGCTGGGTGAAAGGGCCGGTCACAGCTCCAGGGTCTGTCACACTTCAGGGCCTTTGCCAGTTCCTATTCACCGGGGTCAGGCAGATAATCGCCCCGAGCTTTCCCAGCACTTTTCAGCATCAGCTCTCAAAGGGGGGCAGCGTGACCCCCATGGGAGCAGGGGAATGTCAAAGAAGGAATGGGGCGGGGCAGGGGAGGCAGCCAATGGCTTCTCCTAATGCAGTGGTCCCCAACCATTTGAGGTTGCCGGGTGCCAAGGGGCGTGGCCGTTTGCCCGCAGGGCGCCCTGGAGCGGAGCCCCCCATTGCGCACCCGGGGGCGGGGCCCCCCCATAGACACATTCCCAGGGCCGCCCCCCCCCCACAAGTACCGCATGCCCAGGGCAGGGCCCCCCGCCAAGCGCCGCGCGCCCGGGACCAGCGCTCTCCCCCCAAGCACCGCGTGCCCGGGGCCAGTGCACCCTGCAAGCGCCACGCGCCCAGGGCCTGCGCTGGCGCTGGCACTCTCCCCCCCCCAAGCACCGCGCGCCCGGGGCCAGCGCTCTCCAAGCGCTGTGCGCCCAGGGCTGGCGCACCCTGCAAGTGCCGCACGCCCGGGGCCTGCGCTCCCCCCATGCAATACGTGGCCATAGCGCGGGCAGCCAATCCGGCACCGCACATGCGCCACGTGCCTGGGGCCAGGCCAGCCCTGAGCACTTGGCGGGCGCATACAAATGCGGGCACCGTGTTGGGGACCACTGTCCTAATGTTAGCAGTTGGGACACCAAGTTCGGAAGTGAATGGTTAACCAGTAAGCCGGTTATGGTTAACCAGAGGGGGCTGGAGCAGCCCTCCACCAGCCATAGGCACAGGGCACTCTGGCACGCCACGGGTAGGGTTGCTCAGCAGTCACAGCAGTGTGCCACGGGGGTAGGTGTTGGGGCTGCTCCAAGTCCATCTTTAACACGTTCTACGTGTCCCATTTAATCGGTTAACTGGTTCAACGTATTGTTTAACTGGTTAGCTAATTAAATGAGATTTTACATCCCTGGCACCAAGGTGGCTAAAAGTAGGGTTGAAATGGTGGAGTTTTCCCCTTCCAAACAAAAGGTCACTAAAATCAGTGTTTTCCAATGGAAAAACACCCCCTCTGAAAACTTCCTTCCAGCTCTAGTTAAAACGGCCGTATTTTGAAGTGTATAATCAACCTCTGGAACTCACTGCAAAAGGATATTAATGATGGTGAAGGAAAGGGGAGGGAATCATAGAATCATAGAGCTGGAAGAGACCTCAGAAGGTCATCAAATCCAGCCCCCTGCTCTAGGCAGGACCAATCCCAACTAAATCAACGCGGCCAGGGCTTTGTCAAGCTGAGACTTAAACACCCGCTGTGTACAGCCTGTCTGATCCCTTCTGGGGAAGCATGGGTGGGAAGAAAGAATTAGACAGGGTTAGACAAACCCGTAGGTCTTGGTTGACTTCGTCCTGCTTCAGGGCAGGGCGCTAAACTTGGGGACTACTCTAGTCAGACCAACATTTCAATCAATCTTGTCAAGAAACAGGCAAAAAAAACCCCCAACCCAAACCAGGGAGAAACACGTTCCTTGGTTTGTAAACACAGACACAGAGAACAGCTCCTTCCGTTAGGGGGGTGGGAATAAAGAAAATAATCCCTCGCCCCCTCCCCTTCCTATTTGGTCCTAAAGGATGAAGATTTGTGCAGGCTGCGGGGGCAGGACTGATATTCAGGGAATGGGGAGCATGGGGGAGAAGGGGGCAGCTTGCTTACAATCCAGGGGCAACCCCGTGTCTCGGGGCTGGCCCAGCACAGGCAGGATTTCTGCAGCGCAGGGGGACACGAGGTGAAACAAGCAGCGACTCGGCCGATTGGGGCTTGTTATTGTAGGGTCGCATTGAAGCAGACACTGGCACCAGCGTCGCCTCCAAGAGCGAGGGGAGCGCGCGGCCTGGTAACCCCGGACGGACCCGGACCTGGACCCCTCTGCGCTGGGGGGCCAGGAGTCACCGCCCCCCGCCCCTCACCTCCGCCTCCTGCCTACTCGCAGCTCCCGGGCCCGCGGCAGCAGCTGTGCCAGCCGGCTCCGAATGTTGAAACACCAGCAACATTAGCACTCGCTTCCCATTGGCTGGAGGGCCCAAGGGGCGGGCGCAGGAAAGGGGAAGCTCCGCCCTTCGAGGGCCACGTGGGCCGGCAGTGGAAGTTGCAAGTCAGCTGGAGGAGAGAGGGGCCCGGCCCGGCCTGCGCACGTGGCTTTCACCGCAGCGCTCACCTGCCCTCACGCCCCACGCTCCTGCTTTTCCCTCCCTGCGTTGTTCGACCCAACCCTCACCCAGGCATCCACCCAGTTCACCCCGATTCTCACCCCTTTTTAAACTTGTTCCTAAGAAACCCCGATCGGTTCCTGGGAAATTCCCAACAACTCTTATCAGTGGTGCCTGTTACATACCAGCTGGGTTTTCCCTGTGATATTTACATACCCCCTGCCTCCTTTTTTCGCCCCTCCCATTTTTTCCTCCCCTGTTCATTTTGGTTCTGGACATACAACACTCCAGTCGTCTGAAGAAATGGGCTATGCCCAGGAAAGCTCATGATCCCATTGACACGGTTTGTTAATCTTTAAGGTGACTATATGTTGTGTTTTAAGTTTTTCCTGTTACAGACTCACTCAGCTACCCCTCTGAAACTCGTGGGCTCTGTCTACACTGCAGGCTTCTTGCACAAGAACTGTTTTGCAGAAGAGTTCTTGTGCAAAAGGTCTTCCATACGAGCGCATCCACACTGCCATGTGCTTTTGCAGAAGAGATGTGCTTTTGCACAAGAGCATCCATGGCAGTGTCGACACTCTCTTGCACAAGAATGCTCTGATGGCCATTTTAGCCGTAGGGGTTTTTTGCGCAAGAAATTCATGTTGCCTGTCTACACTGCCGCCTTCTGGAAGAGCTCTTGTGCAAGAGGGCTTATTCCTCGTGGGGAGAGGAATAACTCTTCCGGAAGAAGCCCTGTTTGCTGATGCTGTACTGTAATACTTGTGCAAAAACACGCACGCAGTGTAGACACTCTGCAAGTTTTTGCGCAAGAACAGCTGTTCTTGTGCAAAAAGCCTGCAGTGTAGACATAGCCTTAGAGGGGCAACCCAAACAGTCATTACTAACAAGGAGTCCTGTGGCACCTTGAAGATTTATTTGGGCATCAGCTGTTGCGGAGGAAAAGCAGGTCCAAGTGTTTTTTACCCCTGGAAGCGGATGCCCAAATACACGTGTTAGTCTTTAAGGTGCCCCAGGGTGCCTCTGTTTAAACAAGTGGAAGAGAAGGGCCTGTGTGCACCTCATAGGATGCCAGGCTAGACTGAAGATCACAATGGCCCTCTCTGGCCTGGAAGTTAATGAATGGTTGCATCTGGCCAGGCTGCCTCTCTTTATGCTTGCATTAACTAACTGGGGGTATGTCTACACTACCCTCCTAGTTCGAACTAGGAGGGTAATGTATGCATACCGCACTTGCTAATGAAGCCCGGGATTTGAATTTCCCGGGCTTCATTAGCATAAGCGGGGAGCCGCCATTTTTAAATCCCCGCTGCTTCGAACCCCGTGTAGCGCGGCTACACGGGGCTCGAACTAGGTAGTTCGGACTAGGGTGCCTATTCCGAACTACCGGTACACCTCGTTTCACGAGGAGTAACGGTAGTTCGGAAAAGGACCCTAGTCCGAACTACCTAGTTCGAGCCCCGTGTAGCCGCGCTACACGGGGTTCGAAGCAGCGGGGATTTAAAAATGGCGGCTCCCCGCTTATGCTAATGAAGCCCGGGAAATTCAAATCCCGGGCTTCATTAGCAAGTGCGGTATGCATACATTACCCCGCTAGTTCGAACTAGCGGGGTAGTGTAGACATACCCTGGGTTATTTGCAGGTGTTGTACTCAGTCCAGCTGTGTCGGAGCGCCTGCTGCTGGAGGAGAACGCAAAAGTTCTGTTACCTGGTTTGTAAGTCTGGAGCCTTCTCTACTGCATGAGGTACAAGCCACCTGGCTCTTCGCTAAAGTTGCAGAGCCGAGTCACTATCGCTGGATGTAGTCTCCGTGCCCAGAGTCCCCAGAGACCACAAACCAGATAAGATTCGAAATCGCCCAAGCAGATTTTTTGCGTAACAACATGCAATAATAGTTGCCAGCGAACAGACTCAGCGCTGCGCCGCTACACTTTATGGAAGCCGTGGCAATGTCCTAACACCCACTGAGCACCATCCAGTGCCCCCACACAGTCAGCTGGTGAACACCATTTGAGGTGAACTTTTATACATTCCTGATGTATCAGGTTGCTACCCCCTGTTACCTGGTTACCGTCCCTTACCTTGCAGAAGGGGGCTTACTTCCTAGTCTTCATACTGTCAACTTACTATCTGTTATGCTGTCAACTTTGACCTGGTCCTGAACATAGGTCGGTATGTACTTTATTTGTGGGAGGTAAATGGTACCAAGATGTTCCTTAGGACAATCCACAGAACTACAGACCGGTCAGCCTCACCTCACTCCCCGGAAAAATCAGGGAGGGGATCCTCAAGGAATCCATTTTGAAGCACTTAGAATAAGGAAAGGGATCAGGAGCAGTCAGCATGGATTCACCAAGGGCAAGTCATGCTTGACGAACCTGATTGCTTTCTATGACGAGGTAACTGGCTCTGTGGACATGGGGAATTCAGTGGATGTGATATACCTGGACTTATTCTTGCCAGCAAGTTAAGGAAGTATGGATTGGATTAATGGACTGTAAGATGGATAGAAATCGGGCTAGACTGTTGGGCTCAATGGGTAGTGATCAACAGCTCGATGTCGGACTGGCGGTCAGTTTCAAGCAGAGTACCTCAAAGACCGGTTCTACGGTCGGTTTTGTTCAACATCTTTATTAATGACTGGATGAGGGGATGGATTGCACCCTCAGCAAGTTTGCCTATGTCACTAAGCTAGGGGGAAAGGTAGATACATTGGACGGTAGGGTATATGGTGCAGAGTGTCCAAGACATATTGGAGGATTGGGCCAAAAGAAATCTGATGAGGTTCAACAAGGACAAGTGCAGAGTCCTGCACTTGAATGGAAGAATCCCAAGAATTGTTATAGGCTGGGACCGACTGGCTAAGTAGCAGTTCTGCAGAAAAGGACCTGGGGGTTACAGTGGATGAGAAGCTGGATATGAGTCAACAGTGTGCCCTTGTAGCCAAGAAGGCTAATGGCATATTAGGGTGCATTAGGAGGAACATTGCCAGCAGATCTAGGGAAGTGATTATTCCCCTTTATTGGGATGTGGTGAGGCCACGTCTGGAGTATTGTGTCCAGTTCTGGGCCCCCCACTACAGGAAGGATGTGGACGCATTGGAGAGGGTCCAGTGGAGGGCAACAAAAATTATTAGGAGGCTGGAGCACATGACTTAGGAGAGGCTGAGGGAGTTGGGCTTGTTTAGTCTGCAGAAGAATGACGGGGGATTTGATAGCAGCCTTTAACTATCTGAAGGGAGGTTCCAAAGAGGATGGAGAGAGGCTGTTCACAGTGGTGACGATGGCAGAACGAGGAGTGATGGTCTCAAGGTGCAGTGGGGGAGGTGTAGGTTGGATATTAGGAAAAACTCTTTCCCTAAGAGAATGGGGAAGCACTGGAATGGGCTAACTAGGGAGATGGTGGAATCTCCATCCCTAGAGGTTTTTAAGTCCTGGTTTGACACAGACCTGGTTGGGATGATTGAGTTGGGATTGGTCCTGCTTTTGGGCAGGGGGCTGCACTCGATGACTCCTGAGGTCTCTTCCAGCCCTGGGATTCTATGATTCTAAGGCAAGGGACTTCTTTTATTTGAGAGCCCCAATTCCTTCAACAGCAGTATAGGTCTAATCCATGGAGCTCCTGAAGAGCAGCTCTGCATCCCTTTCTATGGCAGCCCAACTGTCCTTGGAACTGGTCAGACCAGTGTGACATCCCCCTGTGTAGGCATAATGAGCTAACGTGTCCTTCACTCCCATGCACCAACTTTGCCACTTATCAACTATGTTTTTAATTTGTTCGAAGGGAAAGCTGAATGAAGCCAAAATTAATGAGTGTTTTAACTTGTAACAAAATACAGGACTGTGTAGCGCTTTAAAGACTAACAAGATGATTTATTAGATGATGAGCTTTCGTGGGCCAGACCCACTTCCTCAGATCCACTATTTGATCTGAGGAAGTGGGTCTGGCCCACGAAAGCTCATCATCTAATAAACCATCTTGTTAGTCTTTAAAGTGCTACATAGTCCTGTATTTCGTTTCAGCTACACCAGACTAACACGGCTACATTTCTATCACTGTTCTAACTTGTGTTTCTGTTCCCAGGAAATGTTGAAACGGTAGATTCCTAGGGACTGTCAAGTAGAAAGATTAACCAAATTAGTTACTTGTTTACTTTCTTTGGCTCCACTGGAATCTTACAACAGGGATTAACTAGCTCCATTCATATCTATAATTAACACAAACAAAATCTACGTTTAGTGACAGGTAAGGTTTCCTGAGCACATGTCTAACAATCCAGACATTTAAAATCAGAAGTTAGTGGAAGGAGGCTGAAAAAGGTGAGGCTTTCGAGAGAAAAATTGCCCGAGAAAGGGTTATTTTGAACTCCAATTTACTCTGTATCAACCCATTTTTCCATTAAACCAACCTAAAGTACTATAAATAGGACTCAAAGTTTATGTCCTATGTTTTAGTTTTTGTCAGAAACACCACAAGAAAAAAATATAAAGCAAATGGGAAAAAAGGGAGGATGCGAGTTATGAAAAAGCAAACAGTTGATAGGAGAAGCTAAAATTGGGGGAAAAAATCTATAACCAGTAACATAAACCAGTAACTTTGGGCTTAAAGTGCAGCAGGGGAGGTTTAGATTGGACATTAGGAAAAAATTCCTAACTGTCAGGGTGGTCAAATATTGGAATAAATTGCCAAGGGAGGTGGTGGAATCTCCCTCTCTGGAGATATTTAAGAACAGGTTAGATAGACATCTGTCAGGGATGGTGTAGACGGAGCTTGATCCTGCCTTGAGGGCGGGGGGCTGGACTCGATGACCTCTCGAGGTCCCTTCCAGTCCTATTATTCTATGATTCTATGATTCTATGATAAAGGATAATTAGGAAATGTTTAAATATATCGGGAACAAAAGAAATCAGAGGAATGGTAAAGATCCATTACTGTATAAGGCTGGTCAAATTGCCAATCATGATGAAAAAAAGAAACTTCAGCAACCTGCTTGGAATTTAATGCGTTGAACTACACACAAGCCATAAAGATTGGATGTCTTTCTAAAACATATGTGGTAGCTCAACCGAGGGATGTTAAATTGCGCTTAATCAGCTAATCCAGTAGTTGGTGGAATTTCCATCGACTACTCAATTAGTCAATAAGGGTATGTCTACATTAGCTCGTTAATTTGAGCTAGGTAGGCAAAGCAGGCAACCGGAGTTGTAAATGAAGCCCGGGATTTAAATAGCCCAGGCTTTATTTGCATGTTCCCGTCCGGTCGCCATTTTGAAATTCCACTAGCCCGAAGTAACTGCTATAGAATGAGATGTAACAGTTAATTCGAACTAAGGACTTAGTTCGAGTTACCGTTTCATTGCCACATGTAGCCGGCAGGAAGGGACCTCGAGAGGTCGAGTCCAGTCTCCTGCCCTCATGGCAGGACCCAGTACTGTCTAGACGAGTGTTTCTTAAACTTTTTAAGACCGAGGAACACCAAACAATTTTTTTTTTAATGAGGATTTTTTGTTGACTCCTGAGGTCTCTTCCAGCCCTAGGATTCTATAAATGTGCTTGGTACCTGTGCCTGGACCTTTATGCTTGATCTGGCTTATACTATTTCTCTTTCCTGCCTGCGGTTCCACTGAGCCAAAGTCTTGCTTCCTAGATTTCAGGCCTGTTGCTGTTTTTATGTTACCAGCCTTTATTCAGGCCTGCTGATTTTATGTTACCAACCCGCAACTTACTACAGAGGCAACTGAGTCCCAAAAAGGAGGAGCAGCTTGTTCAAAAACACAGCAAGCCAGTGGCAGCGCTAGGAATAGGACCCGTATGTCCCAACTCCCTGTCCCCTGCTGTACTAACCAGACCAAAATACTTTGACCACCAGGGTCTGAAGCCCCACAGACAGGGGCCACGGATGGGGAGGGGGAGAGGCAAAGGGGGCAGTTGTCTCGGGAGCTGATGATTTAAAAGGGTCCAGGCCTCTGGGTCACTGTATCGACTATTATGGCAGCCGCCACTGCCAGAGACCCGGGCAAATGAAATCAATCCTAGAGCTCTGTCTGGTGCAGGGTGGGTGGCGCTAAGGCCTGATTGGCCCTCGCCTTGCCCCTCCTACCTTTAGCTTTGCCCCTTTGAGGGGGTCTAGAGCCTTGCCCCTTTGAGGGGGTCTAGAGCCGACCCCCTCCCATACATTACCCAGGGCCCGACAACGTCTGTCACCAGCCCCGTTGACATGAATGTGCCCCAAATCCCTCAGACCCAGTACAGTCCCCCCTCCTTCCCCCCCCGGATCCTTAATTCTTCTCTTGTCATCTGATTGCTTCAAGCATTGTTACAGGCTGGGACCGACTGGCTAAGCAGCAGTTCAGCAGAAAAGGACCTGGGGATTACAGTGGATGAGAAGCCGGAGATGAGTCAACAGGGTGGCCTTGTAGCCAAGAAGGCTAATGGCATATTAGGGGGCATTAGGA
Source organism: Pelodiscus sinensis (assembly GCF_052426305.1). Classification (NCBI taxonomy): domain Eukaryota; kingdom Metazoa; phylum Chordata; order Testudines; family Trionychidae; genus Pelodiscus; species Pelodiscus sinensis. The sequence continues at coordinate 16,094,263 of NC_143069.1, read as the reverse complement.
GGAGCATTGCCTACAGATCCAGAGAAGTGATTATTCCCCTTTATTCGGCTCTGGTGAGGCCACATCTGGAGTATTGTGTCCAGTTCTGGGCCCCCAACTACAGGAAGGATGGGGACGCATTGGAGGGGGTCCAGGGGAGCTTGACCAAAATGATTCGGGGTATGGAGCACATGACCTATGAGGAGAAACTGGGGGATTTGGGTTTGTTTAGTCTGTAGAAGCAAAGAGTGAGGGGGGATTTGATAGCAGCCTTCAACTTCCTGAAGGGAGGTTCCAAAGAGGATGGAGAGAGGCTGTTCTCAGTAGTGAGGGATGGCAGAACACGGAACAGTGGTCTCAGGTTACAGCGGGGGAGGTCTAGGTTGGACATTAGGAAAAACTATTTCCCTAGGAGGGTGGGGAAGCACTGGGCTGGGTTCCCTAGGGAGGTGGTGGAGTCTCCATCCCTAGAGGTGTTTAAGTCTCGGTTTGACAAAGCCCTGGCTGGGATGATTGAGTTGGGGTTGGTCCTGCCTTGGGCAGGGGGCTGGACTTGATGACTCCTGAGGTCTTTTCCAACTCTAGGATTCTATGATTCATCCGTGCGATGTCACTGGAGTCGCAGGGAGGTACACTGTGGGCAAAAGCCCCAATCTTGCTTCTGGTTTTGTACAGGCGGCCTGTTACCCACCAGCTCTGTGATTATTGGGGAACCAGAACATGGTCACCTGTCAGCCTTGTGCTCTTGGGGAGTCAGGGAGTGATACTCATGGAAAACCATCCCCCTCCCTCAGGCCTCTGCTAGAATCAAAGACAAAGCAAAGAAAAGGCCAGGGAAGACACACCTAAACTGCTTCAGACAAGGGTGATACAATTAAGGAAACACCCCAGCCTCATTTACATTAAAGATGGAACAGAGGGACATCTCATTAGCATACAGAATGGAGAGCAGCTCTTCCAAGGCAGGAACCGCACTGAACTATGGGACACCGAAAGCAGAGAAGCACTGCCTGATGGGAAATCCCTGCTCCAGATGCTAATGAACCTAGGCCTGCTCACACCCAAATTAGTCATTATCAGACCAATTCTAGTAACGATCCTATTGACATCTAAAATACTGAAACTGCCAAGTTGCATTGTGAGCTCGTTCAAGGAACATCCCCCATAACCAGGTGTGATCAGTCTCTAGTGTCTCTCCTCTTTCTCTTTGAACTATCTCTATAAAACTCCTATCCTTGCCCCAAGAAAACTGTTCTGATACCTGGACTTAAACTGCATCAGTTCCATTGAGACTTCTTCATCTCCTGTCTGATCGTGCTGGGGGCTCTGTCCTGCTTTTCTCCTGCCCTCTGGACCCCCGGCTACCATCATCATCTGGGAACCCCAATCAGTGCAAGCTCCGTGGAGTGGTGAGGTCTCTCTCTCTCTCTCTCTTTCTCTTTCTCTCTCTCAACTATCTCTCTAAGCATAGCCTCCTGACCCTGCCCTGTGTAAACTGTTATATGGTTACCTAACATGTGTAATCAGCTTCAATTTAGATTTAATATTGTAATTGTTAGATTTAATATTGTAACTGTTTGATATCTATTCACTACTCAGAAATAAATCACTTTCATTGTTAAGCTGGTTGCTTCTCTCTCTTTCTTTCTCTTTTGCTCACTCTTCCTTAAGGGGTGTTGTTTTGGCTTCCCCATTCGCTCTGCAACAACGCTTCTTGTACCCAAGCAAAAGATCCCTGTAGTGCCCAAAATCCTGTGGGGTTTGCTCATCGTGTGGTTTACCTGTGAATGACTGTGGTGTGAAAGTGGGGATAAGGGGTGCTGAACCTGGGGGCTTATGAGGATGGCAGCTTAAAGTGCTGTTTAATCCAGCCCACGGAGTCCAAAGGCACATGAGGGTGCAGTGTGGCATTGCTGTGAAACCCAGCCAGCTGAGTCCAGGGACATATGAGGGGGTCAGCTTGTGAGTGCTGAGTACCCAGTCCTCTCAGACGTGCTCTGATTAGTGGGTGTGAGTGTCTGTGTGTGTTGCTAAGGTGGGAAGAACCCCATCCTGAGGAACCTAGTTCCTGCAGGAGAGCTCCAGTGGGAGGGGGAATTGGCAGCAGGGAGAATTCAGCTCCATATGAGAGCCCAAGTAAGCACCAACAGCACACTGATAGAACTGTTAACCTTCCCCCAGTCCCATAAGGGTAACCCTGATAAATGAGCATACCCCAGGGTATTGGGCAAATCTGGTAACAGCCGTGAAAGTAACTTTACAGTTTCTCACAGGTACTGTCCTATTGCAGCCCAGGTCTTTGCAGTTCTTGCTGGAGCTGCGCACCAGGGCACTTTCACCTCTGTGTTCAGGATTCAGAGTTATCTCTTTTCCCAAAGATCTTCCCTGGAGCTGTTCAGAGAGAGCTTGCTCCCTCTCGCCACAGTCTCTCTTAAGGCAACCATGTTCTTCAGAGCCTCTGGCCTGATGTGGAACGGGACGGGGGACACCACAGAAGAGGCCAAATTCGCCGGGGGAAACACTCCAAGGAAATGGATGCTAAAGAGGGTCCATTCGCCAAGACTCATGTGCAGGGCCTCTTTGATTTCAGTGTTGTCACTGTAGACCAGCGCGCGCCCGTTGAGATTATGGTCCCTCAGCCTCTGTTTGTACAGCGGGACGTTTTCCTCCTTCAAGCCGATTGTGTCCATCTGGAAGAGAAGTGGGAGCACCCGTTAGTGCCGTGCATCTACTGAACAGGTCGCCAAACACGTTTTTAGGAAGGGTCCGCTATAGTTTCCGAGAGGAACCTGTCTGGGCTTGCTCAGATTCTAGCAAACAAGGCGGGCCGGCCGGCTGTGGGGCCAGGTATGGTACCCTGCACACCCCACTGCCGTGTGCTTGGATTCTGTTAGGGGCACCGCTGAGCAAGTTGGCACGGCAGGGGAAATAGCATGCTCTCTGCAGGCAAAAGCTAGCAATGCAGGGACCACTGGAGGGGTGTGTTGAAATGAAGAGGGAAGGTTTCCTGACCCTGCTTGTAGGCTGGAGGGAAGCATGCAGTCAGCCTGACGGGGGTGGAGTTGGGCCTCTCGACCTAAGGCTATATCTACACTGCGGGCCTTTGCAGGCAGAGAGTATGCTAAAAAAGCACTCGTTAGCAACTTCTTGGCACTCATTAGCATGCTCTCTGCAGGCAAAAGCTAGCAGTGTAGACATAGCCTCAGGGTTCTTGTGTGTTATTCTGGATAAGGGGTATTACGCTGCAGGCCTCCAGCAAGAGTATTTATGTTTTTGCCTCTCTTCTCTCTGGAGTGCATAACAGACAGCTACGGGTCTCCCAGTCTTAAAACCGACCCAAGTCACTTCAGAGCGTAAAGGATGAACCCGGGGAGAGCCAGCCAATGGCTTCGGGGTTGGAGGAAAGAGCTGCAAGGAACCGAGTTGTTCCAAGAAGAAATGTTTTCTGCAAACCAAGAGTCAGGAGCAGCAGAAAGTGGGGGAACTAGCAGAGCCCGGACTGTGGCCTTGCCCCCTACATCACCCTTTCCCCCTCATCCTCACTCTGCCCATTCCCCCTCATGTGCCCCCCTACTCCTGAGGCCTCAAACCCACACTGTGCCTTCCCCGAAAGCCCCCATCCCACACCGCCTGTTCCCCTCAACATCCTACCCCCACTAGTTCTCGCTCCTCTCCCTCCAGTTATGCACCAGTTATGTGGGACAGTTTTCTCCCAGCTCTGGGGCCCATAGTCAGGGCTGTCCCTAGGCCCATGGGAAATATGTAGCTGCATAGGGCACCGGAAAATTTGGGCACCAAATTTTTGAGTTCCCCAATGCAGCAGCCATGTGTTCTTGTATGTCTGAGGATATGCCTCTGCCGGTTCGTCTCTGGGGACGCTGTGTCCTGTCTGCTGCAGGGCTTTTCCCTTCGCCCTCCCCCACGTGCTCCTCTCAGCTGGCAGTGTAATCCACACGCCTAGTGTGTGTGGTTCACTGTCCCTTCGTGTGGCAATTGGACCTCTTACAGCCAGAGATAAGAACAAGGGAGCTCTACATCCTAAGCTGGGAGCCAGCTGCCTTCATGGCTCCAGCTGTCGAGGCCTCTAGGGGTGTGTCTAAACTACATGGCTCCGTCGACGGAGCCATGTAGATGAGGCTGATCGGCAGAGGGAAATGAAGCCGCGATTTAAATAATCGCGGCTTCATTTAAATTTAAATGGCTGCCGCGCTCTGCCGACCAGCTGATGATCAGCTGTTTGTCGGCAGATCGGGGCAGTGTGGACGCTCCCGTCGACATGAAAGCCCTTTGTCGACCTCCCCCTGATGCCTCGTGGGATGAGGTTTACCGGGGAGGTCGACAAAGGGCTTTCACGTCGACGGGGAAGCGTCCAGACTGCCCCGATCTGCCGACAAACAGCTGATCATCAGCTGGTCGGCAGAGCGCGGTAGCCATTTAAATTTAAATGAAGCCACAATTATTTAAATCGCGGCTTCATTTCCCTCTGCCTCATCTACATGGCTCCATCGACAGAGCCATGTAGTTTAGACACACTCCTAGAGGGCCTAGGTTCAAATCTGCTATGGGGTTCAAATCAGCAGCAGCAACAGCAAGCTAGCAAGCAGAGAGGATCTGCAACTCTGCTCTAGTTCCTGAGCCCTGCTTGGGGTAGGGAGGTAGTAGGAACGACCAGACCTCCAGCAGAAGCTGCATGAGGGGAAAAGGCCCAGGCAATCCTGCAGAAGGGCCCTCAATTATTCAGGGCCCCACGATTTGCAAAGATGGCTCTGCCTGTAGCCGTCATCTGTGGGCAGCTGCTGTCACATGAATGACATGCTTCTTGCGATGAAGAGGCATGGACATTCTATCGACAGCTGGCCCTGCTCGAAGGAAGGAAACCCAAGGGTGACCCACCTCTCGGCAGACATCCTCCACCGTCATACCCAGCAGAGTGCAGGCGCTGAGCTTGTCGAATTTCTTTGTCCGTTTCAGTCTGTGGCTGCCACGTTGCAGCTCCATCTGTCTTTTCAGGGATGGGTCCAAATTGACCGTGAAGGGGAGGTAGAAGAGGGCCTCCTCCACCCGAAACCTGCCGCACAGGAAAGTGTGGAACAGCTCGGGATCCTGGTCCAGTTCCAGCAGCTTTTCCATCTGGCCTTTCAGCATGTCCAGCTCTTCCATGTACTTCTCGTAGACCTCCCACAGAGACATGTCGGGGCGGAGCGGGCTTCCATGGCAGCTGCCCATTCGACGACTCTGCTCCTCATCCTCGATGCACTGCAAGAGCCAGCTCAGACGGCACGGCCACTGGTTGGCAAGGAGCACCCATTCCACCACCTTCTTCGGACACACTTCATCCTTGGGGATGTTACTCGCCAGCAGCCTGATGGTGATGGTGACGGTGTTCACGATGCGCCGCATCTGCACCACGTTGTCTGTCATGAATTCCTTCAAGGCGTCATCCAGGAGGTAGTCGAAAGCATCTTGAATGAGGTCTTTGGCTCGGATACCTTTCCCGCAGCTGCCGGTTCCCAGCGCTGGGGTTCCAACCATGAGAGGTATCTGGCTGTCCTCTGCAACTGGATTCTGGGCATCGTGGTTGGCCAAATGGTAGCGAGAGATGTTGAGGAAGTCAGAGCTGGCTTCCATCTTGCCATCCTGCCGGAAGCCGACCTCTGCCTCTAGCTGCTCCTTGCGCGCGATGATATTCCTGATCAGCCTCCGCTTGGTGTCGCAGTCCATCCGAGGGACAGAGAAGGGCAGGGTGACGATGCGGTTTAAGAACTCGTAGCCGTTGTTGGCCATACCTCTCATATACTTGGAGCTTTCCACGCAGTCGACAATGATGCTGGAGTCAACAGCCAGGATGGAGATGAAAGGGGCGTCATCGTCTGAGAGGAGAATGTTCATGGCATCAAGGACGCCCACCACCTTGTCAGGGCTGCATGTATCCAAGTGGGTGATCTCCAGCACCACCCGCAGCTTCCGCCGCTGGAAGATCTCCATGTACTGCAGGAACCCAGTGATTGTCCTGACTTCGCTTTTCACGCAGCTCATGAAGCCCAGCTGTGCGCTGAGAGCCGTCTGGTTCATCTGTCTCTCCAGCTGGCTCTTCTGGGTGACGATAATGTTTCGTACCACTGTGATAGTGAGCCGTATGGCAGCTGCTGCAGAGACGCTGACAGCCGTCACCCCAATGCCTTCCACGACAGCTATGGCGTCTCCCGAGGCATCCCCGATGGGGATCCCAAACACTAGGAGGAGACCACCCACCCCAATAGCTACCATGATCAAAAGGATCACAGCCACCCACAGCGGGAGGAAGAGGAACTTCTTGCTAACCCATTCCTGATCCCCTGGTCTTTCGATGATGCTACATTTCCTGTCTATGGTCCTGTAAATGCTCATGGGTAGGAGACCAAAGTGGCTTTCGATGCCGTCGCACAGTGTGGTAATGAGGCCTGCCCAGAGCTGGTCGCAGCCCGCGTACTCCCAGGCGCTGAAATGGATGAAGACGTGTTTCACGTTCCTTCTCCACTTCTGCTGCTCCGTCAGGACCGGCCGGTAGAAGATCATGAGTAACAGGAGCTTGAGTAGATCCCGGCCAGTGTTGTCACGCTGCATCTTCTGCGTCCGCTGAAATTCCTCCTGGTCTTTCTTCTTCGATTCGTTTTCCATGTTCTCTGAGATAAAAAAGGAAGATATGTTAGGTACCTGGCAGTGCCTTAAATCTCTCCTCCTGAAGGGTCTTCCAGCTTCACAATCCCTCCCTTCTGGGAAGCAATCAAGAATGGGTAGCTCTTGGCAAAGCCATCCTTAGGATTGATGGGATCCTACACCGTTCTATTAAACTGGTGCCCATCTGCCCAACAGCAGCCCAGATGGATGTTGAATTTTTAGCGATGTGATTTTATAACCCTCATCCACACACTAATAAACAAACACATTTTAAACTAAGGTCCTGTCGACTCTCACAGTAAATTCAGCAAACATTTAGCAGAGGTTGGCAAATGCCTGTTAAATGGCTTCATTACTATGTCGTCGATGTTCTGCCAGTAGCTCGAGCAGACTTTGTCACTTGTAAATTAACTAGATCTTCTAGAACTTCTGCTGCTGGAGGAAGCAGAGCCACAGACCATGGATAGGAAGAGGCAGGTGGGTGGAGTGGACATGAAAACCCAGTGCTGCTCCAAATTTTCAGGTCCCCTATGCGATTGCATAATCGGCAAATGAGTACGGGTGGCTCTGGCTCTTTGGAGATAGTTGTCATCCACTAATCCCCATCCCCACAAGGTTCCTTCCCCGTCTTACGTTCCCCGGGGCAGTACTCACCCTTGATTTTGTGTAAGAGCAGGTTTTTGCAATGTCCCCATGGTGCATAAAACCCAGCAGTCACTGGCGTGGGCACAGTGTACAGGGCCTTCGCTAAAGCGAGGCAGTAGATATCCTCCTTGGTCTGGAACCCTGCAACGGGGATGAGGTAAAACACGAAGATTAGCCTCACCGAGCGCATCCGCAGTGGATGCTCAACAGTGTCTCCGCTAATATTTTTCGGTTCAAGGTACTAGGTACAAGGGGAGGGAGCAAACAAATGTCCGAAACCAGACAAGTTTATTTTAGGCTATAAATATTGGGGTGCCTGGCCTTACCCCCTTTGCATGGCCGAAGGGACAACAGAGACTTACTGACTGAATTGCTCCTCGTCCTGGGGCACTCATGAGTTGGTGCACGTGTAACCGCAAATCCAGGGCACTAGATCTGTGACTACACGGCTATAAACCTGGCCAAGTGCCTCTGTCACCAGACGGTGCCTGTGGTCGGTCTTTGTGCATAACAGCGAGATCTGCAGGAGGAGCAGGCTGCGTTACCTGCACCGGTTAAATATTTGCTTTGTCAAGAAGAACAACTTTCTCTTACTAGTTTCAAGCCTGCTACCCAGTCCTTTCCTTTGGTGTCCTCTAGTCCTTCTTTATGGGAACTCAGGAAGAACTTTTCTGAATGCACCCTCTCCACCCAACCCCTGCTTTTAGAGACCTCTATCCTGTCCCCCCTCCGTCTCCTCTTTTCTAAGCTGAACAGTCCCAGTCTCTGTAGCCTCTCTTCATCTGGGACCTGTTCCCAACCCCTTATCATGTTAGTTGCCCTCCCCTCTCCCAGCCTTAATCTTCCCCTCTCCCACCTCCTTTTCCCAGTCTCCCCCAGTTTTGTTCAATAAAGACAGAGTCAATGTTGGAAGAAACGTTATCTTTATTTTGTACATCAATAAGAAGGGGGGCTAGGGAAGGGTAAGTGGAAGGAGGTGAGGGAGGAATGGGGTACGAGCCCCCGATGGGGAGGACTGGGCTGGCTCTGCAGGCTTCTGGGGGTGGAAGCTCTCCTGCAGCCCCCCGATTGCCCCCTCTCCCCAGATGGCAGCCTGTGGCAAGTGCAGCCGGGCTGATGGCTGAGTGGTGTGATGTGCCCAGTGTGGGTACTCCGGGCACTCCAAGCCAGGACTGGTTTTCAAGCGGGGCACCCCTTAGAACTGTCTGTCCGGGGTGGGGGTCGGGACCCTTTAAGCGCAGCCCTCGGCTAGCCTGAGACTGCATCTCCACGCTCTAAGTCCTCCTCTGATGCCCTGCTGGCACTGCTTCCGGCCATCCTTAAGCCCTGTTCACAGTCCACTCAATGTGGACTTGCTAGTTCGAATTAGCAAAACTAGTTTTTAGTTCTAGACGCGTTAGTTCGAATTAGCTTAGTTCGAACTAGCGCTGTAGTGTAGACATACCCGAAGAGAGGAGCCAGCAGGGGTAGAATGAATTGTGTACCAGGTCCTGGAAACAAGAGCATCTCCTCCAGATCACCCATCCACACCTGAACTGTTTAAAAGCTTGGCTGCCAATAAAGACACCTTAGCTCAGCAAATGCCAAGCCAGGCACCTGTGTTTGGACACGAGGGGTGCACAGGGATGTGAGAACCAGGAAGGCTGATCTGTGAATTCACCCCCAACCGTCCCAGTACAAGACAGACGCTTGCGCCAACCAGCAGGGGTCACTGCTCCTCGGGTTTGGCTTGGACAAAGGTGCCCATCTGTTTGGTGTTCGCGTCTCGGAGCTGCGCCAGCTGCCTCTGGCCACGGCGGAGCAGATACTCGATGTGCATCACGTCGGCCCGGGGGATGCTGGCGTTCTTCCGGAACTCAGCCTGGATGCGAGGCAGGAATCCCGGCTTCTCCCGGCCGGTGCGCAGGAACTGCCTGTATAGGCTCAGGACGTGCTTCTGCAGCTTGCTATGCCGGGCCATGGTGCGCCTGGGGAGCCCTCCCAGGCCACGGGGGGGCCAGCGCCATGAGGCAGGGGCTGGAAGTGAACAGAGGCGGAGATGTTAGAGCAGCATCTCATTCCCAGACGCGCCTGTGCAGGCATTTCCATGCACTTTTCACCCCCACCTGCTAGGGTTACCAGATGGTTTAAAAAAAATACCGAACAGCAGGGGCCGGGGGGGGGGGGGGGCGGGACTGGCTGGAAGAGAGGGGGTGGGGGGGAACCGGCCGCCGGGAAGCAGGGCTGGCTGGGAGGGGGCTGGAGGGAGCGGGGCTGGCCGGGGGGCAACCAGCCGTCGGGAAGCGGGTCTAGTTGGGTTGAGGACCAAGAGGTGGGGGAACCGGCCGGCAGCGCTGCAGAGATGTACCAGAGCCTGGGTCGGATTCATCTTTGGTGGGCCCTGGCTCCTAGACCATAGACACACTCCCCCCCCCACCCCCCCGGAGGCCCTAGGGAAAATGGCACCCCGGCCCTGTGGACATGGTGCCCTCTCTGTTTCCCTTGGCCCCGTAGGCACTAAGCTCCACTCCTGCCGCCCAACTCCTACAAGGCCCGACGGATTTCTCTGTGGCCCCCGACCCAAAAAAGGATCCCCCCAGCCCTGTGTTAGGGGATACGAGGGAGTCTGGCTGGGACGTAAGTGCAAATAACTCTGCTCTTAGCAGCTCTGAACCGATGGGCTCTGCCCTGTGCCCCAACCAAGAACCCTAACATAAGAACGGCAGTACTGGGTAGCCTGTCTGCTGACAGTGGCCAGCACCAGGTGCCCCAAAGAGGGTTGACCAAAGACAATGATCAAGCGATTTGTCTCCTGCCATCCTTCTCCAGCCTTCCACAAACAGAGGCCAGGGACACTATTTCTATCTCTTGGCTAATGGCCTTTTATGGACCTAACCTCCGTGAAATTATCTAGCTTCTCTTTAAATCCTGTTATAGTTCTAGCCTTCACAGTCTCCTCTGGCAAGGAGTTCCACAGGTTGACTACACGCTGTGTGAAGAAGAACTTTCTTTTATTAGTTTTAAACCTGCTACCCATTAACTTCATTTGGTGTCCTCTAGTTCTTCTATTATGGGAACTAATAAATCACTTTTCTTGATTCACCCTCTCCACACCACTCATGTTTTTATAGACCTCTATCATATCCCCCCTCAGTCTCCTCTTTTCTAAACTGAAAAGTCCCATCGCTTTAACCTCTCTTCATATGGGACCCGCTTCAAACCCCTAATCATGTTAGTTGCCCTTTTCTGAACCCTTTCCAAGGCCAAAATATCTGTTTTGAGGTGAGGAGACCACATCTGTACACAGTATTGAAGATGTTGGTGTCCCATAGTTTTATACAGGGGCACCCTGAGTTACCAACCCACATGGCAGTGCCCATTAAAAACCCACCAGGACTTACCCAGCGTTTATATGCAGAGGTCCCGCACCAGCAGCGGTCTGCACTGGACAGGAAACCATCCGCCCAGCACGCGCGGGAAATCACAGGAACCCAGCCTGGACGGTCCGATGCCCCAGCCCTGACAGAAGAAAATCAAGGTGTGCTTGAAGTGCCACGCCCACCATCCCTTGGTCCTCTGGGGCATTCGGCACATCCTGCTGGGTGAAAGGGCCGGTCACAGCTCCAGGGTCTGTCACACTTCAGGGCCTTTGGCAGCTCCTATTCACCGGGGTCAGGCAGATAATCGCCCCGAGCTTTCCCAGCACTTTTCAGCATCAGCTCTCAAAGGGGGGCAGCGTGACCCCCATGGGAGCAGGGGAATGTAAAAGAAGGAATGGGGCAGGGCGGGGCAGGCAGCCAACGGCTTCTCCTAATTCAGTGGTCCCCAACCATTTGAGGTTTCCCGGCGCCAAGGGGCGTGGCCGTTTGCCCGCAGGGCGCCCTGGCGCGGGGACCCCCATTGTGCACCTGGGGGCGGGGACCCCCCCATAGCCACATTGCCGGGCGGGGCCCCCCCATAGCCACATTCCCAGGGCCGCCCCCCCCCCCCACAAGCACCGCACGCCCAGGGCCGGGCCCCCCGCCAAGCGCCGCGCGCCCGGGACCGGCGCTCTCCCCCCAAGCACCGCGCGCCCGGGGCCGGCGCACCCTGCAAGCGCCACGCGCCCGGGGCCTGCGCTCCCCCCATGCACTACGTGGCTAAAGCGCGGCAGCCAATCTGCGGCGCCCCCGGGGCCGGCGCTCACTGTGCACCATGCGCCCGGGGCCAGCTCCGGCACCGCACATGCGCCACGTGCCTGGGGCCAGGCCAGCCCTGAGCAATTGGCGGGCGCATACAAATGCGGGCACCGTGTTGGGGACCACTGTCCTAATGTTAGCAGTGGGGACACCAAGTTCGGAAGTGAATGGTTAACCAGTAAGCCGGTTATGGTTAACCAGTGGGGGCTGGAGCAGCCCTCCACCAGCCATAGGCACAGGGCACTCTGGCACACCACGGGTAGGGTTGCTCAGCAGTCTCAGCAGTGTGCCACGGGGGTAGGTGTGGGGGCTGCTCCAAGCCCATCTTTAACACGCAGGGGGACCACTCGCCCTACGTGTCCCATTTAATCGGTTAACTGGTTCAACGTATTGTTTAACTGGTTAGCTAATTAAATGAGATTTTACATCCCTGGCACCAAGGTGGCTAAAAGTAGGGTTGAACTGGGACTAGCAATTCCAGGATTTTGACTTTTTTTTCTGATCTCACACAGTTCTGCAAATAAATTCACATTTTGTTTAGATTTTAACTATTTTTAAATGTATTACGGTGGATTACGGAAGATAAACTTTAAAGAGACCAAACAAAGAGTCATTTCAGGAATGGAAAACTACATTTTAATGTTCTGAAATGGTGGAGTTTTCCCCTTCCAAACAAAAGGTCACTAAAATCAGTGTTTTCCAATGGAAAAACACCCCCTCTGAAAACTTCCTTCCAGCTCTAGTTAAAACGGCCGTATTTTGAAGTGTATAATCAACCTCTGGAACTCACTGCAAAAGGATATTAATGATGGTGAAGGAAAGGGGAGGGAATCATAGAATCATAGAGCTGGAAGAGACCTCAGAAGGTCATCAAATCCAGCCCCCTGCTCTAGGCAGGACCAATCCCAACTAAATCAACCCGGCCAGGGCTTTGTCAAGCTGAGACTTAAACACCCGCTGTGTACAGCCTGTCTGATCCCTTCTGGGGAAGCATGGGTGGGAAGAAAGAATTAGACAGGGTTAGACAAACCCATAGGTCTTGGTTGATTTCGTCCTGCTTCAGGGCAGGGCGCTAAACTTGGGGACTGCTCTAGTCAGACCAACATTTCAATCAATCTTGTCAAGAAACAGGCAAAAAAAAAACCCCAACCCAAACCAGGGAGAAACACGTTCCTTGGTTTGTAAACACAGACACAGAGAACAGCTCCTTCCGCTGGGGGGGTGGGAATAAAGAAAATAATCCCTCGCCCCCTCCCCTTCCTATTTGGTCCTAAAGGATGAAGATTTGTGCAGGCTGCGGGGGCAGGACTGATACTCAGGGAACGGGAGCATGGGGGAGAAGGGGGCAGCTTGCTTACAATCCAGGGGCAACCCCGTGTCTCGGGGCTGGCCCAGCACAGGCAGGATTTCTGCAGCGCAGGGGGACACGAGGTGAAACAAGCAGCGACTCGGCCGATTGGGGCTTGTTATTGTAGGGTCGCATTGAAGCAGACACTGGCACCAGCGTCGCCTCCAAGAGCGAGGGGAGCGCGCGGCCTGGTAACCCCGGACGGACCCGGACCTGGACCCCCCTGCGCTGGGGGGCCAGGAGTCACCGCCCCCCGCCCCTCACCTCCGCCGCCTGCCTGCTCGCAGCCCCCGGGCCCGCGGCAGCAGCTGTGCCAGCCGGCTCCGAATGTTGAAACACCAGCAACATTAGCCCTCGCTTCCCATTGGCTGGAGGGCCCCAGGGGCGGGCGCAGGGAAGGGGAAGCTCCGCCCTTCGAGGGCCACGTGGGCCGGCAGTGGAAGTTGCAAGTTGCTAGTCAGCTGGAGGAGAGAGGGGCCCGGCCCGGCCTGCGCACGTGGCTTTCACCGCAGCGCTCACCTGCCCTCACGCCCCATGCTCCTGCTTTTCCCTCCCTGCGTTGTTCGACCCAACCCTCACCCAGGCATCCACCCAGTTCACCCCGATTCTCACCCCTTTTTAAACTTGTTCCTAAGAAACCCCGATCGGTTCCTGGGAAATTCCCAACAACTCTTATCAGTGGTGCCTGTTACATACCAGCTGGGTTTTCCCTGTGATATTTACATACCCCCTGCCTCCTTTTCCCCCCTCCCATTTTTTCCTCCCCTGTTCATTTTGGTTCTGGACATACAACACTCCAGTCGTCTGAAGAAGTGGGCTATGCCCAGGAAAGCTCATGATCCCATTGACACGGTTTGTTAATCTTTAAGGTGACTATATGTTGTGTTTTAAGTTTTTCCTGTTACAGACTCACTCAGCTACCCCTCTGAAACTCGTGGGCTCTGTCTACACTGCAGGCTTCTTGCACAAGAACTGTTTTGCAGAAGAGTTCTTGTGCAAAAGGTCTTCCATACGAGCGCGTCCACACTGCCATGTGCTTTTGCAGAAGAGATGTGCTTTTGCACAAGAGCATCCATGGCAGTGTCGACACTCTCTTGCACAAGAAAGCTCTGATGGCCATTTTAGCCGTAGGGGTTTTTTGCGCAAGAAATTCATGTTGCCTGTCTACACTGCCGCCTTCTGGAAGAGCTCTTGTGCAAGAGGGCTTATTCCTCGTGGGGAGAGGAATAACTCTTCCGGAAGAAGCCCTGTTTGCTGATGCTGTACTGTAATACTTGTGCAAAAACACGCACGCAGTGTAGACACTCTGCAAGTTTTTGCGCAAGAACAGCTGTTCTTGTGCAAAAAGCCTGCAGTGTAGACATAGCCTTAGAGGGGCAACCCCAACAGTCATTACTAACAAGGAGTCCTGTGGCACCTTGAAGATTTATTTGGGCATCAGCTGTTGCGGAGGAAAAGCAGGTCCAAGTGTTTTTTACCCCTGGAAGCGGATGCCCAAATACACGTGTTAGTCTTTAAGGTGCCCCAGGGTGCCTCTGTTTAAACAAGTGGAAGAGAAGGGCCTGTGTGCACCTCATAGGATGCCAGGCTAGACTGAAGATCACAATGGCCCTCTCTGGCCTGGAAGTTAATGAATGGTTGCATCTGGCCAGGCTGCCTCTCTTTATGCTTGCATTAACTAACTGGGTTATTTGCAGGTGTTGTACTCAGTCCAGCTGTGTCGGAGCGCCTGCTGCTGGAGGAGAATGCAAAAGTTCTGTTACCTGGTTTGTAAGTCTGGAGCCTTCTCTACTGCATGAGGTACAAGCCACCTGGCTCTTCGCTAAAGTTGCAGAGCCGAGTCACTATCGCTGGATGTGGTCTCCGTGCCCAGAGTCCCCAGAGACCACAAACCAGATAAGATTCGAAATCGCCCAAGCAGATTTTTTGCGTAACAACATGCAATAATAGTTGCCAGCGAACAGACTCAGCGCTGCGCCGCTACACTTTATGGAAGCCGTGGCAATGTCCTAACACCCACTGAGCACCATCCAGTGCCCCCACACAGTCAGCTGGTGAACACCATTTGAGGTGAACTTTTATACATTCCTGATGTATCAGGTTGCTACCCCCTGTTACCTGGTTACCGTCCCTTACCTTGCAGAAGGGGGCTTACTTCCTAGTCTTCATACTGTCAACTTACTATCTGTTATGCTGTCAACTTTGACCTGGTCCTGAACATAGGTCGGTATGTACTTTATTTGTGGGAGGTAAATGGTACCAAGATGTTCCTTAGGACAATCCACAGAACTACAGACCGGTCAGCCTCACCTCACTCCCCGGAAAAATCATGGAGGGGATCCTCAAGGAATCCATTTTGAAGCACTTAGAATAAGGAAAGGGATCAGGAGCAGTCAGCATGGATTCACCAAGGGCAAGTCATGCTTGACGAACCTGATTGCTTTCTATGACGAGGTAACTGGCTCTGTGGACATGGGGAATTCAGTGGATGTGATATACCTGGACTTATTCTTGCCAGCAAGTTAAGGAAGTATGGATTGGATTAATGGACTGTAAGATGGATAGAAATTGGGCTAGACTGTTGGGCTCAATGGGTAGTGATCAACAGCTCGATGTCGGACTGGCGGTCAGTTTCAAGCAGAGTACCTCAAAGACCGGTTCTACGGTCGGTTTTGTTCAACATCTTTATTAATGACTGGATGAGGGGATGGATTGCACCCTCAGCAAGTTTGCCTATGTCACTAAGCTAGGGGGAAAGGTAGATACATTGGACGGTAGGGTATATGGTGCAGAGTGTCCAAGACATATTGGAGGATTGGGCCAAAAGAAATCTGATGAGGTTCAACAAGGACAAGTGCAGAGTCCTGCACTTGAATGGAAGAATCCCAAGAATTGTTATAGGCTGGGACCGACTGGCTAAGTAGCAGTTCTGCAGAAAAGGACCTGGGGGTTACAGTGGATGAGAAGCTGGATATGAGTCAACAGTGTGCCCTTGTAGCCAAGAAAGCTAATGGCATATTAGGGTGCATTAGGAGGAACATTGCCAGCAGATCTAGGGAAGTGATTATTCCCCTTTATTGGGATGTGGTGAGGCCACGTCTGGAGTATTGTGTCCAGTTCTGGGCCCCCCACTACAGGAAGGATGTGGACGCATTGGAGAGGGTCCAGTGGAGGGCAACAAAAATTATTAGGAGGCTGGAGCACATGACTTAGGAGAGGCTGAGGGAGTTGGGCTTGTTTAGTCTGCAGAAGAATGACGGGGGATTTGATAGCAGCCTTTAACTATCTGAAGGGAGGTTCCAAAGAGGATGGAGAGAGGCTGTTCACAGTGGTGACGATGGCAGAACGAGGAGTGATGGTCTCAAGGTGCAGTGGGGGAGGTGTAGGTTGGATATTAGGAAAAACTCTTTCCCTAAGAGAATGGGGAAGCACTGGAATGGGCTAACTAGGGAGATGGTGGAATCTCCATCCCTAGAGGTTTTTAAGTCCTGGTTTGACACAGACCTGGTTGGGATGATTGAGTTGGGATTGGTCCTGCTTTTGGGCAGGGGGCTGCACTCGATGACTCCTGAGGTCTCTTCCAGCCCTGGGATTCTATGATTCTAAGGCAAGGGACTTCTTTTATTTGAGAGCCCCAATTCCTTCAACAGCAGTATAGGTCTAATCCATGGAGCTCCTGAAGAGCAGCTCTGCATCCCTTTCTATGGCAGCCCAACTGTCCTTGGAACTGGTCAGACCAGTGTGACATCCCCCTGTGTAGGCATAATGAGCTAACGTGTCCTTCACTCCCATGCACCAACTTTGCCACTTATCAACTATGTTTTTAATTTGTTCGAAGGGAAAGCTGAATGAAGCCAAAATTAATGAGTGTTTTAACTTGTAACAAAATACAGGACTGTGTAGCGCTTTAAAGACTAACAAGATGATTTATTAGATGATGAGCTTTCGTGGGCCAGACCCACTTCCTCAGATCCACTATTTGATCTGAGGAAGTGGGTCTGGCCCACGAAAGCTCATCATCTAATAAACCATCTTGTTAGTCTTTAAAGTGCTACATAGTCCTGTATTTCGTTTCAGCTACACCAGACTAACACGGCTACATTTCTATCACTGTTCTAACTTGTGTTTCTGTTCCCAGGAGATGTTGAAACGGTAGATTCCTAGGGACTGTCAAGTAGAAAGATTGACCCAAATTAGTTACTTGTTTACTTTCTTTGGCTCCACTGGAATCTTACAACAGGGATTAACTAGCTCCATTCATATCTATAATTAACACAAACAAAATCTATGTTTAGTGACAGGTAAGGTTTCCTGAGCACATGTCTAACAATCCAGACATTTAAAATCAGAAGTTAGTGGAAGGAGGCTGAAAAAGGTGAGGCTTTCGAGAGAAAAATTGCCCGAGAAAGGGTTATTTTGAACTCCAATTTACTCTGTATCAACCCATTTTTCCATTAAACCAACCTAAAGTACTATAAATAGGACTCAAAGTTTATGTCCTATGTTTTAGTTTTTGTCATAAACACCACAAGAAAAAAATATAAAGCAAATGGGAAAAAAGGGAGGATGCGAGTTATGAAAAAGCAAACAGTTGATAGGAGAAGCTAAAATTGGGGGAAAAAATCTATAACCAGTAACATAAAGGATAATTAGGAAATGTTTAAATATATCGGGAACAAAAGAAATCAGAGGAATGGTAAAGATCCATTACTGTATAAGGCTGGTCAAATTGCCAATCATGATGAAAAAAAGAAACTTCAGCAACCTGCTTGGAATTTAATGCGTTGAACTACACACAAGCCATAAAGATTGGATGTCTTTCTAAAACATATGTGGTAGCTCAACCGAGGGATGTTAAATTGCGCTTAATCAGCTAATCCAGTAGTTGGTGGAATTTCCATCGACTACTCAATTAGTCAATAAGGGTATGTCTACATTAGCTCGTTAATTTGAGCTAGGTAGGCAAAGCAGGCAACCGGAGTTGTAAATGAAGCCCGGGATTTAAATAGCCCAGGCTTTATTTGCATGTTCCCGTCCGGTCGCCATTTTGAAATTCCACTAGCCCGAAGTAACTGCTATAGAATGAGATGTAACAGTTAATTCGAACTAAGGACTTAGTTCGAGTTACCGTTTCATTGCCACATGTAGCTGGCAGGAAGGGACCTCGAGAGGTCGAGTCCAGTCCCCTGCCCTCATGGCAGGACCCAGTACTGTCTAGACGAGTGTTTCTTAAACTTTTTAAGACCGAGGAACACCAAACAATTTTTTTTTTTAATGAGGATTTTTTGTTGACTCCTGAGGTCTCTTCCATTTATAGGATTCTATAAATGTGCTTGGTACCTGTGCCTGGACCTTTATGCTTGATCTGGCTTATACTATTTCTCTTTCCTGCCTGCGGTTCCACTGAGCCAAAGTCTTGCTTCCTAGATTTCAGGCCTGTTGCTGTTTTTATGTTACCGGCCTTTATTCGGGCCTGCTGATTTTATGTTACCAACCCGCAACTTACTACAGAGGCAACTGAGTCCCAAAAAGGGGGAGCAGCTTGTTCAAAACACAGCAAGCCAGTGGCAGCGCTAGGAATAGGACCCGTATGTCCCAACTCCCTGTCCCCTGCTGTACTAACCAGACCAAAATACTTTGACCACCAGGGTCTGAAGCCCCACAGACAGGGGCCACGGATGGGGAGGGGGAGAGGCAAAGGGGGCAGTTGTCTCGGGAGCTGATGATTTAAAAGGGTCCAGGCCTCTGGGTCACTGTATCGACTATTATGGCAGCCGCCACTGCCAGAGACCCGGGCAAATGAAATCAATCCTAGAGCTCTGTCTGGTGCAAGGTGGGTGGCGCTAAGGCCTGATTGGCCCTCGCCTTGCCCCTCCTACCTTTAGCTTTGCCCCTTTGAGGGGGTCTAGAGCCTTGCCCCTTTGAGGGGGTCTTGAGCCGACCCCCTCCCATACATTACCCAGGGCCCGACAACGTCTGTCACCAGCCCCGTTGACATGAATGTGCCCCAAATCCCTCAGACCCAGTACAGTCCCCCCCTCCTCCCCCCCCCCCCGGATCCTTAATTCTCCTCTTGTCATCTGATTGCTTCAAGCATTGTTACAGGCTGGGGACCGACTGGCTAAGCAGCAGTTCAGCAGAAAAGGACCTGGGGGTTACGGTGGATGAGAAGCCTGAGATGAGTCAACAGGGTGGCCTTGTAGCCAAGAAGGCTAATGGCATATTAGGGGGCATTAGGAGGAGCATTGCCTGCAGATCCAGAGAAGTGATTATTCCCCTTTATTCGGCTCTGGTGAGGCCACATCTGGAGTATTGTGTCCAGTTCTGGGCCCCCAACTACAGGAAGGATGGGGACGCATTGGAGGGGGTCCAGGGGAGCTTGACCAAAATGATTCGGGGTATGGAGCACATGACCTATGAGGAGAAACTGGGGGATTTGGGTTTGTTTAGCCTGCAGAAGCAAAGAGTGAGGGGGGATTTGATAGCAGCCTTCAACTTCCTGAAGGGAGGTTCCAAAGAGGATGGAGAGAGGCTGTTCTCAGTAGTGAGGGATGGCAGAACACGGAACAGTGGTCTCAGGTTACAGCGGGGGAGGTCTAGGTTGGATATTAAGAAAAACTATTTCCCTAGGAGGGTGGGGAAGCACTGGGCTGGGTTCCCTAGGGAGGTGGTGGAATCTCCATCCCTAGAGGTTTTTAAGTCTCGGTTTGACAAAGCCCTGGCTGGGATGATTGAGTTGGGATTGGTCCTGCCTTGGGCAGGGGGCTGGACTTGATGACTCCTGAGGTCTTTTCCAACTCTAGGATTCTATGATTCATCCGTGCGATGTCACTGGAGACGCAGGGAGGTACACTGTGGGCGAAAGCCCCGATCTTGCTTCTGGTTTTGTACAGGCGGCCGTGAAAGTAACTTTACAGTTTCTCACAGGTACTGTCCTATTGCAGCCCAGGTCTCTGCAGTTCTTGCTGGAGCTGCGCACCAGGGCACTTTCACCTCTGTGTTCAGGATTCAGAGTTATCTCTTTTCCCAAAGATCTTCCCTGGAGCTGTTCAGAGAGAGCTTGCTCCCTCTCGCCACAGTCTCTCTTAAGGCAACCATGTTCTTCAGAGCCTCTGGCCTGACGTGGAATGGGACGGGGGACACCACAGAAGAGGCCAAATTCGCCGGGGGAAACACTCCAAGGAAATGGATGCTAAAGAGGGTCCATTCGCCAAGACTCATGTGCGGGGCCTCTTTGATTTCAGTGTTGTTACTGTAGACCAGCGCGCGCCCGTTGAGATTATGGTCCCTGAGCCTCTGTTTGTACAGCGGGACGTTTTCCTCCTTCAAGCCGATTGTGTCCATCTGGAAGAGAAGTGGGAGCACCCGTTAGTGCCGTGCATCTACTGAACAGGTCGCCAAACACGTTTTTAGGAAGGGTCCGCTATAGCTCCCAAGAGGAACCTGTCTGGGCTTGCTCAGATTCTAGCAAACAAGGCGGGCCGGCCGGCTGTGGGGCCAGGTAGGGTACCCGGCACACCCCACTGCCGTGTGCTTGGATTCTGCTAGGGGCACCGCTGAGCAAGTTGGCACGGCAGGGGAAATAGCATGCTCTCTGCAGGCAAAAGCTAGCAATGCAGGGACCACTGGAGGGGTGTGTTGAAATGAAGAGGGAAGGTTTCCTGACCCTGCTTGTAGGCTGGAGGGAAGCATGCAGTCAGCCTGACGGGGGTGGAGTTGGGCCTCTCGACCTAAGGCTATATCTACACTGCGGGCCTTTGCAGGCAGAGAGTATGCTAATGAAGCACTCGTTAGCAACTTCTTGGCACTCATTAGCATGCTCTCTGCAGGCAAAAGCTAGCAGTGTAGACATAGCCTCAGGGTTCTTGTGTGTTATTCTGGATAAGGGGTATTACGCTGCAGGCCTCCAGCAAGAGTATTTATGTTTTTG
Source organism: Pelodiscus sinensis (assembly GCF_052426305.1). Lineage (NCBI taxonomy): Eukaryota > Metazoa > Chordata > Testudines > Trionychidae > Pelodiscus > Pelodiscus sinensis. Next base: position 16,073,547 of record NC_143069.1, on the reverse strand, counting down.
CCTCTCTTCTCTCTGGAGTGCATAACAGACAGCTACGGGTCTCCCAGTCTTAAAACCGACCAAAGTCACTTCAGAGCGTAAAGGATGAACCCGGGGAGAGCCAGCCAATGGCTTCGGGGTTGGAGGAAAGAGCTGCAAGGAACCGAGTTGTTCCAAGAAGAAATGTTTTGTGCAAACCAAGAGTCAGGAGCAGCAGAAAGTGGGGGAACTAGCAGAGCCCGGACTGTGGCCATCACCCTTTCCCCCTCATCCTCACTCTGCCCATTCCCCCTCATGTGCCCCCCCTACTCCTGAGGCCTCAAACCCACACTGCGCCTTCCCCAAAAGCCCCCATCCCACACCGCCTGTTCCCCTCAACATCCTACCCCCACTAGTTCTCGCTCCTCTCCCTCCAGTTATGCACCAGTTATGTGGGACAGTTTTCTCCCAGCTCTGGGGCCCGTAGTCAGGGCTGTCCCTAGGCCCATGGGAAATATGTAGCTGCATAGGGCACCGGAAAATTTGGGCACCAAATTTTTGAGTTCCCCAATGCAGCAGCCATGTGTTCTTGTATGTCTGAGGATATGCCTCTGCCGGTTCGTCTCTGGGGACGCTCTGTCCTGTCTGCTGCAGGGCTTTTCCCTTCGCCCTCCCCCACGTGCTCCTCTCAGCTGGCAGTGTAATCCACACACCTAGTGTGTGTGGTTCACTGTCCCTTCGTGTGGCAATTGGACCTCTTACAGCCAGAGATAAGAACAAGGGAGCTCTACATCCTAAGCTGGGAGCCAGCTGCCTTCATGGCTCCAGCTGTCGAGGCCTCTAGGGGTGTGTCTAAACTACATGGCTCCATCGATGGAGCCATGTAGATGAGGCTGATCGGCAGAGGGAAATGAAGCCGCGATTTAAATAATCGCGGCTTCATTTAAATTTAAATGGCTGCCGCGCTCTGCCGACCAGCTGATGATCAGCTGTTTGTCGGCAGATCGGGGCAGTGTGGGCGCTCCCGTCGACATGAAAGCCCTTTGTCGACCTCCCCCTGATGCCTCGTGGGATGAGGTTTACCGGGGAGGTCGACAAAGGGCTTTCACGTCGACGGGGAAGCGTCCAGACTGCCCCGATCTGCCGACAAACAGCTGATCATCAGCTGGTCGGCAGAGCGCGGCAGCCATTTAAATTTAAATGAAGCCACGATTATTTAAATCGCAGCTTCATTTCCCTCTGCCGATCAGCCTCATCTACATGGCTCCGTCGACGGAGCCATGTAGTTTAGACACACTCCTAGAGGGCCTAGGTTCAAATCTGCTACGGGGTTCAAATCAGCAGCAGCAGCAAGCTAGCAAGCAGAGAGGATCTGCAACTCTGCTCTAGTTCCTGAGCCCTGCTTGGGGTAGGGAGGTAGTAGGAACGACCAGACCTCCAGCAGAAGCTGCATGAGGGGAAAAGGCCCAGGCAATCCTGCAGAAGGGCCCTCAATTATTCAGGGCCCCACGATTTGCAAAGATGGCTCTGCCTGTAGCCGTCATCTGTGGGCAGCTGCTGTCACATGAATGACATGCTTCTTGCGATGAAGAGGCATGGACATTCTATCGACAGCTGGCCCTGCTCGAAGGAAGGAAACCCAAGGGTGACCCACCTCTCGGCAGACATCCTCCACCGTCATACCCAGCAGAGTGCAGGCGCTGAGCTTGTCGAATTTCTTTGTCCGTTTCAGTCTGTGGCTGCCACGTTGCAGCTCCATCTGTCTTTTCAGGGATGGGTCCAAATTGACCGTGAAGGGGAGGTAGAAGAGGGCCTCCTCCACCCGAAACCTGCCGCACAGGAAAGTGTGGAACAGCTCGGGATCCTGGTCCAGTTCCAGCAGCTTTTCCATCTGGCCTTTCAGCATGTCCAGCTCTTCCATGTACTTCTCGTAGACCTCCCACAGAGACATGTCGGGGCGGAGCGGGCTTCCATGGCAGCTGCCCATTCGGCTCCTCTGCTCCTCATCCTCGATGCACTGCAAGAGCCAGCTCAGACGGCACGGCCACTGGTTGGCAAGGAGCACCCATTCCACCACCTTCTTCGGACACACTTCATCCTTGGGGATGTTACTCGCCAGCAGCCTGATGGTGATGGTGACGGTGTTCACGATGCGCCGCATCTGCACCACGTTGTCTGTCATGAATTCCTTCAAGGCGTCATCCAGGAGGTAGTCGAAAGCATCTTGAATGAGGTCTTTGGCTCGGATACCTTTCCCGCAGCTGCCGGTTCCCAGCGCTGGGGTTCCAACCATGAGAGGTATCTGGCTGTCCTCTGCAACTGGATTCTGGGCATCGTGGTTGGCCGAATGGTAGCGAGAGATGTTGAGGAAGTCAGAGCTGGCTTCCATCTTGCCATCCTGCCGGAAGCCGACCTCTGCCTCTAGCTGCTCCTTGCGCGCGATGATATTCCTGATCAGCCTCCGCTTGGTGTCGCAGTCCATCCGAGGGACAGAGAAGGGCAGGGTGACGATGCGGTTTAAGAACTCGTAGCTGTTGTTGGCCATACCTCTCATATACTTGGAGCTTTCCACGCAGTCGACAATGATGCTGGAGTCAACAGCCAGGATGGAGATGAAAGGGGCGTCATCGTCTGAGAGGAGAATGTTCATGGCATCAAGGACGCCCACCACCTTGTCAGGGCTGCATGTATCCAAGTGGGTGATCTCCAGCACCACCCGCAGCTTCCGCCGCTGGAAGATCTCCATGTACTGCAGGAACCCAGTGATTGTCCTGACTTCGCTTTTCACGCAGCTCATGAAGCCCAGCTGTGCGCTGAGAGCCGTCTGGTTCATCTGTCTCTCCAGCTGGCTCTTCTGGGTGACGATAATGTTTTGTACCACTGTGATAGTGAGCCGTATGGCAGCTGCTGCAGAGACGCTGACAGCCGTCACCCCAATGCCTTCCACGACAGCTATGGCGTCTCCCGAGGCATCCCCGATGGGGATCCCAAACACTAGGAGGAGACCACCCACCCCAATAGCTACCATGATCAAAAGGATCACAGCCACCCACAGCGGGAGGAAGAGGAACTTCTTGCTAACCCATTCCTGATCCCCTGGTCTTTCGATGATGCTACATTTCCTGTCTATGGTCCTGTAAATGCTCATGGGTAGGAGACCAAAGTGGCTTTCGATGCCGTCGCACAGTGTGGTAATGAGGCCTGCCCAGAGCTGGTCGCAGCCCGCGTACTCCCAGGCGCTGAAATGGATGAAGACGTGTTTCACGTTCCTTCTCCACTTCTGCTGCTCCGTCAGGAGCGGCCGGTAGAAGATCATGAGTAACAGGAGCTTGAGTAGATCCCAGCCAGTGTTGTCACGCTGCATCTTCTGCGTCCGCTGAAATTCCTCCTGGTCTTTCTTCTTCGATTCGTTTTCCATGTTCTCTGAGATAAAAGAGGAAGATATGTTAGGTACCTGGCAGTGCCTTAAATCTCTCCTCCTGAAGGGTCTTCCAGCTTCACAATCCCTCCCTTCTGGGAAGCAATCAAGAATGGGTAGCTCTTGGCAAAGCCATCCTTAGGATTGATGGGATCCTACGCCGTACTATTAAACTGGTGCCCATCTGCCCAACAGCAGCCCAGATGGATGTTGAATTTTTGCGATGTGATTTTATAATCCTCATCCACACACTAATAAACAAACACATTTTAAACTAAGGTCCTGTCGACTCTCACAGTAAATTCAGCAAACATTTAGCAGAGGTTGGCAAATGCCTGTTAAATGGCTTCATTACCATGTCGTTGATGTTCTGCCAGTAGCTCGAGCAGACTTTGTCACTTGTAAATTAACTAGATCTTCTAGAACTTCTGCTGCTGGAGGAAGCAGAGCCACAGACCATGGATAGGAAGAGGCAGGTGGGTGGAGTGGACATGAAAACCCAGTGCTGCTCCAAATTTTCAGGTCCCCTATGCGATTGCATAATCGGCAAATGAGTACGGGTGGCTCTGGCTCTTTGGAGATAGTTGTCATCCACTAATCCCCATCCCCACAAGGTTCCTTCCCCGTCTTACGTTCCCCGGGGCAGTACTCACCCTTGATTTTGTGTAAGAGCAGGTTTTTGCAATGTCCCCATGGTGCATAAAACCCAGCAGTCACTGGCGTGGGCACAGTGTACTGGGCCTTCGCTAAAGCGAGGCAGTAGATATCCTCCTTGGTCTGGAACCCTGCAACGGGGATGAGGTAAAACACGAAGATTAGCCTCACTGAGCGCATCCTCAGTGGATGCTCAACAGTGTCTCCGCTAATATTTTTCGGTTCAAGGTACTAGGTACAAGGGGAGGGAGCAAACAAATGTCCGAAACCACACAAGTTTATTTTAGGCTATAAATATTGGGGTGCCTGACCTTACCCCCTTTGCATGGCCGAAGGGACAACAGAGACTTACTGACTGACTTGCTCCTCGTCCTGGGGCACTCATGAGTTGGTGCACGTGTAACCGCAAATCCAGGGCACTAGATCTGTGACTACACGGCTATAAACCTGGCCAAGTGCCTCTGTCACCAGACGGTGCCTGTGGTCGGTCTTTGTGCATAACAGCGAGATCTGCAGCAGGAGCAGGCTGCGTTACCTGCACTGACCACTGATAACACCAGAGCTCCAAGAACAGAAGCACTGAGCCACGCTGCTGAGGCAACCACATCACAGCTCTTAACACTAGGAGCCCGTAAGTACTCCTGTAGACCCTGCTTTCGCTGGCATTAAGCCAAACAGCGTCCACAGAGCCCCCTGGCACTCCTGCGCCCTGCTGTGCAATGCAGAGGGAGAGATGGAGAAGAGAAAGGCCCACGTGTTCCTTTGCCCTGGCCCAGGCTAGCCTATGCCACTTCCCATGGTTCTGTGGGCCAGACTTGCAGGGCGGGGAAAAGAGATGTAGAGATCATGGTGGGTAATCAGCAGAACATGAGCTCCCATTGTGGCGTTGGGGCTTAAAAAGCTATTGTAATTCTGGGATGTATAAACAGGAAACGCTTGAGCAGGAGTAAAGAGGTTGTCTCGCTTCTGTGATGGATGGGAGGCCCACTGTTCTTTTCTGAACATCCCAGTATTCAGTGACTAAAGCGTTAAACCTAGCTAGCTAGAAAGTGTTGGCAGGGAGCCAGGAGCACCAGTGAGAAGAAAGAGTTCAGATCTGCATTAAAAGGGAATCTGTCTGCTGTTTTTCTTTGTGAGTTTAATCCTGGAGCTGTGGAAGGGGATGAGGGGGGGGGATGAATTGAACTGGGCAGGGACATCATGCCTAAAAAAAAGAATACCTGGGCCTAGAATTGGACTGGACCTTGGAAGTGTGGATACTTGAGTAGATAGAGAATGTTTATTTAGATGCGATCAGGTTATTTTTTTGTTTTGTTGTTTGGTTAAACTCCTCTGTGCTAAATCCATATCCCCTCCTCTCCCCACTATAACTTTAAACTGAATCCCAGGGATGCAATTGTCTGTGTTTTAATCTGTTCTTTTCTCAGTTGCGCTATAACTCCTAGCAGCCGAGTCAGCTTTACAAATGAATACCTTTTTGTTTTCTTAATATAATCACCTATTTTAAGGCTATGATCTGATTTTGTATCCTGGAAAGTAATAGGAGGTCTGTGTATACCTGCCTAAGACTAAGAGGACAGCTATCAGAAATTACAGTTTGTTTTCATTTTTCTTTTTTTCTTTCCAAGTGCTAAATAAAGGGGAATAATGACATCTCTGGATCTGCTGGCAATGCTCCTCCTAATGCAACCTAATATGCCATTAGCCTTCTTGGCTACAAGGGCACACTGTTGACTCATATCCAGCTTCTCATCCACTGTAACCCCCAGGTCCTTTTCTGCAGAACTACTACTTAGCTGGTTGGTCCCAGGCCTGTAACAATGCTTGGGATTCTTCTGTCCCAAGTGCAGGACTCCGCACTTGTCCTTGTTGAACCTCATCAGATTTCTTTTGGCTCTTGTGTAAAAGAGTTTGGGGTACCCTTCTGGAATACGTTCCCAAGTGACTTCTTCCTGCGTTCAAGAAGAAAAAGTTTTTTTCCACTTGGGTGAAGGCAGCAACCCTCCTAAGCTCAGGGAATCTGTGACCTTGGGAAGTTTTGAAGCAGAAGCCCATAGAGACACGGTATTTTAAGGTCTCTTTTGGGCCCACACCTTCTGCACTCCAAGTGCCAGAGTGGGGAACCGACTTAGCCTCTTTATTCGGCACTTGAACTTCTGCTGCTGGAGTTCTGTGCCCAGCCCTGGTGACAAGAATTCCAGATGGATGTTGATAAATTGGAGAGGGGTCATGTCAAGGCTGTTTCCCACTCTGGCACTCCAAGTGCAGAAGGTGGGGGCCCACAAGAGACTTTAAAATACCCTGCCACTGGAGGCTTGCGTTGGTGTTGCTGCCACCATCCAAATGCACAAACCCCTTTGAGAACCAGACAGGCGCATTTCAGAATTCCCTCCTGTGGGGTACCTTCCTTGTCCTTGACACTCCCTCCAGAGAGAGCTTGAAAACCTGTAATTTCTCCTAGAAGTATGGCTTGCTGTCTTAGGCACGTGCATACAGAACCTTCCGCCCTCTAGGATGCAGGAATCAGATCATGGTTTTAAAAATGTGACGTCTATTAACAAAACAAATACACTTGGTGAAACATTACTTAGAATCATAGAACCATAGAGCTGGAAGAGACCTCAGGAGTCATCAAGTCCAGCCCCTGCCCAAGGCAGGACCTATCCCAACTAAATCAATCCATCCAGGGCTTTGTCAAGCCAAGATTGAAAAACCTCTAAGGATGCAGATTCCACCACCTCCCTAGGGAACCCAGCCCAGTGTTTCCCTACCCTCCTAGTGAAATAGTTTTTCCTAATATCCAACCTAGACCTTCCCCTTTGTAACTTGAGACCATTGCTCCTTGTTCTGCCATCCGTCACTACTGTGAACAGCCTCTCTCCATCCTCTTTGGAACCTCCCTTCAAGAAGTTGAAGGCTGCTCTCAAACCCCTCTCGCTCTTCTCTTCTGCAGACTAAACAAACCCAAATCCCTCAGCCTCTCCTCATAGGTCATGCGCTCCAGCCCCCTAATCATTTTGGTCACCCTCTGCTGGACCCTCTCCAATGAGTCCACGTCCTTTCTATAGTGGGGGCCCCAGAACTGGACACAATACGCCAGATGTGGCCTCACCAGAGCAGAATGAAGGGGAATAATCACTTCTCTGGATCTGCTGGCAATGCTCCTCTTAATGCCCCCTAATATGCCATTAGGTTTCTTGGCTACAAGGTCACACTGTTGACTCATATCCAGCTTCTCATCCACTGTAACCCCCAGGTCCTTTTCTGCTGAACTGCTACTTAGCCAGTCGGTCCCCAGCCTGTAACTATGCTCGGGATTCTTCCATCCCAAGTGCAGGACTCTGCACTTGTCCTTGTTGAACCTCATCAGATTTCTTTTGGCCCAATCCTCTAATCTGTCTAGGTCACTCTGGACCCTATCCCTGCCCTCCAGCATATCTACTGCCCTCCAGCGTATCTACTTGGTTGCTAGGTGTTACAAAGAAACTGGAAAAAGAAAGATTAAAACACAGAAAATCGCTTCCCTGGGATTCAGTTTGAAGAGTTCTAGGGTAAAGGGGGATAGTTACATGTGCTTAGCAAAAAGAAGTCCAACAAACTAAAAAAATAAAGAAAATAACCTAGTAGCATCTGACTAAAAATTCCCTGTTCTACTCACATCTCTCTTGTTTCAAGATTTAGTCTTTCCCTAGCCAAGAAAGTCGCTGGATTCTGCTTGCCCAGGTTCCTGGCTTAATTCACATCTTCCAGGCATGATCACACAACAACAGGCACATCACTGCTTCCAATTCAAAACCCCAAATTCTGTTTCCATTTTCTTTCCTGGCCTCCTGTCAACTCGCTTCCTGCTTCTCTAGCATTCCTGGAGACTTTCTAGGACCTTTTGTCTATGGTTTCAACATTTCCAGGCAAGACAGTTAGGGTTAAGTCCCAAGACTTTCAGGCAACCGTCTGCTTTTGACACGACCTGCCTGTTTCTCTTCAGCTAACTCTTGCTTACTTTGGTTCAGGCCTCAGGCCTTACACCAGGCCCATGCTTCAGGCCCATCCTTTCTAGTACAGGATGTAGCCTGGTAACAAAGCCCTGACTGTGGTATCAGGAAACCTGGGTTCTATTCCTGCCTCTCCCACAGGTTGGAGAGGTTATTCCCTGTCTGTAAAATAAGACTAATGATACTAACCTTCCCTTTTTAGACCTACACACAGCAACTAGGGATTTTTATTAACTACTCAAATATCGGTGAGCCTGGCTCGCTAGATGAACCATCCGGTTCCTCTTGGAATCATGTTAAATGCTTGATCCCCATGACCAAAGTCTCAGATACTGGGAGAAGTGACACGGGGGAATAAAAGCTGCTGTCTGAGGTAAACTACCTGGCAGGAATCCCCTGGAATGGGAGCCATCGCTACCAGGAGCCCAGGAATAACAAGACTCCAAAAGTCCAGCTGCCAGGCAGTTTGTCCATCTCCTTCAGGCCAGTGGCCCAGAATTCCAGGACATCTTTGGGCCTGGGTTTAAAAAGAGGCAGTACCGTGTGCTCAGCCCCTTTTTATCCATCCCCTTTCCCTCCATTGGCACGCAACCCTCAAATGGCCAAAGGTTTCCCTTTCCCTCCCTCCTTGGTTAAACAAGCTGGTTAAACAGCTCGAGGTGATGGAGTGATAAGCACCCACTGACAGAGTCGCTCGGGTTGCAGGGCCAGCGTAAGTCCGCTTTTAAAACTGCCGGCCATAGCTGCAGCTACGGGAGGGGACTCTAGCAAGGGCCTGGAACAAGGAACAGGGCTCCACTCCTGCATGGGATTCGGGCTTCCCCCAGGCAGATGCTCTGTTGCTGCTTTCCTGTCTCTCCCTTCTCCAGGTGGAAGGGGACGGTTAGCCAGTGTTCCCTGCAAGCTGAGCTCTTGGGCGGCCAGCCAGGAGATATTCAAATGCTGCCCAGCTTGCTAGCCGGTAGCATGTGTTTCTAGTGGTGGTGCATGTGGTGTACTTGGTGTAGACATAGATCTTGTTGTTATAGTAACTGCGTTAGGTCACTGGGGGTCAGCCCAGCTGGTTTGGGTTTTTTCTAGCTAGCTCCGTGCTATGCAATAAAATGGACACTTGCAACTACACAAGCTCTCTGTATTTCCACTGATTTCTTCCCATGCTGTGAAACTCCACGTGACGTAACAGTGCACATCCGTGCATGCCTTGGTGCACATAACAAAATGTATTCCGCACAGGAGTGGGGGAAAAAGTAGAGGCATTATTGCTGCTAGCTCCTTACTGAAACTCAGTGAAAGGCAGGGGAAATGAGAGATCAAAATCTTGAGATTGACAGTCCCCAGGAACAACGGGGAGAGGCTAAAGTCCCAGTTCAGCCTGACTGGCAGAGCAGGGAGCCAGGAGGGAGCCAGGGTCGGCAGAGTGGGACTGAGCTAAGGAGAGAGCAGGGGCCCGCACTGAGCTGGGGAGCAGGGCTGGCCTCGGGGAGGGAGAAGGGGAGGCCGGGGTCAGGATCGGGGGCAGTGCGACTGGCCTCAGGGAGGAACGGGGGGTCAGGGGCAGCATGACTGGCCTCAGGGAGGGAGAAGGGGGGGCCAGGGTCAGGATCTGGCCCTTCCCCCCCAGAGCTGCTTCCCATCCCCTCTTCCTTCCAGCCAGTTCCTGCCCCCCCCCCAGCCAGTCCCTCTTCCTCCCTCCCCCCTGCCCAGGATCAAGTGTGTCCATTTTTTGGGGGGAGGGTCTACCTCGCAACCCTACGAGTCAGACCCAGCGCAGGCACCAAGTGATGCGGACTGCTGGAACTTTGGGAACCTGAGACTGCGGGGTGGGGGTTTGTGGCCCAAAAGGGGGCTGAGAAACCTAAGACAGACAGAGTAGGGGGAGCACCAGAAGAGTGACACAGTCAGGGCGACCCTAGAACTCTGTTACAGACCAGCTGGCGGCTGCTGGAAGAGGAGGGAAAAATAGGGGGTAAGGGTCAGAGAGGAAAGGGCTTGTGCTGAGGGGAGGGGGGCAGGTCAGGAGATGAAAGGGGAAGGCACCAAGGGTCAGGGTGTAGGAGACAGACAAATGCCCGGGGACCAAGTGGAGACAATGAGGAAAAGGGCAGGAGGGGAGGTGTCAGTGAGGGGGGGGGGGGCAGGATGATGCTAGGAGAGGAGAGGGGAAGGGCTTTGGGGGCTAGAGGGGAGAAGGGGAGGTGCTGGGAAAAGGCTTGAAAGAAGGGGTGGGCATGAGGAAGGCAGGGATGGAGCAAGGCACATGTGAGGGCACAGGGGCCTGAGGGGAACGGGGGCAGAGGGTGGTGAGGGAGTGGGCAAAGTGGGTAGGGGCAGTGAGGGAAGGGGGAGGCACCAAGAGGGTGCAAGGGTAAGTGCAGGTGCCAGGGAGTCCGGGGGGTGAAGCAGAAGGGCAGACACCTGCAGGGGAGGGACCAGCACCAGAGGAGAGAGGCAGGGCAGGTGTGTAGAGGGGGGTGTTAGGAAAGGGGATGAGGAGGGGTAGCTCACATGGTCAGAGTGGGGCTACTGGAGGAGTGGGCACAGGGGGAGAGAGAAAGGCTGCTGGAGGGGGCAGGTCTCGGGAAGGCCGAGGGCAGTGAGAAGGGCAGGAGTCAGGACAGCAGAGGTGGGTGAGGGGTTGGGGGGGGGCAGCAGGCACCAGGGGAGCTGATGGAGGAAGGGAAGGAGACAGGGCAGCAGAGGGGAAAGGTAAGTGGTTCATAAGATATTTATGAATAACTTGGGTGCCACAATGACACATCCAAACAAGCCACAAACTCAGTACTGGTGCACAACACAAAATGTATTGTGCTCATGGGAGGAAACTCTTAGAGGGAACACTTCCCCCAGCCTCTCCACCCCCCGAGTTAATGTCTCACACATTGGGTTAATGCAATTGCAGGATCGTTGCACAGGGGGGGTTTGGTGAGGGCCAAACTAATCCCTATTGGTAAGTGGATGGTGGGAAAAGTCCTTGGGGGGGGGGGGGGGAGGTCACATGACACCTTTTATTTCTGGTCATGTGTCCATATTGCCCTGAAAGTGTTACCTCCAGAGGCGTGGCTAATGGGGGTCAGGGGCGTGGCTGATGGGGGTCAGGGGGCGTGGCTAATGGGGGGTCAGGGGGCGTGGCTAATGGGAGTCAGGGGGTGTGGCTAATGGGGGTCAAAGAGTACATTTAAAAACATTCTTTGGGTGCACACCCTAATGAAATGTGCTGCGCACGCCTATGGGCAGAGAGCAGATCCAGTCCTGGGAGCAGGGCTGCAGCGACAGAGTTATAGACGCCGCCCAGAGAGCAGATCCGCATGCTGGGAGCAGGCCTGCAGCTGTAACCCACACACCTGATGTGGGTCACTATCCTATGGAGTGGCACTGAGACCACTTCCAGCAAGCAATTATTACAAGGGAGCTCTTCAGCCTATGCTGAGAGGCAACTGACTTATAACTCAAGCTATAGCAGCTCCTGCCCTAAGCTCCAAAAGTCCCAGGTTCTAATCCACCTGGTGGCAGTTGCACAGCCATGGAAGCAGAGGGGCCAGGGAACCCTCTGTACAGGACTCCCCCCTTCCCCCCCCCCACACACACACACCCTTGCTTCCTGGAATCAGCCACCTAGGTGAATAAAGCTGGAAACCCCCATGCCTATAGCTGTGCACCTTTGCTTTCAATAGCTACAGCCATTCTAAAGTGCCCAGATAGGGAGAAAGAAATAAACAGAAGGCAGAGGAGTCACCAAGAGATCAGAAGACCAGCATGATGCCTTATAGGCCGTTCAGCTGTGAAGAGTCACCAAGACAGGGCAGGTGATGCTAACCTGAGTTAGTCCATTAGCTGCGGCTAGGCTGGGCCACGAGAGGAGAGACAGGCAGTAAATCTGCAGCTGTCAGACCATAAGGAGGACACGGAGGTTTCGAAACCAGCTCAGAGAACAGGGCTGGGTAAGATGCAACCCACCAAACACTGTGATCTGGCCGCTTTCTGTTTAGATCCTGCTGCCCATGCCGCCGAATTCTAAGTGGGGACTCAGGCAGCAGGATCCGATTTTAAATGATTCACGGCTCATGGTTACAGCAGGGGCAGGAGCCACGAGCCCTTTAAAAAGCTGTAGCAACGCTGGACAGCTGCCAGTAGTGGCAAATCTGTGAGCTCTTTTCTGTGCTTTTAATTGAAAGCCTCAGCCGCGGAGAACTCTGAGGGTGGGCTAGTCCACAACACCGCCCCTTCTGCCTCAGGCTCCGCCCCTTCTGTGGGTGGAGCCGGCCTTTGACCCCATACCAAAATCCATTAAGTGGCCCCCTTCTGAAAATTATCGCCCACCCCTGTCACAGAATCATAGAAAAGTCTGAGTGGAAGGGACCATGATAGGTCATCTAGTCCAGTGTTTCGCAAACTTTTTTTATAATGTACCCCCTTTAAAAAAATGTGTAAGTACCCCCAGTACCTACAGTTTTCAGACACACACAATTTTTTTCTACTGTTGCAACACATTTGTTTAAACAACTGAATCGTAGCCGGGCGGGCGATGGCATTTTTGGGTGTAAAAGGTACAAAAAGAATAAAGCGCTGTCAAACTGAAAACAAAAATTCAGTTTTCTCCAAATTTCAGTTGTGTTGACGTGTCCCCCAGACATCTCTTGAGTACCTTTAAGGGGACTCGTACCACTGGTCGAGAAGCACTGATCTAGTCCACCCCTGCACCGAGACAGGACCAAGCATGTTTGTCTCACCTCTTGGCTCCTAGGACACGGCTTGAACTAACGCACTTGGAAAGACATTATCGTATATACGCCCAAAGTGCTTCGTCTCAGTGTATTACCATAAAATCTAACTGACCAAACTCTGACCTTTCATTTCCCTGTCACTTGGCCAGCCACAGCCTCACAAGCCTTCGGCATCGATCTCAAAGCCCTCGTCACACTTTTACACAGCTGTGCTGACACGCTTGTGAGCCAGGCACACTTGTGCGACACGTCCCAAAGCACTTGCTCCAGGGCATTACATCGCACTTGCCTGCCTTTGATGGACAGGGAAAGGGAGACCTGAAAGGCCTCTCCAAGGTCACCAGCGCGAGAGTGAGCGCAGAATTGCGGAGCAAGGGTCTAACACACAACTCTGTGCCTTAGTCACTAGGTGGCATTAGATTAGAACCCGGGAGTTCTTACACCCAACCCCCTGCCCCCTCCACTAGGCCATGCTGCTGGCCTCCCGCCTCTCCCCCAGGGCTTGGAGACAGACGGGAGGCTGGAGCCAGCCTGCGCAGAAGGGGCTATAACGCTTACAGCACGTTCATGACACTGCCCCTGCACAGCCCCTCTCAGATCCACACTCGGAACCCACGAGAAACACCCCAAGAGCGGAGATGAAACCGCCACTCACCTGCAGCCCAGCTTCCAAGAAGGGCAAAGCAAAAGCGGAGCTCGCGGATTCCAGCCCAGCCTGGCACCTGCTTCCTGAACTCTGGCCCCTTTCCTCCAAGATAGCAGGAGGCTGCTCTGGGCCTTTTGTGCCCACGACGGGGCAGAAAAGCAAACTCAGCTGTTGGTTCCATCTTGCGGGCAGAGCCCCGGCAGACAGTGGCAGGCGGGGGTATTGACTGACCCTCCAACCCAGGATATTCCCCCCACACCTGGATTCGCTTCCTAGTCATCCCCATCTCCCTGCACGATCCTTGTTTCTCAACCCGCCGGTCCGAGAAATTGTCAGAGCAGGTTGATCCCGACCTTGCCAAGGGCTTAGGTTACATCACAAGGCTTTGCCGCCACAGCTGGCTTGGCTTGGGTGTGTGGCAAAAGCCCCCCCCCCCCCCCCCCCGGCATAGCTATTCTGGCAAAGCCGCCAGCCATCACCACCACTGCCCTGCCTCTGTCCTGCTCCTCATCCCCGCCCCCACTCCTATCCCCTGCTCTCCTCCATCTCCTCCCCCTTCCCTTCTCCTGCCCCTCCCCATTTCCACCTGCCCTGCCCTGCCCATCCCCGTCCTCTCCCTCCCCCCGTCTGTCCCCCTCTTATGTGAGGGCTTTGCTGGAAACGCCCCCCCCCCCAAGCCAGGGAGATCTCCCCTCCGGGAACAATTCAGCCCCCCCCATCTCGCTCCCTCCACTCCACAGTATTTCCTCCATTCCCCACAGTTGAAAATTGAGCTCCCCCATCCCCTCAGGTGACAGTAGGGCTCCCCCATACGCAGCTGCCTAGGTAGGCACCTCCGCAGCCAGAGCCTGCCCCTGGCGCCCACGTCCCCTCCCCGACTGCCTGTCCCAGGCGACCACCTGAACCTGCGTCCCCCATTCCCTCAGATCACAGCTCCCTCCCTGACCCTGCACCCCCCGACACCCCTCCCCCAGGCCAGACTCCTCTCTGGCACCCGCACCCCCTCCCCCAAACCCTCTGCTCCCCCTTCACCCAGGTCACAGCTCCCTCCCTGACCCTGCACCCCCCCGACACCCCTCCCCCAGGCCAGACTCCTCTCTGGCACCCACACCCCCTCCCCCAAACCTTCTGCTCCCCCTTCACCCAGGTCACAGCTCCCTCCCTGACCCTGCACCCCTCTAGAGCCCCTCCCCCAGGCCAGAGTCCTCTCCTGCGCCCATACCCCCTCCTGGACCCTGCACCCCTATCCACCGCCCCAGATCATACCCCCCCCCCTGCACCCAGGCTCCACCCCTAAGCTCCCTTCTGCACCCAACCACCCCGTCCCAGACCCCAAAGCCCTCGGTAGAAATGTGGCCCTTGATCAGTTGCCAAAATGGCCCCCCCATTACAAATTATTGACCAAGCCTGATCCAAATGTTTTTTGAAACATTGTTTAATGAGAATGTAAATACAATTCAATACAATTGGGAGGGTTGGGGGGAGGGGGACGCAGCTGCTGGCTCCTCAGCTCTTGCTGCTCTCACTGGGTGTCTTCCTGCTGCAAGGGAAGCAGAATCCGTCACATTCATCCCTGGGGACTCAGGGGAACTGGCCCCCCAGCATTTCCACCCTCCTCCCCCTGCTCTCTGGTCACCCCCCGTCAGGCCCGCAGGGTGAGCTCCTGACCCCCCCCCCCCAGAGCTCCTGACACCTCGGCCCCCTCCCGCCTCCTAGGACAGTTTCTGTGTTCAGAGCCTCCCCCACCCCCAGGGACGCTCGCAGGGGCAGGAGGGATTCTGCCAGCAGGGACGTGGGGTGGGGGCAGCCTGAGGAAAGGGGCGGGGGACTCCTTGAGGGGATGGGAAGGAGACCCTGGCCCTGCCCCACTCTCCTGATCTGCTCCGGCTGCTCACCATGTATTCCAGGAGCTGATGGGCCTGCCCATGCAGGGCGTGGGCCAGGACCAGCCCGGCCTGGCTGTGGCGCCGCAGGGGGGAGCGGGCAGCGAGCAGAGCCTTGTCCAAAAAGCAATTCTCCTGCTCTGGTGTGAAGAGCTGCCCAAAGACCTGGAATCAAGAGCACAGGAGGTTTCAGCTGACGGCCCAGAGCCCGGCCCCAACTCCTGGGGCTAAAACAGCTTCCTCCTCCCCCAAACTCCCTTCCAGACCCTGCACCCAGACGCTCTCCTCACCCTGCACCCCAACCCCTGCCCCAGGTCACAGCTTCCTCCTGCCCCCAAGACCCTCCTACCCCCACGAGGGCCCCAGCCAGCCCCACCCCCGAGCCCTGCCCTGCCCTGGCAGCGCGTCCTTACCTCTCCCACCCTCACGCTGTTGCTGTGAGCCAGGACCCATCTTTCTTTGTAGTAGTGTCTGCACCACAGGTCCTCTGCCTGGTGGATGTTGAGGCCTGCAAGAGACACAACAGGGTCATTCTGCTGGCAGGTCTGAGCCCTTCCCCTCCCACGGGTCCCTGCAGGCATCCCTGGGCAAATGGAGGGGCACAGGGGGCAGAAGGGGAACACAGAGGGACGCATCCCCCCTTGGGCCAGTCTGGGGGAAAAGGGCTGGGTCCCCTCCCCCCGCCGCCGGCACCCTCAGGGTGTCCCTGGGGCCCAGGTCCCGGCTGGGTTCCTTACCCCTGTGGTGCAGGAGGAGTTGATACAGGCTGTGCACCCCCTCCCGGGCCAGCCGGCTGACGTCTTCGGATGGGTCCGAAATAAAAAGGCCCAGCTGGGCCACGTGGTGACCCATCCTCGGCCAGTCGGCGGAGTTCTGAGGGGAGAGAAGAGGGGGGGTCCCTCAGCATCCTGGGGCTGCACGTCCCATGCAAACGGCCGCCGAGGCGGGTCTGAGCTCGGGGGACGGACAGAGACACCTCCCGGGGCGGGGCGGGGCGGGGCCGGCCTTGCGAGGAGACAACCCTGAGCAATGGCCCCGACTGAAGGGTCACTCCGGGGGTGGAACAAGGGGATCCACTGACGGCCACTCCCCAGTCCCCAGGCCCAGTCCCTCAAGAGCCCCCCTGAAGGGCCCAGGGTCGCCCCTCCCCGGGGAAAGGAGAACGCGGCCCATTCCCGGCCCATTCCCGGCCCTGCCTCTGCCTCCCGGGGACGCTCCCAGCCCCGCGCCCTGCAGCCCCAGACCCCCCGGCTCCGAGGTCACTTACGTCAAACCCCGGGAGGGTGGTGGCGACTCCCAGCAGGGCCGTGGTGCTGCCAAGGGCCCTGGCTCGCTCCTGGGGCAGACGGGACTCCAGCCACGGGCTCAGGTGCTGGGGGGGAAAGAGGCAGGTCAGGACCCGTAGGGAGGTGCCGGTTCTGGGCAGAGCCTGGGGCTCCTCTCGGACTGTGCCCCCCCCAGCCACTGACACTGCTCCTCTCTCGGCCCCCCCCCGAGGAAGCAGGGACAATGGCCCCGTCCCCCCCACGGGGCTCACCTCCATTATGAGCTGCAGCCGGGCGGTGTCTGGGGACTCGGCGAGGAGGCTCGCCAGTAGGGCCTGGAGGTCGTAGGGAAGGGCCCGGATGAACTGCTGCAAGACAAGGGGGAGCCCTGGGTCAGAGGGGGGTTGGGGGATCCAGGCCACCCGCTGGCTCCGGGGTGCAGCCTTGAGCAGGGTCTGAGCCGCCTCGCAGAGCAGGGAGGAGCCCAGGCTGGGCATGGAAGGGACGGGCCCCCCGGGAGAGCAACGGGAACCCTGGAGGGAAGGATCCAAACCTGCAGCTTCTTCCCTCCCTCTGCCCCCCCCCCTCCTCTCTGGAGCTCCAGCCCAGCCCGGGAGCAGGGCCCGGAGGGACGTACCTGAGTGTGGATGGGCTCCTGCTGCCAGTCCCCAGACACAGTCTGTCCCACGGCCGCCGTCAGCAGGGGGCTCAGGAGCTGGGCCCGCAGGGGAGGCTGCAAGGTGCTGGCAGGAGAGAGGGGCAGAGACTGTTAATTCAGCAGCAGGAGACAGAGACTTTCCCACTCCCTGGCCAGGGGATCTGCTCTGGGGGAGTCGGCGGGGGGGGGGGTCGGTACCTGAGGCTGCAGGTGGCGTTGAGGCAGTCGGCCAAGACCAGCGGGGGGGCGAGTCCTCCATGATCTCCTGTGAGACCCAAGGGGAAAAAGGGGCGTGTGAGGCTGGGGCCCCCAAGAGACGCTCACACGGCCAGCGCCCCCACCCAGCAGGATCCAACCCCACTGCCTCCCGCTGCCCTGTAGCCCCCCTGCCCGGCACAGGGCCCCTCCCAGCACCCCCCTCCCAAACCGGGACCAGCTCAATCCTTGTCCCCAGGCCGTCTCCTGCCTCTCCCTGCCCTGGTGACCAGCCTCTGAACCTCCTCATCCCTGCTCCCCAGGCGCATCCCCAGCAGCCCGCTCGGCTCCCTTCCAGCCCCCCATGGCCCAGGGAGACCCCTCCCTGTCCCGAATCCCCCTTCCTGTCCGGCACCCCAGACCTGCCCCATTTCTGTGTCCCTCCCTCCTCCAGCATCGCCACCCACCTTCCCCATGTCCACCTCCCCCTCCGACTCCAGAACTCCTGGCCCCACCCATCCCGTTTCCAGCACCCCCACCCGCCGCCATGGCCCAGGCAGACCCCTGTCCACCCCACGTATCCCCTTCCCTCCTCCCGGCTGCCGCGACTCGCTTACAACGATCCTGGCCATCATGGTGTCCTTGCAGCAGCGCGGCGCCAGGGTGTCCTCGCCCCTTTGGAGGGCGGCGAGGCAGGCGAGGGGGATGGCCAAGAGGAACCGCTGCAGGGCGGCTGGGCTCTGCACCCCAGAGAGAGTCTGTGAGCCTGGGGCCTGCCTGCCCCCCACGGACAGCTGCAGGGCTCAGGTCTCCCAGGAGTGGAGGTGGGAGCTGCCGGTTGTCCAAGCACCCACACTCCCCCCCCAACTGCTGCCTCAGGCTTGTGGGGGCCCAGCTGGTGCATGACAAGAGCCCCCAGCTTGGGGGGTCCAGGTCATGCAGGAGAAGGGGCCCCAGGGGGATCCCCAGGGACAAGCCCCTCCCGGAGGGGGGGGGGACGTGCTGGGAAGGGGCCGGACAATCTCGGGTCCCCCCCGTGTGGAGAAGGTTCCTACCGTGTCCCGGGTGTGGAGCTGCTCTTCGATGTCGTAGATGGCCCCTTCCTCCACCCGGGAGTCCACCCGCTCCTGGCAGAGCTCCGCCGAGGCGCAGGGGGGCTCTGTGCGGGAGGGAAGGGACCAGGGTGACTCCAGCGGCCAGCAGGGGTCACGCGCCCCCATGTCAGGGACCCAGGGCAGGTTGGGCCCCACACGCCCCTCGCAGGGACCCATCCCCCTTCCACCCTCACATCTGCCAACGCCCTCAGCAGAGCCCCCACCAGGAAGAAGAGAGCCAAGCAGCCCCCCCCCCATCCATTGCCCTGGCTGCGGGGCAGACACTGGGGCTTCCCCTCACCGCCCCCCCCCCCAGGTACTGGGTGAGCCCCTGGGCCCAGCGTGTTCACGGCCCCTCACCTGGGTCTGAGCGGCTGCAGGAGGTGGCCCGGCTGCAGCTGGAGGCCCAGGCGCTGCTGCTGACAGACCTGGACCCACAGCTGCAGGGGCTGGTGCGGGGAGCGACGGGCTGGGGGCTCCCGGAGACTGGCAGGTCCCCGGGGGCCGGGCAGGGCGATGCCCCCTGGTGGTAATGGGGGCTGGGCTCCCGGGGCAGGTGTTTCTCTCCACAGAGGAGGCCCCGGAGCCACCCTACCCGGCTCCCCCGCTGGGCTGGGTCCCGCCTGCCCAGCCGCCTCTGGAGCCAGGTCCGGGGGGGCCTGGCCGGTGGGCGAGTCGCCCCGAGCTGGTGGGATCCAGCTTCCCCGCCCGCGGGGACGGAGAAGCTGCTCCCCACCGGCCCTGGGGCCATCTTCAGGGCTTTCTTGAACCACAGCCGAAAACGTTTGGCCATGCTGGAAATGAGGGGAGCAAAGGGGAGCTTGGGGCGCAGCCTGATGAACGAAATCCAGGGGTTCCAGCTCCCCAGAGCGACTGCCCCCAGCCCCCAAATGGCCCCTTGCTTATCGGTTCGGTCTTGCACAGGCACTGCAAGGACCTGAGGGTATGTCTACACTACCCCGCTAGTTCGAACTAGGAGGGTAATGTAGGCATACCGCACTTGCAAATGAAGCCCGGGATTTGAATTTCCCGGGCTTCATTTGCATAAGCGGGGAGCCGCCATTTTTAAAACCCCGCTCGTTCGAACCCCGTGCAGCGCGGCTACACGGGGCACGAACTAGGTAGTTCGAACTAGGCTTCCTAGTTCAAACTACCGTTACTCCTCATTCCACGAGTCTCCTGCCCATCAACAGCCCCTTCTTGGCCAATCAGGGGAGAATCTAAGGTGTGGGGGGTGGAGCGTTCTCCCCAAAGACACCGGCATAGACTTGTTCCAGCCCCACCTCCCCAGTCCCCACAATGGGGGCTGCATCCCCCACCCCACGGCTCCTGCAAACCACCCCCCGTCCTTCAGCTAGTCTGTTGGGTCCCAAGCTGGGGGAGGCAGCAAGGGAAGGTCACAGAGGAGGCAAGAACAGAGCAGAAATGTGGGGGGATGGAGGAAAAGGGAAACCAACCAGGAGAAAGCCCCAGTGGCGCTAAGGACGCAGCCCAGGTGAGGAATCACCTTCTGGCCCTTGACCGAGGGCTGGGCCTGCCTGGAACCCAGCCGGCCCCGGGCGGGATCCAACCCCTGGGGGCTCTTACCTTCGTCACAAAGGTGTCGGGATGTGGAACTCACAGAACGCGAACGAACCGTGAGGAGGAGACGCACCAGAGCTAAAGCAACCGGGGGTCTCCAAAGTCCCCTGGGCCCGCCCCCCGCTTTTATCAGCCTGAGATGTGGGTCCCTCTGTGAGGTCACCACCTCCCCACCTGCCCTTTGCCTTATATGCTGAGGGCTGCCCAAAGCCCCTGTGAGGTCACCGACCCCCCCACCCACCCTGCCAGGCAAATGTCCTGCCTCTGGCCACCCCCCTGGGAAGTTTGAGCCATTACTAGGGGTCCCTCCCCCTCCCTCATAGGCTGCTCCCTGCCCTACACTGCAGGCTTCTTGCACGAGAGCTGTTTCACGCCGGAGTTCTTGCGCAAAAGGTCTCGTGCAAGAGTGCCTCCACCCTGCCATAGGCTTTTGCACAAGAGCGTCCATGGCAGTGTGAACGCTCTCTTGTGCAAGAAAGCTCTGATGGACATTTTAGCCATAAAAGTGTCTTGCTCAAGAAGCCCCTGGTGCCCGTCCACGCTGCCTTCTTGCACAACAGCTCTTGCACAAAGGGGGCTTAGTCATCGTCGGGAGAGGAATAACTCCTGTGCAAGGAGCCCTGTTCTCTGATGCTTTACTGCAAATTTACTTCTGCAAGAACACACGTAGAGTGTAGACGCGCCACAAGTTTTTTCGCAAGAACACGCAAAAACAAGCCATGTGGATGTTTTCTTTTTAGGCAAAAGCCCCTTTTTGCACAAGATCGGTCGGCCTTTTTGCAGGCATAGGGATCTTGTGGGAAAAGGGGTTTTTTTGCACAAAAAGTAAACATCCACACGGCTTGGTTTTGCGCACAAACCCCGAGCACAAAAACGGATCGGCAGAAAATATGCAAATGACATTGCGTGTCATAGAGTCCCTCGTTAGCATATTTGTTGCCAAAAAAACTCGTTGTGTAGACGTAGCCTAGGAGAGAAGCGATCTCAGACACAAAGCCCTTCAGTAAGAGGGCATAGCCCTGGGGCGTGGTAGGAGACGTACGGCAGACATGGGAGGTCACTCTCCTAGCTATTTGGCACGGAGGAGGCCTCAGCTGGAGCACTGTGTCCAGATCTCAGGGCCATGCTTTAGGAGAGAGAGTCCAGAGGGGAACTATGAAAAGGGATTAGGGACGTTAGATATTCACTGAGTAGTCAATTAACCTCATGATTTCTTATCGGTTACTTGACTTTTCGATAGTCCCCAGGGGCCAGCTGTCTCAGTCCTGGCTCGCGCTGGGTGCGGGACCTACCCCCTCTGCGGCTCTGCATTTACAGTGTGTTAGGAGCCAGGCAGGCAGGCAGCCTCGCTCAGTTCCAGTTTGCACCAGGTCCAGAAGCTCAGACCCAGCCCCCAGGCAAGGGCTGCTGCCAGCTTGTGCTGCTGCCTCTGATACAGAGGCAGCAGTACGGAGTGCCAGGAGGGAACTGGTCTAAAAAGCACCTCCCCTTGCGACCTGGCTGCCTGTCATCCCACGCTGCTGCCTCCGTTTTTGGCGAGAGAGAGCCGCCTGTCTTGAGACACCGGTGGGGAGTCGGATTTTCAAAAGGCAGGTCTCTGTCCTTTGTGAGCCTTCCAAAGCGCTTCGGTGGGGGGAGGGGGCAGGAAGGCGGACGACACTCAGGAATTGTAGCACCCAAATCCACGGAGTGTTTCGCCAGCACCTCCTGCAACAGAGCCCAATCCCTGACAGGCTTTTAGGCAAGATAGATCATTTGAAAAAATGACAGACACAGGGTTTTCCGTCACCGCTCTCCCTTTCTTTTATTTCCCTGGGCTAACTGGCTTGTTCCTCTTTGGCTAAGGATGGAAGGGTATGTCTACACTACAATGTTAGTTCGAACTAACGGACGTTAGTTCGAACTAACATTCATAGCCGCTACACTAGCGCTCCGCTAGTTCGAATTTGAATCGAACTAGCGGAGCGCTTAGTTCGAACTAGGAAAACCTCATTTTACGAGGCTTAAGCCTAGTTCGAACTTACTAGTTCGAATTAAGGGCTGTGTAGCCCCTTAATTCGAACGAGTGGGAGGCTAGCCCTCCCCAAGTTTCCCTGGTGGCCACTCTGGCCAACACCAGGGAAACTCTATGCCCCCCTCCCGGCCCCGGACCCCTTAAAGGGGCACGGGCTGGCTACGGTGCCCGTGCCAGGTGCAAGCCTGCTAGCACCCAGCCAGCAGACCCTGCACCTGGCACGGCACAGAGCCACCCACCCGATGTCCCCCAGCCCACCCCCTCTTCCCGGGACCAGGCTGGCGGCTCCCGGAAGCTTGCCCGGGACCGCAAGAGGCGGGTACATTCCTGGGCTAGTGCGGACATCGTGGACCTCGTCCACGATCTCCGCACTAGGCACAGGAAAGTGGCCATCTAGGGCAGGAGAGCTGCCAGCCTGGCCACCCAGGAGCAGGTTTGCATGAAAATCAAGGGGGTCCACTGAGACCCCCGACCCTGAGCCCTGAGCTTACAATGGCCGTCCTGGGTCAGACCAAAGGTCCATCTAGCCCAGTAGCCTGTCTGCCGACAGCGGCCAACCCTAGGGACCGTGGAGGGGATGGACCAAAGACAGTGACCAAGCCATTTGTCTCGTGCCATCCCTCTCCAGCCTTGCACAAACTTTGGGCAGGGACACCACTCCTACCCCCTGGCTAAGACTACTCCATGGACCCAACCTCCATGACTTGATCTCCCTTCCCTTTAAACTCTGTTCTAGTTGTAGCCTTCACAGCCTCCTGCAGCAAGGAGTTCCACCGGTTAACTATTTGCTTTGTCAAGAAGAACAACTTTCTCTTACTAGTTTCAAGCCTGCTACCCAGTCCTTTCCTTTGGTGTCCTCTAGTCCTTCTTTATGGGAACTCATGAAGAACTTTTCTGAATGCACCCTCTCCACCCAACCCCTGCTTTTAGAGACCTCTAGCCTGTCCCCCCTCCGTCTCCTCTTTTCTAAGCTGAACAGTCCCAGTCTCTGTAGCCTCTCTTCATCTGGGACCTGTTCCCAACCCCTGATCATGTTAGTTGCCCTCCCCTCTCCCAGCCTTAATCTTCCCCTCTCCCACCTCCTTTTCCCAGTCTCCCCCAGTTTTGTTCAATAAAGACAGAGTCAATGTTGGAAGAAACGTTATCTTTATTTTGTACATCAATAAGAAGGGGGGCTAGGGAAGGGTAAGTGGAAGTAGGTGAGGGAGGAATGGGGTACGAGCCCCCGATGGGGAGGACTGGGCTGGCTCTGCAGGCTTCTGGGGGTGGAAGCTCTCCTGCAGCCCCCCGATTACCCCCTCTCCCCAGATGGCAGCCTGCGGCAAGTGCAGCCGGGCTGATGGCTGAGTGGTGTGATGTGCCCAGTGTGGGTACTCCGGGCACTCCAAGCCAGGACTGGTTTTCAAGCGGGGCACCCCTTAGAACTGTCTGTCCGGGGTGGGGGTCGGGACCCTTTAAGCGCAGCCCTCGGCTAGCCTGAGACTGCATCTCCACGCTCTAAGTCCTCCTCTGATGCCCTGCTGGCACTGCTTCCGGCCATCCTTAAGCCCTGTTCAGAGTCCACTCAATGTGGACTTGCTAGTTCGAATTAGCAAAACTAGTTTTTAGTTCTAGACGCGTTAGTTCGAATTAGCTTAGTTCGAACTAGCGCTGTAGTGTAGACATACCCGAAGAGAGGAGCCAGCAGGGGTAGAATGAATTGTGTACCAGGTCCTGGAAACAAGAGCATCTCCTCCAGATCACCCATCCACACCTGAACTGTTTAAAAGCTTGGCTGCCAATAAAGACACCTTAGCTCAGCAAATGCCAAGCCAGGCACCTGTGTTTGGACACGAGGGGTGCACAGGGATGTGAGAACCAGGAAGGCTGATCTGTGAATTCACCCCCAACCGTCCCAGTACAAGACAGACGCTTGCGCCAACCAGCAGGGGTCACTGCTCCTCCGGTTTGGCTTGGACAAAGGTGCCCATCTGTTTGGTGTTCGCGTCTCGGAGCTGCGCCAGCTGCCTCTGGCCACGGCGGAGCAGATACTCGATGTGCATCACGTCGGCCCGGGGGATGCTGGCGTTCTTCCGGAACTCAGCCTGGATGCGAGGCAGGAATCCCGGCTTCTCCCGGCCGGTGCGCAGGAACTGCCTGTATAGGCTCAGGACGTGCTTCTGCAGCTTGCTATGCCGGGCCATGGTGCGCCTGGGGGGCCTGCCCAGGCCACGGGGGGCCAGCGCCACGAGGCAGGGGCTGGAAGTGAACAGAGGCGGAGATGTTAGAGCAGCATCTCATTCCCAGACGCGCCTGTGCGGGCAGTTCTGTGCCCTTTTCACCCCCACCTGCTAGGGTTACCAGATGGTTTAAAAAAAATACCGAACAGCAGGGGCCGGGGGGGGGGGGGGGGCGGGACTGGCTGGAAGAGAGGGGGTGGGGGTGAACCGGCCGCCGGGAAGCAGGGCTGGCTGGGAGGGGGCTGGAGGGAGCGGGGCTGGCCGGGGGGCAACCAGCCGTCGGGAAGCGGGTCTAGTTGGGTTGAGGACCAAGAGGTGGGGGAACCGGCCGGCAGCGCTGCAGAGATGTACCAGAGCCTGGGTCGGATTCATCTTTGGTGGGCCCTGGCTCCTAGACCATAGACACACTCCCCCCCCACCCCCCCGGAGGCCCTAGGGAAAATGGCACCCCGGCCCTGTGGACATGGTGCCCTCTCTGTTTCCCTTGGCCCCGTAGGCACTAAGCTCCACTCCTGCCGCCCAACTCCTACAAGGCCCGACGGATTTCTCTGTGGCCCCCGACCCAAAAAAGGATCCCCCCAGCCCTGTGTTAGGGGATACGAGGGAGTCTGGCTGGGACGTAAGTGCAAATAACTCTGCTCTTAGCAGCTCTGAACCGATGGGCTCTGCCCTGTGCCCCAACCAAGAACCCTAACATAAGAACGGCAGTACTGGGTAGCCTGTCTGCTGACAGTGGCCAGCACCAGGTGCCCCAAAGAGGGTTGACCAAAGACAATGATCAAGCGATTTGTCTCCTGCCATCCTTCTCCAGCCTTCCACAAACAGAGGCCAGGGACACTATTTCTATCTCCTGGCTAATGGCCTTTTATGGACCTAACCTCCGTGAAATTATCTAGCTTCTCTTTAAATCCTGTTATAGTTCTAGCCTTCACAGTCTCCTCTGGCAAGGAGTTCCACAGGTTGACTACACGCTGTGTGAAGAAGAACTTTCTTTTATTAGTTTTAAACCTGCTACCCATTAACTTCATTTGGTGTCCTCTAGTTCTTCTATTATGGGAACTAATAAATCACTTTTCTTGATTCACCCTCTCCACACCACTCATGTTTTTATAGACCTCTATCATATCCCCCCTCAATCTCCTCTTTTCTAAACTGAAAAGTCCCATCGCTTTAACCTCTCTTCATATGGGACCCGTTTCAAATCCCTAATCATGTTAGTTGCCCTTTTCTGAACCCTTTCCAAAGCCAAAATATCTGTTTTGAGGTGAGGAGACCACAGCTGTACACAGTATTCAAGATGTTGGTGTCCCATAGTTTTATACAGGGGCACCCTGAGTTACCAAACCACATGGCAGTGCCCGTTAAAAACCCACCAGGATTTACCCAGCGTTTATATGCAGAGGTCCCGCACCAGCGGCAATCTGCACTGGACAGGAAACCATCCGCCCAGCACGCGCGGGAAATCACAGGAACCCAGCCTGGACGGTCCGATGCCCCAGCCCTGACAGAAGAAAATCAAGGTGTGCTTGAAGTGCCACGCCCACCATCCCTTGGTCCTCTGGGGCATTCGGCACATCCTGCTGGGTGAAAGGGCCGGTCACAGCTCCAGGGTCTGTCACACTTCAGGGCCTTTGGCAGCTCCTATTCACCGGGGTCAGGCAGATAATCGCCCCGAGCTTTCCCAGCAATTTTCAGCATCAGCTCTCAAAGGGGGGCAGCATGACCCCCATGGGAGCAGGGGAATGTCAAAGAAGGAATGGGGCGGGGCAGGGGAGGCAGCCAATGGCTTCTCCTAATGCAGTGGTCCCCAACCATTTGAATGGCGCGGGGACCCCCATTGTGCACCTGGGGGCGGGGACCCCCCCCCATAGCCACATTCCCAGGGCCACCCCCCCCCCCAAGCACCGCACGCCCAGGGCCGGCGCTCTCCAAGTGCTGCGCACCCAGGGCTGGCGCACCCTGCAAGTGCCGCACGCCCGGAGCCTGCGCTCCCCCCATGCACTACGTGGCCGTAGCGCGGCAGCCAATCCGCGGCACCCCCGGGGCCGGCGCTCACTGTGCACCATGCGCCCGGGGCCAGCTCCGGCACCGCACATGCGCCACGTGCCCGGGGCCAGGCCAGCCCTGAGCACTTGGCGGGCGCATACAAATGCGGGCACCGTGTTGGGGACCACTGTCCTAATGTTAGCAGTGGGGACACCAAGTTTGGAAGTGAATGGTTAACCAGTAAGCCGGTTATGGTTAACCAGAGGGGGCTGGAGCAGCCCTCCACCAGCCATAGGCAGAGGGCACTCTGGCACGCCACGGGTAGGGTTGCTCAGCAGTCACAGCAGTGTGCCACGGGGGTAGGTGTGGGGGCTGCTCCAAGCTCATCTTTAACACGTCCTACGTGTCCCATTTAATCGGTTAACTGGTTCAACATATTGTTTAACTGGTTAGCTAATTAAATGAGATTTTACATCCCTGGCACCAAGGTGGCTAAAAGTAGGGTTGAACTGGGACTAGAAATTCCAGGATTTTGACTTTTTTTTCCTGATCACACACAGTTCTGCAAATAAATTCACGTTTTGTTTAGATTTTGACTTTTTTTAAATGTAGTACGGTGGATTACGGAAGATAAACTTTAAAGAGACCAAACAAAGAGTCATTTCAGGAATGGAAAACTACATTTTAATGTTCTGAAATGGTGGAGTTTTCCCCTTCCAAACAAAAGGTCACTAAAATCTGGGTTTTCCAATGGAAAAACATCCCCTCTGAAAACTTCCTTCCAGCTCTAGTTAAAACGGCCGTATTTTGAAGTGTATAATCAACCTCTGGAACTCACTGCAAAAGGATATTAATGATGGTGAAGGAAAGGGGAGGGAATCATAGAATCATAGAGCTGGAAGAGGCCTCAGAAGGTCATCAAATCCAGCCCCCTGCTCTAGGCAGGACCAATCCCAACTAAATCAACCCGGCCAGGGCTTTGTCAAGCTGAGACTTAAACACCCGCTGTGTACAGCCTGTCTGATCCCTTCTGGGGAAGCATGGGTGGGAAGAAAGAATTAGACAGGGTTAGACAAACCCGTAGGTCTTGGTTGACTTCGTCCTGCTTCAGGGCAGGGCGCTAAACTTGGGGACTGCTCTAGTCAGACCAACATTTCAATCAATCTTGTCAAGAAACAGGCAAAAAAAAAACCCAACCCAAACCAGGGAGAAACACGTTCCTTGGTTTGTAAACACAGACACAGAGAACAGCTCTTTCCGTTAGGGGGGGTGGGAATAAAGAAAATAATCCCTCGCCCCCTCCCCTTCCTATTTGGTCCTAAAGGATGAAGATTTGTGCAGGCTGTGGGGGCAGGACTGATATTCAGGGAATGGGGAGCATGGGGGAGAAGGGGGCAGCTTGCTTACAATCCAGGGGCAACCCCGTGTCTCGGGGCTGGCCCAGCAGAGGCGGGATTTCTGCAGCGCAGGGGGACACGAGGTGAAACAAGCAGCGACTCGGCCGATTGGGGCTTGTTATTGTAGGGTCGCATTGAAGCAGACACTGGCACCAGCGTCGCCTCCAAGAGCGAGGGGAGTGCGCGGCCTGGTAACCCCGGACGGACCCGGACCTGGACCCCCCTGCGCTGGGGGGCCAGGAGTCACCGCCCCCCGCCCCATACCTCCGCCTCCTGCCTGCTCGCAGCTCCCGGGCCCGCGGCAGCAGCTGTGCCAGCCGGCTCCGAATGTTGAAACACCAGCAACATTAGCCCTCGCTTCCCATTGGCTGGAGGGCCCCAGGGGCGGGCGCAGGAAAGGGGAAGCTCCGCCCTTCGAGGGCCACGTGGGCCGGCAGTGGAAGTTGCAAGTCAGCTGGAGGAGAGAGGGGCCCGGCCCGGCCTGCGCACGTGGCTTTCACCGCAGCGCTCACCTGCCCTCACGCCCCACGCTCCTGCTTTTCCCTCCCTGCGTTGTTCGACCCAACCCTCACCCAGGCATCCACCCAGTTCACCCCAATTCTCACCCCTTTTTAAACTTGTTCCTAAGAAACCCAGATCGGTTCCTGGGAAATTCCAAACAACTCTTATCAGTGGTGCCTGTTACATACCAGCTGGGTTTTCCCTGTGATATTTACATACCCCCTGCCTCCTTTTTTCGCCCCTCCCATTTTTTCCTCCCCTGTTCATTTTGGTTCTGGACATACAACACTCCAGTCGTCTGAAGAAGTGGGCTATGCCCAGGAAAGCTCATGATCCCATTGACACGGTTTGTTAATCTTTAAGGTGACTATATGTTGTGTTTTAAGTTTTTCCTGTTACAGACTCACTCAGCTACCCCTCTGAAACTCGTGGGCTCTGTCTACACTGCAGGCTTCTTGCACAAGAACTGTTTTGCAGAAGAGTTCTTGTGCAAAAGGTCTTCCATACGAGCGCGTCCACACTGCCATGTGCTTTTGCAGAAGAGATGTGCTTTTGCACAAGAGCATCCATGGCAGTGTCGACACTCTCTTGCACAAGAAAGCTCTGATGGCCATTTTAGCCGTAGGGGTTTTTTGCGCAAGAAATTCATGTTGCCTGTCTACACTGCCGCCTTCTGGAAGAGCTCTTGTGCAAGAGGGCTTATTCCTCGTGGGGAGAGGAATAACTCTTCCAGAAGAAGCCCTGTTTGCTGATGCTGTACTGTAATACTTGTGCAAAAACACGCACGCAGTGTAGGCACTCTGCAAGTTTTTGCGCAAGAACAGCTGTTCTTGTGCAAAAAGCCTGCAGTGTAGACATAGCCTTAGAGGGGCAACCCCAACAGTCATTACTAACAAGGAGTCCTGTGGCACCTTGAAGATTTATTTGGGCATCAGCTGTTGCGGAGGAAAAGCAGGTCCAAGTGTTTTTTACCCCTGGAAGCGGATGCCCAAATACATGTGTTAGTCTTTAAGGTGCCCCAGGGTGCCTCTGTTTAAACAAGTGGAAGAGAAGGGCCTGTGTGCACCTCATAGGATGCCAGGCTAGACTGAAGATCACAATGGCCCTCTCTGGCCTGGAAGTTAATGAATGGTTGCATCTGGCCAGGCTGCCTCTCTTTATGCTTGCATTAACTAACTGGGTTATTTGCAGGTGTTGTACTCAGTCCAGCTGTGTCGGAGCGCCTGCTGCTGGAGGAGAACGCAAAAGTTCTGTTACCTGGTTTGTAAGTCTGGAGCCTTCTCTACTGCATGAGGTACAAGCCACCTGGCTCTTCGCTAAAGTTGCAGAGCCGAGTCACTATCGCTGGATGTGGTCTCCGTGCCCAGAGTCCCCAGAGACCACAAACCAGATAAGATTCGAAATCGCCCAAGCAGATTTTTTGCGTAACAACATGCAATAATAGTTGCCAGCGAACAGACTCAGCGCTGCGCCGCTACACTTTATGGAAGCCGTGGCAATGTCCTAACACCCACTGAGCACCATCCAGTGCCCCCACACAGTCAGCTGGTGAACACCATTTGAGGTGAACTTTTATACATTCCTGACGTATCAGGTTGCTACCCCCTGTTACCTGGTTACCGTCCCTTACCTTGCAGAAGGGGGCTTACTTCCTAGTCTTCATACTGTCAACTTACTATCTGTTATGCTGTCAACTTTGACCTGGTCCTGAACATAGGTCGGTATGTACTTTATTTGTGGGAGGTAAATGGTACCAAGATGTTCCTTAGGACAATCCACAGAACTACAGACCGGTCAGCCTCACCTCACTCCCCGGAAAAATCATGGAGGGGATCCTCAAGGAATCCATTTTGAAGCACTTAGAATAAGGAAAGGGATCAGGAGCAGTCAGCATGGATTCACCAAGGGCAAGTCATGCTTGACGAACCTGATTGCTTTCTATGACGAGGTAACTGGCTCTGTGGACATGGGGAATTCAGTGGATGTGATATACCTGGACTTATTCTTGCCAGCAAGTTAAGGAAGTATGGATTGGATTAATGGACTGTAAGATGGATAGAAATTGGGCTAGACTGTTGGGCTCAATGGGTAGTGATCAACAGCTCGATATCGGACTGGCGGTCAGTTTCAAGCAGAGTACCTCAAAGACCGGTTCTACGGTCGGTTTTGTTCAACATCTTTATTAATGACTGGATGAGGGGATGGATTGCACCCTCAGCAAGTTTGCCTATGTCACTAAGCTAGGGGGGAACGTAGATACATTGGAGGTAGGGTATATGGTGCAGAGTAACCTAGATATATTGGAGGATTGGGCCAAAAGAAATCTGATGAGGTTCAACAAGGACAAATGCAGAGTCCTGCACTTAAATGGAAGAATCCCAAGAATTGTTACAGGCTGGGGACCGACTGGCTAAGCAGCAGTTCTGCACAAAAGGACCTGGGGGTTACAGTGGATGAGAAGCTGGATATGAGTCCACAGGGTGCCCTTGTAGCCAAGAAGGCTAATGGCATATTAGGGTGCATTAGGAGGAACATTGCCAGCAGATCTAGGGAAGTGATTATTCCCCTTTATTGGGATGTGGTGAGGCCACGTCTGGAGTATTGTGTCCAGTTCTGGGCCCCCCACTACAGGAAGGATGTGGACGCATTGGAGAGGGTCCAGTGGAGGGCAACAAAAATTATTAGGAGGCTGGAGCACATGACTTAGGAGAGGCTGAGGGAGTTGGGCTTGTTTAGTCTGCAGAAGAATGACGGGGGATTTGATAGCAGCCTTTAACTATCTGAAGGGAGGTTCCAAAGAGGATGGAGAGAGGCTGTTCACAGTGGTGACGATGGCAGAACGAGGAGTGATGGTCTCAAGGTGCAGTGGGGGAGGTGTAGGTTGGATATTAGGAAAAACTCTTTCCCTAAGAGAATGGGGAAGCACTGGAATGGGCTAACTAGGGAGATGGTAGAATCTCCATCCCTAGAGGTTTTTAAGTCCTGGTTTGACACAGACCTGGTTGGGATGATTGAGTTGGGATTGGTCCTGCTTTTGGGAAGGGGGCTGCACTCGATGACTCCTGAGGTCTCTTCCAGCCCTGGGATTCTATGATTCTAAGGCAAGGGACTTCTTTTATTTGAGAGCCCCAATTCCTTCAACAGCAGTATAGGTCCAATCCATGGAGCTCCTGAAGAGCAGCTCTGCATCCCTTTCTATGGCAGCCCAACTGTCCTTGGAACTGGTCAGACCAGTGTGACATCCCCCTGTGTAGGCATAATGAGCTAACGTGTCCTTCACTCCCATGCACCAACTTTGCCACTTATCAACTATGTTTTTAATTTGTTCCAAGGGAAAGCTGAATGAAGCCAAAATTAATGAGTGTTTTAACTTGTAACAAAATACAGGACTGTGTAGCACTTTAAAGACTAACAAGATGATTTATTAGATGATGAGCTTTCGTGGGCCAGACCCACTTCCTCAGATCCACTATTTGATCTGAGGAAATGGGTCTGGCCCATGAAAGCTCATCATCTAATAAACCATCTTGTTAGTCTTTAAAGTGCTACATAGTCCTGTATTTCGTTTCAGCTACACCAGACTAACACGGCTACATTTCTATCACTGTTCTAACTTGTGTTTCTGTTCCCAGGAAATGTTGAAACGGTAGATTCCTAGGGACTGTCAAGTAGAAAGATTGACCCAAATTAGTTACTTGTTTACTTTCTTTGGCTCCACTGGAATCTTACAACAGGGATTAACTAGCTCCATTCATATCTATAATTAACACAAACAAAATCTACGTTTAGTGACAGGTAAGGTTTCCTGAGCACATGTCTAACAATCCAAACATTTAAAATCAGAAGTTAGTGGAAGGAGGCTGAAAAAGGTGAGGCTTTCGAGAGAAAAATTGCCCGAGAAAGGGTTATTTTGAACTCCAATTTACTCTGTACCAACCCATTTTTCCATTAAACCAACCTGAAGTACTATAAATAGGACTCAAAGTTTATGTCCTATGTTTTAGTTTTTGTCATAAACACCACAAGAAAAAAATATAAAACAAATGGGAAAAAAGGGAGGACACGAGTTATGACAAAGCAAACAGTTGGCAGGAGAAGCTAAAATTGAAAAAAAACCTATAACCAGTAACATAAAGGATAATTAGGAAATGTTTAAATATATCGGGAACAAAAGAAATCAGAGGAATGGTAAAGATCCATTACTGTATAAGGCTGGTCAAATTACCAATCATGATGAAAAAAAAGAAACTTCAGCAACCTGCTTGGAATTTAATGCGTTGAACTACACACAAGCCATAAAGATTGGATGTCTTTCTAAATCGTATGTGGTAGCTCAACCGAGGGATGTTAAATTGCACTTAATCAGCTAATCCAGTAGTTGGTGGAATTTCCATCGACTACTCAATTAGTCAATAAGGGTATGTCTACATTAGCTCGTTAATTCGAGCTAGGTTGGCAAAGCAGGCAACCGGAGTTGCAAATGAAGCCCGGGATTTAAATAGCCCAGGCTTTATTTGCAAATTCCCGTCCAGTCGCCATTTTGAAATTCCACTAGCCCGAAGTAACTGCCGCGCGGCTATAGAATGAGATGTAACAGTTAATTCGAACTAAGGACTTAGTTCGAATTACCGTTTCACTGCCACATGTAGCCGGCAGGAAGGGACCTCGAGAGGTCGAGTCCAGTCCCCTGCCCTCATGGCAGGACCCAGTACTGTCTAGACGAGTGTTTCTTAAACTTTTTAAGACCGAGGAACACCAAACAATTTTTTTTTTAATGAGGATTTTTTGTTGACTCCTGAGGTCTCTTCCAGCCCTAGGATTCTATAAATGTGCTTGGTACCTGTGCCTGGACCTTTATGCTTGATCTGGCTTATACTATTTCTCTTTCCTGCCTGCGGTTCCACTGAGCCAAAGTCTTGCTTCCTAGATTTCAGGCCTGTTGCTGTTTTTATGTTACCGGCCTTTATTCGGGCCTGCTGATTTTATGTTACCAACCCGCAACTTACTACAGAGGCAACTGAGTCCCAAAAAGGAGGAGCAGCTTGTTCAAAAACACAGCAAGCCAGTGGCAGCGCTAGGAATAGGACCCGTATGTCCCAACTCCCTGTCCCCTGCTGTACTAACCAGACCAAAATACTTTGACCACCAGGGTCTGAAGCCCCACAGACAGGGGCCACGGATGGGGAGGGGGAGAGGCAAAGGGGGCAGTTGTCCCGGGAGCTGATGATTTAAAAGGGTCCAGGCCTCTGGGTCACTGTATCGACTATTATGACAGCCGCCACTGCCAGAGACCCGGGCAAATGAAATCAATCCTAGAGCTCTGTCTGGTGCAGGGTGGGTGGCGCTAAGGCCTGATTGGCCCTCGCCTTGCCCCTCCTACCTTTAGCTTTGCCCCTTTGAGGGGGTCTAGAGCCTTGCCCCTTTGAGGGGGTCTTGAGCCGACCCCCTCCCATACATTACCCAGGGCCCGACAACGTCTGTCACCAGCCCCGTTGACATGAATGTGCCCCAAATCCCTCAGACCCAGTACAGTTCCCCCCTCCTCCCCCCCTCCCCCCGTATCCTTAATTCTTCTCTTGTCATCTGATTGCTTCAAGCATTGTTACAGGCTGGGGACCGACTGGCTAAGCAGCAGTTCAGCAGAAAAGGACCTGGGGATTACAGTGGATGAGAAGCCGGAGATGAGTCAACAGGGTGGCCTTGTAGCCAAGAAGGCTAATGGCATATTAGGGGGCATTAGGAGCAGCATTGCCTGCAGATCTAGAGAAGTGATTTTTCCCCTTTATTCAGCTCTGGTGAGGCCACATCTGGAGTATTGTGTCCAGTTCTGGGCCCCCAACTACAGGAAGGATGGGGACGCATTGGAGGGGGTCCAGGGGAGCTTGACCAAAATGATTCGGGGTATGGAGCACATGACCTATGAGGAGAAACTGGGGGATTTGGGTTTGTTTAGCCTGCAGAAGCAAAGAGTGAGGGGGGATTTGAGAGCAGCCTTCAACTTCCTGAAGGGAGGTTCCAAAGAGGATGGAGAGAGGCTGTTCTCAGTAGTGAGGGATGGCAGAACACGGAACAGTGGTCTCAGGTTACAGCGGGGGAGGTCTAGGTTGGATATTAAGAAAAACTATTTCCCTAGGAGGGTGGGGAAGCGCTGGGCTGGGTTCCCTAGGGAGGTGGTGGAGTCTCCATCCCTAGAGGTTTTTAAGTCTCCGTTTGACAAAGCCCTGGCTGGGATGATTGAGTTGGGATTGGTCCTGCCTTGGGCAGGGGGCTGGACTTGATGACTCCTGAGGTCTTTTCCAACTCTAGGATTCTATGATTCATCCGTGCGATGTCACTGGAGACGCAGGGAGGTACATTGTGGGCGAAAGCCCCGATCTTGCTTCTGGTTTTGTACAGGCGGCCGTGAAAGTAACTTTACAGTTTCTCACAGGTACTGTCCTGTTGCAGCCCAGGTCTTTGCAGTTCTTGCTGGAGCTGCGCACCAGGGCACTTTCACCTCTGTGTTCAGGATTCAGAGTTATCTCTTTTCCCAAAGATCTTCCCTGGAGCTGTTCAGAGAGAGCTTGCTCCCTCTCGCCACAGTCTCTCTTAAGGCAACCATGTTCTTCAGAGCCTCTGGCCTGACGTGGAACGGGACGGGGGACACCACAGAAGAGGCCAAATTCGCCGGGGGAAACACTCCAAGGAAATGGATGCTAAAGAGGGTCCATTCGCCAAGACTCATGTGCAGGGCCTCTTTGATTTCAGTGTTGTCACTGTAGACCAGCGCGCGCCCGTTGAGATTATGGTCCCTCAGCCTCTGTTTGTACAGCGGGACGTTTTCCTCCTTCAAGCCGATTGTGTCCATCTGGAAGAGAAGTGGGAGCACCCGTTAGTGCCGTGCATCTACTGAACATGTCGCCAAACACGTTTTTAGGAAGGGTCCGCTATAGCTCCCGAGAGGAACCTGTCTGGGCTTGCTCAGATTCTAGCAAACAAGGCGGGCCGGCCGGCTGTGGGGCCAGGTATGGTACCCGGCACACCCCACTGCCGTGTGCTTGGATTCTGTTAGGGGCACCGCTGAGCAAGTTGGCACGGCAGGGGAAATAGCATGCTCTCTGCAGGCAAAAGCTAGCAATGCAGGGACCACTGGAGGGGTGTGTTGAAATGAAGAGGGAAGGTTTCCTGACCCTGCTTGTAGGCTGGAGGGAAGCATGCAGTCAGCCTGACGGGGGTGGAGTTGGGCCTCTCGACCTAAGGCTATATCTACACTGCGGGCCTTTGCAGGCAGAGAGTATGCTAATGAAGCACTCGTTAGCAACTTCTTGGCACTCATTAGCATGCTCTCTGCAGGCAAAAGCTAGCAGTGTAGACATAGCCTCAGGGTTCTTGTGTGTTATTCTGGATAAGGGGTATTACGCTGCAGGCCTCCAGCAAGAGTATTTATGTTTTTACCTCGCTTCTCTCTGGAGTGCATAACAGACAGCTACGGGTCTCCCAGTCTTAAAACCGACCCAAGTCACTTCAGAGCGTAAAGGATGAACCCGGGGAGAGCCAGCCAATGGCTTCGGGGTTGGAGGAAAGAGCTGCAAGGAACCGAGTTGTTCCAAGAAGAAATGTTTTCTGCAAACCAAGAGTCAGGAGCAGCAGAAAGTGGGGGAACTAGCAGAGCTCGGACTGTGGCCTTGCCCCCTACATCACCCTTTCCCCTCATCCTCACTCTGCCCATTCCCCCTCATGTGCCCCCCCTACTCCTGAGGCCTCAAACCCACACTGTGCCTTCCCCGAAAGCCCCCAGCCCACACCGCCTGTTCCCCTCAACATCCTACCCCCACTAGTTCTCGCTCCTCTCCCTCCAGTTATGCACCAGTTATGTGGGACAGTTTTCTCCCAGCTCTGGGGCCCGTAGTCAGGGCTGTCCCTAGGCCCATGGGAAATATGTAGCTGCATAGGGCACCGGAAAATTTGGGCACCAAATTTTTGAGTTCCCCAATGCAGCAGCCATGTGTTCTTGTATGTCTGAGGATATGCCTCTGCCGGTTCGTTTCTGGGGACGCTGTGTCCTGTCTGCTGCAGGGCTTTTCCCTTCGCCCTCCCCCACGTGCTCCTCTCAGCTGGCAGTGTAATCCACACACCTAGTGTGTGTGGTTCACTGTCCCTTCGTGTGGCAATTGGACCTCTTACAGCCAGAGATAAGAACAAGGGAGCTCTACATCCTAAGCTGGGAGCCAGCTGCCTTCATGGCTCCAGCTGTCGAGGCCTCTAGGGGTGTGTCTAAACTACATGGCTCCATCGATGGAGCCATGTAGATGAGGCTGATCGGCAGAGGGAAATGAAGCCGCGATTTAAATAATCGCGGCTTCATTTAAATTTAAATGGCTGCTGCGCTCTGCCGACCAGCTGATGATCAGCTGTTTGTCGGCAGATCGGGGCAGTCTGGACACTCCCGTCGACATGAAAGCCCTTTGTCGACCTCCCCCTGATGCCTCGTGGGATGAGGTTTACCGGGGAGGTCGACAAAGGGCTTTCACGTCGACGGGGAAGCGTCCAGACTGCCCCGATCTGCCGACAAACAGCTGATCATCAGCTGGTCGGCAGAGCGCGGCAGCCATTTAAATTTAAATTAAGCCGCGATTATTTAAATCGCGGCTTCATTTCCCTCTGCCGATCAGCCTCATCTACATGGCTCCGTCGACGGAGCCATGTAGTTTAGACACACTCCTAGAGGGCCTAGGTTCAAATCTGCTACGGGGTTCAAATCAGCAGCAGCAGCAAGCTAGCAAGCAGAGAGGATCTGCAACTCTGCTCTAGTTCCTGAGCCCTGCTTGGGGTAGGGAGGTAGTAGGAACGACCAGACCTCCAGCAGAAGCTGCATGAGGGGAAAAGGCCCAGGCAATCCTGCAGAAGGGCCCTCAATTATTCAGGGCCCCACGATTTGCAAAGATGGCTCTGCCTGTAGCCGTCATCTGTGGGCAGCTGCTGTCACATGAATGACCTTCTTCTTGCGATGA
Organism: Pelodiscus sinensis; assembly: GCF_052426305.1. Lineage (NCBI taxonomy): Eukaryota > Metazoa > Chordata > Testudines > Trionychidae > Pelodiscus > Pelodiscus sinensis. The sequence goes on along the minus strand of NC_143069.1, from coordinate 16,036,375 downwards.
AGAGGCATGGACATTCTATCGACAGCTGGCCCTGCTCGAAGGAAGGAAACCCAAGGGTGACCCACCTCTCGGCAGACATCCTCCACCGTCATACCCAGCAGAGTGCAGGCGCTGAGCTTGTCGAATTTCTTTGTCCGTTTCAGTCTGTGGCTGCCACGTTGCAGCTCCATCTGTCTTTTCAGGGATGGGTCCAAATTGACCGTGAAGGGGAGGTAGAAGAGGGCCTCCTCCACCCGAAACCTGCCGCACAGGAAAGTGTGGAACAGCTCGGGATCCTGGTCCAGTTCCAGCAGCTTTTCCATCTGGCCTTTCAGCATGTCCAGCTCTTCCATGTACTTCTCGTAGACCTCCCACAGAGACATGTCGGGGCGGAGCGGGCTTCCATGGCAGCTGCCCATTCGGCTCCTCTGCTCCTCATCCTCGATGCACTGCAAGAGCCAGCTCAGACGGCACGGCCACTGGTTGGCAAGGAGCACCCATTCCACCACCTTCTTCGGACACACTTCATCCTTGGGGATGTTACTCGCCAGCAGCCTGATGGTGATGGTGACGGTGTTCACGATGCGCCGCATCTGCACCACGTTGTCTGTCATGAATTCCTTCAAGGCGTCATCCAGGAGGTAGTCGAAAGCATCTTGAATGAGGTCTTTGGCTCGGATACCTTTCCCGCAGCTGCCGGTTCCCAGCGCTGGGGTTCCAACCATGAGAGGTATCTGGCTGTCCTCTGCAACTGGATTCTGGGCATCGTGGTTGGCCGAATGGTAGCGAGAGATGTTGAGGAAGTCAGAGCTGGCTTCCATCTTGCCATCCTGCCGGAAGCCGACCTCTGCCTCTAGCTGCTCCTTGCGCGCGATGATATTCCTGATCAGCCTCCGCTTGGTGTCGCAGTCCATCCGAGGGACAGAGAAGGGCAGGGTGACGATGCGGTTTAAGAACTCGTAGCCGTTGTTGGCCATACCTCTCATATACTTGGAGCTTTCCACGCAGTCGACAATGATGCTGGAGTCAACAGCCAGGATGGAGATGAAAGGGGCGTCATCGTCTGAGAGGAGAATGTTCATGGCATCAAGGACGCCCACCACCTTGTCAGGGCTGCATGTATCCAAGTGGGTGATCTCCAGCACCACCCGCAGCTTCCGCCGCTGGAAGATCTCCATGTACTGCAGGAACCCAGTGATTGTCCTGACTTCGCTTTTCACGCAGCTCATGAAGCCCAGCTGTGCGCTGAGAGCCGTCTGGTTCATCTGTCTCTCCAGCTGGCTCTTCTGGGTGACGATAATGTTTCGTACCACTGTGATAGTGAGCAGTATGGCAGCTGCTGCAGAGACGCTGACAGCCGTCACCCCAATGCCTTCCACGACAGCTATGGCGTCTCCCGAGGCATCCCCGATGGGGATCCCAAACACTAGGAGGAGACCACCCACCCCAATAGCTACCATGATCAAAAGGATCACAGCCACCCACAGCGGGAGGAAGAGGAACTTCTTGCTAACCCATTCCTGATCCCCTGGTCTTTCGATGATGCTACATTTCCTGTCTATGGTCCTGTAAATGCTCATGGGTAGGAGACCAAAGTGGCTTTCGATGCCGTCGCACAGTGTGGTAATGAGGCCTGCCCAGAGCTGGTCGCAGCCCGCGTACTCCCAGGCGCTGAAATGGATGAAGACGTGTTTCACGTTCCTTCTCCACTTCTGCTGCTCCATCAGGAGCGGCCGGTAGAAGATCATGAGTAACAGGAGCTTGAGTAGATCCCGGCCAGTGTTGTCACGCTGCATCTTCTGCGTCCGCTGAAATTCCTCCTGGTCTTTCTTCTTCGATTCGTTTTCCATGTTCTCTGAGATAAAAGAGGAAGATATGTTAGGTACCTGGCAGTGCCTTAAATCTCTCCTCCTGAAGGGTCTTCCAGCTTCACAATCCCTCCCTTCTGGGAAGCAATCAAGAATGGGTAGCTCTTGGCAAAGCCATCCTTAGGATTGATGGGATCCTACACCCTTCTATTAAACTGGTGCCCATCTGCCCAACAGCAGCCCAGATGGATGTTGAATTTTTAGCGATGTGATTTTATAATCCTCATCCACACACTAATAAACAAACACATTTTAAACTAAGGTCCTGTCGACTCTCACAGTAAATTCAGCAAACATTTAGCAGAGGTTGGCAAATGCCTGTTAAATGGCTTCATTACCATGTCGTTGATGTTCTGCCAGTAGCTCGAGCAGACTTTGTCACTTGTAAATTAACTAGATCTTCTAGAACTTCTGCTGCTGGAGGAAGCAGAGCCACAGACCATGGATAGGAAGAGGCAGGTGGGTGGAGTGGACATGAAAACCCAGTGCTGCTCCAAATTTTCAGGTCCCCTATGCGATTGCATAATCGGCAAATGAGTACGGGTGGCTCTGGCTCTTTGGAGATAGTTGTCATCCACTAATCCCCATCCCCACAAGGTTCCTTCCCCGTCTTACGTTCCCCGGGGCAGTACTCACCCTTGATTTTGTGTAAGAGCAGGTTTTTGCAATGTCCCCATGGTGCATAAAACCCAGCAGTCACTGGCGTGGGAACAGTGTACAGGGCCTTCGCTAAAGCGAGGCAGTAGATATCCTCCTTGGTCTGGAACCCTGCAACGGGGATGAGGTAAAACACGAAGATTAGCCTCACCGAGCGCATCCGCAGTGGATGCTCATTAGTGTCTCCGCTAATATTTTTCGGTTCAAGGTACTAGGTACAAGGGGAGGGAGCAAACAAATGTCCGAAACCAGACAAGTTTATTTTAGGCTATAAATATTGGGGTGCCTGGCCTTACCCCCTTTGCATGGCCGAAGGGACAACAGAGACTTACTGACTGAATTGCTCCTCGTCCTGGGGCACTCATGAGTTGGTGCACGTGTAACCGCAAATCCAGGGCACTAGATCTGTGACTACACGGCTATAAACATGGCGAAGTGCCTCTGTCACCAGACGGTGCCTGTGGTCGGTCTTTGTGCATAACAACGAGATCTGCAGCAGGAGCAGGCTGCGTTACCTGCACTGATCACTGATCACACCGGAGCTCCAAGAACAGAAGCACTGAGCCACGCTGCTGAGGCAACCACATCACAGCTCTTAACACCAGGAGCCCGTAAGTACTCCTGTAGACCCTGCTTTCGCTGGCATTAAGCCAAACAGTGTCCACAGAGCCCCCTGGCACTCCTGCACCCTGCTGTGCAATGCAGAGGGAGAGATGGAGAAGAGAAAGGCCCACGTGTTCCTTTGCCCTGGCCCAGGCTAGCCTATGCCACTTCCCATGGTTCTGTGGGCCAGACTTGCAGGGCGGGGAAAAGAGATGTAGAGGTCATGGTGGGTAATCAGCAGAACAGGAGCTCCCATTGTGGCGTTGGGGCTTAAAAAGCTATTGTAATTCTGGGATGTATAAACAGGAAACGCTTTAGCAGGAGTAAAGAGGCTGTCTCGCTTCTGTGATGGATGGGAGGCCCACTGTTCTTTTCTGAACATCCCAGTATTCAGTGACTAAAGGGTTAAACCTAGCTAGCTAGAAAGTGTTGGCAGGGAGTTCAGATCTGCATTAAAAGGGAATCTGTCTGCTGTTTTTCTTTGTGAGTTTAATCCTGGAGCTGCGGAAGGGGATGAGGGGGGGGATGAATTGAACTGGGCAGGGACATCATGCCTAAAAAAAAGAATACCTGGGCCTAGAATTGGACTGGACCTTGGAAGTGTGGATCCTTGAGTAGATAGAGAATGTTTATTTAGATGCGATCAGGTTATTTTTTTGTTTTGTTGTTTGGTTAAACTCCTCTGTGCTAAATCCATATCCCCTCCTCTCCCCACTATAACTTTAAACTGAATCCCAGGGATGCAATTGTCTGTGTTTTAATCTGTTCTTTTCTCAGTTGCGCTATAACTCCTAGCAGCCAAGTCAGCTTTACAAATGAATACCTTTTTGTTTTCTTAATATAATCACCTATTTTAAGGCTATGATCTGATTTTGTATCCTGGAAAGTAATAGGAGGTCTGTGTATACCTGCCTAAGACTAAGAGGACAGCTATCAGAAATTACAGTTTGTTTTCATTTTTCTTTTTTTCTTTCCAAGTGCTAAATAAAGGGGAATAATCACATCTCTGGATCTGCTGGCAGTGCTCCTCCTAATGCCCCCTAATATGCCATTAGCCTTCTTGGCTACAAGGGCACACTGTTGACTCATCTCCAGCTTCTCATCCACTGTAACCCCCAGGTCCTTTTCTGCAGAACTACTACTTAGCTGGTTGGTCCCAGGCCTGTAACAATGCTTGGGATTCTTCTGTCCCAAGTGCAGGACTCTACACTTGTCCTTGTTGAACCTCATCAGATTTCTTTTGGCTCTTGTGTAAAAGAGTTTGGGGTACCCTTCTGGAATACGTTCCCAAGTGACTTCTTCCTGCGTTCAAGAAGAAAAAGTTTTTTTCCACTTGGGTAGAGGCAGCAACCTTCCTAAGCTCAGGGAATCTGTGACCTTGGGGAGTTTTGAAGCAGAAGCCCATAGAGACACGGTATTTTAAGGTCTCTTTTGGGCCCACACCTTCTGCACTCCAAGTGCCAGAGTGGGGAACCGACTTAGCCTCTTTATTCGGCACTTGAACTTCTGCTGCTGGAGTTCTGTGCCCAGCTCTGGTGACCAGAATTCCAGATGGATGTTGATAAATTGGAGAGGGGTCATGTCAAGGCTGTTTCCCACTCTGGCACTCCAAGTGCAGAAGGTGGGGGCCCACAAGAGACTTTAAAATACCCTGCCACTGGAGGCTTGTGTTGGTGTTGCTGCCATCATCCAAATGCACAAACCCCTTTGAGAACCAGACAGGCGCATTTTAGAATTCCCTCCTGTGGGGTACCTTCCTTGTCCTTGACACTCCCTCCAGAGAGAGCTTGAAAACCTGTAATTTCTCCTAGAAGTATGGCTTGCTGTCTTAGGCACGTGCATACAGAACCTTCCGCCCTCTAGGATGCAGGAATCAGATCATGGTTTTAAAAATGTGACGTCTATTAACAAAACAAATACACTTGGTGAAACATTACTTAGAATCATAGAACCATAGAGCTGGAAGAGACCTCAGGAGTCATCAAGTCCAGCCCCTGCCCAAGGCAGGACCTATCCCAACTAAATCAACCCATCCAGGGCTTTGTCAAGCCAAGACTTAAAAACCTCTAGGGATGCAGATTCCACCACCTCCCTAGGGAACCCATCTCAGTGTTTCCCTACCCTCCTAGTGAAATAGTTTTTCCTAATATCCAACCTAGACCTTCCCCATTGTAACTTGAGACCATTGCTCCTTGTTCTGCCATCCGTCACTACTGTGAACAGCCTCTCTCCATCCTCTTTGGAACCTCCCTTCAGGAAGTTGAAGGCTGCTATCAAACCCCCCTCTCTCTTCTCTTCTGCAGACTAAACAAACCCAAATCCCTCAGTCTCTCCTCATAGGTCATGCGCTCCAGCCCCCTAATCATTTTGGTCGCCCTCCGCTGGACCCTCTCCAATGCGCCCACATCCTTTCTATAGTGGGGGCCCCAGAACTGGACACAATACGCCAGATGTGGCCTCACCAGAGCCGAATGAAGGGGAATAATCACTTCTCTGGATCTGCTGGCAATGCTCCTCCTAATGCACCCTAATATGCCATTAGGTTTCTTGGCTACAAGGTCACACTGTTGACTCATATCCAGCTTCTCATCCACTGTAACCCCCAGGTCCTTTTCTGCTGAACTGCTACTTAGCCAGTCGGTCCCCAGCCTGAACTATGCTCGGGATTCTTCCATCCCAAGTGCAGGACTCTGCACTTGTCCTTGTTGAACCTCATCAGATTTCTTTTGGCCCAATCCTCTAATCTGTCTAGGTCACTCTGGACCCGATCCCTGCCCTCCAGCATATCTACTGCCCTCCAGCGTATCTACTTGGTTGCTAGGTGTTACAAAGAAACTGAAAAAAGAAAGATTAAAACACAGAAAATCGCTTCCCTGGGATTCAGTTTGAAGAGTTCCAGGGTAAAGGGGGATAGTTACATGTGCTTAGCAAAAAGAAGTCCAACAAACTAAAAAAATAAAGAAAATAACCTAGTAGCGTCTGACTAAAAATTCCCTCTTCTACTCACATCTCTCTTGTTCCAAGATTTAGTCTTTCCCTAGCCAAGAAAGTCGCTGGATTCTGCTTGCCCAGGTTCCTGGCTTAATTCACATCTTCCAGGCATGATCACACAACAACAGGCACATCACTGCTTCCAATTCAAAACCCCAAATTCTGTTTCCATTTTCTTTCCTGGCCTCCTGTCAACTCGCTTCCTGCTTCTCTAGCATTCCTGGAGACCTTCTAGGACCTTTTGTCTATGGTTTCAACCTTTCCAGGCAAGACAGTTAGGGTTAAGTCCCAAGACTTTCAGGCAACCGTCTGCTTTTGACACGACCTGCCTGTTTCTCTTCTGCTAACTCTTGCTTACTTTGGTTCAGGCCTCAGGCCTTACACCAGGCCCATGCTTCAGGCCCATCCTTTCTAGTACAGGATATAGCCTGGTAACAAAGCCCTGAATGTGGTATCAGGAAACCTGGGTTCTATTCCTGCCTCTCCCACAGGTTGGAGAGGTTATTCCCTGTCTGTAAAATAAGACTAATGATACTAACCTTCCCTTTTTAGACCTACACACAGCAACTAGGGATTTTTATTAACTACTCAAATATCGGTGAGCCTGGCTCGCTAGATGAACCATCCGGTTCCTCTTGGAATCATGTTAAATGCTTGATCCCCATGACCAAAGTCTCAGATACTGGGAGAAGTGACACGGGGGAATAAAAGCTGCTGTCTGAGGTAAACTACCTGGCAGGAATCCCCTGGAATGGGAGCCATCGCTACCAGGAGCCCAGGAATAACAAGACTCCAAAAGTCCAGCTGCCAGGCAGTTTGACCATCTCCTTCAGGCCAGTGGCCCAGAATTCCAGGACATCTTTGGGCCTGGGTTTAAAAAGAGGCAGCACCGTGTGCTCAGCCCCTTTTTATCCATCCCCTTTCCCTCCATTGGCACGCAACCCTCAAATGGCCAAAGGTTTCCCTTTCCCTCCCTCCTTGGTTAAACAAGCTGGTTAAACAGCTCGAGGTGATGGAGTGATAAGCACCCACTGACAGAGTCGCTCGGGTTGCAGGGCCAGCGTAAGTCCGCTTTTAAAACTGCCGGCCATAGCTGCAGCTACGGGAGGGGACTCTAGCAAGGGCCTGGAACAAGGAACAGGGCTCCACTCCTGCATGGGATTCGGGCTTCCCCCAGGCAGATGCTCTGTTGCTGCTTTCCTGTCTCTCCCTTCTCCAGGTGGAAGGGGACGGTTAGCCAGTGTTCCCTGCAAGCTGAGCTCTTGGGCGGCCAGCCAGGAGACATTCAAATGCTGCCCAGTTTGCTAGCCGGTAACATGTGTTTCTAGTGGTGGTGCATGTGGTGTACTGGGTGTAGACATAGATCTTGTTGTTATAGTAACTGCGTTAGGTCACTGGGGGTCAGCCCAGCTGGTTTGGGTTTTTTCTAGCTAGCTCCGTGCTATGCAATAAAATGGACACTTGCAACTACTCAAGCTCTCTGTATTTCCACTGATTTCTTCCCATGCTGTGAAACTCCACGTGACGTAACAGTGCACATCCGTGCATGCCTTGGTGCACATAACAAAATGTATTCCGCACAGGAGTGGGGGAAAAAGTAGAGGCATTATTGCTGCTAGCTCCTTACTGAAACTCAGTGAAAGGCAGGGGAAATGAGGAGGGAGAAGGGGGGGCCAGGGTCAGGATCTGGCCCTTCCCCCCCAGAGCTGCTTCCCATCCCCTCTTCCTTCCAGCCAGTTCCTGCCCCCCCCCCAGCCAGTCCCTCTTCCTCCCTCCCCCCTGCCCAGGATCAAGTGTGTCCGTTTTTTGGGGGGAGGGTCTACCTCGCAACCCTACGAGTCAGACCCAGCGCAGGCACCAAGTGATGGGGACTGCCGGAACTTTGGGAACCTGAGACTGCGGGGTGGGGGTTTGTGGCCCAAAAGGGGGCTGAGAAACCTAAGACAGACAGAGTAGGGGGAGCACCAGAAGGGTGACACAGTCAGGGCGACCCTAGAACTCTGTTACAGGCCAGCTGGCGGCTGCTGGAAGAGGTGGGAAAAATAGGGGGTAAGGGTCAGAGAGGAAAGGGCGTGTGCTGAGGGGAGGGGGGCAGGTCAGGAGAAGGCTCCAAGGGTCAGGGTGTAGGAGAGAGACAAATGCCCGGGGGCCAAGTGGAGACAATGAGGAAAAGGGCAGGAGGGGAGGTGTCAGTGGGGGGGGGGGACAGGATGATGCTAGGAGAGGAGAGGGGAAGGGCTTTGGGGGCTAGAGGGGAGAAGAGGAGGTGCTGGGAAAAGGCTTGAAAGAAGGGGTGGGCACGAGGAAGGCGGAGATGGAGCAAGGCACGTGTAAAGGCACAGGGGCATGAGGGGAACGGGGGCAGAGGGTGGTGAGGGAGTGGGCAAAGGGGGCAGGGGCAGTGAGGGAAGGGGGAGGCACCAAGAGGGTGCAAGGGTAAGGGAAGGTGCAGGTGCCAGGGAGTCCGGGGGTGAAGCAGAAGGGCAGACACCTGCAGGAGAGGGACCAGCACCAGAGGAGAGAGGCAGGACAGGTGTGTAGAGGGGGGTGTTAGGAAAGGGGATGAGGAGGGGTAGCTCACATGGTCAGAGTGGGGCTACTGGAGGAGTGGGCACAGAGGGGGAGAGAAAGGCTGCTGGAGGGGGCAGGTCTCGGGAAGGCCGAGGGCCGTGAGAAGGGCAGGAGTCAGGACAGCAGAGGTGGGTGAGGGATTGGGGGGCAGCAGGCACCAGGGGAGCTGATGGAGGAAGGGAAGGAGACAGGGCAGCAGAGGGGACAGGTAAGTGGTTCATAAGATATTTATGAATAACTTGGGTGCCACACTGACACATCCAAACAAGCCACAAACTCAGTACTGGTGCACAACACAAAATGTATTGTGCTCATGGGAGGAAACTCTTAGAGGGAACACTTCCCCCAGCCTCCCCACCCCCCGAGTTAATGTCACACACGTTGGGTTAATGCAATTGCAGGATCGTTGCACGGGGGGGTTGGTGAGGGCCAAACTAATCCCTATTGGTAAGAGGATGGTGGGAAAAGTCCTTGGGGGGGGGGGGAGGTCACATGACACCTTTTATTTCTGGTCATGTGTCCATATTGCCCTGAAAGTGTTACCTCCAGAGGCTTGGCTAATGGGAGTCAGGGGGCGTGGCTAATGAGGGTCAGGGGGCGTGGCTAATGGGGGTCAGGGGGCGTGGCTAATGGGAGTCAGGGGGCGTGGCTAATGGGGGTCAAAGAGTACATTTAAAAACATTCTTTGGGTGCACACCCTAATGAAATGTGCTGCGCACGCCTATGGGCAGAGAGCAGATCCAGTCCTGGGAGCAGGGCTGCAGCCACAGAGTTATAGACGCCGCCCAGAGAGCAGATCTGCATGCTGGGAGCAGGCCTGCAGCTGTAACCCACACACCTGATGTGGGTCACTATCCTATGGAGTGGCACTGAGACCACTTCCAGCAAGCAATTATTACAAGGGAGCTCTTCAGCCTATGCTGAGAGGCAACTGACTTATAACTCAAGCTATAGCAGCTCCTGCCCTAAGCTCCAAAAGTCCCAGGTTCTAATCCACCTGGTGGCAGTTGCACAGCCATGGAAGCAGAGGGGCCAGGGAACCCTCTGTACAGGACTTCCCCCCCCCCCCCCCCCCCACACACACACCCTTGCTTCCTGGAATCAGCCACCTAGGTGAATAAAGCTGGAAACCCCCATGCCTATAGCTGTGCGCCTTTGCTAAATAGCTACAGCCATTCTAAAGTGCCCAGATCTCACAACAGAAAGGAGACGTCCCAATGAGCTGCTAAGCTGTGCTGCCTGCCTCAGACAAGTAGCTCCAAGAAGAGCAAGTGCTGTAACTCTGGAGCCTAATGATGGTGGTGTTCTCCAGCCATTTTCAGATTAGTACAGCTGCCTCCCTGTGAACCAGGTGCCAGCTGGCCATGGGGTCCCATAGACCTGGCTTGTGCAGCCTAACCTGATAACCAAGCAGCCCATCCATTACTAGCCAGCCGATTACCTTGGGCATGGGAGACCATCGCACTCGTAATTCCTGGGGCCTTCACGCACTGACAGGGCTTGACTCAATCAGCCAGCTAGGGAGAAAGAAATAAACAGAAGGCAGAGGAGTCACCAAGAGATCAGAAGACCAGCACGATGCCTTATAGGCCGTTCAGCTGTGAAGAGTCACCAAGACAGGGCAGGTGATGCTAACCTGAGTTAGTCCATTAGCTGCGGCTAGGCTGGGCCATGAGAGGAGAGACAGGCAGTAAAACTGCAGCTGTCAGACCATAAGGAGGACACGGAGGTTTCCAAACCAGCTCAGAGAACAGGGCTGGGTAAGATGCAACCCACCTAACACTGTGATCTGGCCGCTTTCTGTTTAGATCCTGCTGCCCATGCCGCCGAATTCTAAGTGGGGACTCAGGCAGCAGGATCCGATTTTAAATGATTCACGGCTCATGGTTACGGCAGGGACGGGAGCCACGAGCCCTTTAAAAAGCTGTAACAATGCCGGACAGCTGCCAGTAGTGGCAAAGCTGTGAGCTCTTTTCTGTGCTTTTAATTGAAAGCCTCAGCCGCGGAGAACTCTGAGGGTGGGCTAGTCCACAACACCGCCCCTTCTGCCTCAGGCTCCGCCCCTTCTGTGGGTGGAGCCGGCCTATGACCCCATACCAAAATCCATTAAGTGGCCCCCTTCTGAAAATTATCGCCCAGCCCTGTCACAGAATCATAGAAAAGTCTGAGTGGAAGGGACCATGATAGGTCCAGTGTTTCGCAAACTTTTTTTATAATGTACCCCCTTTAAAAAAAAATGTGTAAGTACCCCCAGTACCTACAGTTTTCAGACACACACAATTTTTTTCTACCATTGCAACACATTTGTTTAAACAACTGCATCGTAGCCGGGCGGGCGATGGCATTTTTGGGTGTAAAAGGTACAAAAAGAATAAAGCGCTGTCAAACTGAAAACTAAAATTCAGTTTTCTCCAAATTTCAGTTGTGTTGACGTGTCCCCCAGACATCTCTTGAGTACCTTTAAGGGGACTCGTACCACTGGTCGAGAAGCACTGATCTAGTCCACCCCTGCACCGAGACAGGACCAAGCATGTTTGTCTCACCTCTTGGCTCCTAGGACACGCCTTGAACTAACGCACTTGGAAAGACATTATCGTATATACGCCCAAAGTGCTTCGTCTCAGTGTATTACCATAAAATCTAACTGACCAAACTCCGACCTTTCATTTCCCTGTCACTTGGCCAGCCACAGCCTCACAAGCCTTCGGCATCGATCTCAAAGCCTTCGTCACGCTTTTACACACCTGTGCTGACACGCTTGTGAGCCAGGCACACTTGTGCGACACGTCCCAAAGCACTTGCTCCAGGGCATTACATCGCACTTGCCTGCCTTTGATGGACAGGGAAAGGGAGACCTGAAAGGCCTCTCCAAGGTCACCAGTGCGAGAGTGAGCGCAGAATTGCGGAGCAAGGGTCTAACACACAACTCTGTGCCTTAGTCACTAGGTGGCATTAGATTAGAACCCGGGAGTTCTTACGCCCAACCCCCTGCCCCCTCCACTAGGCCATGCTGCTGGCCTCCCGCCTCTCCCCCAGGGCTTGGAGACAGACGGGAGGCTGGAGCCAGCCTGCGCAGAAGGGGCTGTAACGCTTACAGCTCGTTCATGACACTGCCCTGCGCAGCCCCTCTCAGATCCACACTCGGAACCCACAAGAAACACCCCAAGAGCAGAGATGAAACCGCCACTCACCTGCAGCCCAGCTTCCAGGAAGGGCAAAGCAAAAGCGGAGCTCGCGGATTCCAGCCCAGCCTGGCACCTGCTTCCTGAACTTTGGCCCCTTTCCTCCAAGATAGCAGGAGGCTGCTCTGGGCCTTTTGTGCCCACGACGGGGCAGAAAAGCAAACTCAGCTGTTGGTTCCATCTTGCGGGCAGAGCCCCGGCAGACAGTGGCAGGCGGGGGTATCGACTGACCCTCCAACCCAGGATATTCCCCCCACACCTGGATTCGCTTCCTAGTCATCCCCATCTCCCTGCACGATCCTTGTTTCTCATCCCGTCGGTCCGAGAAATTGTCAGAGCAGGTTGATCCCGACCTTGCCAAGGGCTTAGGTTACATCACAAGGCTTTGCCGCCACAGCTGGCTTGGCTTGGGTGTGTGGCAAAAGCCCCCCCCCCCCCCCCGCTGGCACAGCTATTCTGGCAAAGCCGCCAGGGCAAATGGCAACTCTGCCGAAAAGCATCTGCTGGCTTTAAGCTCCCTGCGAGCTGTTCTCATCGCTCAGCCATCACCACCACTGCCCTGCCTCTGTCCTGCTCCTCATCCCCGCCCCCACTCCTATCCCCTGCTCTCCTCCATCTCCTCCCCCTTCTCTTCTCCTGCCCCTCCCCATTTCCACCTGCCCTGCCCATCCCCGTCCTCTCCCTCCCCCCGTCTGTCCCCCTCTTATGTGAGGGCTTTGCTGGAAACGCCCCTCCCCCCAAGCCAGGGAGATCTCCCCTCCGGGAACAATTCAGCCCCCCCCATCTCGCTCCCTCCACTCCACAGTATTTCCTCCATTCCCCGCAGTTGTAAATTGAGCTCCCCCATCCCCTCAGGTGACAGTCGGGCTCCCCCATACGCAGCTGCCTAGGTAGGCACCTCCGCAGCCAGAGCCTGCCCCTGGCGCCCACGTCCCCTCCCCGACTGCCTGTCCCAGGTGACCACCTGAACCTGCGTCCCCCATTCCCTCAGATCACAGCTCCCTCCCTGACCCTGCACCCCCCGACACCCCTCCCCCAGGCCAGACTCCTCTCTGGCACCCGCACCCCCTCCCCCAAACCCTCTGCTCCCCCTTCACCCAGGTCACAGCTCCCTCCCTGACCCTGCACCCCCCCGACACCCCTCCCCCAGGCCAGACTCCTCTCTGGCACCCGCACCCCCTCCCCCAAACCTTCTGCTCCCCCTTCACCCAGGTCACAGCTCCCTCCCTGACCCTGCACCCCTCTAGAGCCCCTCCCCCAGGCCAGAGTCCTCTCCTGCGCCCATACCCCCTCCTGGACCCTGCACCCCTATCCACCGCCCCAGATCATACCCCCCCCCTGCACCCAGGCTCCACCCCTAAGCTCCCTTCTGCACCCAGCCACCCCGTCCCAGACCCCAAACCCCTCGGTAGAAATGTGGCCCTTGATCAGTTGCCAAAATGGCCCCCCCATTACAAATTATTGACCAAGCCTGATCCAAATGTTTTTTGAAACATTGTTTAATGAGAATGTAAATACAATTCAATACAATTGGGAGGGTTGGGGGGAGGGGGACGCAGCTGCTGGCTCCTCAGCTCTTGCTGCTCTCACTGGGTGTCTTCCTGCTGCAAGGGAAGCAGAATCCGTCACATTCATCCCTGGGGACTCAGGGGAACTGGCCCCCCCAGCATTTCCACCCTCCTCCCCCTGCTCTCTGGTCACCCCCCGTCAGGCCCGCAGGGTGAGCTCCTGCCCCCCCAGAGCTCCTGACACCTCGGCCCCCTCCCGCCTCCTAGGACAGTTTCTGTGTTCAGAGCCTCCCCCACCCCCAGGGACGCTCGCAGGGGCAGGAGGGATTCTGCCAGCAGGGACGTGGGGTGGGGGCAGCCTGAGGAAAGGGGCGGGGGACTCCCTGAGGGGATGGGAAGGAGACCCTGGCCCTGCCCCACTCTCCTGATCTGCTCCGGCTGCTCACCATGTATTCCAGGAGCTGATGGGCCTGCCCATGCAGGGCGTGGGCCAGGACCAGCCCGGCCTGGCTGGGGCGCCGCAGGGGGGAGCGGGCAGCGAGCAGAGCCTTGTCCAAAAAGCAGTTCTCCTGCTCTGGTGTAAAGAGCTGCCCAAAGACCTGAAATCAAGAGCACAGGAGGTTTCAGCTGACGGCCCAGAGCCCGGCCCCAACTCCTGGGGCTAAAACAGCTTCCTCCTCCCCCAAACTCCCTTCCAGACCCTGCACCCAGACGCTCTCCTCACCCGGCACCCCAACCCCTGCCCCAGGTCACAGCTTCCTCCTGCCCCCAAGACCCTCCTACCCCCACGAGGGCCCCAGCCAGCCCCACCCCCGAGCCCTGCCCTGCCCTGGCAGCGCGTCCTTACCTCTCCCACCCTCACGCTGTTGCTGTGAGCCAGGACCCATCTTTCTTTGTAGTAGTGTCTGCACCACAGGTCCTCTGCCTGGTGGATGTTGAGGCCTGCAAGAGACACAACAGGGTCATTCTGCTGGCAGGTCTGAGCCCTTCCCCTCCCACGGGTCCCTGCATGCATCCCTGGGCAAATGGAGGGGCACAGGGGGCAGAAGGGGAACACAGAGGGACGCATCCCCCCTTGGGCCAGTCTGGGGGAAAAGGGCTGGGTCCCCTCCCCCCGCCGCCGGCACCCTCAGGGTGTCCCTGGGGCCCAGGTCCCGGCTGGGTTCCTTACCCCTGTGGTGCAGGAGGAGTTGATACAGGCTGTGCACCCCCTCCCGGGCCAGCCGGCTGACGTCTTCGGATGGGTCCGAAATAAAAAGGCCCAGCTGGGCCACGTGGTGACCCATCCTCGGCCAGTCGGCGGAGTTCTGAGGGGAGAGAAGAGGGGGGGTCCCTCAGCATCCTGGGGCTGCACGTCCCATGCAAACGGCCGCCGAGGCGGGTCTGAGCTCGGGGGACGGACAGAGACACCTCCCGGGGCGGGGCGGGGCCGGCCTTGCGAGGAGACAACCCTGAGCAATGGCCCCGACTGAAGGGTCACTCCGGGGGTGGAACAAGGGGATCCACTGACGGCCACTCCCCAGTCCCCAGGCCCAGTCCCTCAAGAGCCCCCCTGAAGGGCCCAGGGTCGCCCCTCCCCGGGGAAAGGAGAACGCGGCCCATTCCCGGCCCATTCCCCGCCCTGCCTCTGCCTCCCGGGGACGCTCCCAGCCCCGCGCCCTGCAGCCCCAGACCCCCCGGCTCCGAGGTCACTTACGTCAAACCCCGGGAGGGTGGTGGCGACTCCCAGCAGGGCCGTGGTGCTGCCAAGGGCCCTGGCTCGCTCCTGGGGCAGGCGGGACTCCAGCCACGGGCTCAGGTGCTGGGGGGGAAAGAGGCAGGTCAGGACCCGTAGGGAGGTGCCGGTTCTGGGCAGAGCCTGGGGCTCCTCTTGGACTGTGCCCCCCCCAGCCACTGACACTGCTCCTCTCTCGGCCCCCCCCCCGAGGAAGCAGGGACAATGGCCCCGTCCCCCCCACGGGGCTCACCTCCATGATCAGCTGCAGCCGGGCGGTGTCTGGGGACTCGGCGAGGAGGCTCGCCAGTAGGGCCTGGAGGTCGTAGGGAAGGGCCCGGATGAACTGCTGCAAGACAAGGGGGAGCCCTGGGTCAGAGGGGGGTTGGGGTTGGGGAATCCAGGCCACCCGCTGGCTCCGGGGTCCAGCCTAGAGCAGGGTCTGAGCCGCCTCGCAGAGCAGGGAGGAGCCCAGGCTGGGCGTGGAAGGGACGGGCCCCCCGGGAGAGCAACGGGAACCCTGGAGGGAAGGATCCAAACCTGCAGCTTCTTCCCTCCCTCTGCCACCGCCCCCCCCTCCTCTCTGGAGCTCCAGCCCAGCCCGGGAGCAGGGCCCAGAGGGACGTACCTGCGTGTGGATGGGCTCCTGCTGCCAGTCCCCAGACACTGTCTGTCCCACGGCCGCCGTCAGCAGGGGGCTCAGGAGCTGGGCCCGCAGGGGAGGCTGCAAGGTGCTGGCAGGAGAGAGGGGCAGAGACTGTTAATTCAGCAGCAGGAGACAGAGACTTTCCCACTCCCTGGCCAGGGGATCTGCTCTGGGGGAGTCGGCGGGGGGGGGGGTCGGTACCTGAGGCTGCAGGCGGCGTTGAGGCAGTCGGCCAAGACCAGCGGGGGGGGCGAGTCCTCCATGATCTCCTGTGAGACCCAAGGAGACAAAGGGGCGTGTGAGGCTGGGGCCCCCAAGAGACGCTCACGCGGCCAGCGCCCCCACCCAGCAGGATCCAACCCCACTGCCTCCTGCTGCCCTGTAGCCCCCCTGCCCGGCACAGGGCCCCTCCCAGCACCCCCCTCCCAAACCAGGACCAGCTCAATCCTTGTCCCCAGGCCGTCTCCTGCCCCTCCCTGCCCTGGTGACCAGCCTCTGAACCTCCTCATCCCTGCTCCCCAGGCGCATCCCCAGCAGCCCGCTCGGCTGCCTTCCAGCCCCCCATGGCCCGGGGAGACCCCTCCCTGTCCCGAATCCCCCTTCCTGTCCAGCACCCCAGACCTGCCCCATTTCTGTGTCCCTCCCTCCTCCAGCATCCCCACCCACCCTCCCCATGTCCACCTCCAGCCCTCCTGGCTCCACCCATCCCGTTTCCAGCACCCCCACCCGCCGCCATGGCCCAGGCAGACCCCTGTCCACCCCACATATCCCCTCCCCTCCTCTCGGCCGCCGCGACTCGCTTACAACGATCCTGGCCATCATGGTGTCCTTGCAGCAGCGCGGCGCCAGGGTGTCCTCGCCCCTTTGGAGGGCGGCGAGGCAGGCGGGGGTGACGGCCAGAAGGAACCGCTGCAGGGCGGCTGGGCTCTGCACCCCAGAGAGAGTCTGTGAGCCTGGGGCCTGCCTGCCCCCCACGGACAGCTGCAGGGCTCAGGCCTCCCAGGAGTGGAGGTGGGAGCTGCCGGTTGTCCAAGCACCCGCACTCCCCCCCAACTGCTGCCTCAGGCTTGTGGGGGCCCAGCTGGTGCATGACAAGAGCCCCCAGCTTGGGGGGCCCAGGCCATGCAGGAGAAGGGGCCCCAGGGGGATCCCCAGGGACAAGCCCCTCCCGGAGGGGGGGACGTGCTGGGAAGGGGACGGACAATCTCGGCTCCCCCCCGTGTGGAGAAGGTTCCTACCGTGTCCCGGGTGTGGAGCTGCTCTTCGATGTCATAGATGGCCCCTTCCTCCACCCGGGAGTCCACCCGCTCCTGGCAGAGCTCCGCCGAGACGCAGGGGGGCTCTGTGCGGGAGGGAAGGGACCAGGGTGACTCCAGTGGCCAGCAGGGGTCACGCGCCCCCATGTCAGGGACCCAGGGCAGGTTGGGCCCCACACGCCCCTCGCAGGGACCCATCCCCCTGCCACCCTCACCTCTGCCCCTGGGCCCAGCGTGTTCACGGCCCCTCACCTGGGTCTGAGCGGCTGCGCGAGGTGGCCCGGCTGCAGCTGGAGGCCCAGGCGCTGCTGCTGACGGACCTGGACCCACAGCTGCAGGGGCTGGTGCGGGGAGCGACGGGCTGGGGGCTCCCGGAGACTGGCAGGTCCCCGGGGGCCGGGCAGGGTGATGCCCCCTGGTGGTAATGGGGGCTGGGCTCCCGGGGCAGGTGTTTCTCTCCACAGAGGAGGCCCCGGAGCCACCCTAGCCGGCTCCCCCGCTGGGCTGGGTCCCGCCTGCCCAGCCGCCTCTGGAGCCAGGTCCGGGGGGGCCTGGCCGGTGGGCGAGTCGCCCCGAGCTGGTGGGATCCAGCTTCCCCGCCCGCGGGGACGGAGAAGCTGCTCCCCACCGGCCCTGGGGCCATCTTCAGGGCTTTCTTGAACCACAGCCGAAAACGTTTGGCCATGCTGCAAATGAGGGGAGCAAAGGGGAGCTTGGGGCGCAGCCTGCAGAGCGAAATCCAGGGGTTCCAGCTCCCCAGAGCGACTGCCCCCAGCCCCCAAATGGCCCCTTGCTTATCGGTTCGGTCTTGCACAGGCACTGCAAGGACCTGAGGGTATGTCTACACTACCCCGCTAGTTCGAACTAGGAGGGTAATGTAGGCATACCGCACTTGCAAATGAAGCCCGGGATTTGAATTTCCCAGGCTTCATTTGCATAAGCGGGGAGCCGCCATTTTTAAAACCCCGCTCGTTCGAACCCCGTGCAGCGCGGCTACACGGGGCACGAACTAGGTAGTTCGAACTAGGCTTCCTAGTTCAAACTACCGTTACTCCTCATTCCACGAGTCTCCTGCCCATCAACAGCCCCTTCTTGGCCAATCAGGGGAGAATCTAAGGTGTGGGGGGTGGAGCGTTCTCCCCAAAGACACCGGCATAGACTTGTTCCAGCCCCACCTCCCCAGTCCCCACAATGGGGGCTGCATCCCCCACCCCACGGCTCCTGCAAACCACCCCCCGTCCTTCAGCTAGTCTGTTGGGTCCCAAGCTGGGGGAGGCAGCAAGGGAAGGTCACAGAGGAGGCAAGAACAGAGCAGAAATGTGGGGGGATGGAGGAAAAGGGAAACCAACCAGGAGAAAGCCCCAGTGGCGCTAAGGACGCAGCCCAGGTGAGGAATCACCTTCTGGCCCTTGACCGAGGGCTGGGCCTGCCTGGAACCCAGCCGGCCCCGGGCGGGATCCAACCCCTGGGGGCTCTTACCTTCGTCACAAAGGTGTCGGGATGTGGAACTCACAGAACGCGAAGGAACCGTGAGGAGGAGACGCACCAGAGCTAAAGCAACCGGGGGTCTCCAAAGTCCCCTGGGCCCGCCCCCCGCTTTTATCAGCCTGAGATGTGGGTCCCTCTGTGAGGTCATCACCTCCCCACCTGCCCTTTGCCTTATATGCTGAGGGCTGCCCAAAGCCCCTGTGAGGTCACCGCCCCCCCCCCCCCCTGCCAGGCAAATGTCCTGCCTCTGGCCACCCCCCTGGGAAGTTTGAGCCATTACTAGGGGTCCCTCCCCCTCCCTCATAGGCTGCTCCCTGCCCTACACTGCAGGCTTCTTGCACGAGAGCTGTTTCACGCCGGAGTTCTTGCGCAAAAGGTCTCGTGCAAGAGTGCCTCCACCCTGCCATAGGCTTTTGCACAAGAGCGTCCATGGCAGTGTGAACGCTCTCTTGTGCAAGAAAGCTCTGATGGTCATTTTAGCCATAAAAGTGTCTTGCTCAAGAAGCCCCTGGTGCCCGTCCACGCTGCCTTCTTGCACAACAGCTCTTGCACAAAGGGGGCTTAGTCATCGTCGGGAGAGGAATAACTCCTGTGCAAGGAGCCCTGTTCTCTGATGCTTTACTGCAAATTTACTTCTGCAAGAACACACGTAGAGTGTAGACGCGCCACAAGTTTTTTCGCAAGAACACGCAAAAACAAGCCATGTGGATGTTTTCTTTTTAGGCAAAAGCCCCTTTTTGCACAAGATCGGTCGGCCTTTTTGCAGGCATAGGGATCTTGTGGGAAAAGGGGTTTTTTTGCACAAAAAGTAAACATCCACACGGCTTGGTTTTGCGCACAAACCCCGAGCACAAAAACGGATCGGCAGAAAATATGCAAATGACATTGCGTGTCATAGAGTCCCTCGTTAGCATATTTGTTGCCAAAAAAACTCGTTGTGTAGACGTAGCCTAGGAGAGAAGCGATCTCAGACACAAAGCCCTTCAGTAAGAGGGCATAGCCCTGGGGCGTGGTAGGAGACGTACGGCAGACATGGGAGGTCACTGTCCTAGCTATTTGGCACGGAGGAGGCCTCAGCTGGAGCACTGTGTCCAGATCTCAGGGCCATGCTTTAGGAGAGAGAGTCCAGAGGGGAACTATGAAAAGGGATTAGGGACGTTAGATATTCACTGAGTAGTCAATTAACCTCATGATTTCTTATCGGTTACTTGACTTTTCGATAGTCCCCAGGGGCCAGCTGTCTCAGTCCTGGCTCGCGCTGGGTCCGGGACCTACCCCCTCTGCGGCTCTGCCTTTACAGTGTGTTAGGAGCCAGGCAGGCAGGCAGCCTCGCTCAGTTCCAGTTTGCACCAGGTCCAGAAGCTCAGACCCAGCCCCCAGGCAAGGGCTGCTGCCAGCTTGTGCTGCTGCCTCTGATACAGAGGCAGCAGTACGGAGTGCCAGGAGGGAACTGGTCTAAAAAGCACCTCCCCTTGCGACCTGGCTGCCTGTCATCCCACGCTGCTGCCTCCGTTTTTGGCGAGAGAGAGCCGCCTGTCTTGAGACACCGGTGGGGAGTCGGATTTTCAAAAGGCAGGTCTCTGTCCTTTGTGAGCCTTCCAAAGCGCTTCGGTGGGGGGAGGGGGCAGGAAGGCGGACGACACTCAGGAATTGTAGCATCCAAATCCACGGAGTGTTTCGCCAGCACCTCCTGCAACAGAGCCCAATCCCTGACAGGCTTTTAGGCAAGATAGATCATTTGAAAAAATGACAGACACAGGGTTTTCCGTCACCGCTCTCCCTTTCTTTTATTTCCCTGGGCTAACTGGCTTGTTCCTCTTTGGCTAAGGATGGAAGGGTATGTCTACACTACAATGTTAGTTCGAACTAACGGACGTTAGTTCGAACTAACATTCATAGCCGCTACACTAGCGCTCCGCTAGTTCGAATTTGAATCGAACTAGCGGAGCGCTTAGTTCGAACTAGGAAAACCTCATTTTACGAGGCTTAAGCCTAGTTCGAACTTACTAGTTCGAATTAAGGGCTGTGTAGCCCCTTAATTCGAACGAGTGGGAGGCTAGCCCTCCCCAAGTTTCCCTGGTGGCCACTCTGGCCAACACCAGGGAAACTCTATGCCCCCCTCCCGGCCCCGGACCCCTTAAAGGGGCACGGGCTGGCTACGGTGCCCGTGCCAGGTGCAAGCCTGCTAGCACCCAGCCAGCAGACCCTGCACCTGGCACGGCACAGAGCCACCCACCCGATGTCCCCCAGCCCACCCCCTCTTCCCGGGACCAGGCTGGCGGCTCCCGGAAGCTTGCCCGGGACCGCAAGAGGCGGGTACATTCCTGGGCTAGTGCGGACATCGTGGACCTCGTCCACGATCTCCGCACTAGGCACAGGAAAGTGGCCATCTAGGGCAGGAGAGCTGCCAGCCTGGCCACCCAGGAGCAGGTTTGCATGAAAATCAAGGGGGTCCACTGAGACCCCCGACCCTGAGCCCTGAGCTTACAATGGCCGTCCTGGGTCAGACCAAAGGTCCATCTAGCCCGGTAGCCTGTCTGCCGACAGCGGCCAACCCTAGGGACCCTGGAGGGGATGGACCAAAGACAGTGACCAAGCCATTTGTCTCGTGCCATCCCTCTCCAGCCTTGCACAAACTTTGGGCAGGGACACCACTCCTACCCCCTGGCTAAGACTACTCCATGGACCCAACCTCCATGACTTGATCTCCCTTCCCTTTAAACTCTGTTCTAGTTGTAGCCTTCACAGCCTCCTGCAGCAAGGAGTTCCACCGGTTAACTATTTGCTTTGTCAAGAAGAACAACTTTCTCTTACTAGTTTCAAGCCTGCTACCCAGTCCTTTCCTTTGGTGTCCTCTAGTCCTTCTTTATGGGAACTCATGAAGAACTTTTCTGAATGCACCCTCTCCACCCAACCCCTGCTTTTAGAGACCTCTATCCTGTCCCCCCTCTGTCTCCTCTTTTCTAAGCTGAACAGTCCCAGTCTCTGTAGCCTCTCTTCATCTGGGACCTGTTCCCAACCCCTGATCATGTTAGTTGCCCTCCCCTCTCCCAGCCTTAATCTTCCCCTCTCCCACCTCCTTTTCCCAGTCTCCCCCAGATTTGTTCAATAAAGACAGAGTCAATGTTGGAAGAAACGTTATCTTTATTTTGTACATCAATAAGAAGGGGGGCTAGGGAAGGGTAAGTGGAAGGAGGTGAGGGAGGAATGGGGTACGAGCCCCCGATGGGGAGGACTGGGCTGGCTCTGCAGGCTTCTGGGGGTGGAAGCTCTCCTGCAGCCCCCCGATTACCCCCTCTCCCCAGATGGCAGCCTGCGGCAAGTGCAGCCGGGCTGATGGCTGAGTGGTGTGATGTGCCCAGTGTGGGTACTCCGGGCACTCCAAGCCAGGACTGGTTTTCAAGCGGGGCACCCCTTAGAACTGTCTGTCCGGGGTGGGGGTCGGGACCCTTTAAGCGCAGCCCTCGGCTAGCCTGAGACTGCATCTCCACGCTCTAAGTCCTCCTCTGATGCCCTGCTGGCACTGCTTCCGGCCATCCTTAAGCCCTGTTCAGAGTCCACTCAATGTGGACTTGCTAGTTCGAATTAGCAAAACTAGTTTTTAGTTCTAGACGCGTTAGTTCGAATTAGCTTAGTTCGAACTAGCGCTGTAGTGTAGACATACCCGAAGAGAGGAGCCAGCAGGGGTAGAATGAATTGTGTACCAGGTCCTGGAAACAAGAGCATCTCCTCCAGATCACCCATCCACACCTGAACTGTTTAAAAGCTTGGCTGCCAATAAAGACACCTTAGCTCAGCAAATGCCAAGCCAGGCACCTGTGTTTGGACACGAGGGGTGCACAGGGATGTGAGAACCAGGAAGGCTGATCTGTGAATTCACCCCCAACCGTCCCAGTACAAGACAGACGCTTGCGCCAACCAGCAGGGGTCACTGCTCCTCCGGTTTGGCTTGGACAAAGGTGCCCATCTGTTTGGTGTTCGCGTCTCGGAGCTGCGCCAGCTGCCTCTGGCCACGGCGGAGCAGATACTCGATGTGCATCACGTCGGCCCGGGGGATGCTGGCGTTCTTCCGGAACTCGGCCTGGATGCGAGGCAGGAATCCCGGCTTCTCCCGGCCGGTGCGCAGGAACTGCCTGTACAGGCTCAGGACGTGCTTCTGCAGCTTGCTATGCCGGGCCATGGTGCGCCTGGGGGGCCTGCCCAGGCCACGGGGGGCCAGCGCCACGAGGCAGGGGCTGGAAGTGAACAGAGGCGGAGATGTTAGAGCAGCATCTCATTCCCAGACGCGCCTGTGCGGGCAGTTCTGTGCCCTTTTCACCCCCACCTGCTTGGGTTACCAGATGGTTTAAAAAAAATACCGAACAGCAGGGGCCGGGGGGGGGGGGGGGGTCGGGACTGGCTGGAAGAGAGGGGGTGGGGGGGAACCGGCCGCCGGGAAGCAGGGCTGGCTGGGAGGGGGCTGGAGGGAGCGGGGCTGGCCGGGGGCAACCAGCCGTCGGGAAGCGGGTCTAGTTGGGTTGAGGACCAAGAGGTGGGGGAACCGGCCGGCAGCGCTGCAGAGATGTACCAGAGCCTGGGTCGGATTCATCTTTGGTGGGCCCTGGCTCCTAGACCATAGACACACTCGTTCCCCCCGCCCTCCCGGAGGCCCTAGGGAAAATGGCACCCCGGCCCTGTGGACATGGTGCCCTCTCTGTTTCCCTTGGCCCCGTAGGCACTAAGCTCCACTCCTGCCGCCCAACTCCTACAAGGCCCGACGGATTTCTCTGTGGCCCCCGACCCAAAAAAGGATCCCCCCAGCCCTGCGTTAGGGGATACGAGGGAGTCTGGCTGGGATGTAAGTGCAAATAACTCTGCTCTTAGCAGCTCTGAACCGATGGGCTCTGCCCTGTGCCCCAACCAAGAACCCTAACATAAGAACGGCAGTACTGGGTAGCCTGTCTGCTGACAGTGGCCAGCACCAGGTGCCCCAAAGAGGGTTGACCAAAGACAATGTTCAAGCGATTTGTCTCCTGCCATCCTTCTCCAGCCTTCCACAAACAGAGGCCAGGGACACTATTTCTATCTCCTGGGTAATGGCCTTTTATGGACCTAACCTCCGTGAAATTATCTAGCTTCTCTTTAAATCCTGTTATAGTTCTAGCCTTCACAGTCTCCTCTGGCAAGGAGTTCCACAGGTTGACTACACGCTGTGTGAAGAAGAACTTTCTTTTATTAGTTTTAAACCTGCTACCCATTAACTTCATTTGGTGTCCTCTAGTTCTTCTATTATGGGAACTAATAAATCACTTTTCTTGATTCACCCTCTCCACACCACTCATGTTTTTATAGACCTCTATCATATCCCCCCTCAATCTCCTCTTTTCTAAACTGAAAAGTCCCATCGCTTTAACCTCTCTTCATATGGGACCCGTTTCAAACCCCTAATCATGTTAGTTGCCCTTTTCTGAACCCTTTCCAAGGCCAAAATATCTGTTTTGAGGTGAGGAGACCACATCTGTACACAGTATTCAAGATGTTGGTGTCCCATAGTTTTATACAGGGGCACCCTGAGTTACCAAACCACATGACACTGCCCATTAAAAACCCACCAGGACTTACCCAGCGTTTATATGCAGAGGTCCCGCACCAGCAGCAATCTGCACTGGACAGGAAACCATCCGCCCAGCACGCGCGGGAAATCACAGGAACCCAGCCTGGACGGTCCGATGCCCCAGCCCTGACAGAAGAAAATCAAGGTGTGCTTGAAGTGCCACGCCCACCATCCCTTGGTCCTCTGGGGCATTCGGCACATCCTGCTGGGTGAAAGGGCCGGTCACAGCTCCAGGGTCTGTCACACTTCAGGGCCTTTGGCAGTTCCTATTCACCGGGGTCAGGCAGATAATCGCCCCGAGCTTTCCCAGCACTTTTCAGCATCAGCTCCCAAAGGGGGGCAGCGTGACCCCCATGGGATCAGGGGAATGTAAAAGAAGGAATGGGGCAGGGCGGGGCAGGCAGCCAACGGCTTCTCCTAATTCAGTGGTCCCCAACCATTTGAGGTTTCCCGGCGCCAAGGGGCGTGGCCGTTTGCCCGTATGGCGCCCTGGCGCGGGGCCCCCCATTGCGCACCCGGGGGCGGGGACCCCCCCATAGCCACATTCCCGGGCAGGGCCCCCCCATAGCCACATTCCCAGGGCCGCCCCCCCACATAAGCACTGCACGCCCAGGGCCGGGCCCCCCAAGCGCCGCGCGCCCGGGACCGGCGCTCTCCCCCCAAGCACCGCGTGCCCGGGGCCTGCGCTGGCGCTGACACTCTCCCCCCCCAAGCACCGCACGCCCGGGGCCGGTGCTCTCCAAGTGCTGCGCACCGAGGGCTGGCGCACCCTGCAAGTGCAGGAGGGGAGGTGTCAGTGAGGGAGGGGACAGGATGATGCTAGGAGAGGAGAGGGGAAGGGCTTTGGGGGCTAGAGGGGAGAAGGGGAGGTGCTGGGAGAAGGCTTGAAAGAAGGGGTGGGCATGAGGAAGGCGGAGATGGAGCAAGGCACGTGTAAAGGCACAGGGGCATGAGGGGAACAGGGGCAGAGGGTGGTGAGGGAGTGGGCAAAGTGGGCAGGGGCAGTGAGGGAAGGGGGAGGCACCAAGAGGGTGCAAGGGTAAGGGAAGGTGCAGGTGCCAGGGGAGTCCGGGGGTGAAGCAGAAGGGCAGACACCTGCAGGGGAGGGACCAGCACCAGAGGAGAGAGGCAGGACAGGTGTGTAGAGGGGGGTGTTAGGAAAGGGGATGAGGAGGGGTAGCTCACATGGTCAGAGTGGGGCTACTGGAGGAGTGGGCACAGGGGGGGAGAGAAAGGCTGCTGGAGGGGGCAGGTCTCGGGAAGGCCGAGGGCAGTGAGAAGGGCAGGAGTCAGGACAGCAGAGGTGGGTGAGGGATTGGGGGGGCAGCAGGCACCAGGGGAGCTGATGGAGGAAGGGAAGGAGACAGGGCAGCAGAGGGGACAGGTAAGTGGTTCATAAGATATTTATGAATAACTTGGGTGCCACACTGACACATCCAAACAAGCCACAAACTCAGTACTTGGGGGGGGGGGGGGAGGTCACATGACACCTTTTATTTCTGGTCATGTGTCCATATTGCCCTGAAAGTGTTACCTCCAGAGGCGTGGCTAATGGGAGTCAGGGGGCGTGGCTAATGGGGGTCAGGGGGCGTGGCTAATGGGGGTCAGGGGGTGTGGCTAATGGGGGTCAAAGAGTACATTTAAAAACATTCTTTGGCTGCACACCCTAATGAAATGTGCTGCGCACGCCTATGGGCAGAGAGCAGATCCAGTCCTGGGAGCAGGGCTGCAGCCACAGAGTTATAGACGCCGCCCAGAGAGCAGATCCGCATGCTGGGAGCAGGCCTGCAGCTGTAACCCACACACCTGATGTGGGTCACTATCCTATGGAGTGGCACTGAGACCACTTCCAGCAAGCAATTATTACAAGGGAGCTCTTCAGCCTATGCTGAGAGGCAACTGACTTATAACTCAAGCTGTAGCAGCTCCTGCCCTAAGCTCCAAAAGTCCCAGGTTCCAATCCACCTGGTGGCAGTTGCACAGCCATGGAAGCAGAGGGGCCAGGGAACCCTCTGTACAGGACTCCCCCCTCCCCCCCACACACACACCCTTGGGGTACGTCTACACTACAGCGCTAGTTCGAACTAACTTAGTTCGAATTAGTTAATTCGAACTAAGCTAGTTCGAACTAACGCGTCTAGAACTAAAACCTAGTTCGAACTAGTGTTTTGCTAGTTCGAACTAGCGCGTCCACACTGATTGGACGCAGGGGGGCATTTAAGGGCAGCTGAAACCGGTTCTGGCAGGGCATCAGGTCAGCAGTTGCTTTGTGTGACTGCTGTCTGAGGCTATCTGAGGCTCGTGCTTAAAGGGACCACCCTGGACAGCCGGTTCTCAGCTTTTCCTGCTTGCTTGCCAACCTCGCCGAGGGACAGCAAAGCGTCGGTCTCTGTGCCCGTCTGTGTCGGTGCTTCCCTTCGGGGGGGACTGCCGCAGGTGGCAACATGGAGCCACGGCTCGCCCTGCACCTTCTGGTGCACTTTCTGGACTTGCTGCTGCAAGCCTGCCAGCAATGGCTCGAGGCTGCCTGGCACCACCTGGGGAACGTCAGCCCCCTGCCTCTCCGCCTGGCCGCCCTGGGGGCCGTGGAGGAGCCGCGGCGGCGCCCCGGCACCGGCGTGCCCCGCCGCATCTGGCGTCTGGACACCAGCAGCGACTGGTGGGACCGCATCGTCCTGGAGCGCTGGGACGACCGACAGTGGACCCAGAACTTTAGGATGAGGAGGGACACCTTCCTGGAGCTCTGCGAGTGGCTCGCCCCTGCCCTGCAAAGAAGGGACACTCGCATGAGGCCCGCCATCCCCCTCCAGAAGCGGGTGGCCATCGCCCTCTGGAAGCTCTCCACGCCGGACAGCTACCGATCCGTCGGGAACCAGTTCGGCGTGGGGAGATCCACTGTCGGAGCAGTGCTCATGCAGGTACGGCGCTCGTCGGCCACCGAGCCGGGGGGGTGGGGGGCTGCGAGGAGGGGATGGGCCGCCCCAGGGACAAAGGGGGGGGGGGGAGGAGGCGAAGGCACCCCGCACCGGAGGGGTCGGGCTGTCCCGGCCGTACTACACGCCGCCAGGGGGGTTGCTTCCGGGAGTGGGGCGCGGGGCACTGCCAGGGCACGCACGCTCCCAGCCACCCGGGCGCCCCACTGATTGACGCTTTGCTGTGTCTCTCTCCGCAGGTGGTCAAGGCCATCAACCGGGTGCTGCTCCGCAGGGTGGTCCGCCTCGCCGACCTGGATGCCGTCATCCGGGGATTCGGCGCCCTCGGCTTCCCCAACTGCGGGGGGGCCATCGACGGGACGCACATCCCCATCCGTGCCCCGGAACACCAGGCGTCCCGGTACGTGAACCGCAAGGGGTACTTCTCCGTCATCCTGCAGGCCGTGTGTGACCACCGGGGACAGTTCACGGACATAAATGTGGGCTGGTCCGGCAAAGCACACGACGCACGGGTGTACCGGAACTCCTCCGTGTGCCAGCGGCTGCAGGACGGGACCTTCTTCCCCGACCGCCACATCAGGGTCGGGGACGTGGACATGCCCGTCTGCCTGGTGGGGGATGCCGCCTACCCACTGCAGCCGTGGCTCATGAAGCCCTACACGGGGCACCTCAATCCCTCCCGCCAGGCCTTCAATAACAGGCTGAGCAGGGCCCGCATCGTGGTGGAGGGGGCCTTCGGGCGACTGAAAGCCCGCTTTCGATGCCTCCTCACCCGTCTGGACCTGGCCGAGCACAACATCCCTCCCGTGGTGGCGGCATGTTGTGTGCTCCACAATTTGTGTGAGCGGAAGGGGGAGGCTTTCCTGCCAGCCTGGATGGCTGAGGCTGACCGCATGGCTGGACACTACGGTCAGCCCCGCACCGCCGCTGTCCGGGAAGCCCAGCGGGGGGCCATCCGGATCCGGGAAGCCCTGCGGGAGAGCTTCCAGGTGGAGGAGGAGGAGGACTGACCTCTCCCTGCATGCCCCACCGGGGCCTTCTTCCACCCTACCCTCCCCTTCCCCTTTCCCCTCCCTACCTACTGTCAAATAAAGACACCTGTTTTTCCAACAAAAACGTCTGTTTATTTCAGAGAACTGGGGTGGGGGAGGGAGGAATGAAGGTGGGAGAAGGGAGGGGGAAACCGGGGACGAGGGAGCTGGAAGGGGAGGGGAGGGAAGGGAGGAAGGGAACGGAAAGCTCAGGGGTGGGAGTCCGGCTGCCTCTCCCGTCTCGCCACACTGCGGGTCCGGGGGCGTCGGTGGGGAATGGTTGTGGAGGGGGGGGCAGAGAGGACAGGGGGTGTGGAGGAAGCAGGAGCGGAAGCAGGAGGAGCAGGGGGAGCAGGGGGAGCAAGAGGGGGAGAAAGAGGGGGAGCAGGGGGAGCAAGAGGGGGAGAAAGAGGGGGAGGAGGAAATGGAAAGCGGTCCAGCAGGCTCTGGAGGTGGCCTCGCAGGGCACGGCCCTGCTCCTCCAGGGCCTCCAGACTCCTCTGGCGCAGCCTGAGGTCCTCCTGGACCCAGTGGTCCTGGAGACGGAGCTGTCGGTCCAGGAACCGGAGATGCCGCCTCTGGTAGTCCTCCTGGTTCCTGGCTGACCTGCTTGCCCGGGCGCGGGCGGCTGCTGCAGGCGGTGTGGTGCGCCCTGCAGGCCCCGGTGCTGCAGCTGTGGTGCAAGAAGACCAGCGGTCAATGACCCCAGGGGCCCAGGTGTGTGAAACCCAGCTCCCCTCTGCAAGGCCAGGGCCCCTGCAGGATCCCCAGCTGCTGCTCCGTGGTGGGCAAGGCCCAGGCGCACGGTCCCGGGGCTCCCTCTCGCCCCAGCCCCCCGTACACATAAGGGGAACACGAGGGTACTCACAGGTGGACGCCTCCCCGGCCTCTGATGATGCAGGCGAGCGGCTCTGTGGGGTGCCTCGGGGGTCCCGGGTCCTGGGCAGGCTGGCGGCAGGCTCCTGGCTCTCAGAGCCCTCCTCCTCCTCCTCCGTCTCCAGGAGCGGTCCCTCTGCCCCGGGGTCAATCACGTCCCGGGGGGCAGGGACGGCATGAGGCCCCAGGATGCGGTCCAGGGCATGGAAGTGGGGGCAGGCCTCCGGGTCAGCCCCTGGCAGGCAGGCCCGGGAGTAGGACTGCCGCAAGTCCTTAATTTTGCAGCGCACCTGCTCCCGGCTGCGCTGGTGGCCCCTGGCGGCCAGACTGGCAGCCATGCGTCCATAGACGGCCGCGTTCCGGTGGCTAGTGCGGAGATCGTGGACATTGGAGGCTTCCCCCCAAACCTCGATGAGGTCCACGATCTCCGCACTTGACCAGGCGGGCGCCCGCCTTTTGCGCCCCCGGGCAGGCTCCCGGGAGCCGCCAGGCTGGTCGTGGGGAGCAGTGGAGGGCTGGGAACCCTCGGATGGCTGGCTCATGGTGTGGCAGGTGCAGGCTGTGCAGGCACGGGTGCTTGCAGCCTTGCAACTGGCACAAAGTGAGTAGCCAGCCCGTGGCCCTTTAAGGGGTCCGGGGCCGGGAGGGGGGCAATAGAGTTTCCCTGGTGTTGGCCAGAGTGGCCACCAGGGAAACCTGGGAAGCCTTAGCCTCCCACTAGTTCGAACTAAAGGGCTACACAGCCCTTAGTTCGAACTAGCTAGTTCGAACTAGGCGTTAGTCCTCGTAAAATGAGGTTTACCTAGTTCGAACTAAGCGCTCCGTTAGTTCGAATTAAGTTCGAACTAACGGAGCGCTAGTGTAGCGCCTAGGAAAGTTAGTTCGAACTAACGTCCGTTAGTTCGAACTAACTTTCTAGTGTAGACATACCCTCAGGGCTTTGTTACCAGGCTACATCCTGTACTAGAAAGGATGGGCCTGAAGCATGGGCCTGGTGTAAGGCCTGAGGCCTGAACCAAAGTAAGCAAGAGTTAGCTGAAGAGAAACAGGCAGGTCGTGTCAAAAGCAGACGGTTGCCTGAAAGTCTTGGGACTTAACCCTAACTGTCTTGCCTGGAAAGGTTGAAACCATAGACAAAAGATCCTAGAAAGTCTCCAGGAATGCTAGAGAAGCAGGAAGCGAGTTGACAGGAGGCCAGGAAAGAAAATGGAAACAGAATTTGGGGTTTTGAATTGGAAGCAGTGATGTGCCTGTTGTGTGATCATGCCTGGAAGATGTGAATTAAGCCAGGAACCTGGGCAAGCAGAATCCAGCGACTTTCTTGGCTAGGGAAAGACTAAATCTTGGAACAAGAGAGATGTGAGTAGAACAGGGAATTTTTAGTCAGACGCTACTAGGTTATTTTCTTTATTTTTTTAGTTTGTTGGACTTCTTTTTGCTAAGCACATGTAACTATCCCCCTTTACCCTGGAACTCTTCAAACTGAATCCCAGGGAAGCGATTTTCTGTGTTTTAATCTTTCTTTTTTCAGTTTCTTTGTAACACCTAGCAACCAAGTAGATACGCTGGAGGGCAGTAGATATGCTGGAGGGCAGGGATAGGGTCCAGAGTGACCTAGACAGATTAGAGGATTGGGCCAAAAGAAATCTGATGAGGTTCAACAAGGACAAGTGCAGAGTCCTGCACTTGGGATGGAAGAATCCCGAGCATAGTTCAGGCTGGGGACCGACTGGCTAAGTAGCAGTTCAGCAGAAAAGGACCTGGGGGTTACAGTGGATGAGAAGCTGGATATGAGTCAACAGTGTGACCTTGTAGCCAAGAAACCTAATGGCATATTAGGGGGCATTAGGAGGAGCATTGCCAGCAGATCCAGAGAAGTGATTATTCCCCTTCATTCGGCTCTGGTGAGGCCACATCTGGCGTATTGTGTCCAGTTCTGGGGCCCCCACTATAGAAAGGATGTGGACGCATTGGAGAGGGTCCAGCGGAGGGCGACCAAAATGATTAGGGGGCTGGAGCGCATGACCTATGAGGAGAGACTGAGGGATTTGGGTTTGTTTAGTCTGCAGAAGAGAAGAGCGAGGGGGGTTTGATAGCAGCCTTCAACTTCCTGAAGGGAGGTTCCAAAGAGGATGGAGAGAGGCTGTTCACAGTAGTGACGGATGGCAGAACAAGGAGAAATGGTCTCAAGTTACAATGGGGAAGGTCTAGGTTGGATATTAGGAAAAACTATTTCCCTAGGAGGGTAGGGAAACACTGAGATGGGTTCCCTAGGGAGGTGGTAGAATCTGCATCCCTAGAGGTTTTTAAGTCTCGGCTGGACAAAGCCCTGGATGGGTTGATTTAGTTGGGATAGGTCCTGCCTTGGGCAGGGGCTGGACTTGATGACTCCTGAGGTCTCTTCCAGCTCTATGGTTCTATGATTCTAAGTAATGTTTCACCAAGTGTATTTGTTTTGTTAATAGACGTCACATTTTTAAAACCATGATCTGATTCCTGCATCCTAGAGGGCGGAAGGTTCTGTATGCACGTGCCTAAGACAGCAAGCCATACTTCTAGGAGAAATTACAGGTTTTCAAGCTCTCTCTGGAGGGAGTGTCAAGGACAAGGAAGGTACCCCACAGGAGGGAATTCTGAAATGCGCCTGTCTGGTTCTCAAAGGGGTTTGTGCATTTGGATGATGGCAGCAACACCAACACAAGCCTCCAGTGGCAGGGTATTTTAAAGTCTCTTGTGGGCCCCCACCTTCTGCACTTGGAGTGCCAGAGTGGGAAACAGCCTTGACATGACGCCTCTCCAATTTATCAACATCCATCTGGAATTCTGGTCACCAGAGCTGGGCACAGAACTCCAGCAGCAGAAGTTCAAGTGCTGAATAAAGAGGCTAAGTCGGTTCCCCACTCTGGCACTTGGAGTGCAGAAGGTGTGGGCCCAAAAGAGACCTTAAAATACCGTGTCTCTATGGGCTTCTGCTTCAAAACTCCCCAAGGTCACAGATTCCCTGAGCTTAGGAGGGTTGCTGCCTCTACCCAAGTGGAAAAAAACTTTTTCTTCTTGAACGCAGGAAGAAGTCACTTGGGAACGTATTCCAGAAGGGTACCCCAAACTCTTTTACACAAGAGCCAAAAGAAATCTGATGAGGTTCAACAAGGACAAGTGCGGAGTCCTGCACTTGGGACAGAAGAATCCCAAGCATTGTTACAGGCCTGGGACCAACCAGCTAAGTAGTAGTTCTGCAGAAAAGGACCTGGGGGTTACAGTGGATGAGAAGCTGGAGATGAGTCAACAGTGTGCCCTTGTAGCCAAGAAGGCTAATGGCATATTAGGTTGCATTAGGAGGAGCATTGCCAGCAGATCTAGGGATGTGATTATTCCCCTTTATTTAGCACTTGGAAAGAAAAAAAGAAAAATGAAAACAAACTGTAATTTCTGATAGCTGTCCTCTTAGTCTTAGGCAGGTATACACAGACCTCCTATTACTTTCCAGGATACAAAATCAGATCATAGCCTTAAAATAGGTAATTATATTAAGAAAACAAAAAGGTATTCATTTGTAAAGCTGACTTGGCTGCTAGGAGTTATAGCGCAACTGAGAAAAGAACAGATTAAAACACAGACAATTGCATCCCTGGGATTCAGTTTAAAGTTATAGTGGGGAGAGGAGGGGATATGGATTTAGCACAGAGGAGTTTAACCAAACAACAAAACAAAAAAATAACCTGATCGCATCTAAATAAACATTCTCTATCTACTCAAGTATCCACACTTCCAAGGTCCAGTCCAATTCTAGGCCCAGGTATTCTTTTTTTTAGGCATGATGTCCCTGCCCAGTTCAATTCATCCCCCCCTCATCCCCTTCTGCAGCTCCAGGATTAAACTCACAAAGAAAAACAGCAGACAGATTCCCTTTTAATGCAGATCTGAACTCCCTGCCAACACTTTCTAGCTAGCTAGGTTTAACCCTTTAGTCACTGAATACTGGGATGTTCAGAAAAGAACAGTGGGCCTCCCATCCATCACAGAAGCGAGACAGCCTCTTTACTCCTGCTCAAGCGTTTCCTGTTTATACATCCCAGAATTACAATAGCTTTTTAAGCCCCAACGCCACAATGGGAGCTCATGTTCTGCTGATTACCCACCATGACCTCTACATCTCTTTTCCCCGCCCTGCAAGTCTGGCCCACAGAACCATGGGAAGTGGCATAGGCTAGCCTGGGCCAGGGCAAAGGAACACGTGGGCCTTTCTCTTCTCCATTTCTCCCTCTGCATTGCACAGCAGGGCGCAGGAGTGCCAGGGGGCTCTGTGGACGCTGTTTGGCTTAATGCCAGCGAAAGCAGGGTCTACAGGAGTACTTACGGGCTCCTAGTGTTAAGAGCTGTGATGTGGTTGCCTCAGCAGCGTGGCTCAGTGCTTCTGTTCTTGGAGCTCTGGTGTTATCAGTGGTCAGTGCAGGTAACGCAACCTGCTCCTGCTGCAGATCTCGCTGTTATGCACAAAGACCGACCACAGGCACCGTCTGGTGACAGAGGCACTTGGCCAGGTTTATAGCCGTGTAGTCACAGATCTAGTGCCCTGGATTTGCGGTTACGCGTGCACCAACTCAAGTGCTCCAGGATGAGGAGCAATTCAGTCAGTAAGTCTCTGTTGTCCCTTCGGCCATGCAAAGGGGGTAAGGCCAGGCACCCCAATATTTATAGCCTAAAATAAACTTGTCTGGTTTCGGACATTTGTTTGCTCCCTCCCCTTGTACCTAGTACCTTGAACCGAAAAATATTAGCAGAGACACTGTTGAGCATCCACTGAGGATGCGCTCGGTGAGGCTAATCTTCGTGTTTTACCTCATCCCCGTTGCAGGGTTCCAGACCAAGGAGGATATCTACTGCCTCGCTTTAGCAAAGGCCCTGTACACTGTGCCCACGCCAGTGACTGCTGGGTTTTATGCACCATGGGGACATTGCAAAAACCTGCTCTTACACAAAATCAAGGGTGAGTACTGCCCCGGGGAACGTAAGACGGGGAAGGAACCTTGTGGGGATGGGGATTAGTGGATGACAACTATCTCCAAAGAGCCAGAGCCACCCGTACTCATTTGCCGATTATGCAATCGCATAGGGGACCTGAAAATTTGGAGCAGCACTGGGTTTTCATGTCCACTCCACCCACCTGCCTCTTCCTATCCATAGTCTGTGGCTCTGCTTCCTCCAGCAGCAGAAGTTCTAGAAGATCTAGTTAATTTACAAGTGACAAAGTCTGCTCGAGCTACTGGCAGAACATCGACGACATAGTAATGAAGCCATTTAACAGGCATTTGCCAACCTCTGCTAAATGTTTGCTGAATTTACTGTGAGAGTCGACAGGACCTTAGTTTAAAATGTGTTTGTTTATTAGTGTGTGGATGAGGGTTATAAAATCACATCGCTAAAAATTCAACATCCATCTGGGCTGCTGTTGGGCAGATGGGCACCAGTTTAATAGTACGGCGTAGGATCCCATCAGTCCTAAGGATGGCTTTGCCAAGAGCTACCCATTCTTGATTGCTTCCAAGAAGGGAGGGATTGTGAAGCTGGAAGACCCTTCAGGAGGAGAGATTTAAGGCACTGCCAGGTACCTAACATATCTTCCTCTTTTATCTCAGAGAACATGGAAAACGAATCGAAGAAGAAAGACCAGGAGGAATTTCAGCGGACGCAGAAGATGCAGCGTGACAACACTGGCCGGGATCTATTCAAGCTCCTGTTACTCATGATCTTCTACCGCCCGGTCCTGACGGAGCAGCAGAAGTGGAGAAGGAACGTGAAACACGTCTTCATCCATTTCAGCGCCTGGGAGTACGCGGGCTGCGACCAGCTCTGGGCAGGCCTCATTACCACACTGTGCGACGGCATCGAAAGCCACTTTGGTCTCCTACCCATGAGCATTTACAGGACCATAGACAGGAAATGTAGCATCATCGAAAGACCAGGGGATCAGGAATGGGTTAGCAAGAAGTTCCTCTTCCTCCCGCTGTGGGTGGCTGTGATCCTTTTGATCATGGTAGCTATTGGGGTGGGTGGTCTCCTCCTAGTGTTTGGGATCCCCATCGGGGATGCCTCGGGAGATGCCATAGCTGTCGTGGAAGGCATTGGGGTGACGGCTGTCAGCGTCTCTGCAGCAGCTGCCATACGGCTCACTATCACAGTGGTACGAAACATAATCGT
Organism: Pelodiscus sinensis; assembly: GCF_052426305.1. Taxonomy (NCBI): domain Eukaryota; kingdom Metazoa; phylum Chordata; order Testudines; family Trionychidae; genus Pelodiscus; species Pelodiscus sinensis. Next base: position 16,001,281 of record NC_143069.1, on the reverse strand, counting down.
CACCCAGAAGAGCCAGCTGGAGAGACAGATGAACCAGACGGCTCTCAGCGCACAGCTGGGCTTCATGAGCTGCGTGAAAAGCGAAGTCAGGACAATCACTGGGTTCCTGCAGTACATGGAGATCTTCCAGCGGCGGAAGCTGCGGGTGGTGCTGGAGATCACCCACTTGGATACATGCAGCCCTGACAAGGTGGTGGGCGTCCTTGTTGCCATGAACATTCTCCTCTCAGACGATGACGCCCCTTTCATCTCCATCCTGGCTGTTGACTCCAGCATCATTGTCGACTGCGTGGAAAGCTCCAAGTATATGAGAGGTATGGCCAACAACGGCTACGAGTTCTTAAACCGCATCGTCACCCTGCCCTTCTCTGTCCCTCGGATGGACTGCGACACCAAGCGGAGGCTGATCAGGAATATCATCGCGCGCAAGGAGCAGCTAGAGGCAGAGGTCGGCTTCCGGCAGGATGGCAAGATGGAAGCCAGCTCTGACTTCCTCAACATCTCTCGCTACCATTCGGCCAACCACGATGCCCAGAATCCAGTTGCAGAGGACAGCCAGATACCTCTCATGGTTGGAACCCCAGCGCTGGGAACCGGCAGCTGCGGGAAAGGTATCCGAGCCAAAGACCTCATTCAAGATGCTTTCGACTACCTCCTGGATGACGCCTTGAAGGAATTCATGACAGACAGCGTGGTGCAGATGCGGCGCATCGTGAACACCGTCACCATCACCATCAGGCTGCTGGCGAGTAACATCCCCAAGGATGAAGTGTGTCCGAAGAAGGTGGTGGAATGGGTGCTCCTTGCCAACCAGTGGCCGTGCCGTCTGAGCTGGCTCTTGCAGTGCATCGAGGATGAGGAGCAGAGGAGCCGAATGGGCAGCTGCCATGGAAGCCCGCTCCGCCCCGACATGTCTCTGTGGGAGGTCTACGAGAAGTACATGGAAGAGCTGGACATGCTGAAAGGCGAGATGGAAAAGCTGCTGGAACTGGACCAGGATCCCGAGCTGTTCCACACTTTCCTGTGCGGCAGGTTTCGGGTGGAGGAGGCCCTCTTCTACCTCCCCTTCACGGTCAATTTGGACCCATCCCTGAAAAGACAGATGGAGCTGCAACGTGGCAGCCACAGACTGAAACGGACAAAGAAATTCGACAAGCTCAGCACCTGCACTCTGCTGGGTATGACGGTGGAGGATGTCTGCCGAGAGGTGGGTCACCCTTGGGTTTCCTTCCTTCGAGCAGGGCCAGCTGTCGATAGAATGTCCATGCCTCTTCATCGCAAGAAGCATGTCATTCATGTGACAGCAGCTGCCCACAGATGATGGCTACAGGCAGAGCCATCTTTGCAAATCGTGGGGCCCTGAATAATTGAGGGCCCTTCTGCAGGATTGCCTGGGCCTTTTCCCCTCATGCAGCTTCTGCTGGAGGTCTGGTCGTTCCTACTACCTCCCTACCCCAAGCAGGGCTCAGGAACTAGAGCAGAGTTGCAGATCCTCTCTGCTTGCTAGCTTGCTGCTGCTGCTGATTTGAACCCCATAGCAGATTTGAACCTAGGCCCTCTAGGAGTGTGTCTAAACTACATGGCTCTGTCGATGGAGCCATGTAGATGAGGCAGAGGGAAATGAAGCCGCGATTTAAATAATCGTGGCTTCATTTAAATTTAAATGGCTGCCGCGCTCTGCCGACCAGCTGATGATCAGCTGTTTGTCGGCAGATCGGGGCAGTCTGGACGCTTCCCCGTCGACGTGAAAGCCCTTTGTCGACCTCCCCGGTAAACCTCATCCCACGAGGCATCAGGGGAGGTCGACAAAGGGCTTTCATGTCGACAGGAGCGTCCACACTGCCCCGATCTGCCGACAAACAGCTGATCATCAGCTGGTCGGCAGAGCGCGGCAGCCATTTAAATTTAAATGAAGCCGCGATTATTTAAATCGCGGCTTCATTTCCCTCTGCCGATCAGCCTCATCTACATGGCTCCGTCGACGGAGCCATGTAGTTTAGACACACCCCTAGAGGCCTCGACAGCTGGAGCCATGAAGGCAGCTGGCTCCCAGCTTAGGATGTAGAGCTCCCTTGTTCTTATCTCTGGCTGTAAGAGGTCCAATTGCCACACGAAGGGACAGTGAACCACACACACTAGGCGTGTGGATTACACTGCCAGCTGAGAGGAGCACGTGGGGGAGGGCGAAGGGAAAAGCCCTGCAGCAGACAGGACACAGCGTCCCCAGAGACGAACCGGCAGAGGCATATCCTCAGACATACAAGAACACATGGCTGCTGCATTGGGGAACTCAAAAATTTGGTGCCCAAATTTTCCGGTGCCCTATGCAGCTACATATTTCCCATGGGCCTAGGGACAGCCCTGACTATGGGCCCCAGAGCTGGGAGAAAACTGTCCCACATAACTGGTGCATAACTGGAGGGAGAGGAGCGAGAACTAGTGGGGGTAGGATGTTGAGGGGAACAGGCGGTGTGGGATGGGGGCTTTCGGGGAAGGCACAGTGTGGGTTTGAGGCCTCAGGAGTAGGGGGGCACATGAGGGGGAATGGGCAGAGTGAGGATGAGGGGGAAAGGGTGATGTAGGGGGCAAGGCCACAGTCCGGGCTCTGCTAGTTCCCCCACTTTCTGCTGCTCCTGACTCTTGGTTTGCAGAAAACATTTCTTCTTGGAACAACTCGGTTCCTTGCAGCTCTTTCCTCCAACCCCGAAGCCATTGGCTGGCTCTCCCCGGGTTCATCCTTTACGCTCTGAAGTGACTTGGGTCGGTTTTAAGACTGGGAGACCCGTAGCTGTCTGTTATGCACTCCAGAGAGAAGAGAGGCAAAAACATAAATACTCTTGCTGGAGGCCTGCAGCGTAATACCCCTTATCCAGAATAACACACAAGAACCCTGAGGCTATGTCTACACTGCTAGCTTTTGCCTGCAGAGAGCATGCTAATGAGTGCCAAGAAGTTGCTAACGAGTGCTTCATTAGCATACTCTCTGCCTGCAAAGGCCCGCAGTGTAGATATAGCCTTAGGTCGAGAGGCCCAACTCCACCCCCGTCAGGCTGACTGCATGCTTCCCTCCAGCCTACAAGCAGGGTCAGGAAACCTTCCCTCTTCATTTCAACACACCCCTCCAGTGATCCCTGCATTGCTAGCTTTTGCCTGCAGAGAGCATGCTATTTCCCCTGCCGTGCCAACTTGCTCAGCGGTGCCCCTAGCAGAATCCAAGCACACGGCAGTGGGGTGTGCCGGGTACCATACCTGGCCCCACAGCCGGCCGGCCCGCCTTGTTTGCTAGAATCTGAGCAAGCCCAGACAGGTTCCTCTCGGGAGCTATAGCGGACCCTTCCTAAAAACGTGTTTGGCGACCTGTTCAGTAGATGCACGGCACTAACGGGTGCTCCCACTTCTCTTCCAGATGGACACAATCGGCTTGAAGGAGGAAAACGTCCCGCTGTACAAACAGAGGCTGAGGGACCATAATCTCAACGGGCGCGCGCTGGTCTACAGTAACAACACTGAAATCAAAGAGGCCCTGCACATGAGTCTTGGCGAATGGACCCTCTTTAGCATCCATTTCCTTGGAGTGTTTCCCCCGGCGAATTTGGCCTCTTCTGTGGTGTCCCCCGTCCTGTTCCACGTCAGGCCAGAGGCTCTGAAGAACATGGTTGCCTTAAGAGAGACTGTGGCGAGAGGGAGCAAGGTCTCTCTGAACAGCTCCAGGGAAGATCTTTGGGAAAAGAGATAACTCTGAATCCTGAACACAGAGGTGAAAGTGCCCTGGTGCGCAGCTCCAGCAAGAACTGCAAAGACCTGGGCTGCAATAGGACAGTACCTGTGAGAAACTGTAAAGTTACTTTCACGGCTGTTACCAGATTTGCCCAATACCCTGGGGTATGCTCATTTATCAGGGTTACCCTTATGGGACTGGGGGAAGGTTAACAGTTCTATCAGTGTGCTGTTGGTGCTTACTTGGGCTCTCATATGGAGCTGAATTCTCCCTGCTGCCAATTCCCCCTCCCACTGGAGCTCTCCTGCAGGAACTAGGTTCCTCAGGATGGGGTTCTTCCCACCTTAGCAACACACACAGACACTCACACCCACTAATCAGAGCACGTCTGAGAGGACTGGGTACTCAGCACTCACAAGCTGACCCCCTCATATGTCCCTGGACTCAGCTGGCTGGGTTTCACAGCAATGCCACACTGCACCCTCATGTGCCTTTGGACTCCGTGGGCTGGATTAAACAGCACTTTAAGCTGCCATCCTCATAAGCCCCCAGGTTCAGCACCCCTTATCCCCACTTTCACACCACAGTCATTCACAGGTAAACCACACGATGAGCAAACCCCACAGGATTTTGGGCACTACAGGGATCTTTTGCTTGGGTACAAGAAGCGTTGTTGCAGAGCGAATGGGGAAGCCAAAACAACACCCCTTAAGGAAGAGTGAGCAAAAGAGAAAGAAAGAGAGAGAAGCAACCAGCTTAACAATGAAAGTGATTTATTTCTGAGTAGTGAATAGATATCAAACAGTTACAATATTAAATCTAACAATTACAATATTAAATCTAAATTGAAGCTGATTACACATGTTAGGTAACCATATAACAGTTTACACAGGGCAGGGTCAGGAGGCTATGCTTAGAGAGATAGTTGAGAGAGAGAAAGAGAAAGAGAGAGAGAGAGAGAGACCTCACCACTCCACGGAGCTTGCACTGATCGGGGTTCCCAGATGATGATGGTAGCCGGGGGTCCAGAGGGCAGGAGAAAAGCAGGACAGAGCCCCCAGCACGATCAGACAGGAGATGAAGAAGTCTCAATGGAACTGATGCAGTTTAAGTCCAGGTATCAGAACAGTTTTCTTGGGGCAAGGATAGGAGTTTTATAGAGATAGTTCAAAGAGAAAGAGGAGAGACACTAGAGACTGATCACACCTGGTTATGGGGGATGTTCCTTGAACGAGCTCACAATGCAACTTGGCAGTTTCAGTATTTTAGATGTCAATAGGATCGTTACTAGAATTGGTCTGATAATGACTAATTTGGGTGTGAGCAGGCCTAGGTTCATTAGCATCTGGAGCAGGGATTTCCCATCAGGCAGTGCTTCTCTGCTTTCGGTGTCCCATAGTTCAGTGCGGTTCCTGCCTTGGAAGAGCTGCTCTCCATTCTGTATGCTAATGAGATGTCCCTCTGTTCCATCTTTAATGTAAATGAGGCTGGGGTGTTTCCTTAATTGTATCACCCTTGTCTGAAGCAGTTTAGGTGTGTCTTCCCTGGCCTTTTCTTTGCTTTGTCTTTGATTCTAGCAGAGGCCTGAGGGAGGGGGATGGTTTTCCATGAGTATCACTCCCTGACTCCCCAAGAGCACAAGGCTGACAGGTGACCATGTTCTGGTTCCCCAATAATCACAGGCCGCCTGTACAAAACCAGAAGCAAGATTGGGGCTTTCGCCCACAGTGTACTTCCCTGCGACTCCAGTGACATCGCACGGATGAATCATAGAATCCTAGAGTTGGAAAAGACCTCAGGAGTCATCAAGTCCAGCCCTCTGCCCAAGGCAGGACCAACCCCAACTCAATCATCCCAGCCAGGGCTTTGTCAAACCGAGACTTAAACACCTCTAGGGATGGAGACTCCACCACCTCCCTAGGGAACCCAGCCCAGTGCTTCCCCACCCTCCTAGGGAAATAGTTTTTCCTAATGTCCAACCTAGACCTCCCCCGCTGTAACCTGAGACCACTGTTCCGTGTTCTGCCATCCCTCACTACTGAGAACAGCCTCTCTCCATCCTCTTTGGAACCTCCCTTCAGGAAGTTGAAGGCTGCTATCAAATCCCCCCTTACTCTTTGCTTCTACAGGCTAAACAAACCCAAATCCCCCAGTTTCTCCTCATAGGTCATGTGCTCCATACCCCGAATCATTTTGGTCAAGCTCCCCTGGACCCCCTCCAATGCGTCCCCATCCTTCCTGTAGTTGGGGGCCCAGAACTGGACACAATACTCCAGATGTGGCCTCACCAGAGCCGAATAAAGGGGAATAATCACTTCTCTGGATCTGCAGGCAATGCTCCTCCTAATGCCCCCTAATATGCCATTAGCCTTCTTGGCTACAAGGCCACCCTGTTGACTCATCTCCGGCTTCTCATCCACTGTAACCCCCAGGTCCTTTTCTGCTGAACTGCTGCTTAGCCAGTCGGTCCCCAGCCTGTAACAATGCTTGAAGCAATCAGATGACAAGAGAAGAATTAAGGATCCGGGGGGGGAAGGAGGGGGGGACTGTACTGGGTCTGAGGGATTTGGGGCACATTCATGTCAACGGGGCTGGTGACAGACGTTGTCGGGCCCTGGGTAATGTATGGGAGGGGGTCGGCTCTAGACCCCCTCAAAGGGGCAAGGCTCTAGACCCCCTCAAAGGGGCAAAGCTAAAGGTAGGAGGGGCAAGGCGAGGGCCAATCAGGCCTTAGCGCCACCCACCCTGCACCAGACAGAGCTCTAGGATTGATTTCATTTGCCCGGGTCTCTGGCAGTGGCGGCTGCCATAATAGTCGATACAGTGACCCAGAGGCCTGGACCCTTTTAAATCATCAGCTCCCGGGACAACTGCCCCCTTTGCCTCTCCCCCTCCCCATCCGTGGCCCCTGTCTGTGGGGCTTCAGACCCTGGTGGTCAAAGTATTTTGGTCTGGTTAGTACAGCAGGGGACAGGGAGTTGGGACATACGGGTCCTATTCCTAGCGCTGCCACTGGCTTGCTGTGTTTTTGAACAAGCTGCTCCTCCTTTTTGGGACTCAGTTGCCTCTGTAGTAAGTTGCGGGTTGGTAACATAAAATCAGCAGGCCCGAATAAAGGCCGGTAACATAAAAACAGCAACAGGCCTGAAATCTAGGAAGCAAGACTTTGGCTCAGTGGAACCGCAGGCAGGAAAGAGAAATAGTATAAGCCAGATCAAGCATAAAGGTCCAGGCACAGGTACCAAGCACATTTATAGAATCCTAGGGCTGGAAGAGACCTCAGGAGTCAACAAAAAATCCTCATTAAAAAAAAATTGTTTGGTGTTCCTCGGTCTTAAAAAGTTTAAGAAACACTCGTCTAGACAGTACTGGGTCCTGACATGAGGGCAGGGGACTGGACTCGACCTCTCGAGGTCCCTTCCTGCCAGCTACATGTGGCAATGAAACGGTAACTCGAACTAAGTCCTTAGTTCGAATTAACTGTTACATCTCATTCTATAGCAGTTACATCGGGCTAGTGGAATTTCAAAATGGCGACCGGACGGGAACATGCAAATAAAGCCTGGGCTATTTAAATCCCGGGCTTCATTTACAACTCCGGTTGCCTGCTTTGCCTACCTAGCTCAAATTAACGAGCTAATGTAGACATACCCTTATTGACTAATTGAGTAGTCGATGGAAATTCCACCAACTACTGGATTAGCTGATTAAGCGCAATTTAACATCCCTCGGTTGAGCTACCACATATGTTTTAGAAAGACATCCAATCTTTATGGCTTGTGTGTAGTTCAACGCATTAAATTCCAAGCAGGTTGCTGAAGTTTCTTTTTTTCATCATGATTGGCAATTTGACCAGCCTTATACAGTAATGGATCTTTACCATTCCTCTGATTTCTTTTGTTCCCGATATATTTAAACATTTCCTAATTATCCTTTATGTTACTGGTTATAGATTTTCCCCCCCAATTTTAGCTTCTCCTATCAACTGTTTGCTTTTTCATAACTCGCATCCTCCCTTTTTTCCCATTTGCTTTATATTTTTTTCTTGTGGTGTTTATGACAAAAACTAAAACATAGGACATAAACTTTGAGTCCTATTTATAGTACTTTAGGTTGGTTTAATGGAAAAATGGGTTGATACAGAGTAAATTGGAGTTCAAAATAACCCTTTCTCGGGCAATTTTTCTCTCGAAAGCCTCACCTTTTTCAGCCTCCTTCCACTAACTTCTGATTTTAAATGTCTGGATTGTTAGACATGTGCTCAGGAAACCTTACCTGTCACTAAACATAGATTTTGTTTGTGTTAATTATAGATATGAATGGAGCTAGTTAATCCCTGTTGTAAGATTCCAGTGGAGCCAAAGAAAGTAAACAAGTAACTAATTTGGGTCAATCTTTCTACTTGACAGTCCCTAGGAATCTACCGTTTCAACATTTCCTGGGAACAGAAACACAAGTTAGAACAGTGATAGAAATGTAGCCGTGTTAGTCTGGTGTAGCTGAAACGAAATACAGGACTATGTAGCACTTTAAAGACTAACAAGATGGTTTATTAGATGATGAGCTTTCGTGGGCCAGACCCACTTCCTCAGATCAAATAGTGGATCTGAGGAAGTGGGTCTGGCCCACGAAAGCTCATCATCTAATAAATCATCTTGTTAGTCTTTAAAGTGCTACACAGTCCTGTATTTTGTTACAAGTTAAAACACTCATTAATTTTGGCTTCATTCAGCTTTCCCTTGGAACAAATTAAAAACATAGTTGATAAGTGGCAAAGTTGGTGCATGGGAGTGAAGGACACGTTAGCTCATTATGCCTACACAGGGGGATGTCACACTGGTCTGACCAGTTCCAAGGACAGTTGGGCTGCCGTAGAAAGGGATGCAGAGCTGCTCTTCAGGAGCTCCATGGATTAGACCTATACTGCTGTTGAAGGAATTGGGGCTCTCAAATAAAAGAAGTCCCTTGCCTTAGAATTATAGAATCCCAGGGCTGGAAGAGACCTCAGGAGTCATCGAGTGCAGCCCCCTGCCCAAAAGCAGGACCAATCCCAACTCAATCATCCCAACCAGGTCTGTGTCAAACCAGGACTTAAAAACCTCTAGGGATGGAGATTCCACCATCTCCCTAGTTAGCCCATTCCAGTGCTTCCCCATTCTCTTAGGGAAAGAGTTTTTCCTAATATCCAACCTACACCTCCCCCACTGCACCTTGAGACCATCACTCCTCGTTCTGCCATCGTCACCACTGTGAACAGCCTCTCTCCATCCTCTTTGGAACCTCCCTTCAGATAGTTAAAGGCTGCTATCAAATCCCCCGTCATTCTTCTGCAGACTAAACAAGCCCAACTCCCTCAGCCTCTCCTAAGTCATGTGCTCCAGCCTCCTAATAATTTTTGTTGCCCTCCACTGGACCCTCTCCAATGCGTCCACATCCTTCCTGTAGTGGGGGGCCCAGAAGTGGACACAATACTCCAGACGTGGCCTCACCACATCCCAATAAAGGGGAATAATCACTTCCCTAGATCTGCTGGCAATGTTCCTCCTAATGCACCCTAATATGCCATTAGCCTTCTTGGCTACAAGGGCACACTGTTGACTCATATCCAGCTTCTCATCCACTGTAACCCCCAGGTCCTTTTCTGCAGAACTGCTACTTAGCCAGTCGGTCCCAGCCTATAACAATTCTTGGGATTCTTCCATTCAAGTGCAGGACTCTGCACTTGTCCTTGTTGAACCTCATCAGATTTCTTTTGGCCCAATCCTCCAATATGTCTTGGACACTCTGCACCATATACCCTACCGTCCAATGTATCTACCTTTCCCCCTAGCTTAGTGACATAGGCAAACTTGCTGAGGGTGCAATCCATCCCCTCATCCAGTCATTAATAAAGATGTTGAACAAAACCGACCGTAGAACCGGTCTTTGAGGTACTCTGCCTGAAACTGACCGCCAGTCCGACATCGAGCTGTTGATCACTACCCATTGAGCCCAACAGTCTAGCCCGATTTCTATCCATCTTACAGTCCATTAATCCAATCCATACTTCCTTAACTTGCTGGCAAGAATAAGTCCAGGTATATCACATCCACTGAATTCCCCATGTCCACAGAGCCAGTTACCTCGTCATAGAAAGCAATCAGGTTGGTCAAGCATGACTTGCCCTTGGTGAATCCATGCTGACTGCTCCTGATCCCTTTCCTTATTCTAAGTGTTTCAAACTGGATTCCTTGAGGATCCCCTCCATGATTTTTCCGGGGAGTGAGGTGAGGCTGACCGGTCTGTAGTTCTGTGGATTGTCCTAAGGAACATCTTGGTACCATTTACCTCCCACAAATAAAGTACATACCGACCTATGTTCAGGACCAGGTCAAAGTTGACAGCATAACAGATAGTAAGTTGACAGTATGAAGACTAGGAAGTAAGCCCCCTTCTGCAAGGTAAGGGACGGTAACCAGGTAACAGGGGGTAGCAACCTGATACGTCAGGAATGTATAAAAGTTCACCTCAAATGGTGTTCACCAGCTGACTGTGTGGGGGCACTGGATGGTGCTCAGTGGGTGTTAGGACATTGCCACGGCTTCCATAAAGTGTAGCGGCGCAGCGCTGAGTCTGTTCGCTGGCAACTATTATTGCATGTTGTTACGCAAAAAATCTGCTTGGGCGATTTCGAATCTTATCTGGTTTGTGGTCTCTGGGGACTCTGGGCACGGAGACCACATCCAGCGATAGTGACTCGGCTCTGCAACTTTAGCGAAGAGCCAGGTGGCTTGTACCTCATGCAGTAGAGAAGGCTCCAGACTTACAAACCAGGTAACAGAACTTTTGCGTTCTCCTCCAGCAGCAGGCGCTCCGACACAGCTGGACTGAGTACAACACCTGCAAATAACCCAGTTAGTTAATGCAAGCATAAAGAGAGGCAGCCTGGCCAGATGTAACCATTCATTAACTTCCAGGCCAGAGAGGGCCATTGTGATCTTCAGTCTAGCCTGGCATCCTATGAGGTGCACACAGGCCCTTCTCTTCCACTTGTTTAAACAGAGGCACCCTGGGGCACCTTAAAGACTAACACGTGTATTTGGGCATCCGCTTCCAGGGGTAAAAAACACTTGGACCTGCTTTTCCTCCGCAACAGCTGATGCCCAAATAAATCTTCAAGGTGCCACAGGACTCCTTGTTAGTAATGACTGTTGGGGTTGCCCCTCTAAGGCTATGTCTACACTGCAGGCTTTTTGCACAAGAACAGCTGTTCTTGCGCAAAAACTTGCAGTGTCTACACTGCGTGCGTGTTTTTGCACAAGTATTACAGTACAGCATCAGCAAACAGGGCTTCTTCCGGAAGAGTTATTCCTCTCCCCACGAGGAATAAGCCCTCTTGCACAAGAGCTCTTCCAGAAGGCGGCAGTGTAGACAGGCAACATGAATTTCTTGCGCAAAAAACCCCTACGGCTAAAATGGCCATCAGAGCTTTCTTGTGCAAGAGAGTGTCGACACTGCCATGGATGCTCTTGTGCAAAAGCACATCTCTTCTGCAAAAGCACATGGCAGTGTGGACGCGCTCGTATGGAAGACCTTTTGCACAAGAACTCTTCTGCAAAACAGTTCTTGTGCAAGAAGCCTGCAGTGTAGACAGAGCCCACGAGTTTCAGAGGGGTAGCTGAGTGAGTCTGTAACAGGAAAAACTTAAAACACAACATATAGTCACCTTAAAGATTAACAAACCGTGTCAATGGGATCATGAGCTTTCCTGGGCATAGCCCACTTCTTCAGACGACTGGAGTGTTGTATGTCCAGAACCAAAATGAACAGGGGAGGAAAAAATGGGAGGGGCGAAAAAAGGAGGCAGGGGGTATGTAAATATCACAGGGAAAACCCAGCTGGTATGTAACAGGCACCACTGATAAGAGTTGTTGGGAATTTCCCAGGAACCGATCGGGGTTTCTTAGGAACAAGTTTAAAAAGGGGTGAGAATCAGGGTGAACTGGGTGGATGCCTGGGTGAGGGTTGGGTCGAACAACGCAGGGAGGGAAAAGCAGGAGCGTGGGGCGTGAGGGCAGGTGAGCGCTGCGGTGAAAGCCACGTGCGCAGGCCGGGCCGGGCCCTTCTCTCCTCCAGCTGACTTGCAACTTCCACTGCCGGCCCACGTGGCCCTCGAAGGGCGGAGCTTCCCCTTTCCTGCGCCCGCCCCTGGGGCCCTCCAGCCAATGGGAAGCGAGGGCTAATGTTGCTGGTGTTTCAACATTCGGAGCCGGCTGGCACAGCTGCTGCCGCGGGCCCGGGAGCTGCGAGCAGGCAGGAGGCGGAGGTGAGGGGCGGGGGGCGGTGACTCCTGGCCCCCCAGCGCAGGGGGGTCCGGGTCCGTCAGGGTTACCAGGCCGCGCGCTCCCCTCGCTCTTGGAGGCGACGCTGGTGCCAGTGTCTGCTTCAATGCGACCCTACAATAACAAGCCCCAATCGGCCGAGTCGCTGCTTGTTTCACCTCGTGTCCCCCTGCGCTGCAGAAATCCTGCCTGTGCTGGGCCAGCCCCGAGACACGGGGTTGCCCCTGGATTGTAAGCAAGCTGCCCCCTTCTCCCCCATGCTCCCGTTCCCTGAGTATCAGTCCTGCCCCCGCAGCCTGCACAAATCTTCATCCTTTAGGACCAAATAGGAAGGGGAGGGGGCGAGGGATTATTTTCTTTATTCCCACCCCCCCTAACGGAAGGAGCTGTTCTCTGTGTCTGTGTTTACAAACCAAGGAACGTGTTTCTCCCTGGTTTGGGTTGGGGTTTTTTTTGCCTGTTTCTTGACAAGATTGATTGAAACGTTGGTCTGACTAGAGCAGACCCCAAGTTTAGTGCCCTGCCCTGAAGCAGGACGAAATCAACCAAGACCTACGGGTTTGTCTAACCCTGTCTAATTCTTTCTTCCCACCCATGCTTCCCCAGAAGGGATCAGACAGGCTGTACACAGCGGGTGTTTAAGTCTCAGCTTGACAAAGCCCTGGCCGGGTTGATTTAGTTGGGATTGGTCCTGCCTAGAGCAGGGGGCTGGATTTGATGACCTTCTGAGGTCTCTTACAGCTCTATGATTCTATGATTCCCTCCCCTTTCCTTCGCCATCATTAATATCCTTTTGCAGTGAGTTCCAGAGGTTGATTATACACTTCAAAATACGGCCGTTTTAACTAGAGCTGGAAGGAAGTTTTCAGAGGGGGTGTTTTTCCATTGGAAAACGCTGATTTTAGGGACCTTTTGTTTGGAAGGGGAAAACTCCACCATTTCAGAACATTAAAATGTAGTTTTCCATTCCTGAAATGACTCTTTGTTCTCTTTAAAGTTTATCTTCCGTAATCCACCGTAATACATTTAAAAATAGTTAAAATCTAAACAAAATGTGAATTTATTTGCAGAACTGTGTGAGATCAGAAAAAAAAGTCAAAAACCTGCAATTTCTAGTCCCAGTTCAACCCTACTTTTAGCCACCTTGGTGCCAGGGATGTAAAATCTCATTTAATTAGCTAACCAGTTAAACAATATGTTGAACCAGTTAACCGATTAAATGGGACACGTAGAACGTGTTAAAGATGGACTGGGAGCAGCCCCTACACCTATCCCCGTGGCACACTGCTGTGACTGCTGAGCAACCCTACCCGTGGTGTGCCAGAGTGCCCTCTGCCTATGGCTGGTGAAGGGCTGCTCCAGCCCCCACTGGTTAACCATAACCTGCTTACTGGTTAACCATTCACTTCCGAACTTGGTGTCCCCACTGCTAACATTAGGACAGTGGTCCCCAACACGGTGCCCGCATTTGTATGCGCCCGCCAATTGCTCAGGGCTGGCCTGGCCCCAGGCACGTGGCGCATGTGCGGTGCCGGAGCTGGCCCCGGGCGCATGGTGCACGGTGAGCGCCGGCCCCGGGGCGCCGCAGATTGGCTGCCACGCTTTGGCCACGTAGTGCATGGGGGGAGCGCAGGCCCCGGGCGCGTGGCGCTTGCAGGGTGCGCCGGCCCCGGGCACGCGGTGCTTGGGGGGAGAGCGCCGGTCCCGGGCGCGCGGCGCTTGGCGGGGGGCCCGGCCCTGGGCGTGCGGTGCTTGTGGGGGGGGGGCGGCCCTGGGAATGTGGCTATGGGGGGCCCCGCCCGGCAGTGTGGCTATGGGGGTGTCCCCGCCCCCAGGTGCACAATGGGGGTCCCCGCGCCAGGGCGCCCTGCGGGCAAACGGCCACACCCCTTGGCGCCCGGCAACCTCAAATGGTTGGGGACCACTGCATTAGGAGAAGCCATTGGCTGCCTCCCCTGCCCCGCCCCATTCCTTCTTTTACATTCCCCTGCTCCCATGGGGGTCACGCTGCCCCCCTTTGAGAGCTGATGCTGAAAAGTGCTGGGAAAGCTCGGGGCGATTATCTGCCTGACCCCGGTGAATAGGAGCTGCCAAAGGCCCTGAAGTGTGACAGACCCTGGAGCTGTGACCGGCCCTTTCACCCAGCAGGATGTGCCGAATGCCCTAGAGGACCAAGGGATGGTGGGCGTGGCACTTCAAGCACACCTTGATTTTCTTCTGTCAGGGCTGGGGCATCGGACCGTCCAGGCTGGGTTCCTGTGATTTCCTGCGCGTGCTGGGCGGATGGTTTCCTGTCCAGTGCAGATTGCTGCTGGTGCGGGACCTCTTCATATAAATGCTGGGTAAGTCCTGGTGGGTTTTTAATGGGCAGTGTCATGTGGTTTGGTAACTCAGGGTGCCCCTGTATAAAACTATGGTACGCCCACATCTTGAATACTGTGTACAGCTGTGGTCTCCTCACCTCAAAAAAGATATTTTGGCCTTGGAAAGGGTTCAGAAAAGGGCAACTAACATGATTAGGGGTTTGGAACGAGTCCCATATGAGGAGAGGTTAAAGCGATGGGACTTTTCAGTTTAGAAAAGAGGAGACTGAGGGGGGATATGATAGAGGTCTATAAAAACATGAGTGGTGTGGAGAGGGTGAATAAAGAAAAGTGATTTATTAGTTCCCATAATAGAAGAACTAGAGGACACCAAATGAAGTTAATGGGTAGCAGGTTTAAAACTAATAAAAGAAAGTTCTTCTTCACACAGGGTGTAGTCAACCTGTGGAACTCCTTGCCAGAGGAGACTGTGAAGGCTAGGACTATAACAGGATTTAAAGAGAAGCTAGATAATTTCACGGAGGTTAGGTCCATAAAAGGCCATTAGCCAGGAGATAGAAATAGTGTCCCTGGCCTCTGTTTGTGGAAGGCTGGAGAAGGATGGCAGGAGACAAATCGCTTGATCATTGTCTTTGGTCAACCCTCTTTGGGGCACCTGGTGCTGGCCACTGTCAGCAGACCGGCTACCCAGTACTGCCGTTCTTATGTTAGGGTTCTTGGTTGGGGCACAGGGCAGAGCCCATCGGTTCAGAGCTGCTAAGAGCAGAGTTATTTGCACTTACGTCCCAGCCAGACTCCCTCGTATCCCCTAACGCAGGGCTGGGGGGATCCTTTTTTGGGTCGGGGGCCACAGAGAAATCCGTCGGGCCTTGTAGGAGTTGGGCGGCAGGAGTGGAGCTTAGTGCCTACAGGGCCAAGGGAAACAGAGAGGGCACCATGTCCACAGGGCCGGGGTGCCATTTTCCCTAGGGCCTCCGGGGGGGTGGGGGGGGAGTGTGTCTATGGTCTAGGAGCCAGGGCCCACCAAAGATGAATCCGACCCAGGCTCTGGTACATCTCTGCAGCGCTGCCGGCCGGTTCCCCCACCTCTTGGTCCTCAACCCAACTAGACCCGCTTCCCGACGGCTGGTTGCCCCCCGGTGTAGCCAGACATAAAGCCCCATTTTAACATCCATCTTTGTCTGCTTAAAACCATGCAGGGCACATAAGAGCTGGAAAACAGCATATTCTTTGAAAACCTTGGAGCAGGAGGTTTAGATATGCTGGCTCAGTGACCGTGACCAACTGTAAGCAGAGATAAGAGGGTGGTCGAACTAATTGTTGACCAAGAGGCTGTACATCGTGCCCTTGACTGAAACCCATATTGATACGAACACATACCCGTCCACGGGAGAAGGAATCTCCCGCCCAACAAGAACATCCGGCAGTCCTAATTTAGTTATCTTCCTCTCTTACAAGTGTAAATTAACTTGTAACCTGCTTGTAAGAACTGGCACCACAAAATGGACCAGTAAAATTTGGCCTCTGAAGATAAGAAAGAGAATACGGGCCCCAAGGGGTATAAAAGATGAGCCCAGCAGCACATTTGCTTTGTGTGTCAATCTACCATCTATCTGCTAGTCGGGTTTGGTGTTTGACCTCCCGAGGTTCCAGAGGGGACGCCCACCTCGTATTCGTCTTTCCGAGGAATTGAGAGACCGGCCCTGGCCTGACACGCTGGAGTCGAGAGGCACAGAAGGGGGTAAAAATTGTACCTGGATGTGGTCCTTTGTTTAAGTATATATACATAGTGTTAGAGCTCTTTAAAGATTAAGCTGTCACTTGGTACCATTATTTTCTATTTTCTATCTTTACCTTTTTCCTGTAACCATTTTAAGACCTATATTTTGTTAATAATTAAGAAATAGAGCAATAGCCATTGTAACCATATGATTTATAAGTTCCTTTAATAAACCTGTAACTGTTTAAGTTTTTAACCTGACTCCTTCAGTTGCTGTAATAGAACCAAGCACAATTTAAAAGAACTTCAGCCAGTCATAAAAGGACAGACATAGGGAGAGCTTAGGCCTTTGGATCTGTGTCACTCCCAGGTGACAAGATCCGTTGGGGCACCTTTCCAGCCTTTCCCAGGCTGCCCGCTGCGAAGGAACTTTTGTGTTCTAGCAGTTAAAATCTAAAGTGTAATAAGCTCTTCCTACACACTAGGGCGTCTGTTAGCCTGTTTGGCTACCCTCTGCGACAGGACCTTGGTCCTAGCAGTAAAGTCACAGACGTTAAACACTCGAGGCTCCTTTCAGCCTTCTGGGCTGCCCGCTGCGACGAGACTTCGTGTCTTAGCAGTTAAAGACTTAGGAGACATACCCACACACACTGCCCTGACCGTCGGCTGACACCCGGCCAGCCCCGCTCCCTCCAGCCCCCTCCCAGCCAGCCCTGCTTCCCGGCGGCCGGTTCCCCCCCACCCCCTCTCTTCCAGCCAGTCCCTCCCCCCCCCCCCCCGGCCCCTCCTGTTCGGTATTTTTTTTAAACCATCTGGTAACCCTAGCAGGTGGGGGTGAAAAGGGCATGGAAATGCCCGCACAGGCGCGTCTGGGAATGAGATGCTGCTCTAACATCTCCGCCTCTGTTCACTTCCAGCCCCTGCCTCGTGGCGCTGGCCCCCCCGTGGCCTGGGAGGGCTCCCCAGGCGCACCATGGCCCGGCATAGCAAGCTGCAGAAGCACGTCCTGAGCCTGTACAGGCAGTTCCTGCGCACCGGCCGGGAGAAGCCGGGATTCCTGCCTCGCATCCAGGCTGAGTTCCGGAAGAACGCCAGCATCCCCCGGGCCGACGTGATGCACATCGAGTATCTGCTCCGCCGTGGCCAGAGGCAGCTGGCGCAGCTCCGAGACGCGAACACCAAACAGATGGGCACCTTTGTCCAAGCCAAACCGGAGGAGCAGTGAACCCTGCTGGTTGGCGCAAGCGTCTGTCTTGTACTGGGACGGTTGGGGGTGAATTCACAGATCAGCCTTCCTGGTTCTCACATCCCTGTGCACCCCTCGTGTCCAAACACAGGTGCCTGGCTTGGCATTTGCTGAGCTAAGGTGTCTTTATTGGCAGCCAAGCTTTTAAACAGTTCAGGTGTGGATGGGTGATCTGGAGGAGATGCTCTTGTTTCCAGGACCTGGTACACAATTCATTCTACCCCTGCTGGCTCCTCTCTTCGGGTATGTCTACACTACAGCGCTAGTTCGAACTAAGCTAATTCGAACTAACGCGTCTAGAACTAAAAACTAGTTTTGCTAATTCGAACTAGCAAGTCCACATTGAGTGGACTCTGAACAGGGCTTAAGGATGGCCGGAAGCAGTGCCAGCAGGGTATCAGAGGAGGACTTAGAGCGTGGAGATGCTGTCTCAGGCTAGCCGAGGGCTGCGCTTAAAGGGTCCCGACCCCCACCCCGGACAGACAGTTCTAAGGGGTGCCCCGCTTGAAAACCAGTCCTGGCTTGGAGTGCCCGGAGTACCCACACTGGGCACATGACACCACTCGGCCATCAGCCCGGCTGCACTTGCTGCAGGCTGCCATCTGGGGAGAGGGGGTAATCGGGGGGCTGCAGGAGAGCTTCCACCCCCAGAAGCCTGCAGAGCCAGCCCAGTCCTCCCCATCGGGGGCTCGTACCCCATTCCTCCCTCACCTCCTTCCACTTACCCTTCCCTAGCCCCCCTTCTTCTTGATGTACAAAATAAAGATAACGTTTCTTCCAACATTGACTCTGTCTTTATTGAACAAAACTGGGGGAGACTGGGAAAAGGAGGTGGGAGAGGGGAAGATTAAGGCTGGGAGAGGGGAGGGCAACTAACATGATCAGGGGTTGGGAACAGGTCCCAGATGAAGAGAGGCTACAGAGACTGGGACTGTTCAGCTTAGAAAAGAGGAGACGGAGGGGGGACAGGATAGAGGTCTCTAAAAGCAGGGGTTGGGTGGAGAGGGTGCATTCAGAAAAGTTCTTCATGAGTTCCCATAAAGAAGGGCTAGAGGACACCAAAGGAAAGGACTGGGTAGCAGGCTTGAAACTAGTAAGAGAAAGTTGTTCTTCTTGACAAAGCAAATAGTTAACCGGTGGAACTCCTTGCTGCAGGAGGCTGTGAAGGCTACAACTAGAACAGAGTTTAAAGGGAAGGGAGATCAAGTCATGGAGGTTGGGTCCATGCAGTAGTCTTAGCCAAGGGGTAGGAGTGGTGTCCCTACCCAAAGTTTGTGCAAGGCTGGAGAGGGATGGCACTAGACAAATGGCTTGGTCACTGTCTTTGGTCCATCCCCTCCACGGTCCCTAGGGTTGGCCGCTGTCGGCAGACAGGCTACTGGGCTAGATGGACCTTTGGTCTGACCCAGGACGGCCATTGTAAGCTCAGGGCTCAGGGTCGGGGGTCTCAGTGGACCCCCTTGATTTTCATGCAAACCTGCTCCTGGGTGGCCAGGCTGGCAGCTCTCCTGCCCTAGAGGGCCACTTTCCTGTGCCTAGTGCGGAGATCGTGGACGAGGTCCACGATGTCCGCACTAGCCCAGGAATGTACCCGCCTCTTGCGGTCCCGGGCAAGCTTCCAGGAGCCGCCAGCCTGGTCCCGGGAAGAGGGGGTGGGCTGGGGGACATCGGGTGGGTGGCTCTGTGCCGTGCCAGGTGCAGGGTCTGCTGGCTGGGTGCTAGCAGGCTTGCACCTGGCACGGGCACCGTAGCCAGCCCGTGCCCCTTTAAGGGGTCCGGGGCCGGGAGGGGGGCATAGAGTTTCCCTGGTGTTGGCCAGAGTGGCCACCAGGGAAACCTGGGGAGGGCTAGCCTCCCACTCGTTTGAATTAAGGGGCTACACAGCCCTTAATTCGAACTAGTAAGTTCGAACTAGGCTTAAGCCTCGTAAAATGAGGTTTTCCTAGTTCGAACTAAGCGCTCCGCTAGTTCGATTCAAATTCGAACTAGCGGAGCGCTAGTGTAGCGGCTATGAATGTTAGTTCGAACTAACGTCCGTTAGTTCGAACTAACATTGTAGTGTAGACATACCCTTCCATCCTTAGCCAAAGAGGAACAAGCCAGTTAGCCCAGGGAAATAAAAGAAAGGGAGAGCAGTGACGGAAAACCCTGTGTCTGTCATTTTTTCAAATGATCTATCTTGCCTAAAAGCCTGTCAGGGATTGGGCTCTGTTGCAGGAGGTGCTGGCGAAACACTCCGTGGATTTGGGTGCTACAATTCCTGAGTGTCGTCCGCCTTCCTGCCCCCTCCCCCCACCGAAGCGCTTTGGAAGGCTAACAAAGGACAGAGACCTGCCTTTTGAAAATCCGACTCCCCACCGGTGTCTCAAGACAGGCGGCTCTCTCTCGCCAAAAACGGAGGCAGCAGCGTGGGATGACAGGCAGCCAGGTCGCAAGGGGAGGTGCTTTTTAGACCAGTTCCCTCCTGGCACTCCGTACTGCTGCCTCTGTATCAGAGGCAGCAGCACAAGCTGGCAGCAGCCCTTGCCTGGGGGCTGGGTCTGAGCTTCTGGACCTGGTGCAAACTGGAACTGAGCGAGGCTGCCTGCCTGCCTGGCTCCTAACACACTGTAAATGCAGAGCCGCAGAGGGGGTAGGTCCCGCACCCAGCGCGAGCCAGGACTGAGACAGCTGGCCCCTGGGGACTATCGAAAAGTCAAGTAACCGATAAGAAATCATGAGGTTAATTGACTACTCAGTGAATATCTAACGTCCCTAATCCCTTTTCATAGTTCCCCTCTGGACTCTCTCTCCTAAAGCATGGCCCTGAGATCTGGACACAGTGCTCCAGCTGAGGCCTCCTCCGTGCCAAATAGCTAGGAGAGTGACCTCCCATGTCTGCCGTACGTCTCCTACCACGCCCCAGGGCTATGCCCTTTTACTGAAGGGCTTTGTGTCTGAGATCGCTTCTCTCCTAGGCTACGTCTACACAACGAGTTTTTTTGGCAACAAATATGCTAACGAGGGACTCTACGACACGCAATGTCATTTGCATATTTTCTGCCGATCCGTTTTTGTGCTCGGGGTTTGTGCGCAAAACCAAGCCGTGTGGATGTTTACTTTTTGTGCAAAAAACCCCCTTTTCCCACAAGATCCCTATTTCTGCAAAAAAGCCGACCGATCTTGTGCAAAAAGGGGCTTTTGCCTAAAAAGAAAACATCCACATGGCTTGTTTTTGCGTGTTCTTGCGAAAAAACTTGTGGCGCGTCTACACTCTACGTGTGTTCTTGCAGAAGTAAATTTGCAGTAAAGCATCAGAGAACAGGGCTCCTTGCACAGGAGTTATTCCTCTCCCAACGATGACTAAGCCCCCTTTGTGCAAGAGCTGTTGTGCAAGAAGGCAGCGTGGACGGGCACCAGGGGCTTCTTGAGCAAGACACTTTTATGGCTAAAATGACCATCAGAGCTTTCTTGCACAAGAGAGCGTTCACACTGCCATGGACGCTCTTGTGCAAAAGCCTATGGCAGGGTGGAGGCACTCTTGCACGAGACCTTTTGCGCAAGAACTCCGGCGTGAAACAGCTCTCGTGCAAGAAGCCTGCAGTGTAGGGCAGGGAGCAGCCTATGAGGGAGGGGGAGGGACCCCTAGTAATGGCTCAAACTTCCCAGGGGGGTGGCCAGAGGCAGGACATTTGCCTGGCAGGGTGGGGGGGGGGCGGTGACCTCACAGGGGCTTTGGGCAGCCCTCAGCATATAAGGCAAAGGGCAGGTGGGGAGGTGGTGACCTCACAGAGGGACCCACATCTCAGGCTGATAAAAGCGGGGGGCGGGCCCAGGGGACTTTGGAGACCCCCGGTTGCTTTAGCTCTGGTGCGTCTCCTCCTCACGGTTCCTTCGCGTTCTGTGAGTTCCACATCCCGACACCTTTGTGACGAAGGTAAGAGCCCCCAGGGGTTGGATCCCGCCCGGGGCCGGCTGGGTTCCAGGCAGGCCCAGCCCTCGGTCAAGGGCCAGAAGGTGATTCCTCACCTGGGCTGCGTCCTTAGCGCCACTGGGGCTTTCTCCTGGTTGGTTTCCCTTTTCCTCCATCCCCCCACATTTCTGCTCTGTTCTTGCCTCCTCTGTGACCTTCCCTTGCTGCCTCCCCCAGCTTGGGACCCAACAGACTAGCTGAAGGACGGGGGGTGGTTTGCAGGAGCCGTGGGGTGGGGGATGCAGCCCCCATTGTGGGGACTGGGGAGGTGGGGCTGGAACAAGTCTATGCCGGTGTCTTTGGGGAGAACGCTCCACCCCCCACACCTTAGATTCTCCCCTGATTGGCCAAGAAGGGGCTGTTGATGGGCAGGAGACTCGTGGAATGAGGAGTAACGGTAGTTTGAACTAGGAAGCCTAGTTCGAACTACCTAGTTCATGCCCCGTGTAGCCGCGCTGCACGGGGTTCGAACGAGCGGGGTTTTAAAAATGGCGGCTCCCCGCTTATGCAAATGAAGCCCGGGAAATTCAAATCCCGGGCTTCATTTGCAAGTGCGGTATGCCTACATTACCCTCCTAGTTCGAACTAGCGGGGTAGTGTAGACATACCCTCAGGTCCTTGCAGTGCCTGTGCAAGACCAAACCGATAAGCAAGGGGCCATTTGGGGGCTGGGGGCAGTCGCTCTGGGGAGCTGGAACCCCTGGATTTCGTTCATCAGGCTGCGCCCCAAGCTCCCCTTTGCTCCCCTCATTTGCAGCATGGCCAAACGTTTTCGGCTGTGGTTCAAGAAAGCCCTGAAGATGGCCCCAGGGCCGGTGGGGAGCAGCTTCTCCGTCCCCGCGGGCGGGGAAGCTGGATCCCACCAGCTCGGGGCGACTCGCCCACCGGCCAGGCCCCCCCGGACCTGGCTCCAGAGGCGGCTGGGCAGGCGGGACCCAGCCCAGCGGGGGAGCCGGGTAGGGTGGCTCCGGGGCCTCCTCTGTGGAGAGAAACACCTGCCCCGGGAGCCCAGCCCCCATTACCACCAGGGGGAATCGCCCTGCCCGGCCCCCGGGGACCTGCCAGTCTCCGGGAGCCCCCAGCCCGTTGCTCCCCGCACCAGCCCCTGCAGCTGTGGGTCCAGGTCCGTCAGCAGCAGCGCCTGGGCCTCCAGCTGCAGCCGGGCCACCTCCTGCAGCCGCTCAGACCCAGGTGAGGGGCCGTGAACACGCTGGGCCCAGGGGCTCACCCAGTACCCCGGGGGGGCAGCCCCAGTGTCTGCCCCGCAGCCAGGGCAATGGATGGGGGGGGGCTGCTTGGCTCTCTTGTTCCTGGTGGGGGCTCTGCTGAGGGCGTTGGCAGATGTGAGGGTGGAAGGGGGATGGGTCCCTGCGAGGGGCGTGTGGGGCCCAACCTGCCCTGGGTCCCTGACATGGGGGCGCGTGACCCCTGCTGGCCGCTGGAGTCACCCTGGTCCCTTCCCTCCCGCACAGAGCCCCCCTGCGCCTCGGCGGAGCTCTGCCAGGAGCGGATGGACTCCCGGGTGGAGGAAGGGGCCATCTACGACATCGAAGAGCAGCTCCACACCCGGGACACGGTAGGAACCTTCTCCACACGGGGGGGAGCCGAGATTGTCCGGCCCCTTCCCAGCACGTCCCCCCCCCCTCCGGGAGGGGCTTGTCCCTGGGGATCCCCCTGGGGCCCCTTCTCCTGCATGGCATGGGCCCCCCAAGCTGGGGGCTCTTGTCATGCACCAGCTGGGCCCCCACAAGCCTGAGGCAGCAGTTGGGGGGGGAGTGTGGGTGCTTGGACAACCAGCAGCTCCCACCTCCACTCCTGGGAGACCTGAGCCCTGCAGCTGTCCGTGGGGGGCAGGCAGGCCCCAGGCTCACAGACTCTCTCTGGGGCGCAGAGCCCAGCTGCCCTGCAGCGGTTCCTCTTGGCCATCCCCCTCGCCTGCCTCGCCGCCCTCCAAAGGGGCGAGGACACCCTGGCGCCGCGCTGCTGCAAGGACACCATGATGGCCAGGATCGTTGTAAGCGAGTCGCGGCGGTCGGGAGGAGGGAAGGGGATACGTGGGGTGGACAGGGGTCTGCCTGGGCCATGGCGGCGGGTGGGGGTGCTGGAAACGGGATGGGTGGAGCCAGGAGGGCTGGAGGTGGACATGGGGAGGGGTGGGTGGGGATGCTGGAGGAGGGAGGGACACAGAAATGGGGCAGGTGTGGGGTGCCGGACAGGAAGGGGGATTCGGGACAGGGAGGGGTCTCCCCGGGCCATGGGGGGCTGGAAGGGAGCCGAGCGGGCTGCTGGGGATGCGCCTGGGGAGCAGGGATGAGGAGGTTCAGAGGCTGGTCACCAGGGCAGGGAGGGGCAGGAGACGGCCTGGGGACAAGGATTGAGCTGGTCCCGGTTTGGGAGGGGGGTGCTGGGAGGGGCCCTGTGTCGGGCAGGGGGGCTACAGGGCAGCGGGAGGCAGTGGGGTTGGATCCTGCTGGGTGGGGGCGCTGGCCGTGTCAGCGTCTCTTGGGGGCCCCAGCCTCACACGCCCCTTTTTCCCCTTGGGTCTCCCAGGAGATCA
Organism: Pelodiscus sinensis; assembly: GCF_052426305.1. NCBI lineage: Eukaryota > Metazoa > Chordata > Testudines > Trionychidae > Pelodiscus > Pelodiscus sinensis. The sequence goes on along the minus strand of NC_143069.1, from coordinate 15,977,443 downwards.
TGGAGGACTCGCCCCCCCCGCTGGTCTTGGACGACTGCCTCAACGCCGCCTGCAGCCTCAGGTACCGACCCCCCCGCCGACTCCCCCCAGAGCAGATCCCCTGGCCAGGGAGTGGGAAAGTCTCTGTCTCCTGCTGCTCAATTAACAGTCTCTGCCCCTCTCTCCTGCCAGCACCTTGCAGCCTCCCCTGCGGGCCCAGCTCCTGAGCCCCCTGCTGACGGCGGCCGTAGGACAGACAGTGTCTGGGGACTGGCAGCAGGAGCCCATCCACACTCAGGTACGTCCCTCTGGGCCCTGCTCCCGGGCTGGGCTGGAGCTCCAGAGAGGGGGGGGGGGCAGAGGGAGGGAAGAAGCTGCAGGTTTGGATCCTTCCCTCCAGGGTTCCCGTTGCTCTCCCGGGGGGCCCGTCCCTTCCATGCCCAGCCTGGGCTCCTCCCTGCTCTGCGAGGCGGCTCAGACCCTGCTCTAGGCTGGACCCCGGAGCCAGCGGGTGGCCTGGATCCCCCAACCCCCCTCTGACCCAGGGCTCCCCCTTGTCTTGCAGCAGTTCATCCGGGCCCTTCCCTACGACCTCCAGGCCCTACTGGCGAGCCTCCTCGCCGAGTCCCCAGACACCGCCCGGCTGCAGCTCATAATGGAGGTGAGCCCCGTGGGGGGGACGGGGCCATTGTCCCTGCTTCCTCGGGGGGGGGCCGAGAGAGGAGCAGTGTCAGTGGCTGGGGGGGGCACAGTCCGAGAGGAGCCCCAGGCTCTGCCCAGAACCGGCACCTCCCTACGGGTCCTGACCTGCCTCTTTCCCCCCCAGCACCTGAGCCCGTGGCTGGAGTCCCGCCTGCCCCAGGAGCGAGCCAGGGCCCTTGGCAGCACCACAGCTCTGCTGGGAGTCGCCACCACCCTCCCGGGGTTTGACGTAAGTGACCTCGGAGCCGGGGGGTCTGGGGCTGCAGGGCGCGGGGCTGGGAGCGTCCCCGGGAGGCAGAGGCAGGGCCGGGAATGGGCCGGGAATGGGCCGCGTTCTCCTTTCCCCGGGGAGGGGCGACCCTGGGCCCTTCAGGGGGGCTCTTGAGGGACTGGGTCTGGGGACTGGGGAGTGGCCGTCAGTGGATCCCCTTGTTCCACCCCCGGAGTGACCCTTCAGTCGGGGCCATTGCTCAGGGTTGTCTCCTCGCAAGGCCGGCCCCGCCCCGCCCCGGGAGGTGTCTCTGTCCGTCCCCCGAGCTCAGACCCGCCTCGGCGGCCGTTTGCATGGGACGTGCAGCCCCAGGATGCTGAGGGACCCCCCCTCTTCTCTCCCCTCAGAACTCCGCCGACTGGCCGAGGATGGGTCACCACGTGGCCCAGCTGGGCCTTTTTATTTCGGACCCATCCGAAGACGTCAGCCGGCTGGCCCGGGAGGGGGTGCACAGCCTGTATCAACTCCTCCTGCACCACAGGGGTAAGGAACCCAGCCGGGACCTGGGCCCCAGGGACACCCTGAGGGTGCCGGCGGCGGGGGGAGGGGACCCAGCCCTTTTCCCCCAGACTGGCCCAAGGGGGGATGCGTCCCTCTGTGTTCCCCTTCTGCCCCCTGTGCCCCTCCATTTGCCCAGGGATGCCTGCAGGGACCCGTGGGAGGGGAAGGGCTCAGACCTGCCAGCAGAATGACCCTGTTGTGTCTCTTGCAGGCCTCAACATCCACCAGGCAGAGGACCTGTGGTGCAGACACTACTACAAAGAAAGATGGGTCCTGGCTCACAGCAACAGCGTGAGGGTGGGAGAGGTAAGGACGCGCTGCCAGGGCAGGGCAGGGCTCGGGGGTGGGGCTGGCTGGGGCCCTCGTGGGGGTAGGAGGGTCTTGGGGGCAGGAGGAAGCTGTGACCTGGGGCAGGGGTTGGGGTGCCGGGTGAGGAGAGCGTCTGGGTGCAGGGTCTGGAAGGGAGTTTGGGGGAGGAGGAAGCTGTTTTAGCCCCAGGAGTTGGGGCCGGGCTCTGGGCCGTCAGCTGAAACCTCCTGTGCTCTTGATTCCAGGTCTTTGGGCAGCTCTTCACAGCAGAGCAGGAGAACTGCTTTTTGGACAAGGCTCTGCTCGCTGCCCCCTCCCCCCTGCGGCGCCCCAGCCAGGCCGGGCTGGTCCTGGCCCACGCCCTGCATGGGCAGGCCCATCAGCTCCTGGAATACATGGTGAGCAGCCGGAGCAGATCAGGAGAGTGGGGCAGGGCCAGGGTCTCCTTCCCATCCCCTCAGGGAGTCCCCCGCCCCTTTCCTCAGGCTGCCCCCACCCCACGTCCCTGCTGGCAGAATCCCTCCTGCCCCTGCGAGCGTCCCTGGGGGTGGGGGAGGCTCTGAACACAGAAACTGTCCTAGGAGGCGGGAGGGGGCCGAGGTGTCAGGAGCTCTGGGGGGGGGGGGGGTCAGGAGCTCACCCTGCGGGCCTGACGGGGGGTGACCAGAGAGCAGGGGGAGGAGGGTGGAAATGCTGGGGGGCCAGTTCCCCTGAGTCCCCAGGGATGAATGTGACGGATTCTGCTTCCCTTGCAGCAGGAAGACACCCAGTGAGAGCAGCAAGAGCTGAGGAGCCAGCAGCTGCGTCCCCCTCCCCCCAACCCTCCCAATTGTATTGAATTGTATTTACATTCTCATTAAACAATGTTTCAAAAAACATTTGGATCAGGCTTGGTCAATAATTTGTAATGGGGGGGCCATTTTGGCAACTGATCAAGGGCCACATTTCTACCGAGGGGTTTGGGGTCTGGGACGGGGCGGTTGGGTGCAGAAGGGAGCTTAGGGGTGGAGCCTGGGTGCAGGGGGGGGGTATGATGTGGGGCGGTGGATAGGGGTGCAGGGTCCAGGAGGGGGTATGGGCGCAGGAGAGGACTCTGGCCTGGGGGAGGGGCTCTAGAGGGGTGCAGGGTCAGGGAGGGAGCTGTGACCTGGGTGAAGGGGGAGCAGAGGGTTTGGGGGAGGGGGTGCGGGTGCCAGAGAGGAGTCTGGCCTGGGGGAGGGGTGTCGGGGGGTGCAGGGTCAGGGAGGGAGCTGTGATCTGAGGGAATGGGGGACGCAGGTTCAGGTGGTCGCCTGGGACAGGCAGTCGGGGAGGGGACGTGGGCGCCAGGGGCAGGCTCTGGCTGCGGAGGTGCCTACCTAGGCAGCTGCGTATGGGGGAGCCCGACTGTCACCTGAGGGGATGGGGGAGCTCAATTTTCAACTGTGGGGAATGGAGGAAATACTGTGGAGTGGAGGGAGCGAGATGGGGGGAGCTGAATTGTTCCCGGAGGGGAGATCTCCCTGGCTTGGGGGGGGGGGGGGGCGTTTCCAGCAAAGCCCTCACATAAGAGGGGGACAGACGGGGGGAGGGAGAGGACGGGGATGGGCAGGGCAGGTGGAAATGGGGAGGGGCAGGAGAAGGGAAGGGGGAGGAGATGGAGGAGAGCCGGGGATAGGAGTGGGGGCGGGGATGAGGAGCAGGACAGAGGCAGGGCAGTGGTGGTGATGGCTGAGCGATGAGAACAGCTCGCAGGGAGCTTAAAGCCAGCAGATGCTTTTCGGCAGAGTTGCCATTTGCCCTGGCGGCTTTGCCAGAATAGCTGTGCCAGCGGGGGGGGGGGGGGGGAGGCGGGGGGGGGGCTTTTGCCACACACCCAAGCCAAGCCAGCTGTGGCGGCAAAGCCTTGTGATGTAACCTAAGCCCTTGGCAAGGTCGGGATCAACCTGCTCTGACAATTTCTCGGACCGGCGGGATGAGAAACAAGGATCGTGCAGGGAGATGGGGATGACTAGGAAGCGAATCCAGGTGTGGGGGGAATATCCTGGGTTGGAGGGTCAGTCGATACCCCCGCCTGCCACTGTCTGCCGGGGCTCTGCCCGCAAGATGGAACCAACAGCTGAGTTTGCTTTTCTGCCCCGTCGTGGGCACAAAAGGCCCAGAGCAGCCTCCTGCTATCTTGGAGGAAAGGGGCCAAAGTTCAGGAAGCAGGTGCCAGGCTGGGCTGGAATCCGCGAGCTCTGCTTTTGCTTTGCCCTTCCTGGAAGCTGGGCTGCAGGTGAGTGGCGGTTTCATCTCTGCTCTTGGGGTGTTTCTTGTGGGTTCCGAGTGTGGATCTGAGAGGGGCTGCGCAGGGGCAGTGTCATGAACGAGCTGTAAGCGTTACAGCCCCTTCTGCGCAGGCTGGCTCCAGCCTCCCGTCTGTCTCCAAGCCCTGGGGGAGAGGCGGGAGGCCAGCAGCATGGCCTAGTGGAGGGGGCAGGGGGTTGGGTGTAAGAACTCCCGGGTTCTAATCTAATGCCACCTAGTGACTAAGGCACAGAGTTGTGTGTTAGACCCTTGCTCCTCAATTCTGCGCTCACTCTCACGCTGGTGACCTTGGAGAGGCCTTTCAGGTCTCCCTTTCCCTGTCCATCAAAGGCAGGCAAGTGCGATGTAATGCCCTGGAGCAAGTGCTTTGGGACGTGTCGCACAAGTGTGCCTGGCTTACAAGCGTGTCAGCACAGCTGTGTAAAAGCGTGACGAGGGCTTTGAGATCGATGCCGAAGGCGTGTGAGGCTGTAGCTGGCCAAGTGACAGGGAAATGAAAGGTCAGAGTTTGGTCAGTTAGATTTTATGGTAATACACTGAGACGAAGCACTTTGGGCGTATATACGATAATGTCTTTCCAAGTGCGTTAGTTCAAGCCGTGTCCTAGGAGCCAAGAGGTGAGACAAACATGCTTGGTCCTGTCTCGGTGCAGGGGTGGACTAGATCAGTGCTTCTCGACCAGTGGTACGAGTCCCCTTAAAGGTACTCAAGAGATGTCTGGGGGACACGTCAACACAACTGAAATTTGGAGAAAACTGAATTTTAGTTTTCAGTTTGACAGCGCTTTATTCTTTTTGTACCTTTTACACCCAAAAATGCCATCGCCCGCCCGGCTACGATGCAGTTGTTTAAACAAATGTGTTGCAACGGTAGAAAAAAATTGTGTGTGTCTGAAAACTGTAGGTACTGGGGGTACTTACACATTTTTTTTAAAGGGGGTACATTATAAAAAAAGTTTGCGAAACACTGGACCTATCATGGTCCCTTCCACTCAGACTTTTCTATGATTCTGTGACAGGGGTGGGCGATAATTTTCAGAAGGGGGCCACTTAATTGATTTTGGTATGGGGTCATAGGCCGGCTCCACCCACAGAAGGGGCGGAGCCTGAGGCAGAAGGGGCGGTGTTGTGGACTAGCCCACCCTCAGAGTTCTCCGCGGCTGAGGCTTTCAATTAAAAGCACAGAAAAGAGCTCACAGCTTTGCCACTACTGGCAGCTGTCCAGCGTTGCTACAGCTTTTTAAAGGGCTCGTGGCTCCCGCCCCTGCCGTAACCATGAGCCGTGAATCATTTAAAATCAGATCCTGCTGCCTGAGTCACCACTTAGAATTCGGCGGCATGGGCAGCAGGATCTAAACACAAAGTGGCCAGATCACAGTGTTAGGTGGGTTGCATCTTACCCAGCCCTGTTCTCTGAGCTGGTTTCGAAACCTCCGTGTCCTCCTTGTGGTCTGACAGCTGCAGATTTACTGCCTGTCTCTCCTCTCATGGCCCAGCCTAGCCGCAGCTAATGGACTAACTCAGGTTAGCATCACCTGCCCTGTCTTGGTGACTCTTCACAGCTGAATGGCCTGTAAGGCATCGTGCTGGTCTTCTGATCTCTTGGTGACTCCTCTGCGTTCTGTTTATTTCTTTCTCCCTAGCTGGCCGATCGAGTCAAACCCTGTCAGTGCATGAAGGCCCCAGGAATTACGAGTGCGATGGTCTCCCATGCCCAAGGTAATCGGCTGGCTAGTAATGGATGGGCTGCTTGGTTATCAGGTTAGGCTGCACAAGCCAGGTCTATGGGACCCCATGGCCAGCTGGCACCTGGTTCACAGGGAGGCAGCTGTACTAATCTGAAAATGGCTGGAGGACACCACCATCATTAGGCTCCAGAGTTACAGCACTCGCTCCTCGTCCGAGGCAGGCAGCACAGCTTAGCAGCTCATTGGGATGTCTCCTTTTTAGTTGTGAGATCTGGGCACTTTAGAATGGCTGTAGCTATTTAGCAAAGGTGCACAGCTATAGGCATGGGGGTTTCCAGCTTTATTCACCTAGGTGGCTGATTCCAGGAAGCAAGGGTGTGTGTGTGGGGGAGGGGGGAAGTCCTGTACAGAGGGTTCCCTGGCCCCTCTGCTTCCATGGCTGTGCAACTGCCACCAGGTGGATTAGAACCTGGGACTTTTGGAGCTTAGGGCAGGAGCTGCTATAGCTTGAGTTATAAGTCAGTTGCCTCTCAGCATAGGCTGAAGAGCTCCCTTGTAATAATTGCTTGCTGGAAGTGGTCTCAGTGCCACTCCATAGGATAGTGACCCACATCAGGTGGGTGGGTTACAGCTGCAGGCCTGCTCCCAGCATGCGGATCTGCTCTCTGGGCGGCGTCTATAACTCTGTGGCTGCAGCCCTGCTCCCAGCATGCGGATCTGCTCTCTGGGCGGCGTCTATAACTCTGTGGCTGCAGCCCTGCTCCCAGGACTGGATCTGCTCTCTGCCCATAGGCGTGCGCAGCACGTTTCATTAGGGTGTGCACCCAAAGAATGTTTTTAAATGTACCCCCGTTAGCCACGCCCCCTGACTCCCATTAGCCACGCCTCTGGAGGTAACACTTTCAGGGCAATATGGACACATGACCAGAAATAAAAGGTGTCATGTGACCTCCCCCCCCCCCCCCAAGGACTTTTCCCACCATCCTCTTACCAATAGGGATTAGTTTGGCCCTCACCAACCCCCCCGTGCAACGATCCTGCAATTGCAATAACCCAACGTGTGAGACATTAACTCGGGGGGTGGGGAGGCTGGGGGAAGTGTTCCCTCTAAGAGTTTCCTCCCATGAGCACAATACATTTTGTGTTGTGCACCAGTACTGAGTTTGTGGCTTGTTTGGATGTGCCATGGTGGCACCCAAGTTATTCATAAATATCTTATGAACCACTTACCTGTCCCCTCTGCTGCCCTGTCTCCTTCCCTTCCTCCATCAGCTCCCCTGGTGCCTGCTGCCCCCCCAATCCCTCACCCACCTCTGCTGTCCTGACTCCTGCCCTTCTCACGGCCCTCGGCCTTCCCGAGACCTGCCCCCTCCAGCAGCCTTTCTCTCCCCCCCTGTGCCCACTCCTCCAGTAGCCCCACTCTGACCATGTGAGCTACCCCTCCTCATCCCCTTTCCTAACACCCCCGTCTACACACCTGCCCTGCCTCTCTCCTCTGGTGCTGGTCCCTCCCCTGCAGGTGTCTGCCCTTCTGCTTCACCCCCCGGACTCTTCTGGCACCTGCACCTTCCCTTACCCTTGCACCCTCTTGGTGCCTCCCCCTTCCCTCACTGCCCCTGCCCCCTTTGCCTTCTTTTTCCCTGATGCCCACCCCCTCACCACCCTCTGCCCCCGTTCCCCTCATGTCCCTGTGCCCTCACACGTGCCTTGCTCCATCCCCGCCTTCCTCATGCCCACCCCTTCTTTCAAGCCTTCTCCCAGCACCTCCCCTTCTCCCCTCTAGCCCCCAAAGCCCTTCCCCTCTCCTCTCCTAGCATCATCCTGCCCCCCCCCCCCACTGACACCTCCCCTTCTGCCCTTTTCCTCATTGTCTCCACTTGGCCCCCTGGCATTTGTCTGTCTCCTACACCCTGTCCCTTAGTGCCTTCCCCTTTCATCTCCTGACCTGCCACAAACCCCCACCCCGCAGTCTCAGGTTCCCAAAGTTCCGGCAGTCCCCATCACTTGGTGCCTGCGCCGGGTCTGACTCGTAGGGTTGCCAGGTAGACCCTCCCCCAAAAAAACGGACACACTTGATCCTGGGCAGGGGGGAGGGAGGAAGAGGGACTGGCTGGGGGGGGGGCAGGAACTGGCTGGAAGGAAGAGGGGATGGGAAGCAGCTCTGGGGGGGAGGGGCCAGATCCTGACCCTGGCCCCCCCTTCTCCCTCCCCGAGGCCAGTCATGCTGCCTCTGACCCCCTTCCTCCCTGAGGCCAGTCGCACTGCCCCCGATCCTGACCCCGGCCTCCCCTTCTCCCTCCCCGAGGCCAGTCATGCTGCCTCTGACCCCCTTCCTCCCTGAGGCCAGTTGCACTGCCCCCGATCCTGACCCCGGCCTCCCCTTCTCCCTCCCCGAGGCCAGCCCTGCTCCCCAGCTCAGTGCGGGCCCCTGCTCTCTCCTTAGCTCAGTCCCACTCTGCCGACTCTGGCTCCCTCCTGGCTCCCTGCTCTGCCAGTCAGGCTGAACTGGGACTTTAGCCTCTCCCCGTTGTTCCTGGGGACTGTCAGTCTCAGGATCTTGATCTCTCATTTCCCCTGCCTTTCACTGAGTTTCAGTAAGGAGCTAGCGGCAATAATGCCTCTACTTTTTCCCCCACTCCTGTGCGGAATACATTTTGTTATGTGCACCAAGGCATGCACGGATGTGCACTGTTACGTCACGTGGAGTTTCACAGCATGGGAAGAAATCAGTGGAAATACAGAGAGCTTGAGTAGTTGCAAGTGTCCATTTTATTGCATAGCACGGAGCTAGCTAGAAAAAACCCAAACCAGCTGGGCTGACCCCCAGTGACCTAACGCAGTTACTATAACAACAAGATCTATGTCTACACCCAGTACACCACATGCACCACCACTAGAAACACATGCTACCGGCTAGCAAACTGGGCAGCATTTGAATGTCTCCTGGCTGGCCGCCCAAGAGCTCAGCTTGCAGGGAACACTGGCTAACCGTCCCCTTCCACCTGGAGAAGGGAGAGACAGGAAAGCAGCAACAGAGCATCTGCCTGGGGGAAGCCCGAATCCCATGCAGGAGTGGAGCCCTGTTCCTTGTTCCAGGCCCTTGCTAGAGTCCCCTCCCGTAGCTGCAGCTATGGCCGGCAGTTTTAAAAGCGGACTTACGCTGGCCCTGCAACCCGAGCGACTCTGTCAGTGGGTGCTTATCACTCCATCACCTCGAGCTGTTTAACCAGCTTGTTTAACCAAGGAGGGAGGGAAAGGGAAACCTTTGGCCATTTGAGGGTTGCGTGCCAATGGAGGGAAAGGGGATGGATAAATAGGGGCTGAGCACACGGTACTGCCTCTTTTTAAACCCAGGCCCAAAGATGTCCTGGAATTCTGGGCCACTGGCCTGAAGGAGATGGTCAAACTGCCTGGCAGCTGGACTTTTGGAGTCTTGTTATTCCTGGGCTCCTGGTAGCGATGGCTCCCATTCCAGGGGATTCCTGCCAGGTAGTTTACCTCAGACAGCAGCTTTTATTCCCCCGTGTCACTTCTCCCGGTATCTGAGACTTTGGTCATGGGGATCAAGCATTTAACATGATTCCAAGAGGAACCGGATGGTTCATCTAGCGAGCCAGGCTCACCGATATTTGAGTTGTTAATAAAAATCCCTAGTTGCTGTGTGTAGGTCTAAAAAGGGAAGGTTAGTATCATTAGTCTTATTTTACAGACAGGGAATAACCTCTCCAAAGAGCACCCTGTGGGAGAGGCAGGAATAGAACCCAGGTTTCCTGATACCACAGTCAGGGCTTTGTTACCAGGCTACATCCTGTACTAGAAAGGATGGGCCTGAAGCATGGGCCTGGTGTAAGGCCTGAGGCCTGAACCAAAGTAAGCAAGAGTTAGCTGAAGAGAAACAGACAGGTCGTGTCAAAAGCAGACGGTTGCCTGAAAGTCTTGGGACTTAACCCTAACTGTCTTGCCTGGAAAGGTTAAAACCATAGACAAAAGGTCCTAGAAAGTCTCCAGGAATGCTAGAGAAGCAGGAAGCGAGTTGACAGGAGGCCAGGAAAGAAAATGGAAGCAGAATTTGGGGTTTTGAATTGGAAGCAGTGATGTGCCTGTTGTGTGATCATGCCTGGAAGATGTGAATTAAGCCAGGAACCTGGGCAAGCAGAATCCAGCGACTTTCTTGGCTAGGGAAAGACTAAATCTTGGAACAAGAGAGATGTGAGTAGAACAGGGAATTTTTAGTCAGACGCTACTAGGTTATTTTCTTTATTTTTTTAGTTTGTTGGACTTCTTTTTGCTAAGCACATGTAACTATCCCCCTTTATCCTGGAACTCTTCAAACTGAATCCCAGGGAAGCGATTTTCTGTGTTTTAATCTTTCTTTTTTCAGTTTCTTTGTAACACCTAGCAACCAAGTAGATACGCTGGAGGGCAGTAGATATGCTGGAGGGCAGGGATGGGGTCCAGAGTGACCTAGACAGATTAGAGGATTGGGCCAAAAGAAATCGATGAGGTTCAACAAGGACAAGTGTAGAGTCCTGCACTTGGGACGGAAGAATCCCGAGCATAGTTACAGGCTGGGGACCGACTGGCTAAGCAGCAGTTCAGCAGAAAAGGACCTGGGGGTTACAGTGGATGAGAAGCTGGATATGAGTCAACAGTGTGGCCTTGTAGCCAAGAAACCTAATGGCATATTAGGGTGCATTAGGAGGAGCATTGCCAGCAGATCCAGAGAAGTGATTATTCCCCTTCATTCGGCTCTGGTGAGGCCACATCTGGCGTATTGTGTCCAGTTCTGGGGCCCCCACTATAGAAAGGATGTGGACGCATTGGAGAGGGTCCAGCGGAGGGCGACCACAATGATTAGGGGGCTGGAGCGCATGACCTATGAGGAGAGACTGAGGGATTTGGGTTTGTTTAGTCTGCAGAAGAGAAGAGCGAGGGGGGATTTGATAGCAGCCTTCAACTTCCTGAAGGGAGGTTCCAAAGAGGATGGAGAGAGGCTGTTCACAGTAGTGACGGATGGCAGAACAAGGAGAAATGGTCTCAAGTTACAATGGGGAAGGTCTAGGTTGGTTTTTAAGTCTTGGCTTGACAAAGCCCTGGATGGGTTGATTTAGTTGGGATAGGTCCTGCCTTGGGCAGGGGCTGGACTTGATGACTCCTGAGGTCTCTTCCAGCTCTATGGTTCTATGATTCTAAGTAATGTTTCACCAAGTGTATTTGTTTTGTTAATAGACGTCACATTTTTAAAACCATGATCTGATTCCTGCATCCTAGAGGGCGGAAGGTTCTGTATGCACGTGCCTAAGACAGCAAGCCATACTTCTAGGAGAAATTACAGGTTTTCAAGCTCTCTCTGGAGGGAGTGTCAAGGACAAGGAAGGTACCCCACAGGAGGGAATTCTGAAATGCGCCTGTCTGGTTCTCAAAGGGGTTTGTGCATTTGGATGATGGCAGCAACACCAACACAAGCCTCCAGTGGCAGGGTATTTTAAAGTCTCTTGTGGGCCCCCACCTTCTGCACTTGGAGTGCCAGAGTGGGAAACAGCCTTCACATGACCCCTCTCCAATTTATCAACATCCATCTGGAATTCTGGTCACCAGAGCTGGGCACAGAACTCCAGCAGCAGAAGTTCAAGTGCCGAATAAAGAGGCTAAGTCGGTTCCCCACTCTGGCACTTGGAGTGCAGAAGGTGTGGGCCCAAAAGAGACCTTAAAATACCGTGTCTCTATGGGCTTCTGCTTCAAAACTCCCCAAGGTCACAGATTCCCTGAGCTTAGGAGGGTTGCTGCCTCTACCCAAGTGGAAAAAAACTTTTTCTTCTTGAACGCAGGAAGAAGTCACTTGGGAACGTATTCCAGAAGGGTACCCCAAACTCTTTTACACAAGAGCCAAAAGAAATCTGATGAGGTTCAACAAGGACAAGTGCGGAGTCCTGCACTTGGGACAGAAGAATCCCAAGCATTGCTACAGGCCTGGGACCAACCAGCTAAGTAGTAGTTCTGCAGAAAAGGACCTGGGGGTTACAGTGGATGAGAAGCTGGATATGAGTCAACAGTGTGCCCTTGTAGCCAAGAAGGCTAATGGCATATTAGGTTGCATTAGGAGGAGCATTGCCAGCAGATCCAGAGATGTCATTATTCCCTTTTATTTAGCACTTGGAAAGAAAAAAAGAAAAATGAAAACAAACTGTAATTTCTGATAGCTGTCCTCTTAGTCTTAGGCAGGTATACACAGACCTCCTATTACTTTCCAGGATACAAAATCAGATCATATCCTTAAAATAGGTGATTATATTAAGAAAACAAAAAGGTATTCATTTGTAAAGCTGACTTGGCTGCTAGGAGTTATAGCGCAACTGAGAAAAGAACAGATTAAAACACAGACAATTGCATCCCTGGGATTCAGTTTAAAGTTATAGTGGGGAGAGGAGGGGATATGGATTTAGCACAGAGGAGTTTAACCAAACAACAAAACAAAAAAATAACCTGATCGCATCTAAATAAACATTCTCTATCTACTCAAGTATCCACACTTCCAAGGTCCAGTCCAATTCTAGGCCCAGGTATTCTTTTTTTTAGGCATGATGTCCCTGCCCAGTTCAATTCATCCCCCCCCTCATCCCCTTCCGCAGCTCCAGGATTAAACTCACAAAGAAAAACAGCAGACAGATTCCCTTTTAATGCAGATCTGAACTCTTTCTTCTCACTGGTGCTCCTGGCTCCCTGCCAACACTTTCTAGCTAGCTAGGTTTAACCCTTTAGTCACTGAATACTGGGATGTTCAGAAAAGAACAGTGGGCCTCCCATCCATCACAGAAGCGAGACAGCCTCTTTACTCCTGCTCAAGCGTTTCCTGTTTATACATCCCAGAATTACAATAGCTTTTTAAGCCCCAACGCCACAATGGTAGCTCATGTTCTGCTGATTACCCACCATGACCCCTACATCTCTTTTCCCCGCCCTGCAAGTCTGGCCCACAGAACCATGGGAAGTGGCATAGGCTAGCCTGGGCCAGGGCAAAGGAACACGTGGGCCTTTCTCTTCTCCATCTCTCCCTCTGCATTGCACAGCAGGGCGCAGGAGTGCCAGGGGGCTCTGTGGACGCTGTTTGGCTTAATGCCAGCGAAAGCAGGGTCTACAGGAGTACTTACGGGCTCCTAGTGTTAAGAGCTGTGATGTGGTTGCCTCAGCAGCGTGGCTCAGTGCTTCTGTTCTTGGAGCTCTGGTGTTATCAGTGGTCAGTGCAGGTAACGCAGCCTGCTCCTGCTGCAGATCTCGCTGTTATGCACAAAGACCGACCACAGACACCGTCTGGTGACAGAGGCACTTGGCCAGGTTTATAGCTGTGTAGTCACAGATCTAGTGCCCTGGATTTGCGGTTACGCGTGCACCAACTCAAGTGCTCCAGGACGAGGAGCAATTCAGTCAGTAAGTCTCTGTTGTCCCTTCGGCCATGCAAAGGGGGTAAGGCCAGGCACCCCAATATTTATAGCCTAAAATAAACTTGTCTGGTTTCGGACATTTGTTTGCTCCCTCCCCTTGTACCTAGTACCTTGAACCGAAAAATATTAGCGGAGACACTGTTGAGCATCCACTGTGGATGCGCTCGGTGAGGCTAATCTTCGTGTTTTACCTCATCCCCGTTGCAGGGTTCCAGACCAAGGAGGATATCTACTGCCTCGCTTTAGCAAAGGCCCTGTACACTGTGCCCACGCCAGTGACTGCTGGGTTTTATGCACCATGGGGACATTGCAAAAACCTGCTCTTACACAAAATCAAGGGTGAGTACTGCCCCGGGGAACGTAAGACGGGGAAGGAACCTTGTGGGGATGGGGATTAGTGGATGACAACCATCTCCAAAGAGCCAGAGCCACCCGTACTCATTTGCCGATTATGCAATCGCATAGGGGACCTGAAAATTTGGAGCAGCACTGGGTTTTCATGTCCACTCCACCCACCTGCCTCTTCCTATCCATGGTCTGTGGCTCTGCTTCCTCCAGCATCAGAAGTTCTAGAAGATCTAGTTAATTTACAAGTGACAAAGTCTGCTCGAGCTACTGGCAGAACATCGACGACATAGTAATGAAGCCATTTAACAGGCATTTGCCAACCTCTGCTAAATGTTTGCTGAATTTACTGTGAGAGTCGACAGGACCTTAGTTTAAAATGTGTTTGTTTATTAGTGTGTGGATGAGGGTTATAAAATCACATCGCTAAAAATTCAACATCCATCTGGGCTGCTGTTGGGCAGATGGGCACCAGTTTAATAGTACGGCGTAGGATCCCATCAGTCCTAAGGATGGCTTTGCCAAGAGCTACCCATTCTTGATTGCTTCCAAGAAGGGAGGGATTGTGAAGCTGGAAGACCCTTCAGGAGGAGAGATTTAAGGCACTGCCAGGTACCTAACATATCTTCCTCTTTTATCTCAGAGAACATGGAAAACGAATCGAAGAAGAAAGACCAGGAGGAATTTCAGCGGACGCAGAAGATGCAGCGTGACAACACTGGCCGGGATCTATTCAAGCTCCTGTTACTCATGATCTTCTACCGGCCGGTCCTGACGGAGCAGCAGAAGTGGAGAAGGAACGTGAAACACGTCTTCATCCATTTCAGCGCCTGGGAGTACACGGGCTGCGACCAGCTCTGGGCAGGCCTCATTACCACACTGTGCGACGGCATCGAAAGCCACTTTGGTCTCCTACCCATGAGCATTTACAGGACCATAGACAGGAAATGTAGCATCATCGAAAGACCAGGGGATCAGGAATGGGTTAGCAAGAAGTTCCTCTTCCTCCCGCTGTGGGTGGCTGTGATCCTTTTGATCATGGTAGCTATTGGGGTGGGTGGTCTCCTCCTAGTGTTTGGGATCCCCATCGGGGATGCCTCGGGAGACGCCATAGCTGTCGTGGAAGGCATTGGGGTGACGGCTGTCAGCGTCTCTGCAGCAGCTGCCATACGGCTCACTATCACAGTGGTACGAAACATTATCGTCACCCAGAAGAGCCAGCTGGAGAGACAGATGAACCAGACGGCTCTCAGCGCACAGCTGGGCTTCATGAGCTGCGTGAAAAGCGAAGTCAGGACAATCACTGGGGGTATGTCTACACTACAGCGCTAGTTCGAACTAACTTAGTTCGAATTAGTTAATTCGAACTAAGCTAGTTCGAACTAGCGCATCTAGAACTAAAAACTAGTTCGAACTAGCGTTTTGCTAGTTCGAACTAGCGCGTCCACACTGATTGGACGCAGGGGGGCATTTAAGGGCAGCTGAAACCGGTTCTGGCAGGGCATCAGGTCAGCAGTTGCTTTGTGTGGCTGCTGTCTGAGGCTATCTGAGGCTCGTGCTTAAAGGGACCCCCCTGGACTGCCGGTTCTCAGCTTTTCCTGCTTGCTTGCCAACCTCGCCGAGGGACAGCAAAGCGTCGGTCTCTGTGCCCGTCTGTGTCGGTGCTTCCCTTCGGGGGGGACCGCCGCAGGTGGCAACATGGAGCCACGGCTCGCCCTGCACCTTCTGGTGCACTTTCTGGACTTGCTGCTGCAAGCCTGCCAGCAATGGCTCGAGGCTGCCTGGCACCACCTGGGGAACGTCAGCCCCCTGCCTCTCCGCCTGGCCGCCCTGGGTGCCGTGGAGGAGCCGCGGCGGCGCCCCGGCACCGGCGTGCCCCGCCGCATCTGGCGTCTGGACACCAGCAGCGACTGGTGGGACCGCATCGTCCTGGAGCGCTGGGACGACCGACAGTGGACCCAGAACTTTAGGATGAGGAGGGACACCTTCCTGGAACTCTGCGAGTGGCTCGCCCCTGCCCTGCAAAGAAGGGACACTCGCATGAGGCCCGCCATCCCCCTCCAGAAGCGGGTGGCCATCGCCCTCTGGAAGCTCTCCACGCCGGACAGCTACCGATCCGTCGGGAACCAGTTCGGCGTGGGGAGATCCACTGTCGGAGCAGTGCTCATGCAGGTACGGCGCTCGTCGGCCCCCGAGCCGGGGGCGAGGGGGCTGCGAGGAGGGGATGGGCCGCCCCAGGGACAAAGGGGCGGGAGGAGGCGAAAGCGCCCCGCACCGGAGGGGTCGGGCTGTCCCGGCCGTACTACACGCCGCCAGGGGGGTTGCTTCCGGGAGTGGGGCCCGGGGCACTGCCAGGACACGCACGCTCCCAGCCACCCGGGCGCCCCACTGATTGACGCTTTGCTGTGTCTCTCTCCGCAGGTGGTCAAGGCCATCAACCGGGTGCTGCTCCGCAGGGTGGTCCGCCTCGCCGACCCGGATGCCGTCATCCGGGGATTCGGCGCCCTCGGCTTCCCCAACTGCGGGGGGGCCATCGACGGGACGCACATCCCCATCCGTGCCCCGGAACACCAGGCGTCCCGGTACGTGAACCGCAAGGGGTACTTCTCCGTCATCCTGCAGGCCGTGTGTGACCACCGGGGACAGTTCACGGACATTAATGTGGGCTGGTCCGGCAAAGCACACGACGCACGGGTGTACCGGAACTCCTCCGTGTGCCAGCGGCTGCAGGACGGGACCTTCTTCCCCGACCGCCACATCAGGGTCGGGGACGTGGACATGCCTGTCTGCCTGGTGGGGGATGCCGCCTACCCACTGCAGCCGTGGCTCATGAAGCCCTACACGGGGCACCTCAATCCCTCCCGCCAGGCCTTCAATAACAGGCTGAGCAGGGCCCGCATCGTGGTGGAGGGGGCCTTCGGGCGACTGAAAGCCCGCTTTCGATGCCTCCTCACCCGTCTGGACCTGGCCGAGCACAACATCCCTCCCGTGGTGGCGGCATGTTGTGTGCTCCACAATTTGTGTGAGCGGAAGGAGGAGGCTTTCCTGCCAGCCTGGATGGCTGAGGCTGACCGCATGGCTGGACACTACGGTCAGCCCCGCACCGCCGCCGTCCGGGAAGCCCAGCGGGGGGCCATCCGGATCCGGGAAGCCCTGCGGGAGAGCTTCCAGGTGGAGGAGGAGGAGGACTGACCTCTCCCTGCATGCCCCACCGGGGCCTTCTTCCACCCTACCCCCCCCTTCCCCTTTCCCCTCCCTACCTACTGTCAAATAAAGACACCTGTTTTTCCAACAAAAACGTCTGTTTATTTCAGAGAACTGGGGTGGGGGAGGGAGGAATGAAGGTGGGAGAAGGGAGGGGGAAACCTGGGACGAGGGAGCTGGAAGGGGAGGGGAGGGAAGGGAGGAAGGGAAAGGAAAGCTCAGGGGTGGGAGTCCGGCTGCCTCTCCCGTCTCGCCACACTGCGGGTCCGGGGGCGTCGGTGGGGAATGGTTGTGGAGGGGGGGGCAGAGAGGACAGGGGGTGTGGAGGAAGCAGGAGCGGAAGCAGGAGGAACAGGGGGAGCAGGGGGAGCAAGAGGGGGAGAAAGAGGGGGAGCAGGGGGAGCAAGAGGGGGAGCAAGAGGGGGAGCAGGGGGAGGAGGAAACGGGAAGCGGTCCAGCAGGCTCTGGAGGTGGCCTCGCAGGACACGGCCCTGCTCCTCCAGGGCCTCCAGACTCCTCTGGCGCAGCCTGAGGTCCTCCTGGACCCAGTGGTCCTGGAGACGGAGCTGTCGGTCCAGGAACCGGAGATGCCGCCTCTGGTAGTCCTCCTGGTTCCTGGCTGACCTGCTTGCCCGGGCGCGGGCGGCTGCTGCAGGCGGTGTGGTGCGCCCTGCAGGCCCCGGTGCTGCAGCTGTGGTGCAAGAAGACCAGCGGTCAATGACCCCAGGGGCCCAGGTCTGTGAAACCCAGCTCCCCTCTGCAAGGCCAGGGCCCCTGCAGGATCCCCAGCTGCTGCTCCGTGGTGGGCAAGGCCCAGGCGCACGGTCCCGGGGCTCCCTCTCGCCCCAGCCCCCCGTACACATAATGGGAACACGAGGGTACTCACAGGTGGACGCCTCCCCGGCCTCTGATGATGCAGGCGAGCGGCTCTGTGGGGTGCCTCGGGGGTCCCGGGTCCTGGGAAGGCTGGCGGCAGGCTCCTGGCTCTCAGAGGGTATGTCTACACTACCCCGCTAGTTCGAACTAGCGGGGTAATGTATGCATACCGCACTTGCTAATGAAGCCCGGGATTTGAATTTCCCGGGCTTCATTAGCATAAGCGGGGAGCCGCCATTTTTAAATCCCCGCTGCTTCGAACCCCGTGTAGCGCGGCTACACGGGGCTCGAACTAGGTAGTTCGGACTAGGGTCCTATTCCGAACTACCGGTACTCCTCGTGAAACGAGGTGTACCGGTAGTTCGGAATAGGCACCCTAGTCCGAACTACCTAGTTCGAGCCCCGTGTAGCCGCGCTACACGGGGTTCGAAGCAGCGGGGATTTAAAAATGGCGGCTCCCCGCTTATGCTAATGAAGCCCGGGAAATTCAAATCCCGGGCTTCATTAGCAAGTGCGGTATGCATACATTACCCTCCTAGTTCGAACTAGGAGGGTAGTGTAGACATACCCAGAGCCCTCTTCCTCCTCCTCGGTGTCCAGGAGCGGTCCCTCTGCCCCGGGGTCAATCACGTCCCGGGGGGCAGGGACGGCATGAGGCCCCAGGATGCGGTCCAGGGCATGGAAGTGGGGGCAGGCCTCCGGGTCAGCCCCTGGCAGACAGGCCCGGGAGTAGGACTGCCGCAAGTCCTTAATTTTGCAGCGCACCTGCTCCCGGCTGCGCTGGTGGCCCCTGGCGGCCAGACTGGCAGCCATGCGTCCATAGACGGCCGCGTTCCGGTGGCTAGTGCGGAGATCGTGGACATTGGAGGCTTCCCCCCAAACCTGGATGAGGTCCACGATCTCCGCACTTGACCAGGCGGGCGCCCGCCTTTTGCGCCCCCGGGCAGGCTCCCGGGAGCCGCCAGGCTGGTCGTGGGGAGCAGTGGAGGGCTGGGAACCCTCGGATGGCTGGCTCATCCTGTGGCAGGTGCAGGCTGTGCAGGCACGGGTGCTTGCAGCCTTGCAACTGGCACAAAGTGAGTAGCCAGCCCGTGGCCCTTTAAGGGCTCCGGGGCCGGGAGGGGGGCAATAGAGTTTCCCTGGTGTTGGCCAGAGTGGCCACCAGGGAAACCTGGGAAGCCTTAGCCTCCCACTAGTTCGAACTAAAGGGCTACACAGCCCTTAGTTCGAACTAGCTAGTTCGAACTAGGCGTTAGTCCTCGTAAAATGAGGTTTACCTAGTTCGAACTAAGCGCTCCGTTAGTTCGAATTAAGTTCGAACTAACGGACCGCTAGTGTAGCGCCTAGGAAAGTTAGTTCGAACTAACGTCCGTTAGTTCGAACTAACTTTCTGGTGTAGACATACCCTGGGTTCCTGCAGTACATGGAGATCTTCCAGCGGCGGAAGCTGCGGGTGGTGCTGGAGATCACCCACTTGGATACATGCAGCCCTGACAAGGTGGTGGGCGTCCTTGATGCCATGAACATTCTCCTCTCAGACGATGACGCCCCTTTCATCTCCATCCTGGCTGTTGACTCCAGCATCATTGTCGACTGCGTGGAAAGCTCCAAGTATATGAGAGGTATGGCCAACAACGGCTACGAGTTCTTAAACCGCATCGTCACCCTGCCCTTCTCTGTCCCTCGGATGGACTGCGACACCAAGCGGAGGCTGATCAGGAATATCATCGCGCGCAAGGAGCAGCTAGAGGCAGAGGTCGGCTTCCGGCAGGATGGCAAGATGGAAGCCAGCTCTGACTTCCTCAACATCTCTCGCTACCATTCGGCCAACCACGATGCCCAGAATCCAGTTGCAGAGGACAGCCAGATACCTCTCATGGTTGGAACCCCAGCGCTGGGAACCGGCAGCTGCGGGAAAGGTATCCGAGCCAAAGACCTCATTCAAGATGCTTTCGACTACCTCCTGGATGACGCCTTGAAGGAATTCATGACAGACAACGTGGTGCAGATGCGGCGCATCGTGAACACCGTCACCATCACCATCAGGCTGCTGGCGAGTAACATCCCCAAGGATGAAGTGTGTCCGAAGAAGGTGGTGGAATGGGTGCTCCTTGCCAACCAGTGGCCGTGCCGTCTGGGCTGGCTCTTGCAGTGCATCGAGGATGAGGAGCAGAGGAGTCGAATGGGCAGCTGCCATGGAAGCCCGCTCCGCCCCGACATGTCTCTGTGGGAGGTCTACGAGAAGTACATGGAAGAGCTGGACATGCTGAAAGGCCAGATGGAAAAGCTGCTGGAACTGGACCAGGATCCCGAGCTGTTCCACACTTTCCTGTGCGGCAGGTTTCGGGTGGAGGAGGCCCTCTTCTACCTCCCCTTCACGGTCAATTTGGACCCATCCCTGAAAAGACAGATGGAGCTGCAACGTGGCAGCCACAGACTGAAACGGACAAAGAAATTCGACAAGCTCAGCGCCTGCACTCTGCTGGGTATGACGGTGGAGGATGTCTGCCGAGAGGTGGGTCACCCTTGGGTTTCCTTCCTTCGAGCAGGGCCAGCTGTCGATAGAATGTCCATGCCTCTTCATCGCAAGAAGAATGTCATTCATGTGACAGCAGCTGCCCACAGATGATGGCTACAGGCAGAGCCATCTTTGCAAATCGTGGGGCCCTGAATAATTGAGGGCCCTTCTGCAGGATTGCCTGGGCCTTTTCCCCTCATGCAGCTTCTGCTGGAGGTCTGGTCGTTCCTACTACCTCCCTACCCCAAGCAGGGCTCAGGAACTAGAGCAGAGTTGCAGATCCTCTCTGCTTGCTAGCTTGCTGCTGCTGCTGATTTGAACCCCGTAGCAGATTTGAACCTAGGCCCTCTAGGAGTGTGTCTAAACTACATGGCTCCGTCGACGGAGCCATGTAGATGAGGCTGATTGGCAGAGGGAAATGAAGCTGCGATTTAAATAATCGTGGCTTCATTTAAATTTAAATGGCTGCCGCGCTCTGCCGACCAGCTGATGATCAGCTGTTTGTCGGCAGATCGGGGCAGTCTGGACGCTTCCCCGTCGACGTGAAAGCCCTTTGTCGACCTCCCCGGTAAACCTCATCCCACGAGGCATCAGGGGAGGTCGACAAAGGGCTTTCATGTCGACGGGAGCGTCCACACTGCCCCGATCTGCCGACAAACAGCTGATCATCAGCTGGTCGGCAGAGCGCGGCAGCCATTTAAATTTAAATGAAGCCGCGATTATTTAAATCGCGGCTTCATTTCCCTCTGCCGATCAGCCTCATCTACATGGCTCCATCGATGGAGCCATGTAGTTTAGACACACCCCTAGAGGCCTCGACAGCTGGAGCCATGAAGGCAGCTGGCTCCCAGCTTAGGATGTAGAGCTCCCTTGTTCTTATCTCTGGCTGTAAGAGGTCCAATTGCCACACGAAGGGACAGTGAACCACACACACTAGGTGTGTGGATTACACTGCCAGCTGAGAGGAGCACGTGGGGGAGGGCGAAGGGAAAAGCCCTGCAGCAGACAGGACAGAGCGTCCCCAGAGACGAACCGGCAGAGGCATATCCTCAGACATACAAGAACACATGGCTGCTGCATTGGGGAACTCAAAAATTTGGTGCCCAAATTTTCCGGTGCCCTATGCAGCTACATATTTCCCATGGGCCTAGGGACAGCCCTGACTACGGGCCCCAGAGCTGGGAGAAAACTGTCCCACATAACTGGTGCATAACTGGAGGGAGAGGAGCGAGAACTAGTGGGGGTAGGATGTTGAGGGGAACAGGCGGTGTGGGATGGGGGCTTTTGGGGAAGGCACAGTGTGGGTTTGAGGCCTCAGGAGTAGGGGGGCACATGAGGGGGAATGGGCAGAGTGAGGATGAGGGGGAAAGGGTGATGGCCACAGTCCGGGTTCTGCTAGTTCCCCCACTTTCTGCTGCTCCTGACTCTTGGTTTGCACAAAACATTTCTGCTTGGAACAACTCGGTTCCTTGCAGCTCTTTCCTCCAACCCCGAAGCCATTGGCTGGCTCTCCCCGGGTTCATCCTTTACGCTCTGAAGTGACTTGGGTCGGTTTTAAGACTGGGAGACCCGTAGCTGTCTGTTATGCACTCCAGAGAGAAGCGAGGCAAAAACATAAATACTCTTGCTGGAGGCCTGCAGCGTAATACCCCTTATCCAGAATAACACACAAGAACCCTGAGGCTATGTCTACACTGCTAGCTTTTGCCTGCAGAGAGCATGCTAATGAGTGCCAAGAAGTTGCTAACGAGTGCTTCATTAGCATACTCTCTGCCTGCAAAGGCCCGCAGTGTAGATATAGCCTTAGGTCGAGAGGCCCAACTCCACCCCCTTCAGGCTGACTGCATGCTTCCCTCCAGCCTACAAGCAGGGTCAGGAAACCTTCCCTCTTCATTTCAACACACCCCTCCAGTGGTCCCTGCATTGCTAGCTTTTGCCTGCAGAGAGCATGCTATTTCCCCTGCCGTGCCAACTTGCTCAGCGGTGCCCCTAGCAGAATCCAAGCACACGGCAGTGGGGTGTGCCGGGTACCATACCTGGCCCCACAGCCGGCCGGCCCGCCTTGTTTGCTAGAATCTGAGCAAGCCCAGACAGGTTCCTCTCGGGAGCTATAGCGGACCCTTCCTAAAAACGTGTTTGGCGACATGTTCAGTAGATGCACGGCACTAACGGGTGCTCCCACTTCTCTTCCAGATGGACACAATCGGCTTGAAGGAGGAAAACGTCCCGCTGTACAAACAGAGGCTCAGGGACCATAATCTCAACGGGCGCGCGCTGGTCTACAGTGACAACACTGAAATCAAAGAGGCCCTGCACATGAGTCTTGGCGAATGGACCCTCTTTAGCATCCATTTGCTTGGAGTGTTTCCCCCGGCGAATTTGGCCTCTTCTGTGGTGTCCCCCGTCCCGTTCCACGTCAGGCCAGAGGCTCTGAAGAACATGGTTGCCTTAAGAGAGACTGTGGCGAGAGGGAGCAAGCTCTCTCTGAACAGCTCCAGGGAAGATCTTTGGGATAAGAGATAACTCTGAATCCTGAACACAGAGGTGAAAGTGCCCTGGTGCGCAGCTCCAGCAAGAACTGCAAAGACCTGGGCTGCAACAGGACAGTACCTGTGAGAAACTGTAAAGTTACTTTCACGGCCGCCTGTACAAAACCAGAAGCAAGATCGGGGCTTTCGCCCACAATGTACCTCCCTGCGTCTCCAGTGACATCGCACGGATGAATCATAGAATCCTAGAGTTGGAAAAGACCTCAGGAGTCATCAAGTCCAGCCCCCTGCCCAAGGCAGGACCAATCCCAACTCAATCATCCCAGCCAGGGCTTTGTCAAACGGAGACTTAAACACCTCTAGGGATGGAGACTCCACCACCTCCCTAGGGAACCCAGCCCAGTACTTCACCACCCTCCTAGGGAAATAGTTTTTCTTAATATCCAACCTAGACCTCCCCCGCTGTAACCTGAGACCACTGTTCCGTGTTCTGCCATCCCTCACTACTGAGAACAGCCTCTCTCCATCCTCTTTGGAACCTCCCTTCAGGAAGTTGAAGGCTGCTATCAAATCCCCCCTCACTCTTTGCTTCTGCAGGCTAAACAAACCCAAATCCCCCAGTTTCTCCTCATAGGTCATGTGCTCCATACCCCGAATCATTTTGGTCAAGCTCCCCTGGACCCCCTCCAATGCGTCCCCATCCTTCCTGTAGTTGGGGGCCCAGAACTGGACACAATACTCCAGATGTGGCCTCACCAGAGCCGAATAAAGGGGAATAATCACTTCTCTGGATCTGCAGGCAATGCTCCTCCTAATGCCCCCTAATATGCCATTAGCCTTCTTGGCTACAAGGCCACCCTGTTGACTCATCTCCGGCTTCTCATCCACTGGAATCCCCAGGTCCTTTTCTGCTGAACTGCTGCTTAGCCAGTCGGTCCCAAGCCTGTAACAATGCTTGAAGCAATCAGATGACAAGAGAAGAATTAAGGATCCGGGGGGGGGGGGGAGGGGGGGACTGTACTGGGTCTGAGGGATTTGGGGCACATTCACGTCAACGGGGCTTGTGACAGACGTTGTCGGGCCCTGGGTAATGTATGGGAGGGGGTCGGCTCAAGACCCCCTCAAAGGGGCAAGGCTCTAGACCCCCTCAAAGGGGCAAAGCTAAAGGTAGGAGGGGCAAGGCAAGGGCCAATCAGGCCTTAGCGCCACCCACCTTGCATCAGACAGAGCTCTAGGATTGATTTCATTTGCCCGGGTCTCTGGCAGTGGCGGCTGCCATAATAGTCGATACAGTGACCCAGAGGCCTGGACCCTTTTAAATCATCAGCTCCCGAGACAACTGCCCCCTTTGCCTCTCCCCCTCCCCATCCGTGGCCCCTGTCTGTGGGGCTTCAGACCCTGGTGGTCAAAGTATTTTGGTCTGGTTAGTACAGCAGGGGACAGGGAGTTGGGACATACGGGTCCTATTCCTAGCGCTGCCACTGGCTTGCTGTGTTTTTGAACAAGCTGCTCCTCCTTTCTGGGACTCAGTTGCCTCTGTAGTAAGTTGCGGGTTGGTAACATAAAATCAGCAGGCCCGAATAAAGGCCGGTAACATAAAAACAGCAACAGGCCTGAAATCTAGGAAGCAAGACTTTGGCTCAGTGGAACCGCAGGCAGGAAAGAGAAATAGTATAAGCCAGATCAAGCATAAAGGTCCAGGCACAGGTACCAAGCACATTTATAGAATCCTAGGGCTGGAAGAGACCTCAGGAGTCAACAAAAAATCCTCATTAAAAAAAAAAATTGTTTGGTGTTCCTCGGTCTTAAAAAGTTTAAGAAACACTCGTCTAGACAGTACCGGGTCCTGCCATGAGGGCAGGGGACTGGACTCGACCTCTCGAGGTCCCTTCCTGCCAGCTACATGTGGCAATGAAACGGTAATTCGAACTAAGTCCTTAGTTCGAATTAACTGTTACATCTCATTCTATAGCTGCGCGGCTAGTGGAATTTCAAAATGGCGACCGGACGGGAACATGCAAATAAAGCCTGGGCTATTTAAATCCCGGGCTTCATTTGCAACTCCGGTTGCCTGCTTTGCCTACCTAGCTCAAATTAACGAGCTAATGTAGACATACCCTTATTGACTAATTGAGTAGTCGATGGAAATTCCACCAACTACTGGATTAGCTGATTAAGCGCAATTTAACATCCCTCGGTTGAGCTACCACATATGTTTTAGAAAGACATCCAATCTTTATGGCTTGTGTGTAGTTCAACGCATTAAATTCTAAGCAGGTTGCTGAAGTTTCTTTTTTTCATCATGATTGGCAATTTGACCAGCCTTATACAGTAATGGATCTTTACCATTCCTCTGATTTCTTTTGTTCCCGATATATTTAAACATTTCCTAATTATCCTTTATGTTACTGGTTATAGATTTTTCCCCCCAATTTTAGCTTCTCCTATCAACTGTTTGCTTTTTCATAACTCGCATCCTCCCTTTTTTCCCATTTGCTTTATATTTTTTTCTTGTGGTGTTTATGACAAAAACTAAAACATAGGACATAAACTTTGAGTCCTATTTATAGTACTTTAGGTTGGTTTAATGGAAAAATGGGTTGATACAGAGTAAATTGGAGTTCAAAATAACCCTTTCTCGGGCAATTTTTCTCTCGAAAGCCTCACCTTTTTCAGCCTCCTTCCACTAACTTCTGATTTTAAATGTCTGGATTGTTAGACATGTGCTCAGGAAACCTTACCTGTCACTAAACATAGATTTTGTTTGTGTTAATTATAGATATGAATGGAGCTAGTTAATCCCTGTTGTAAGATTCCAGTGGAGCCAAAGAAAGTAAACAAGTAACTAATTTGGGTCAATCTTTCTACTTGACAGTCCCTAGGAATCTACCGTTTCAACATTTCCTGGGAACAGAAACACAAGTTAGAACAGTGATAGAAATGTAGCCGTGTTAGTCTGGTGTAGCTGAAACGAAATACAGGACTATGTAGCACTTTAAAGACTAACAAGATGGTTTATTAGATGATGAGCTTTCGTGGGCCAGACCCACTTCCTCAGATCAAATAGTGGATCTGAGGAAGTGGGTCTGGCCCACGAAAGCTCATCATCTAATAAATCATCTTGTTAGTCTTTAAAGTGCTACACAGTCCTGTATTTTGTTACAAGTTAAAACACTCATTAATTTTGGCTTCATTCAGCTTTCCCTTCGAACAAATTAAAAACATAGTTGATAAGTGGCAAAGTTGGTGCATGGGAGTGAAGGACACGTTAGCTCATTATGCCTACACAGGGGGATGTCACACTGGTCTGACCAGTTCCAAGGACAGTTGGGCTGCCATAGAAAGGGATGCAGAGCTGCTCTTCAGGAGCTCCATGGATTAGACCTATACTGCTGTTGAAGGAATTGGGGCTCTCAAATAAAAGAAGTCCCTTGCCTTAGAATCATAGAATCCCAGGGCTGGAAGAGACCTCAGGAGTCATCGAGTGCAGCCCCCTGCCCAAAAGCAGGACCAATCCCAACTCAATCATCCCAACCAGGTCTGTGTCAAACCAGGACTTAAAAACCTCTAGGGATGGAGATTCCACCATCTCCCTAGTTAGCCCATTCCAGTGCTTCCCCATTCTCTTAGGGAAAGAGTTTTTCCTAATATCCAACCTACACCTCCCCCACTGCACCTTGAGACCATCACTCCTCGTTCTGCCATCGTCACCACTGTGAACAGCCTCTCTCCATCCTCTTTGGAACCTCCCTTCAGATAGTTAAAGGCTGCTATCAAATCCCCCGTCATTCTTCTGCAGACTAAACAAGCCCAACTCCCTCAGCCTCTCCTAAGTCATGTGCTCCAGCCTCCTAATAATTTTGGTTGCCCTCCACTGGACCCTCTCCAATGCGTCCACATCCTTCCTGTAGTGGGGGGCCCAGAACTGGACACAATACTCCAGACGTGGCCTCACCACATCCCAATAAAGGGGAATAATCACTTCCCTAGATCTGCTGGCAATGTTCCTCCTAATGCACCCTAATATGCCATTAGCCTTCTTGGCTACAAGGGCACACTGTTGACTCATATCCAGCTTCTCATCCACTGTAACCCCCAGGTCCTTTTCTGCAGAACTGCTACTTAGCCAGTCGGTCCCAGCCTATAACAATTCTTGGGATTCTTCCATTCAAGTGCAGGACTCTGCACTTGTCCTTGTTGAACCTCATCAGATTTCTTTTGGCCCAATCCTCCAATATGTCTTGGACACTCTGCACCATATACCCTACCGTCCAATGTATCTACCTTTCCCCCTAGCTTAGTGACATAGGCAAACTTGCTGAGGGTGCAATCCATCCCCTCATCCAGTCATTAATAAAGATGTTGAACAAAACCGACCGTAGAACCGGTCTTTGAGGTACTCTGCTTGAAACTGACCGCCAGTCCGACATCGAGCTGTTGATCACTACCCATTGAGCCCAACAGTCTAGCCCAATTTCTATCCATCTTACAGTCCATTAATCCAATCCATACTTCCTTAACTTGCTGGCAAGAATAAGTCCAGGTATATCACATCCACTGAATTCCCCATGTCCACAGAGCCAGTTACCTCGTCATAGAAAGCAATCAGGTTCGTCAAGCATGACTTGCCCTTGGTGAATCCATGCTGACTGCTCCTGATCCCTTTCCTTATTCTAAGTGCTTCAAAATGGATTCCTTGAGGATCCCCTCCATGATTTTTCCGGGGAGTGAGGTAAGGCTGACCGGTCTGTAGTTCTGTGGATTGTCCTAAGGAACATCTTGGTACCATTTACCTCCCACAAATAAAGTACATACCGACCTATGTTCAGGACCAGGTCAAAGTTGACAGCATAACAGATAGTAAGTTGACAGTATGAAGACTAGGAAGTAAGCCTCCTTCTGCAAGGTAAGGGACGGTAACCAGGTAACAGGGGGTAGCAACCTGATACATCAGGAATGTATAAAAGTTCACCTCAAATGGTGTTCACCAGCTGACTGTGTGGGGGCACTGGATGGTGCTCAGTGGGTGTTAGGACATTGCCACGGCTTCCATGAAGTGTAGCGGCGCAGCGCTGAGTCTGTTCGCTGGCAACTATTATTGCATGTTGTTACGCAAAAAATCTGCTTGGGCGATTTCGAATCTTATCTGGTTTGTGGTCTCTGGGGACTCTGGGCACGGAGACCACATCCAGCGATAGTGACTCGGCTCTGCAACTTTAGCGAAGAGCCAGGTGGCTTGTACCTCATGCAGTAGAGAAGGCTCCAGACTTACAAACCAGGTAACAGAACTTTTGCGTTCTCCTCCAGCAGCAGGCGCTCCGACACAGCTGGACTGAGTACAACACCTGCAAATAACCCAGTTAGTTAATGCAAGCATAAAGAGAGGCAGCCTGGCCAGATGCAACCATTCATTAACTTCCAGGCCAGAGAGGGCCATTGTGATCTTCAGTCTAGCCTGGCATCCTATGAGGTGCACACAGGCCCTTCTCTTCCACTTGTTTAAACAGAGGCACCCTGGGGCACCTTAAAGACTAACACGTGTATTTGGGCATCCGCTTCCAGGGGTAAAAAACACTTGCACCTGCTTTTCCTCCGCAACAGCTGATGCCCAAATAAATCTTCAAGGTGCCACAGGACTCCTTGTTAGTAATGACTGTTGGGGTTGCCCCTCTAAGGCTATGTCTACACTGCAGGCTTTTTGCACAAGAACAGCTGTTCTTGCGCAAAAACTTGCAGAGTGTCTACACTGCGTGCGTGTTTTTGCACAAGTATTACAGTACAGCATCAGAAAACAGGGCTTCTTCTGGAAGAGTTATTCCTCTCCCCACGAGGAATAAGCCCTCTTGCACAAGAGCTCTTCCAGAAGGCAGCAGTGTAGACAGGCAACATGAATTTCTTGCGCAAAAAACCCCTACGGCTAAAATGGCCATCAGAGCTTTCTTGTGCAAGAGAGTGTCGACACTGCCATGGATGCTCTTGTGCAAAAGCACATCTCTTCTGCAAAAGCACATGGCAGTGTGGACGCGCTCGTATGGAAGACCTTTTGCACAAGAACTCTTCTGCAAAACAGTTCTTGTGCCAGAAGCCTGCAGTGTAGACAGAGCCCACGAGTTTCAGAGGGGTAGCTGAGTGAGTCTGTAACAGGAAAAACTTAAAACACAACATATAGTCACCTTAAAGATTAACAAACCGTGTCAATGGGATCATGAGCTTTCCTGGGCATAGCCCACTTCTTCAGACGACTGGAGTGTTGTATGTCCAGAACCAAAATGAACAGGGGAGGAAAAAATGGGAGGGGCGAAAAAAGGAGACAGGGGGTATGTAAATATCACAGGGAAAACCCAGCTGGTATGTAACAGGCACCACTGATAAGAGTTGTTTGGAATTTCCCAGGAACCGATCGGGGTTTCTTAGGAACAAGTTTAAAAAGGGGTGAGAATCGGGGTGAACTGGGTGGATGCCTGGGTGAGGGTTGGGTCGAACAACGCAGGGAGGGAAAAGCAGGAGCGTGGGGCGTGAGGGCAGGTGAGCGCTGCGGTGAAAGCCACGTGCGCAGGCCGGGCCGGGCCCCTCTCTCCTCCAGCTGACTTGCAACTTCCACTGCCGGCCCACGTGGCCCTCGAAGGGCGGAGCTTCCCCTTTCCTGCGCCCGCCCCTGGGGCCCTCCAGCCAATGGGAAGCGAGGGCTAATGTTGCTGGTGTTTCAACATTCGGAGCCGGCTGGCACAGCTGCTGCCGCGGGCCCGGGAGCTGCGAGC
This sequence comes from Pelodiscus sinensis, assembly GCF_052426305.1. Taxonomy (NCBI): domain Eukaryota; kingdom Metazoa; phylum Chordata; order Testudines; family Trionychidae; genus Pelodiscus; species Pelodiscus sinensis. The sequence goes on along the minus strand of NC_143069.1, from coordinate 15,948,076 downwards.
AGGCAGGAGGCGGAGGTGAGGGGCGGGGAGCGGTGACTCCTGGCCCCCCAGCGCAGGGGGGTCCAGGTCCGGGTCCGTCCGGGGTTACCAGGCCGCGCACTCCCCTCGCTCTTGGAGGCGACGCTGGTGCCAGTGTCTGCTTCAATGCGACCCTACAATAACAAGCCCCAATCGGCCGAGTCGCTGCTTGTTTCACCTCGTGTCCCCCTGCGCTGCAGAAATCCCGCCTCTGCTGGGCCAGCCCCGAGGCACGGGGTTGCCCCTCGATTGTAAGCAAGCTGCCCCCTTCTCCCCCATGCTCCCCGTTCCCTGAGTATCAGTCCTGCCCCCGCAGCCTGCACAAATCTTCATCCTTTAGGACCAAATAGGAAGGGGAGGGGACGAGGGATTATTTTCTTTATTCCCACCCCCCCAGCGGAAGGAGCTGTTCTCTGTGTCTGTGTTTACAAACCAAGGAATGTGTTTCTCCCTGGTTTGGGTTGGGGTTTTTTTTTTGCCTGTTTCTTGACAAGATTGATTTAAATGTTGGTCTGACTAGAGTAGTCCCCAAGTTTAGCGCCCTGCCCTGAAGCAGGACAAAGTCAACCAAGACCTACGGGTTTGTCTAACCCTGTCTAATTCTTTCTTCCCACCCATGCTTCCCCAGAAGGGATCAGACAGGCTGTACACAGCGGGTGTTTAAGTCTCAGCTTGACAAAGCCCTGGCCGGGTTGATTTAGTTGGGATTGGTCCTGCCTAGAGCAGGGGGCTGGATTTGATGACCTTCTGAGGTCTCTTCCAGCTCTATGATTCTATGATTCCCTCCCCTTTCCTTCACCATCATTACTATCCTTTTGCAGTGAGTTCCAGAGGTTGATTATACACTTCAAAATACGGCCGTTTTAACTAGAGCTGGAAGGAAGTTTTCTGAGGGGATGTTTTTCCATTGGAAAATGCTGATTTTAGTGACCTTTTGTTTGGAAGGGGAAAACTCCACCATTTCAGAACATTAAAATGTAGTTTTCCATTCCTGAAATGACTCTTTGTTTGGTCTCTTTAAAGTTTATCTTCCGTAATCCACCGTACTACATTTAAAAAAAGTCTAAATCTAAACAAAACGTGAATTTATTTGCAGAACTGTGTGTGATCAGGAAAAAAAAGTCAAAATCCTGGAATTTCTAGTCCCAATTCAACCCTACTTTTAGCCACCTTGGTGCCAGGGATGTAAAATCTCATTTAATTAGCTAAAACCAGTTAAACAATATGTTGAACCAGTTAACCGATTAAATGGGACACGTAGGACGTGTTAAAGATGGGCTTGGAGCAGCCCACACACCTACCCCCTTGGCACACTGCTGTGACTGCTGAGCAACCCTACCCGTGGTGTGCCAGAGTGCCCTGTGCCTATGGCTGGTGGAGGGCTGCTCCAGCCCCCTCTGGTTAACCATAACCGGCTTACTGGTTAACCATTCACTTCCAAACTTGGTGTCCCCACTGCTAACATTAGGACAGTGGTCCCCAACACGGTGCCCGCATTTGTATGCGCCCGCCAAGTGCTCAGGGCTGGCCTGGCCCCGGGCACGTGGCGCATGTGCGGTGCCGGAGCTGGCCCCGGGCGCATGGTGCACGGTGAGCACCGGCCCCGGGGGCGCCGCAGATTGGCTGCCCGCGCTATGGCCACGTGGCGCATGGGGGGAGCGCAGGCTCCGGGCGTGCGGCACTTGCAGGGTGCGCCAGCCCTGGGCGCACAGCGCTTGGAGAGCGTCGGCCCCGGGCGCGCGGTGCTTGGGGGGGGGAGAGTGCCAGCGCTAGTGCCGGCCCCGGGCGCGTGGCGCTTGCAGGGTGCGCCGGCCCCGGGCACGCGGTGCTTGGGGGGAGAGCGCCGGTCCCGGGCGCGCGGCGCTTGGGGGGAGGCCCGGGCCTGGGCATGCGGTACTTGTGGGCGGGGGGGCGGCCCTGGGAATGTGTCTATGGGGGGGCCCCGCCCCCGGGTGCGCAATGGGGGGCTCCGCTCCAGGGCGCCCTGCGGGCAAACAGCCACACCCCTTGGCGCCCGGCAACCTCAAATGGTTGGGGACCACTGCATTAGGAGAAGCCATTGGCTGCCTCCCCTGCCCCGCCCCATTCCTTCTTTGACATTCCCCTGCTCCCATGGGGGTCACGCTGCCCCCCTTTGAGAGCTGATGCTGAAAAGTGCTGGGAAAGCTCGGGGCGATTATCTGCCTGACCCCGGTGAATAGGAGCTGGCAAAGGCCCTGAAGTGTGACAGACCCTGGAGCTGTGACCGGCCCTTTCACCCAGCAGGATGTGCCGAATGCCCCAGAGGACCAAGGGATGGTGGGCGTGGCACTTCAAGCACACCTTGATTTTCTTCTGTCAGGGCTGGGGCATCGGACCGTCCAGGCTGGGTTCCTGTGATTTCCCGCGCGTGCTGGGCGGATGGTTTCCTGTCCAGTGCAGATCGCTGCTGGTGCGGGACCTCTGCATATAAACGCTGGGTAAGTCCTGGTGGGTTTTTAATGGGCAGTGTCATGTGGTTTGGTAACTCAGGGTGCCCCTGTATAAAACTATGGTACGCCCACATCTTGAATACTGTGTACAGCTGTGGTCTCCTCACCTCAAAAAAGATATTTTGGCCTTGGAAAGGGTTCAGAAAAGGGCAACTAACATGATTAGGGGTTTGGAACGGGTCCCATATGAGGAGAGGTTAAAGCGATGGGACTTTTCAGTTTAGAAAAGAGGAGACTGAGGGGGGATATGATAGAGGTCTATAAAAACATGAGTGGTGTGGAGAGGGTGAATCAAGAAAAGTGATTTATTAGTTCCCATAATAGAAGAACTAGAGGACACCAAATGAAGTTAATGGGTAGCAGGTTTAAAACTAATAAAAGAAAGTTCTTCTTCACACAGGGTGTAGTCAACCTGTGGAACTCCTTGCCAGAGGAGACTGTGAAGGCTAGGACTATAACAGGATTTAAAGAGAAGCTAGATAATTTCACGGAGGTTAGGTCCATAAAAGGCCATTAGCCAGGAGATAGAAATAGTGTCCCTGGCCTCTGTTTGTGGAAGGCTGGAGAAGGATGGCAGGAGACAAATCGCTTGATCATTGTCTTTGGTCAACCCTCTTTGGGGCACCTGGTGCTGGCCACTGTCAGCAGACAGGCTACCCAGTACTGCCGTTCTTATGTTAGGGTTCTTGGTTGGGGCACAGGGCAGAGCCCATCGGTTCAGAGCTGCTAAGAGCAGAGTTATTTGCACTTACGTCCCAGCCAGACTCCCTCGTATCCCCTAACGCAGGGCTGGGGGGATCCTTTTTTGGGTCGGGGGCCACAGAGAAATCCGTCAGGCCTTGTAGGAGTTGGGCGGCAGGAGTGGAGCTTAGTGCCTACGGGGCCAAGGGAAACAGAGAGGGCACCATGTCCACAGGGCCGGGGTGCCATTTTCCCTAGGGCCTCCGGGGGGGTGGGGGGGGGGAGTGTGTCTATGGTCTAGGAGCCAGGGCCCACCAAAGATGAATCCGACCCAGGCTCTGGTACATCTCTGCAGCGCTGCCGGCCGGTTCCCCCACCTCTTGGTCCTCAACCCAACTAGACCCGCTTCCCAATGGCTGGTTGCCCCCCGGCCAGCCCCGCTCCCTCCAGCCCCCTCCCAGCCAGCCCTGCTTCCCGGCGGCCGGTTCCCCCCCACCCCCTCTCTTCCAGCCAGTCCCGCCCCCCCCGGCCCCTGCTGTTCGGTATTTTTTTTAAACCATCTGGTAACCCAAGCAGGTGGGGGTGAAAAGGGCACAGAACTGCCCGCACAGGCGCGTCTGGGAATGAGATGCTGCTCTAACATCTCCGCCTCTGTTCACTTCCAGCCCCTGCCTCGTGGCGCTGGCCCCCGTGGCCTGGGAGGGCTCCCCAGGCGCACCATGGCCCGGCATAGCAAGCTGCAGAAGCACGTCCTGAGCCTATACAGGCAGTTCCTGCGCGCCGGCCGGGAGAAGCCGGGATTCCTGCCTCGCATCCAGGCCGAGTTCCGGAAGAACGCCAGCATCCCCCGGGCCGACGTGATGCACATCGAGTATCTGCTCCGCCGTGGCCAGAGGCAGCTGGCGCAGCTCCGAGACGCGAACACCAAACAGATGGGCACCTTTGTCCAAGCCAAACCGGAGGAGCAGTGACCCCTGCTGGTTGGCGCAAGCGTCTGTCTTGTACTGGGACGGTTGGGGGTGAATTCACAGATCAGCCTTCCTGGTTCTCACATCCCTGTGCACCCCTCGTGTCCAAACACAGGTGCCTGGCTTGGCATTTGCTGAGCTAAGGTGTCTTTATTGGCAGCCAAGCTTTTAAACAGTTCAGGTGTGGATGGGTGATCTGGAGGAGATGCTCTTGTTTCCAGGACCTGGTACACAATTCATTCTACCCCTGCTGGCTCCTCTCTTCGGGTATGTCTACACTACAGCGCTAGTTCGAACTAAGCTAATTCGAACTAACGCGTCTAGAACTAAAAACTAGTTTTGCTAATTCGAACTAGCAAGTCCACATTGAGTGGACTCTGAACAGGGCTTAAGGATGGCCGGAAGCAGTGCCAGCAGGGCATCAGAGGAGGACTTAGAGCGTGGAGATGCAGTCTCAGGCTAGCCGAGGGCTGCGCTTAAAGGGTCCCGACCCCCACCCCGGACAGACAGTTCTAAGGGGTGCCCCGCTTGAAAACCAGTCCTGGCTTGGAGTGCCCGGAGTACCCACACTGGGCACATCACACCACTCAGCCATCAGCCCGGCTGCACTTGCCGCAGGCTGCCATCTGGGGAGAGGGGGTAATCGGGGGGCTGCAGGAGAGCTTCCACCCCCAGAAGCCTGCAGAGCCAGCCCAGTCCTCCCCATCGGGGGCTCGTACCCCATTCCTCCCTCACCTCCTTCCACTTACCCTTCCCTAGCCCCCCTTCTTATTGATGTACAAAATAAAGATAACGTTTCTTCCAACATTGACTCTGTCTTTATTGAACAAAACTGGGGGAGACTGGGAAAAGGAGGTGGGAGAGGGGAAGATTAAGGCTGGGAGAGGGGAGGGCAACTAACATGATCAGGGGTTGGGAGCAGGTCCCAGATGAAGAGAGGCTACAGAGACTGGGACTGTTCAGCTTAGAAAAGAGGAGACGGAGGGGGGACAGGATAGAGGTCTCTAAAAGCAGGGGTTGGGTGGAGAGGGTGCATTCAGAAAAGTTCTTCATGAGTTCCCATAAAGAAGGACTAGAGGACACCAAAGGAAAGGACTGGGTAGCAGGCTTGAAACTAGTAAGAGAAAGTTGTTGTTGTTGCCAAAGCAAATAGTTAACCGGTGGAACTCCTTGCTGCAGGAGGCTGTGAAGGCTACAACTAGAACAGAGTTTAAAGGGAAGTGAGATCAAGTCATGGAGGTTGGGTCCATGGAGTAGTCTTAGCCAGGGGGTAGGAGTGGTGTCCCTGCCCAAAGTTTGTGCAAGGCTGGAGAGGGATGGCACGAGACAAATGGCTTGGTCACTGTCTTTGGTCCATCCCCTCCAGGGTCCCTAGGGTTGGCCGCTGTCGGCAGACAGGCTACTGGGCTAGATGGACCTTTGGTCTGACCCAGGACGGCCATTGTAAGCTCAGGGCTCAGGGTCGGGGGTCTCAGTGGACCCCCTTGATTTTCATGCAAACCTGCTCCTGGGTGGCCAGGCTGGCAGCTCTCCTGCCCTAGATGGCCACTTTCCTGTGCCTAGTGCGGAGATCGTGGACGAGGTCCACGATGTCCGCACTAGCCCAGGAATGTACCCGCCTCTTGCGGTCCCGGGCAAGCTTCCGGGAGCTGCCAGCCTGGTCCCGGGAAGAGGCGGTGGGCTCGGGGACATCGGGTGGGTGGCTCTGTGCCGTGCCAGGTGCAGGGTCTGCTGGCTGGGTGCTAGCAGGCTTGCACCTGGCACGGGCACCGTAGCCAGCCCGTGCCCCTTTAAGGGGTCCGGGGCCGGGAGGGGGGCATAGAGTTTCCCTGGTGTTGGCCAGAGTGGCCACCAGGGAAACCTGGGGAGGGCTAGCCTCCCACTCGTTCGAATTAAGGGGCTACACAGCCCTTAATTCGAACTAGTAAGTTCGAACTAGGCTTAAGCCTCGTAAAATGAGGTTTTCCTAGTTCGAACTAAGCGCTCCGCGAGTTCGATTCAAGTTCGAACTAGCGGAGCGCTAGTGTAGCGGCTATGAATGTTAGTTCGAACTAACGTCCGTTAGTTCGAACTAACATTGTAGTGTAGACATACCCTTCCATCCTTAGCCAAAGAGGAACAAGCCAGTTAGCCCAGGGAAATAAAAGAAAGGGAGAGCGGTGACGGAAAACCCTGTGTCTGTCATTTTTTCAAATGATCTATCTTGCCTAAAAGCCTGTCAGGGATTGGGCTCTGTTGCAGGAGGTGCTGGCGAAACACTCCGTGGATTTGGGTGCTACAATTCCTGAGTGTCGTCCGCCTTCCTGCCCCCTCCCCCCACCGAAGCGCTTTGGAAGGCTCACAAAGGACAGAGACCTGCCTTTTGAAAATCCGACTCCCCACCGGTGTCTCAAGACAGGCGGCTCTCTCTCGCCAAAAACGGAGGCAGCAGCGTGGGATGACAGGCAGCCAGGTCGCAAGGGGAGGTGCTTTTTAGACCAGTTCCCTCCTGGCACTCCGTACTGCTGCCTCTGTATCAGAGGCAGCAGCACAAGCTGGCAGCAGCCCTTGCCTGGGGGCTGGGTCTGAGCTTCTGGACCTGGTGCAAACTGGAACTGAGCGAGGCTGCCTGCCTGCCTGGCTCCTAACACACTGTAAATGCAGAGCCGCAGAGGGGGTAGGTCCCGCACCCAGCGCGAGCCAGGACTGAGACAGCTGGCCCCTGGGGACTATCGAAAAGTCAAGTAACCGATAAGAAATCATGAGGTTAATTGACTACTCAGTGAATATCTAACGTCCCTAATCCCTTTTCATAGTTCCCCTCTGGACTCTCTCTCCTAAAGCATGGCCCTGAGATCTGGACACAGTGCTCCAGCTGAGGCCTCCTCCGTGCCAAATAGCTAGGAGAGTGACCTCCCATGTCTGCCGTACGTCTCCTACCACGCCCCAGGGCTATGCCCTCTTACTGAAGGGCTTTGTGTCTGAGATCGCTTCTCTCCTAGGCTACGTCTACACAACGAGTTTTTTTGGCAACAAATATGCTAACGAGGGACTCTATGACACGCAATGTCATTTGCATATTTTCTACCGATCCGTTTTTGTGCTCGGGGTTTGTGCGCAAAACCAAGCCGTGTGGATGTTTACTTTTTGTGCAAAAAACCCCCTTTTCCCACAAGATCCCTATGCCTGCAAAAAGGCCGACCGATCTTGTGCAAAAAGGGGCTTTTGCCTAAAAAGAAAACATCCACATGGCTTGTTTTTGCGTGTTCTTGCGAAAAAACTTGTGGCGCGTCTACACTCTACGTGTGTTCTTGCAGAAGTAAATTTGCAGTAAAGCATCAGAGAACAGGGCTCCTTGCACAGGAGTTATTCCTCTCCCGACGATGACTAAGCCCCCTTTGTGCAAGAGCTGTTGTGCAAGAAGGCAGCGTGGACGGGCACCAGGGGCTTCTTGAGCAAGACACTTTTATGGCTAAAATGACCATCAGAGCTTTCTTGCACAAGAGAGCGTTCACACTGCCATGGACGCTCTTGTGCAAAAGCCCATGGCAGGGTGGAGGCACTCTTGCACGAGACCTTTTGCGCAAGAACTCCGGCGTGAAACAGCTCTCGTGCAAGAAGCCTGCAGTGTAGGGCAGGGAGCAGCCTATGAGGGAGGGGGAGGGACCCCTAGTAATGGCTCAAACTTCCCAGGGGGGTGGCCAGAGGCAGGACATTTGCCTGGCAGGGTGGGGGGGGGGCGGTGACCTCACAGGGGCTTTGGGCAGCCCTCAGCATATAAGGCAAAGGGCAGGTGGGGAGGTGGTGACCTCACAGAGGGACCCACATCTCAGGCTGATAAAAGCGGGGGGCGGGCCCAGGGGACTTTGGAGACCCCCGGTTGCTTTAGCTCTGGTGTGTCTCCTCCTCACGGTTCGTTCGCGTTCTGTGAGTTCCACATCCCGACACCTTTGTGACGAAGGTAAGAGCCCCCAGGGGTTGGATCCCGCCCGGGGCCGGCTGGGTTCCAGGCAGGCCCAGCCCTCGGTCAAGGGCCAGAAGGTGATTCCTCACCTGGGCTGCGTCCTTAGCGCCACTGGGGCTTTCTCCTGGTTGGTTTCCCTTTTCCTCCATCCCCCCACATTTCTGCTCTGTTCTTGCCTCCTCTGTGACCTTCCCTTGCTGCCTCCCCCAGCTTGGGACCCAACAGACTAGCTGAAGGACGGGGGGTGGTTTGCAGGAGCCGTGGGGTGGGGGATGCAGCCCCCATTGTGGGGACTGGGGAGGTGGGGCTGGAACAAGTCTATGCCGGTGTCTTTGGGGAGAACGCTCCACCCCCCACACCTTAGACTCTCCCCTGATTGGCCAAGAAGGGGCTGTTGATGGGCAGGAGACTCGTGGAATGAGGAGTAACGGTAGTTTGAACTAGGAAGCCTAGTTCGAACTACCTAGTTCGTGCCCCGTGTAGCCGCGCTGCACGGGGTTCGAACGAGCGGGGTTTTAAAAATGGCGGCTCCCCGCTTATGCAAATGAAGCCCAGGAAATTCAAATCCCGGGCTTCATTTGCAAGTGCGGTATGCCTACATTACCCTCCTAGTTCGAACTAGCGGGGTAGTGTAGACATACCCTCAGGTCCTTGCAGTGCCTGTGCAAGACCGAACCGATAAGCAAGGGGCCATTTGGGGGCTGGGGGCAGTCGCTCTGGGGAGCTGGAACCCCTGGATTTCGTTCATCAGGCTGCACCCCAAGCTCCCCTTTGCTCCCCTCATTTGCAGCATGGCCAAACGTTTTCGGCTGTGGTTCAAGAAAGCCCTGAAGATGGCCCCAGGGCCGGTGGGGAGCAGCTTCTCCGTCCCCGCGGGCGGGGAAGCTGGATCCCACCAGCTCGGGGCGACTCGCCCACCGGCCAGGCCCCCCCGGACCTGGCTCCAGAGGCGGCTGGGCAGGCGGGACCCAGCCCAGCGGGGGAGCCGGGTAGGGTGGCTCCGGGGCCTCCTCTGTGGAGAGAAACACCTGCCCCGGGAGCCCAGCCCCCATTACCACCAGGGGGCATCGCCCTGCCCGGCCCCCGGGGACCTGCCAGTCTCCGGGAGCCCCCAGCCCGTCGCTCCCCGCACCAGCCCCTGCAGCTGTGGGTCCAGGTCCGTCAGCAGCAGCGCCTGGGCCTCCAGCTGCAGCCGGGCCACCTCCTGCAGCCGCTCAGACCCAGGTGAGGGGCCGTGAACACGCTGGGCCCAGGGGCTCACCCAGTACCCGGGGGGGGGGGGGCGGGGAGGGGCAGCCCCAGTGTCTGCCCCGCAGCCAGGGCAATGGATGGGGGCGGGGGCTGCTTGGCTCTCTTCTTCCTGGTGGGGGCTCTGCTGAGGGCGTTGGCAGATGTGAGGGTGGAAGGGGGATGGGTCCCTGCGAGGGGCGTGTGGGGCCCAACCTGCCCTGGGTCCCTGACATGGGGGCGCGTGACCCCTGCTGGCCGCTGGAGTCACCCTGGTCCCTTCCCTCCCGCACAGAGCCCCCCTGCGCCTCGGCGGAGCTCTGCCAGGAGCGGATGGACTCCCGGGTGGAGGAAGGGGCCATCTATGACATCGAAGAGCAGCTCCACACCCGGGACACGGTAGGAACCTTCTCCACACGGGGGGGACCCGAGATTGTCCGGCCCCTTCCCAGCACGTCCCCCCCCCTCCGGGAGGGGCTTGTCCCTGGGGATCCCCCTGGGGCCCCTTCTCCTGCATGGCATGGGCCCCCCAAGCTGGGGGCTCTTGTCATGCACCAGCTGGGCCCCCACAAGCCTGGGGCAGCAGTTGGGGGGGGAGTGCGGGTGCTTGGACAACCGGCAGCTCCCACCTCCACTCCTGGGAGACCTGAGCCCTGCAGCTGTCCGTGGGGGCCAGGCAGGCCCCAGGCTCACAGACTCTCTCTGGGGTGCAGAGCCCAGCCGCCCTGCAGCGGTTCCTCTTGGCCGTCCCCCTCGCCTGCCTCGCCGCCCTCCAAAGGGGCGAGGACACCCTGGCGCCGCGCTGCTGCAAGGACACCATGATGGCCAGGATCGTTGTAAGCGAGTCGCGGCGGCCGGGAGGAGGGGAGGGGATACGTGGGGTGGACAGGGGTCTGCCTGGGCCATGGCGGCGGGTGGGGGTGCTGGAAACGGGATGGGTGGAGCCAGGAGGGCTGGAGGTGGACATGGGGAGGGGTGGGTGGGGATGCTGGAGGAGGGAGGGACACAGAAATGGGGCAGGTGTGGGGTGCCGGACAGGAAGGGGGATTCGGGACAGGGAGGGGTCTCCCCGGGCCATGGGGGGCTGGAAGGGAGCCGAGCGGGCTGCTGGGGATGCGCCTGGGGAGCAGGGATGAGGAGGTTCAGAGGCTGGTCACCAGGGCAGGGAGGGGCAGGAGACGGCCTGGGGACAAGGATTGAGCTGGTCCCGGTTTGGGAGGGGGGTGCTGGGAGGGGCCCTGTGCCGGGCAGGGGGGCTACAGGGCAGCGGGAGGCAGTGGGGTTGGATCCTGCTGGGTGGGGGCGCTGGCAGCGTGAGCGTCTCTTGGGGGCCCAGCCTCACACGCCCCTTTTTCCCCTTGGGTCTCACAGGAGATCATGGAGGACTCGCCCCCCCCGCTGGTCTTGGCCGACTGCCTCAACGCCGCCTGCAGCCTCAGGTACCGACCCCCCGCCGACTCCCCCCAGAGCAGATCCCCTGGCCAGGGAGTGGGAAAGTCTCTGTCTCCTGCTGCTGAATTAACAGCCTCTGCCCCTCTCTCCTGCCAGCACCTTGCAGCCTCCCCTGCGGGCCCAGCTCCTGAGCCCCCTGCTGACGGCGGCCGTGGGACAGACAGTGTCTGGGGACTGGCAGCAGGAGCCCATCCACACTCAGGTACGTCCCTCTGGGCCCTGCTCCCGGGCTGGGCTGGAGCTCGAGAGAGGAGGGGGGGGGGCAGAGGGAGGGAAGAAGCTGCAGGTTTGGATCCTTCCCTCCAGGGTTCCCGTTGCTCTCCCGGGGGGCCCGTCCCTTCCATGCCCAGCCTGGGCTCCTCCCTGCTCTGCGAGGCGGCTCAGACCCTGCTCAAGGCTGGACCCCGGAGCCAGCGGGTGGCCTGGATCCCCCAACCCCCCTCTGACCCAGGGCTCCCCCTTGTCTTGCAGCAGTTCATCCGGGCCCTTCCCTACGACCTCCAGGCCCTACTGGCGAGCCTCCTCGCCGAGTCCCCAGACACCACCCGGCTGCAGCTCATAATGGAGGTGAGCCCCGTGGGGGGGACGGGGCCATTGTCCCTGCTTCCTCGGGGGGGGGCCGAGAGAGGAGCAGTGTCAGTGGCTGGGGGGGGCACAGTCCGAGAGGAGCCCCAGGCTCTGCCCAGAACCGGCACCTCCCTACGGGTCCTGACCTGCCTCTTTCCCCCCCAGCACCTGAGCCCGTGGCTGGAGTCCCGCCTGCCCCAGGAGCGAGCCAGGGCCCTTGGCAGCACCACGGCCCTGCTGGGAGTCGCCACCACCCTCCCGGGGTTTGACGTAAGTGACCTCGGAGCCGGGGGGTCTGGGGCTGCAGGGCGCGGGGCTGGGAGCGTCCCCGGGAGGCAGAGGCAGGGCCGGGAATGGGCCGGGAATGGGCCGCGTTCTCCTTTCCCCGGGGAGGGGCGACCCTGGGCCCTTCAGGGGGGCTCTTGAGGGACTGGGCCCCAGACTGGGGAGTGGCCGTCAGTGGATCCCCTTGTTCCACCCCCGGAGTGACCCTTCAGTCGGGGCCATTGCTCTGGGTTGTCTCCTCGCAAGGCCGGCCCCGCCCCGCCCCGGGAGGTGTCTCTGTCCGTCCCCCGAGCTCAGACCCGCCTCGGCGGCCGTTTGCATGGGACGTGCAGCCCCAGGATGCTGAGGGACCCCCCCTCTTCTCTCCCCTCAGAACTCCACCGACTGGCCGAGGATGGGTCACCACGTGGCCCAGCTGGGCCTTTTTATTTCGGACCCATCCGAAGACGTCAGCCGGCTGGCCCGGGAGGGGGTGCACAGCCTGTATCAACTCCTCCTGCACCACAGGGGTAAGGAACCCAGCCGGGACCTGGGCCCCAGGGACACCCTGAGGGTGCCGGCGGCGGGGGGAGGGGACCCAGCCCTTTTCCCCCAGACTGGCCCAAGGGGGGATGCGTCCCTCTGTGTTCCCCTTCTGCCCCCTGTGCCCCTCCATTTGCCCAGGGATGCCTGCAGGGACCCGTGGGAGGGGAAGGGCTCAGACCTGCCAGCAGAATGACCCTGTTGTGTCTCTTGCAGGCCTCAACATCCACCAGGCAGAGGACCTGTGGTGCAGACACTACTACAAAGAAAGATGGGTCCTGGCTCACAGCAACAGCGTGCGGGTGGGAGAGGTAAGGACACGCTGCCAGGGCAGGGCAGGGCTCGGGGGTGGGGCTGGCTGGGGCCCTCGTGGGGGTAGGAGGGTCTTGGGGGCAGGAGGAAGCTGTGACCTGGGGCAGGGGTTGGGGTGCCGGGTGAGGAGAGCGTCTGGGTGCAGGGTCTGGAAGGGAGTTTGGGGGAGGAGGAAGCTGTTTTAGCCCCAGGAGTTGGGGCCGGGCTCTGGGCCGTCAGCTGAAACCTCCTGTGCTCTTGATTTCAGGTCTTTGGGCAGCTCTTCACAGCAGAGCAGGAGAACTGCTTTTTGGACAAGGCTCTGCTCGCTGCCCGCTCCCCCCTGCGGCGCCCCAGCCAGGCCGGGCTGGTCCTGGCCCACGCCCTGCATGGGCAGGCCCATCAGCTCCTGGAATACATGGTGAGCAGCCGGAGCAGATCAGGAGAGTGGGGCAGGGCCAGGGTCTCCTTCCCATCCCCTCAGGGAGTCCCCCGCCCCTTTCCTCAGGCTGCCCCCACCCCACGTCCCTGCTGGCAGAATCCCTCCTGCCCCTGCGAGCGTCCCTGGGGGTGGGGGAGGCTCTGAACACAGAAACTGTCCTAGGAGGCGGGAGGGGGCCGAGGTGTCAGGAGCTCTGGGGGGGGGGGGGGGTCAGGAGCTCACCCTGCGGGCCTGACGGGGGGTGACCAGAGAGCAGGGGGGAGGAGGGTGGAAATGCTGGGGGGCCAGTTCCCCTGAGTCCCCAGGGATGAATGTGACGGATTCTGCTTCCCTTGCAGCAGGAAGACACCCAGTGAGAGCAGCAAGAGCTGAGGAGCCAGCAGCTGCGTCCCCCTCCCCCCAACCCTCCCAATTGTATTGAATTGTATTTACATTCTCATTAAACAATGTTTCAAAAAACATTTGGATCAGGCTTGGTCAATAATTTGTAATGGGGGGGCCATTTTGGCAACTGATCAAGGGCCACATTTCTACCGAGGGGTTTGGGGTCTGGGACGGGGTAGTTGGGTGCAGAAGGGAGCTTAGGGGTGGAGCCTGGGTGCAGGGGGGGGGGTATGATCTGGGGCGGTGGATAGGGGTGCAGGGTCCAGGAGGGGGTATGGGCGCAGGAGAGGACTCTGGCCTGGGGGAGGGGCTCTAGAGGGGTGCAGGGTCAGGGAGGGAGCTGTGACCTGGGTGAAGGGGGAGCAGAAGGTTTGGGGGAGGGGGTGCGGGTGCCAGAGAGGAGTCTGGCCTGGGGGAGGGGTGTCGGGGGGGTGCAGGGTCAGGGAGGGAGCTGTGACCTGGGTGAAGGGGGAGCAGAGGGTTTGGGGGAGGGGTGCGGGTGCCAGAGAGGAGTCTGGCCTGGGGGAGGGGTGTCGGGGGGTGCAGGGTCAGGGAGGGAGCTGTGATCTGAGGGAATGGGGGACGCAGGTTCAGGTGGTCGCCTGGGACAGGCAGTCGGGGAGGGGACGTGGGCGCCAGGGGCAGGCTCTGGCTGCGGAGGTGCCTACCTAGGCAGCTGCGTATGGGGGAGCCCGACTGTCACCTGAGGGGATGGGGGAGCTCAATTTTCAACTGCGGGGAATGGAGGAAATACTGTGGAGTGGAGGGAGCGAGATGGGGGGGGCTGAATTGTTCCCGGAGGGGAGATCTCCCTGGCTTGGGGGGGGGGGCGTTTCCAGCAAAGCCCTCACATAAGAGGGGGACAGACGGGGGGAGGGAGAGGACGGGGATGGGCAGGGCAGGTGGAAATGGGGAGGGGCAGGAGAAGGGAAGGGGGAGGAGATGGAGGAGAGCAGGGGATAGGAGTGGGGGCGGGGATGAGGAGCAGGACAGAGGCAGGGCAGTGGTGGTGATGGCTGAGCGATGAGAACAGCTCGCAGGGAGCTTAAAGCCAGCAGATGCTTTTCGGCAGAGTTGCCATTTGCCCTGGCGGCTTTGCCAGAATAGCTGTGCCAGCGGGGGGGGGGGGGTTTGCCACACACCCAAGCCAAGCCAGCTGTGGCGGCAAAGCCTTGTGATGTAACCTAAGCCCTTGGCAAGGTCGGGATCAACCTGCTCTGACAATTTCTCGGACCGGCGGGATGAGAAACAAGGATCGTGCAGGGAGATGGGGATGACTAGGAAGCGAATCCAGGTGTGGGGGGAATATCCTGGATTGGAGGGTCAGTCGATACCCCCGCCTGCCACTGTCTGCCGGGGCTCTGCCCGCAAGATGGAACCAACAGCTGAGTTTGCTTTTCTGCCCCGTCGTGGGCACAAAAGGCCCAGAGCAGCCTCCTGCTATCTTGGAGGAAAGGGGCCAAAGTTCAGGAAGCAGGTGCCAGGCTCGGCTGGAATCCGCGAGCGCCGCTTTTGCTTTGCCCTTCCTGGAAGCTGGGCTGCAGGTGAGTGGCGGTTTCATCTCTGCTCTTGGGGTGTTTCTTGTGGGTTCCGAGTGTGGATCTGAGAGGGGCTGCGCAGGGGCAGTGTCATGAACGAGCTGTAAGCGTTACAGCCCCTTCTGCGCAGGCTGGCTCCAGCCTCCCGTCTGTCTCCAAGCCCTGGGGGAGAGGCGGGAGGCCAACAGCATGGCCTAGTGGAGGGGGCAGGGGGTTGGGTGTAAGAACTCCCGGGTTCTAATCTAATGCCACCTAGTGACTAAGGCACAGAGTTGTGTGTTAGACCCTTGCTCCTCAATTCTGCGCTCACTCTCGCGCTGGTGACCTTGGAGAGGCCTTTCAGGTCTCCCTTTCCCTGTCCATCAAAGGCAGGCAAGTGCGATGTAATGCCCTGGAGCAAGTGCTTTGGGACGTGTCGCACAAGTGTGCCTGGCTCACAAGCGTGTCAGCACAGCTGTGTAAAAGCGTGACGAAGGCTTTGAGATCGATGCCGAAGGCTTGTGAGGCTGTGGCTGGCCAAGTGACAGGGAAATGAAAGGTCAGAGTTTGGTCAGTTAGATTTTATGGTAATACACTGAGACGAAGCACTTTGGGCGTATATACGATAATGTCTTTCCAAGTGCGTTAGTTCAAGCCGTGTCCTAGGAGCCAAGAGGTGAGACAAACATGCTTGGTCCTGTCTCGGTGCAGGGGTGGACTAGATCAGTGCTTCTCGACCAGTGGTACGAGTCCCCTTAAAGGTACTCAAGAGATGTCTGGGGGACACGTCAACACAACTGAAATTTGGAGAAAACTGAATTTTAGTTTTCAGTTTGACAGCGCTTTATTCTTTTTGTACCTTTTACACCCAAAAATGCCATCGCCCGCCCGGCTACGATGCAGTTGTTTAAACAAATGTGTTGCAACGGTAGAAAAAAATTGTGTGTGTCTGAAAACTAGGTACTGGGGGTACTTACACATTTTTTTTTAAAGGGGGTACATTATAAAAAAAGTTTGCGAAACACTGGACCTATCATGGTCCCTTCCACTCAGACTTTTCTATGATTCTGTGACAGGGCTGGGCGATAATTTTCAGAAGGGGGCCACTTAATGGATTTTGGTATGGGGTCATAGGCCAGCTCCACCCACAGAAGGGGCGGAGCCTGAGGCAGAAGGGGCGGTGTTGTGGACTAGCCCACCCTCAGAGTTCTCCGTGGCTGAGGCTTTCAATTAAAAGCACAGAAAAGAGCTCACAGCTTTGCCACTACTGGCAGCTGTCCAGCGTGGCTACAGCTTTTTAAAGGGCTCGTGGCTCCTGCCCCTGCTGTAACCATGAGCCGTGAATCATTTAAAATTGGATCCTGCTGCCTGAGTCCCCACTTAGAATTCGGCGGCATGGGCAGCAGGATCTAAACAGAAAGCGGCCAGATAACAGTGTTTGGTGGGTTGCATCTTACCCAGCCCTGTTCTCTGAGCTGGTTTCGAAACCTCCGTGTCCTCCTTATGGTCTGACAGCTGCAGATTTACTGCCTGTCTCTCCTCTCGTGGCCCAGCCTAGCCGCAGCTAATGGACTAACTCAGGTTAGCATCACCTGCCCTGTCTTGGTGACTCTTCACAGCTGAACGGCCTATAAGGCATCGTGCTGGTCTTCTGATCTCTTGGTGACTCCTCTGCCTTCTGTTTATTTCTTTCTCCCTAGCTGGCCGATCAAGTCAAGCCCTGTCAGTGCGTGAAGGCCCCAGGAATTACGAGTGCGATGGTCTCCCATGCCCAAGGTAATCGGCTGGCTAGTAATGGATGGACTGCTTGGTTATCAGGTTAGGCTGCACAAGCCAGGTCTATGGGACCCTATGGCCAGCTGGCACCTGGTTCACAGCTGTACTAATCTGAAAATGGCTGGAAGACACCACCATCATTAGGCTCCAGAGTCAACAGCACTTGCTCCTCTTGGAGCTACTTGTCCGTGGCAGGCAGCACAGCTTAGCAGCTCATTGGGACGTCTCCTTTCTGTTGTGAGATCTGGGCACTTTAGAATGGCTGTAGCTATTGAAAGCAAAGGTGCACAGCTATAGGCATGGGGGTTTCCAGCTTTATTCACCTAGGTGGCTGATTCCAGGAAGCAAGGGTGTGTGTGTATGGGGGGGGGGGGGGGGGAGTCCTGTACAGAGGGTTCCCTGGCCCCTCTGCTTCCATGGCTGTGCAACTGCCACCAGGTGGATTAGAACCTGGGACTTTTGGAGCTTAGGGCAGGAGCTGCTATAGCTTGAGTTATAAGTCAGTTGCCTCTCAGCATAGGCTGAAGAGCTCCCTTGTAATAATTGCTTGCTGGAAGTGGTCTCAGTGCCACTCCATAGGATAGTGACCCACATCAGGTGGGTGGGTTACAGCTGCAGGCCTGCTCCCAGCATGCGGATCTGCTCTCTGGGCGGCGTCTATAACTCTGTGGCTGCAGCCCTGCTCCCAGCATGCGGATCTGCTTTCTGGGTGGCGTCTACAACTCTGTGGCTGCAGCCCTGCTCCCAGGACTGGATCTGCTCTCTGCCCATTGGCGTGCTGTGACGGCACGTTGGGGGTTCCCCGTCTCCTGCACCCCGAAATGGCACAAACAGACTGTACCAGCCAGTGGAATTGAGGGTGGTTTATTGCTCCTCCAGCACAGCGCAGCACAGATGTAATCTGGTTACAGGAACTGGGCTAGGATGCCTCAGGCCCCCTTGAGATGGGGGAGACTGGGCCCCTAAAACTCCAGCTCCTCTCCCTAGGCTGTCTCATCCATCCTCACAGACAGCCACCCACCAACTAACCCACTTCCAGCCCTGCCCCCCAGCCAGGGCCGCATTCACCTTCCTTTGTTCCTCTCCATGGGGGGTGTCTGGCCACTGGTTCAACAAGTTTGTCCTTACCTCTGCCTAGTGAGGTTTTCCCTGCTGGGTCTTGCTCCAGACAGCAGAGGTCACCACATCCCAGCAAGTACCCCCACTACGTCACAGTTCTCCCCCCTCCGAGAGCGAACTGAGCAGGGTCACTCCGCTCGTGACCTGGGGAAGTTCGGGCCCCTCGCTACGGGACAGCGCGTCGGCGATGATGTTGGCGCTCCCCTTGACGTGGATCACTTCCATGTCGTAGTCCTGCAGGAGCAGGCTCCACCGCAGCAGCTTGGCGTTCGTCCCTTTCATCTGGTGCAGCCAGGTCAGGGGGCAGTGGTCGGTGTACACCGTGAAACGCCGGCCAAACAGGTACGGCTGCAGCTTTTGCAGGGCCCACACCATGGCCAGGCATTCCCTCTCTACGGTCGCGTAGCTCCGCTCCCGGGGCAGCAGCTTCCTGCTCAGGTACACGATGGGGTGACGTTCCCCTTTCTCGTCCGCCTGCATCAGCACCGCCCCCAGCCCAGTGTCCGAGGCGTCAGTAAACACGATAAAGGGCTTGTCGAAGTCTGGGTTTACCAACACTGGAGCCTTGGCCAGGGCTCCCTTCAGTGCACAGAGAGCCCTCTGGCACTGCTCCGTCCAGACCACCCTGTCGGGCCTCCCCTTCCTGCACAGCTCTGTGATCGGGGCAGCGATGGAGCTGAAGTTGGGCACAAACCTCCGGTAGTACCCCGCCATCCCAATGAAAGCCTGGACCTGCTTCTTGGTCTGGGGCACAGGCCAGTCCCGGATGGCCTCCACTTTGGCCGGCTCTGGCTTCAAGCAGCCGCTCCCCACCTTATGGCCCAGGTAGGACACTTCGGCCATTCCAACCTTGCACTTCCCAGCCTTTACGGTCAGCCCAGCCTCCCTCAGCCGATCCAGTACCTGGCTGACCTGGGCCACGTGGTCCTCCCAGGACTGGCTGAAGACGCAGATGTCATCGATGTACGCTAGGGCACAGTTCTCCATTCCCCTCAGCAGCTGGTCCACCAGGCGCTGGAAGGTGGCCGGCGCCCCTTTGAGGCCAAAGGGTAGGACCAGGAACTCATAGAGCCCCAGTGGCGTGATGAAAGCCGATTTCAGTCTGGCCTCCTGGTCTAGCGGCACCTGCCAGTAGCCCTTGGTTAGGTCCAGGGTGGTGAGATAGCGAGCTCCCCCCAGCTTGTCCAGGAGCTCATCGGGCCTTGGCATCGGGTAGGCGTCGGACACCGTGATGGCGTTGAGCTTCCGGTAGTCCACGCAGAACCGGATCGACCCGTCCTTCTTGGGAACCAGCACCACGGGAGAGGCCCAGGGGCTGGAGGACGGCTGGATCACCCCCAGGGCCAACATGTCCTGGACATCTCTCTCCAGGTCCTGGGCTGTTTTCCCTGTGACCCTGAATGGGGAGCAGTGCACCGGGGGGTGAGTGCCCGTCTGCACCCGGTGGACAGCCAGGTTGGTGAGACCCGGCTTGTTGGAGAACAGCTGCTGGTGGGAGCGCAGCACCTCCCGGATCTCGGCCTGCTGGGCCGGGGTGAGCTGGTCCGAGAGGGAAATTGACTCCAGCGAAGAGTCCTCTCCGGTCCCAGGGAACAGGCCCACCAGGGGATCCTCCCCCTGCTCCTCCCAGGGCTTACACACGGCCAGCACCAAGTTCTCCCTGTCCCAGTACGGCTTCATCATGTTAACATGATATACCCGCTGGCCGCGCGTCCGGCCCGTCAGCTCCACCACGTAGTTCACCTCGTTCAGCTGCTTAACCACCTTGAAGGGGCCGTCCCAGGCGGCTTGCAGCTTGTTCTTCCGCACGGGGATCAGGACCATCACCTGGTCCCCGGTAGCGTAGGCGCGGGCCCGTGCATTGCGGTCGTACCAGACCTTCTGCTTCCTCTGGGCCCTGCTCAGGTTCTCTCTGGCTAGGCCCATGAGCTCGGCAAGTCTTTCCCGGAATGTCAGGACGTATTCCACGACCGGCTCACCCTCCGGGGAGACCTTCCCCTCCCACTCGTCTTTCAATAAGTCCAGGGGGCCCCTCACTCGCCTCCCATATAACAGCTCGAACGGCGAGAACCCCGTGGACTCCTGGGGCACTTCCCTGTACGCAAACAGCAGGTGGGGTAGGTACTTGTCCCAGTCCTGCGGGTGTTTGTGCATAAAGGTCCGTAGCATCTGCTTCAGAGTCCCATTGAACCTCTCCACCAACCCGTTGGTCTGGGGGTGATACGCCGAGGCCCAGGTGTGTTGCACCCCACTCTTCTCCCACAAGCAACGGAGCAGGGCCGACATGAAGTTGGATCCCTGGTCCGTGAGAACCTCCTGGGGAAACCCCACCCTGCTGAAAATGGTCAGCAGTGCGTCTGCCACCGTGTCTGCCTCGATGGAGGGCAGGGCCACGGCCTCGGGGTAGCGGGTGGCGAAGTCCACCACCACCAGGATGTATTTCTTCCCTGTCCGGGTCGCTCTGTTGAAGGGCCCCACAATATCCATCGCCACCTTCTGGAAAGGCTCCTCTATGATGGGCAGGGGTCTCAATGCAGCTTTCTTCCGGTCTTGGGCCTTCCCCACTCGTTGGCAGGAGTCGCAGGACCGGCAGTACCGCTGGACAGCTGCAAACATCCCCGGCCAATAGAAGTTTTGGAGCAGCCTCAGCCGCGTGCGCCGGATCCCCTGGTGTCCCGAGAACGGGATGTCATGGGCCAGGTGTAGCAGCTTGCGGCGATACCTTTGGGGAACCACCAGCTGCCGCTGGAGCCCCCACTTGCCTACCGTCCCGGGGGAAAGCCATTCCCGGTACAGAAATCCCCTCTCCCACCGGAACTTCTCCTGGCAATCTCCTCCTAGGGGTTGAGCGGCACCCAGGTCAGCCCGGTCCCTCAGGGCCTGCAAGGAGGGATCCGCTCGCACCTCCGCCTGGAATTCAGCGGCTGGGGCTGGGACAGGGCCGTTGTTCCCCCCACTGCCTAGGTCCAACTCTAGGTCTGCTGGGACGGGGCCTTGGGCCCCCTGTTGGGGAACCTCCTCGAGTTCCGGGCCGCAAGCCCCTCGCTTGCTCTGGCTACGGGTGGTGACCAGCGTCCTGTGGGGTCCGTCTGGCCACTCCTCTAGGTCACCCCCCATTAGCACGTCGGTGGGCAAGTGCGGGTGCACCCCCACTTCCTTGGGGCCCTCCTTGGCCTCCCATTTCAGATGCACCCTGGCTACGGGTACCTTAAAGGGGGTGCCGCCTATGCCCCTCAGTGTCAGCTGAGTGTCGGGTAGCATACGGTCTGGGGCCACTATGTCGGGCCGGGCCAGCGTCACCTCCGCCCCCGTGTCCCAGAAACCCGTCACCTTCCTGCCATCCACCTCCAGGGGTACGAGGCAGTCCCTCCGTAGGGGCCGCCCCGCCCCCACCCGGTGCACGGATAAATCTGTCTCCCGAGGGTCAGACCTCCCAGGGGAGGTGCACTGAGCATCCTTCCCCCCTCCCCGAGCGGAGGTTTGCCGGCCAGCCCCTGCCACTGGGGCAGCCGGCCCTTCCTCCCGCCCCAGCCAGTTAACCCTGGAACGTCCCAGGTCATGGGACCTGTTCTTGCGCCTGGTGCATTGAGCCCTCTTGTGGCCCCGTTGCCCACAGCGATGGCAAGTTAGGTTCTGTGGGCCCATTCGGGTCGGCTCTGCCCGGGCCCTGGCTGGTTTTCTGGGGTATCGATGACTGGTCCTGGTCCCTGGGGCTTGCCTCGGAGGTGTCTCTCTCCGTTGCTCCGCCGAGAACCGGTCTCTGCGCGATTCCCTTTCTCTCCGGGACTCCCGTTCACCCCCGGACCGGCTCTCCATGAACTCATCCGCCAGTCTCCCGGCCTCCTGGGGGTTCTCTGGTCTCCGGTCCTTGAGCCACAGCCTCAGTTTGGGTGGGCACGCTTCATAGAACTGCTCCATCATGACCAGCTTGAGCAGCTCCTCTGCGGTCTGGGCTCCGACTCCCGAGACCCACTTGCGGCAGTATTGCGCCAGGCGGGAGGCCAGATCCACATAGGTCTCCCGTGGCCCTTTCTGTACCCCCCGGAACTTCTTCCTGTACATCTCGGGGGTCAGCCCGAACTTGTGCAGCAGGGCCTCCTTGACTCGGTTGTAATCCCCTGGCTGTAGGTCCTCCAGCTGACTGAGCACTCCGGCCGCCTCCTGGTTCAGTGCGGGGATGAGCTCCTGCAGCCAGTCGGCTGGGGGACCTATTGCAGCCCACAGGCCCTCTCAAAGGAGCTGAGGAACCCGTCTATGTCGCCCACGTCCTTCAATTGGGCCACCGTGAGCCTCTCCAAGCGCCTGGCATCCCCGGGACTCTGGGGCCCATCCACTCTTGGCGCAGCCGGGGCCCCGCCGGTTCTCCGCTCTGCCATGGCCAGCTCATGCTGTCGCTGCCTCTCTCGATCTTGGCGCTCCTTCTCTCGGTCCTGTACTTCCAATTCCTTCATCCGCAGCTGGATCTCCAGCCGCCGCAGCTCCGCTGGTCTGGCCCCTGCCCTAGATGGGCTACGGCTTGCAGGCCTCCCGGGAGACGCTGTCTCATCTCTCCGGTGGGTTCCAGCGCTCCTCCCCCTCTCTGAGCCTGACACACTCTCAGGGGGGGTCTGGCTGCTTCCCCTGGGGACAAGATCCTGGCCCCGTGGCTGGTCATTCTCTTCCAGCTGGGTAATCAGCTGGGCCTTGGTTGCTTTCCGCACAGGAAGCCCCTCTCTCTGCACAGCCCCACCAGCTCTGCCTTCAAGAGTCGGGCGTAGGCCATCTGCCCGCTGGTCCCCTTGGTGCAGACTCACCAGTCTAGTGCTGCAGCGCCCCACGATTCCCAGGAACCGCTTCGCTCTGTCTCCAGCACGCCTGGCTCCAGGGCTCTTGCTTCTACTGCGCCTTGTCGCTCGCCGCTGGGAGCTCCATCCACGGGGTGCAGTGCATCCCACTTCTGACACCAGTGTGACGGCACGTTGGGGGTTCCCCGTCTCCTGCACCCCGAAATGGCACAAACAGACTGTACCAGCCAGTGGAATTGAGGGTGGTTTATTGCTCCTCCAGCACAGCGCAGCACAGATGTAATCTGGTTACAGGAACTGGGCTAGGATGCCTCAGGCCCCCTTGAGATGGGGGAGACTGGGCCCCTAAAACTCCAGCTCCTCTCCCTAGGCTGTCTCATCCATCCTCACAGACAGCCACCCACCAACTAACCCACTTCCAGCCCTGCCCCCCAGCCAGGGCCGCATTCACCTTCCTTTGTTCCTCTCCATGGGGGGTGTCTGGCCACTGGTTCAACAAGTTTGTCCTTACCTCTGCCTAGTGAGGTTTTCCCTGCTGGGTCTTGCTCCAGACAGCAGAGGTCACCACATCCCAGCAAGTACCCCCACTACGTCACACGTGCGCAGCACATTTCATTAGGGTGTGCACCCAAAGAATGTTTTTAAATGTACTCTTTGACCCCCATTAGCCACGCCTCTGGAGGTAACACTTTCAGGGCAATATGGACACATGACCAGAAATAAAAGGTGTCATGTGACCTCCCCCCCCCCCAAGGACTTTTCCCACCATCCACTTACCAATAGGGATTAGTTTGGACCTCACCAAACCCCCCTCATGCAACGATCCTGCAATTGCATTAACCCAATGTGTGTGACATTAACTTGGGGGGTGGAGAGGCTGGGGGAAGTGTTCCCTCTAAGAGTTTCCTCCCATGAGCACAATACATTTTGTGTTGTGCACCAGTACTGAGTGTGGCTTGTTTGGATGTGCCATGGTGGCACCCAAGTTATTCATAAATATCTTATGAACCACTTACCTTTCCCCTCTGCTGCCCTGTCTCCTTCCCTTCCTCCATCAGCTCCCCTGGTGCCTACTGCCCCCCCAACCCCTCACCCACCTCTGCTGTCCTGACTCCTGCCCTTCTCACTGCCCTCGGCCTTCCCGAGACCTGCCCCCTCCAGCAGCCTTTCTCTCTCCCCCTGTGCCCACTCCTCCAGTAGCCCCACTCTGACCATGTGAGCTACCCCTCCTCATCCCCTCTTCTAACACCTCCCTCTACACACCTGTCCTGCCTCTCTCCTCTGCTGCTGGTCCCTCCCCTGCAGGTGTCTGCCCTTCTGCTTCACCCCCCGGACTCCCTGGCACCTGCACCTTCCCTTACCCTTGCACCCTCTTGGTGCCTCCCCCTTCCCTCACTGCCCCTACCCACTTTGCCCACTCCCTCACCACCCTCTGCCCCCGTTCCCCTCATGCCCCTGTGCCTTTACACGTGCCTTGCTCCATCTCCGCCTTCCTCATGCCCACCCCTTCTTTCAAGCCTTCTCCCAGCACCTCCCCTTCTCCCCTCTAGCCCCCAAAGCCCTTCCCCTCTCCTCTCCTAGCATCATCCTGCCCCCCACCCTCACTGACACCTCCCCTCCTGCCCTTTTCCTCATTGTCTCCACTTGGCCCCCTGGCATTTGTCTGTCTCCTACACCCTGACCCTTGGTGCCTTCCCCTTTCATCTCCTGACCTGCCCCCCTCCCCTCAGCACAAGCCCTTTCCTCTCTGACCCTTACCCCCTATTTTTCCCTCCTCTGTTTTTGCACAAGTATTACAGTACAGCATCAGCAAACAGGGCTTCTTCCGGAAGAGTTATTCCTCTCCCCACGAGGAATAAGCCCTCTTGCACAAGAGCTCTTCCAGAAGGCGGCAGTGTAGACAGGCAACATGAATTTCTTGCGCAAAAAACCCCTACGGCTAAAATGGCCATCAGAGCTTTCTTGTGCAAGAGAGTGTCGACACTGCCATGGATGCTCTTGTGCAAAAGCACATCTCTTCCGCAAAAGCACATGGCAGTGTGGACGCGCTCTTCTGGAAGACCTTTTGCACAAGAACTCTTCTGCAAAACAGTTCTTGTGCAAGAAGCCTGCAGTGTAGACAGAGCCCACGAGTTTCAGAGGGGTAGCTGAGTGAGTCTGTAACAGGAAAAACTTAAAACACAACATATAGTCACCTTAAAGATTAACAAACCGTGTCGATGGGATCATGAGCTTTCCTGGGCATAGCCCACTTCTTCAGACGACTGGAGTGTTGTATGTCCAGAACCAAAATGAATAGGGGAGGAAAAAATGGGAGGGGGGAAAAGGAGGCAGGGGGTATGTAAATATCACAGGGAAAACCCAGCTGGTATGTAACAGGCACCACTGATAAGAGTTGTTGGGAATTTCCCAGGAACCGATCGGGGTTTCTTAGGAACAAGTTTAAAAAGGGGTGAGAATCGGGGTGAACTGGGTGGATGCCTGGGTGAGGGTTGGGTCGAACAACGCAGGGAGGGAAAAGCAGGAGCGTGGGGCGTGAGGGCAGGTGAGCGCTGCGGTGAAAGCCACGTGCGCAGGCCGGGCCGGGCCCCTCTCTCCTCCAGCTGACTTGCAACTTCCACTGCCGGCCCACGTGGCCCTCGAAGGGCGGAGCTTCCCCTTTCCTGCGCCCGCCCCTGGGGCCCTCCAGCCAATGGGAAGCGAGGGCTAATGTTGCTGGTGTTTCAACATTCGGAGCCGGCTGGCACAGCTGCTGCCGCGGGCCCGGGAGCTGCGAGCAGGCAGGAGGCGGAGGTGAGGGGCGGGTGGCGGTGACTCCTGGCCCCCCAGCGCAGGGGGGTCCAGGTCCGGGTCCGTCCGGGGTTACCAGGCCGCGCGCTCCCCTCGCTCTTGGAGGTGACGCTGGTGCCAGTGTCTGCTTCAATGCGACCCTACAATAACAAGCCCCAATCGGCCGAGTCGCTGCTTGTTTCACCTCGTGTCCCCCTGCGCTGCAGAAATCCTGCCTCTGCTGGGCCAGCCCCGAGGCACGGGGTTGCCCCTGGATTGTAAGCAAGCTGCCCCCTTCTCCCCCATGCTCCCGTTCCCTGAGTATCAGTCCTGCCCCCGCAGCCTGCACAAATCTTCATCCTTTAGGACCAAAAAGGAAGGGGAGGGGGCGAGGGATTATTTTCTTTATTCCCACCCCCCCAGCGGAAGGAGCTGTTCTCTGTGTCTGTGTTTACAAACCAAGGAACGTGTTTCTCCCTGCTTTGGGTTGGGGTTTTTTTTTTGCCTGTTTCTTGACAAGATTGATTGAAATGTTGGTCTGACTAGAGTAGTCCCCAAGTTTAGCGCCCTGCCCTGAAGCAGGACGAAGTCAACCAAGACCTACGGGTTTGTCTAACCCTGTCTAATTCTTTCTTCCCACCCATGCTTCCCCAGAAGGGATCAGACAGGCTGTACACAGAGGGTGTTTAAGTCTCAGCTTGACAAAGCCCTGGCCGGGTTGATTTAGTTGGGATTGGTCCTGCCTAGAGCAGGGGGCTGGATTTGATGACCTTCTGAGGTCTCTTCCAGCTCTATGATTCTATGATTCCCTCCCCTTTCCTTCACCATCATTAATATCCTTTTGCAGTGAGTTCCAGAGGTTGATTATACACTTCAAAATACGGCCGTTTTAACTAGAGCTGGAAGGAAGTTTTCTGAGGGGATGTTTTTCCATTGGAAAATGCTGATTTTAGTGACCTTTTGTTTAGAAGGGGAAAACTCCACCATTTCAGAACATTAAAATGTAGTTTTCCATTCCTGAAATGACTCTTTGTTTGGTCTCTTTAAAGTTTATCTTCCGTAATCCACCGTACTACATTTAAAAAAAGTCAAAATCTAAACAAAACGTGAATTTATTTGCAGAACTGTGTGTGATCAGGAAAAAAAAGTCAAAATCCTGGAATTTCTAGTCCCAATTCAACCCTACTTTTAGCCACCTTGGTGCCAGGGATGTAAAATCTCATTTAATTAGCTAACCAGTTAAACAATATGTTGAACCAGTTAACCGATTAAATGGGACACGTAGGACGTGTTAAAGATGGACTTGGAGCAGCCCACACACCTACCCCCTTGGCACACTGCTGTGACTGCTGAGCAACCCTACCCGTGGCGTGCCAGAGTGCCCTCTGCCTATGGCTGGTGGAGGGCTGCTCCAGCCCCCTCTGGTTAACCATAACCGGCTTACTGGTTAACCATTCACTTCCAAACTTGGTGTCCCCACTGCTAACATAAGGACAGTGGTCCCCAACACGGTGCCCGCATTTGTATGCACCCGCCAAGTGCTCAGGGCTGGCCTGGCCCCGGGCACGTGGCGCATGTGCGGTGCCGGAGCTGGCCCCGGGCGCATGGTGCACGGTGAGCGCCGGCCCCGGGGCGCCGCAGATTGGCTGCCGCGCTTTGGCCACGTAGTGCATGGGGGGAACGCAGGCTCCGGGCGTGCGGCACTTGCAGGGTGCGCCAGCCCTGGGCGCACAGCGCTTGGAGAGCGCCGGCCTCGGGCGCGCGGTGCTTGGGGGGGGGGGAGTGCCAGTGCTAGTGCCGGCCCCCGGAGCGTGGCGCTTGCAGGGTGCGCCGGCCCCGGGCACGCGGTGCTTGGGGGGAGAGCGCCGGTCCCGGGAGCGCGGCGCTTGGTGGGAGGCCCGGCCCTGGGCATGCGGTACTTGTGGGGGGGGGGGGCGGCCCTGGGAATGTGTCTATGGGGGGGCCCCGCCCCCGGGTGCGCAATGGGGGGCTCCGCTCCAGGGCGCCCTGCGGGCAAACAGCCACACCCCTTGGCGCCCGGCAACCTCAAATGGTTGGGGACCACTGCATTAGGAGAAGCCATTGGCTGCCTCCCCTGCCCCGCCCCATTCCTTCTTTTACATTCCCCTGCTCCCATGGGGGTCACGCTGCCCCCCTTTGAGAGCTGATGCTGAAAAGTGCTGGGAAAGCTCGGGGCGATTATCTGCCTGACCCCAGTGAATAGGAGCTGCCAAAGGCCCTGAAGTGTGACAGACCCTGGAGCTGTGACCGGCCCTTTCACCCAGCAGGATGTGCCGAATGCCCCAGAGGACCAAGGGATGGTGGGCGTGGCACTTCAAGCACACCTTGATTTTCTTCTGTCAGGGCTGGGGCATCGGACCGTCCAGGCTGGGTTCCTGTGATTTCCCGCGCGTGCTGGGCGGATGGTTTCCTGTCCAGTGCAGATTGCTGCTGGTGCGGGACCTCTGCATATAAACGCTGGGTAAGTCCTGGTGGGTTTTTAATGGGCAGTGTCATGTGGTTTGGTAACTCAGGGTGCCCCTGTATAAAACTATGGTACGCCCACATCTTGAATACTGTGTACAGCTGTGGTCTCCTCACCTCAAAAAAGATATTTTGGCCTTGGAAAGGGTTCAGAAAAGGGCAACTAACATGATTAGGGGTTTGGAACGAGTCCCATATGAGGAGAGGTTAAAGCGATGGGACTTTTCAGTTTAGAAAAGAGGAGACTGAGGGGGGATATGATAGAGGTCTATAAAAACATGAGTGGTGTGGAGAGGGTGAATAAAGAAAAGTGATTTATTAGTTCCCATAATAGAAGAACTAGAGGACACCAAATGAAGTTAATGGGTAGCAGGTTTAAAACTAATAAAAGAAAGTTCTTCTTCACACAGCGTGTAGTCAACCTGTGGAACTCCTTGCCAGAGGAGACTGTGAAGGCTAGAACTATAACAGGATTTAAAGAGAAGCTAGATAATTTCACGGAGGTTAGGTCCATAAAAGGCCATTAGCCAGGAGATAGAAATAGTGTCCCTGGCCTCTGTTTGTGGAAGGCTGGAGAAGGATGGCAGGAGACAAATCGCTTGATCATTGTCTTTGGTCAACCCTCTTTGGGGCACCTGGTGCTGGCCACTGTCAGCAGACAGGCTACCCAGTACTGCCGTTCTTATGTTAGGGTTCTTGGTTGGGGCACAGGGCAGAGCCCATCGGTTCAGAGCTGCTAAGAGCAGAGTTATTTGCACTTACGTCCCAGCCAGACTCCCTCGTATCCCCTAACACAGGGCTGGGGGGATCCTTTTTTGGGTCGGGGGCCACAGAGAAATCCGTCGGGCCTTGTAGGAGTTGGGCGGCAGGAGTGGAGCTTAGTGCCTACGGGGCCAAGGGAAACAGAGAGGGCACCATGTCCACAGGGCCGGGGTGCCATTTTCCCTAGGGCCTCCGGGGGGGTGTGGGGGGGGAGTGTGTCTATGGTCTAGGAGCCAGGGCCCACCAAAGATGAATCCGACCCAGGCTCTGGTACATCTCTGCAGCGCTGCCGGCCGGTTCCCCCACCTCTTGGTCCTCAACCCAACTAGACCCGCTTCCCGGCGGCTGGTTGCCCCCCGGCCAGCCCCGCTCCCTCCAGCCCCCTCCCAGCCAGCCCCGCTTCCCGGCGGCCGGTTCCCCCCCACCCCCTCTCTTCCAGCCAGTCCCGCCCCCCCCCCCCCCCGGCCCCTGCTGTTCGGTATTTTTTTTAAACCATCTGGTAACCCTAGCAGGTGGGGGTGAAAAGGGCACAGAACTGCCCGCACAGGCGCGTCTGGGAATGAGATGCTGCTCTAACATCTCCGCCTCTGTCACTTCCAGCCCCTGCCTCGTGGCGCTGGCCCCCCGTGGCCTGGGCAGGCCCCCCAGGCGCACCATGGCCCGGCATAGCAAGCTGCAGAAGCACGTCCTGAGCCTATACAGGCAGTTCCTGCGCGCCGGCCGGGAGAAGCCGGGATTCCTGCCTCGCATCCAGGCTGAGTTCCGGAAGAACGCCAGCATCCCCCGGGCCGACGTGATGCACATCGAGTATCTGCTCCGCCGTGGCCAGAGGCAGCTGGCGCAGCTCCGAGACGCGAACACCAAACAGATGGGCATCTTTGTCCAAGCCAAACCCGAGGAGCAGTGACCCCTGCTGGTTGGCGCAAGCGTCTGTCTTGTACTGGGACAGTTGGGGGTGAATTCACAGATCAGCCTTCCTGGTTCTCACATCCCTGTGCACCCCTCGTGTCCAAACACAGGTGCCTGGCTTGGCATTTGCTGAGCTAAGGTGTCTTTATTGGCAGCCAAGCTTTTAAACAGTTCAGGTGTGGATGGGTGATCTGGAGGAGATACTCTTGTTTCCAGGACCTGGTACACAATTCATTCTACCCCTGCTGGCTCCTCTCTTCGGGTATGTCTACACTACAGCGCTAGTTCGAACTAAGCTAATTCGAACTAACGCGTCTAGAACTAAAAACTAGTTTTGCTAATTCGAACTAGCAAGTCCACATTGAGTGGACTCTGAACAGGGCTTAAGGATGGCCGGAAGCAGTGCCAGCAGGGCATCAGAGGAGGACTTAGAGCGTGGAGATGCAGTCTCAGGCTAGCCGAGGGCTGCGCTTAAAGGGTCCCGACCCCCACCCCGGACAGACAGTTCTAAGGGGTGCCCCGCTTGAAAACCAGTCCTGGCTTGGAGTGCCCGGAGTACCCACACTGGGCACATCACACCACTCAGCCATCAGCCCGGCTGCACTTGCCGCAGGCTGCCATCTGGGGAGAGGGGGTAATCGGGGGGCTGCAGGAGAGCTTCCACCCCCAGAAGCCTGCAGAGCCAGCCCAGTCCTCCCCATCGGGGGCTCGTACCCCATTCCTCCCTCACCTCCTTCCACTTACCCTTCCCTAGCCCCCCTTCTTCTTGATGTACAAAATAAAGATAACGTTTCTTCCAACATTGACTCTGTCTTTATTGAACAAAACTGGGGGAGACTGGGAAAAGGAGGTGGGAGAGGGGAAGATTAAGGCTGGGAGAGGGGAGGGCAACTAACATGATCAGGGGTTGGGAACAGGTCCCAGATGAAGAGAGGCTACAGAGACTGGGACTGTTCAGCTTAGAAAAGAGGAGACGGAGGGGGGACAGGATAGAGGTCTCTAAAAGCAGGGGTTGGGTGGAGAGGGTGCATTCAGAAAAGTTCTTCATGAGTTCCCATAAAGAAGGACTAGAGGACACCAAAGGAAAGGACTGGGTAGCAGGCTTGAAACTAGTAAGAGAAAGTTGTTCTTCTTGACAAAGCAAATAGTTAACCGGTGGAACTCCTTGCTGCAGGAGGCTGTGAAGGCTACAACTAGAACAGAGTTTAAAGGGAAGGGAGATCAAGTCATGGAGGTTGGGTCCATGGAGTAGTCTTAGCCAGGGGGTAGGAGTGGTGTCCCTGCCCAAAGTTTGTGCAAGGCTGGAGAGGGATGGCACGAGACAAATGGCTTGGTCACTGTCTTTGGTCCATCCCCTCCACGGTCCCTAGGGTTGGCCGCTGTCGGCAGACAGGCTACTGGGCTAGATGGACTTTTGGTCTGACCTAGGACGGCCATTGTAAGCTCAGGGCTCAGGGTCGGGGGTCTCAGTGGACCCCCTTGATTTTCATGCAAACCTGCTCCTGGGTGGCCAGGCTGGCAGCTCTCCTGCTCTAGATGGCCACTTTCCTGTGCCTAGTGCGGAGATCGTGGACGAGGTCCACGATGTCCGCACTAGCCCAGGAATGTACCCGCCTCTTGCGGTCCCGGGCAAGCTTCCGGGAGCCGCCAGCCTGGTCCCGGGAAGAGGGGGTGGGCTGGGGGACATCGGGTGGGTGGCTCTGTGCCGTGCCAGGTGCAGGGTCTGCTGGCTGGGTGCTAGCAGGCTTGCACCTGGCACGGGCACCGTAGCCAGCCCGTGCCCCTTTAAGGGGTCCGGGGCCGGGAGGGGGGCATAGAGTTTCCCTGGTGTTGGCCAGAGTGGCCACCAGGGAAACTTGGGGAGGGCTAGCCTCCCACTCGTTCGAATTAAGGGGCTACACAGCCCTTAATTCGAACTAGTAAGTTCGAACTAGGCTTAAGCCTCGTAAAATGAGGTTTTCCTAGTTCGAACTAAGCGCTCCGCTAGTTCGATTCAAATTCGAACTAGCGGAGCGCTAGTGTAGCGGCTATGAATGTTAGTTCGAACTAACGTCCGTTAGTTCGAACTAACATTGTAGTGTAGACATACCCTTCCATCCTTAGCCAAAGAGGAACAAGCCAGTTAGCCCAGGGAAATAAAAGAAAGGGAGAGCGGTGACGGAAAACCCTGTGTCTGTCATTTTTTCAAATGATCTATCTTGCCTAAAAGCCTGTCAGGGATTGGCCTCTGTTGCAGGAGGTGCTGGCGAAACACTCCGTGGATTTGGGTGCTACAATTCCTGAGTGTCGTCCGCCTTCCTGCCCCCTCCCCCCACCGAAGCGCTTTGGAAGGCTCACAAAGGACAAAGACCTGCCTTTTGAAAATCCGACTCCCCACCGGTGTCTCAAGACAGGCGGCTCTCTCTCGCCAAAAACGGAGGCAGCAGCGTGGGATGACAGGCAGCCAGGTCGCAAGGGGAGGTGCTTTTTAGACCAGTTCCCTCCTGGCACTCCGTACTGCTGCCTCTGTATCAGAGGCAGCAGCACAAGCTGGCAGCAGCCCTTGCCTGGGGGCTGGGTCTGAGCTTCTGGACCTGGTGCAAACTGGAACTGAGCGAGGCTGCCTG
The DNA here is from genome assembly GCF_052426305.1 of Pelodiscus sinensis. Classification (NCBI taxonomy): domain Eukaryota; kingdom Metazoa; phylum Chordata; order Testudines; family Trionychidae; genus Pelodiscus; species Pelodiscus sinensis. The sequence goes on along the minus strand of NC_143069.1, from coordinate 15,916,099 downwards.
CCGGCCTGGCTCCTAACACACTGTAAATGCAGAGCCGCAGCGGGGGTAGGTCCCGCACCCAGCGCGAGCCAGGACTGAGACAGCTGGCCCCTGGGGACTATCGAAAAGTCAAGTAACCGATAAGAAATCATGAGGTTAATTGACTACTCAGTGAATATCTAACGTCCCTCATCCCTTTTCATAGTTCCCCTCTGGACTCTCTCCCCTAAAGCATGGCCCTGAGATCTGGACACAGTGCTCCAGCTGAGGCCTCCTCCGCGCCAAATAGCTAGGACAGTGACCTCCCATGTCTGCCGTACGTCTCCTACCACGCCCCAGGGCTATGCCCTCTTACTGAAGGGCTTTGTGTGTGAGATCGCTTCTCTCCTAGGCTACGTCTACACAACGAGTTTTTTTGGCAACAAATATGCTAACGAGGGACTCTATGACACGCAATGTCATTTGCATATTTTCTGCCGATCCGTTTTTGTGCTCGGGGTTTGTGCGCAAAACCAAGCCGTGTGGATGTTTACTTTTTGTGCAAAAAACCCCCTTTTCCCACAAGATCCCTATTTCTGCAAAAAGGCCGACCGATCTTGTGCAAAAAGGGGCTTTTGCCTAAAAAGAAAACATCCACATGGCTTGTTTTTGTGTGTTCTTGCGAAAAAACTTGTGGCGCGTCTACACTCTACGTGTGTTCTTGCAGAAGTAAATTTGCAATAAAGCATCAGAGAACAGGGCTCCTTGCACAGGAGTTATTCCTCTCCCGACGATGACTAAGCCCCCTTTGTGCAAGAGCTGTTGTGCAAGAAGGCAGCGTGGACGGGCACCAGGGGCTTCTTGAGCAAGACACTTTTATGGCTAAAATGACCATCAGAGCTTTCTTGCACAAGAGAGCGTTCACACTGCCATGGACGCTCTTGTGCAAAAGCCTATGGCAGGGTGGAGGCACTCTTGCACGAGACCTTTTGCGCAAGAACTCCGGCGTGAAACAGCTCTCGTGCAAGAAGCCTGCAGTGTAGGGCAGGGAGCAGCCTATGAGGGAGGGGGAGGGACCCCTAGTAATGGCTCAAACTTCCCAGGGGGGTGGCCACAGGCAGGACATTTGCCTGGCAGGGTGGGGGGGGGGGCGGTGACCTCACAGGGGCTTTGGGCAGCCCTCAGCATATAAGGCAAAGGGCAGGTGGGGAGGTGGTGACCTCACAGAGGGACCCACATCTCAGGCTGATAAAAGCGGGGGGCGGGCCCAGGGGACTTTGGAGACCCCCGGTTGCTTTAGCTCTGGTGCGTCTCCTCCTCACGGTTCCTTCGCGTTCTGTGAGTTCCACATCCCGACACCTTTGTGACGAAGGTAAGAGCCCCCAGGGGTTGGATCCCGCCCGGGGCCGGCTGGGTTCCAGGCAGGCCCAGCCCTCGGTCAAGGGCCAGAAGGTGATTCCTCACCTGGGCTGCGTCCTTAGCGCCACTGGGGCTTTCTCCTGGTTGGTTTCCCTTTTCCTCCATCCCCCCACATTTCTGCTCTGTTCTTGCCTCCTCTGTGACCTTCCCTTGCTGCCTCCCCCAGCTTGGGACCCAACAGACTAGCTGAAGGACGGGGGGTGGTTTGCAGGAGCCGTGGGGTGGGGGATGCAGCCCCCATTGTGGGGACTGGGGAGGTGGGGCTGGAACAAGTCTATGCCGGTGTCTTTGGGGAGAACGCTCCACCCCCCACACCTTAGATTCTCCCCTGATTGGCCAAGAAGGGGCTGTTGATGGGCAGGAGACTCGTGGAATGAGGAGTAACGGTAGTTTGAACTAGGAAGCCTAGTTCGAACTACCTAGTTCGTGCCCCGTGTAGCCGCGCTGCACGGGGTTCGAACGAGCGGGGTTTTAAAAATGGCGGCTCCCCGCTTATGCAAATGAAGCCCGGGAAATTCAAATCCCGGGCTTCATTTGCAAGTGCGGTATGCCTACATTACCCTCCTAGTTCGAACTAGCGGGGTAGTGTAGACATACCCTCAGGTCCTTGCAGTGCCTGTGCAAGACCGAACCGATAAGCAAGGGGCCATTTGGGGGCTGGGGGCAGTCGCTCTGGGGAGCTGGAACCCCTGGATTTCGCTCTGCAGGCTGCGCCCCAAGCTCCCCTTTGCTCCCCTCATTTGCAGCATGGCCAAACGTTTTCGGCTGTGGTTCAAGAAAGCCCTGAAGATGGCCCCAGGGCCGGAGGGGAGCAGCTTCTCCGTCCCCGCGGGCGGGGAAGCTGGATCCCACCAGCTCGGGGCGACTCGCCCACCGGCCAGGCCCCCCCGGACCTGGCTCCAGAGGCGGCTGGGCAGGCGGGACCCAGCCCAGCGGGGGAGCCGGGTAGGGTGGCTCCGGGGCCTCCTCTGTGGAGAGAAACACCTGCCCCGGGAGCCCAGCCCCCATTACCACCAGGGGGCATCGCCCTGCCCAGCGCCCGGGGACCTGCCAGTCTCCGGGAGCCCCCAGCCCGTCGCTCCCTGCACCAGCCCCTGCAGCTGTGGGTCCAGGTCCGTCAGCAGCAGCGCCTGGGCCTCCAGCTGCAGCCGGGCCACCTCCTGCAGCCGCTCAGACCCAGGTGAGGGGCCGTGAACACGCTGGGCCCAGGGGCTCACCCAGTACCCGGGGGGGGGGGGCGGGGAGGGGCAGCCCCAGTGTCTGCCCCGCAGCCAGGGCAATGGATGGGGGGGGCTGCTTGGCTCTCTTCTTCCTGGTGGGGGCTCTGCTGAGGGCGTTGGCAGATGTGAGGGTGGAAGGGGGATGGGTCCCTGCGAGGGGCGTGTGGGGCCCAACCTGCCCTGGGTCCCTGACATGGGGGCGCATGACCCCTGCTGGCCGCTGGAGTCACCCTGGTCCCTTCCCTCCCGCACAGAGCCCCCCTGCGCCTCGGCGGAGCTCTGCCAGGAGCGGATGGACTCCCGGGTGGAGGAAGGGGCCATCTATGACATCGAAGAGCAGCTCCACACCCGGGACACGGTAGGAACCTTTCCACACGGGGGGGACCCGAGATTGTCTGGCCCCTTCCCAGCACGTCCCCCCTCCGGGAGGGGCTTGTCCCTGGGGATCCCCCTGGGGCCCCTTCTCCTGCATGACCTGGACCCCCCAAGCTGGGGGCTCTTGTCATGCACCAGCTGGGCCCCCACAAGCCTGAGGCAGCAGTTGGGGGGGGAGTGCGGGTGCTTGGACAACCGGCAGCTCCCACCTCCACTCCTGGGAGGCCTGAGCCCTGCAGCTGTCCGTGGGGGGCAGGCAGGCCCCAGGCTCACAGACTCTCTCTGGGGTGCAGAGCCCAGCCGCCCTGCAGCGGTTCCTGCTGGCCGTCACCCCCGCCTGCCTCGCCGCCCTCCAAAGGGGCGAGGACACCCTGGCGCCGCGCTGCTGCAAGGACACCATGATGGCCAGGATCGTTGTAAGCGAGTCGCGGCGGCCGGGAGGAGGGGAGGGGATACGTGGGGTGGACGGGGGTCTGCCTGGGCCATGGCGGCGGGTGGGGGTGCTGGAAACGGGATGGGTGGAGCCAGGAGGGCTGGAGGTGGACATGGGGAGGGTGGGTGGGGATGCTGGAGGAGGGAGGGACACAGAAATGGGGCAGGTCTGGGGTGCCGGACAGGAAGGGGGATTCGGGACAGGGAGGGGTCTCCCCGGGGCATGGGGGGCTGGAAGGGAGCCGAGCGGGCTGCTGGGGATGCGCCTGGGGAGCAGGGATGAGGAGGTTCAGAGGCTGGTCACCAGGGCAGTGAGGGGCAGGAGACGGCCTGGGGACAAGGATTGAGCTGGTCCCGGTTTGGGAGGGGGGTGCTGGGAGGGGCCCTGTGCCGGGCAGGGGGGCTACAGGGCAGCGGGAGGCAGTGGGGTTGGATCCTGCTGGGTGGGGGCGCTGGCCGTGTGAGCGTCTCTTGGGGGCCCCAGCCTCACACGCCCCTTTGTCTCCTTGGGTCTCACAGGAGATCATGGAGGACTCGCCCCCCCCGCTGGTCTTGGCCGACTGCCTCAACGCCGCCTGCAGCCTCAGGTACCGACCCCCCCCCCCCGCCGACTCCCCCCAGAGCAGATCCCCTGGCCAGGGAGTGGGAAAGTCTCTGTCTCCTGCTGCTGAATTAACAGTCTCTGCCCCTCTCTCCTGCCAGCACCTTGCAGCCTCCCCTGCGGGCCCAGCTCCTGAGCCCCCTGCTGACGGCGGCCGTGGGACAGACTGTGTCTGGGGACTGGCAGCAGGAGCCCATCCACACACAGGTACGTCCCTCTGGGCCCTGCTCCCGGGCTGGGCTGGAGCTCCAGAGAGGAGGGGGGGGGCAGAGGGAGGGAAGAAGCTGCAGGTTTGGATCCTTCCCTCCAGGGTTCCCGTTGCTCTCCCGGGGGGCCCGTCCCTTCCATGCCCAGCCTGGGCTCCTCCCTGCTCTGCGAGGCGGCTCAGACCCTGCTCAAGGCTGCACCCCGGAGCCAGCGGGTGGCCTGGATCCCCCAACCCCAACCCCCCTCTGACCCAGGGCTCCCCCTTGTCTTGCAGCAGTTCATCCGGGCCCTTCCCTACGACCTCCAGGCCCTACTGGCGAGCCTCCTCGCCGAGTCCCCAGACACCGCCCGGCTGCAGCTCATAATGGAGGTGAGCCCCGTGGGGGGGACGGGGCCATTGTCCCTGCTTCCTCGGGTGGGGGGGCCGAGAGAGGAGCAGTGTCAGTGGCTGGGGGGGGCACAGTCCGAGAGGAGCCCCAGGCTCTGCCCAGAACCGGCACCTCCCTACGGGTCCTGACCTGCCTCTTTCCCCCCCAGCACCTGAGCCCGTGGCTGGAGTCCCGCCTGCCCCAGGAGCGAGCCAGGGCCCTTGGCAGCACCACGGCCCTGCTGGGAGTCGCCACCACCCTCCCGGGGTTTGACGTAAGTGACCTCGGAGCCGGGGGGTCTGGGGCTGCAGGGCGCGGGGCTGGGAGCGTCCCCGGGAGGCAGAGGCAGGGCCGGGAATGGGCCGGGAATGGGCCGCGTTCTCCTTTCCCCGGGGAGGGGCGACCCTGGGCCCTTCAGGGGGGCTCTTGAGGGACTGGGCCTGGGGACTGGGGAGTGGCCGTCAGTGGATCCCCTTGTTCCACCCCCGGAGTGACCCTTCTGTCGGGGCCATTGCTCTGGGTTGTCTCCTCGCAAGGCCGGCCCCGCCCCGCCCCGCCCCGGGAGGTGTCTCTGTCCGTCCCCCGAGCTCAGACCCGCCTCGGCGGCCGTTTGCATGGGACGTGCAGCCCCAGGATGCTGAGGGACCCCCCCTCTTCTCTCCCCTCAGAACTCCGCCGACTGGCCGAGGATGGGTCACCACGTGGCCCAGCTGGGCCTTTTTATTTCGGACCCATCCGAAGACGTCAGCCGGCTGGCCCGGGAGGGGGTACACAGCCTGTATCAACTCCTCCTGCACCACAGGGGTAAGGAACCCAGCCGGGACCTGGGCCCCAGGGACACCCTGAGGGTGCCGGCGGCGGGGGGAGGGGACCCAGCCCTTTTCCCCCAGACTGGCCCAAGGGGGGATGCGTCCCTCTGTGTTCCCCTTCTGCCCCCTGTGCCCCTCCATTTGCCCAGGGATGCCTGCAGGGACCCGTGGGAGGGGAAGGGCTCAGACCTGCCAGCAGAATGACCCTGTTGTGTCTCTTGCAGGCCTCAACATCCACCAGGCAGAGGACCTGTGGTGCAGACACTACTACAAAGAAAGATGGGTCCTGGCTCACAGCAACAGCGTGAGGGTGGGAGAGGTAAGGACGCGCTGCCAGGGCAGGGCAGGGCTCGGGGGTGGGGCTGGCTGGGGCCCTCGTGGGGGTAGGAGGGTCTTGGGGGCAGGAGGAAGCTGTGACCTGGGGCAGGGGTTGGGGTGCCGGGTGAGGAGAGCGTCTGGGTGCAGGGTCTGGAAGGGAGTTTGGGGGAGGAGGAAGCTGTTTTAGCCCCAGGAGTTGGGGCCGGGCTCTGGGCCGTCAGCTGAAACCTCCTGTGCTCTTGATTCCAGGTCTTTGGGCAGCTCTTCACAGCAGAGCAGGAGAACTGCTTTTTGGACAAGGCTCTGCTCGCTGCCCGCTCCCCCCTGCGCGCCCCAGCCAGGCCGGGCTGGTCCTGGCCCACGCCCTGCATGGGCAGGCCCATCAGCTCCTGGAATACATGGTGAGCAGCCGGAGCAGATCAGGAGAGTGGGGCAGGGCCAGGGTCTCCTTCCCATCCCCTCAGGGAGTCCCCCGCCCCTTTCCTCAGGCTGCCCCCACCCCACATCCCTGCTGGCAGAATCCCTCCTGCCCCTGCGAGCGTCCCTGGGGGTGGGGGAGGCTCTGAACACAGAAACTGTCCTAGGAGGCGGGAGGGGGCCGAGGTGTCAGGAGCTCTGGGGGGGGGGGGGTCAGGAGCTCACCCTGCGGGCCTGACGGGGGGTGACCAGAGAGCAGGGGGAGGAGGGTGGAAATGCTGGGGGGGGCCAGTTCCCCTGAGTCCCCAGGGATGAATGTGACGGATTCTGCTTCCCTTGCAGCAGGAAGACACCCAGTGAGAGCAGCAAGAGCTGAGGAGCCAGCAGCTGCGTCCCCCTCCCCCCAACCCTCCCAATTGTACAGAATTGTATTTACATTCTCATTAAACAATGTTTCAAAAAACATTTGGATCAGGCTTTGTCAATAATTTGTAATGGGGGGGGGGCCATTTTGGCAACTGATCAAGGGCCACATTTCTACCGAGGGCTTTGGGGTCTGGGACGGGGTGGTTGGGTGCAGAAGGGAGCTTAGGGGTGGAGCCTGGGTGCAGGGGGGGGGTATGATCTGGGGCGGTGGATAGGGGTGCAGGGTCCAGGAGGGGGTATGGGCGCAGGAGAGGACTCTGGCCTGGGGGAGGGGCTCTAGAGGGGTGCAGGGTCAGGGAGGGAGCTGTGACCTGGGTGAAGGGGGAGCAGAAGGTTTGGGGGAGGGGGTGCGGGTGCCAGAGAGGAGTCTGGCCTGGGGGAGGGGTGTCGGGGGGTGCAGGGTCAGGGAGGGAGCTGTGATCTGAGGGAATGGGGGACGCAGGTTCAGGTGGTCGCCTGGGACAGGCAGTCGGGGAGGGGACGTGGGCGCCAGGGGCAGGCTCTGGCTGCGGAGGTGCCTACCTAGGCAGCTGCGTATGGGGGAGCCCGACTGTCACCTGAGGGGATGGGGGAGCTCAATTTTCAACTGTGGGGAATGGAGGAAATACTGTGGAGTGGAGGGAGCGAGATGGGGGGGGGCTGAATTGTTCCCGGAGGGGAGATCTCCCTGGCTTGGGGGGGGGCGTTTCCAGCAAAGCCCTCACATAAGAGGGAGACAGACGGGGGGGTAGGGAGAGGACGGGGATGGGCAGGGCAGGGCAGGTATAAATGGGGAGGGGCAGGAGAAGGGAAGGGGGAGGAGATGGAGGAGAACAGGGGACAGGAGTGGGGGCGGGGATGAGGAGCAGGACAGAGGCAGGGCAGTGGTGGTGATGGCTGAGCGATGAGAACAGCTTGCAGGGAACTTAAAGCCAGCAGATGCTTTTCGGCAGAGTTGCCATTTGCCCTGGCGGCTTTGCCAGAATAGCTGTGCCAGCGGGGGGCGGGGGGGGGGGGGCTTTTGCCACACACCCAAGCCAAGCCAGCTGTGGCGGCAAAGCCTTGTGATGTAACCTAAGCCCTTGGCAAGGTCGGGATCAACCTGCTCTGACAATTTCTCGGACCGGCGGGATGAGAAACAAGGATCGTGCAGGGAGATGGGGATGACTAGGAAGCGAATCCAGGTGTGGGGGGAATATCCTGGGTTGGAGGGTCAGTCGATACCCCTGCCTGCCACTGTCTGCCGGGGCTCTGCCCGCAAGATGGAACCAACAGCTGAGTTTGCTTTTCTGCCCCGTCGTGGGCACAAAAGGCCCAGAGCAGCCTCCTGCTATCTTGGAGGAAAGGGGCCAAAATTCAGGAAGCAGGTGCCAGGCTGGGCTGGAATCCGCGAGCTCCGCTTTTGCTTTGCCCTTCCTGGAAGCTGGGCTGCAGGTGAGTGGCGGTTTCATCTCTGCTCTTGGGGTGTTTCTTGTGGGTTCCGAGTGTGGATCTGAGAGGGGCTGCGCAGGGGCAGTGTCATGAACGTGCTGTAAGCGTTATAGCCCCTTCTGCGCAGGCTGACTCCAGCCTCCCGTCTGTCTCCAAGCCCTGGGGGAGAGGCGGGAGGCCAGCAGCATGGCCTAGTGGAGGGGGCAGGGGGTTGGGTGTAAGAACTCCTGGGTTCTAATCTAATGCCACCTAGTGACTAAGGCACAGAGTTGTGTGCTAGACCCCTTGCTCCGCAATACTGCGCTCACTCTCGCGCTGGTGACCTTGGAGAGGCCTTTCAGGTCTCCCTTTCCCTGTCCATCAAAGGCAGGCAAGTGCGTTGTAATGCCCTGGAGCAAGTGCTTTGGGACGTGTCGCACAAGTGTGCCTGGCTCACAAGCGTGTCAGCACAGGTGTGTAAAAGCGTGACGAAGGCTTTGAGAGCGATGCCGAAGGCGTGTGAGGCTGTGGCTGGCCAAGTGACACAGCAATGAAAGGTCGGAGTTTGGTCAGTTAGATTTTATGGTAATACACTGAGACGAAGCACTTTGGGCGTATAAACGATAATGTCTTTCCAAGTGCGTTAGTTCAAGCCGTGTCCTAGGAGCCAAGAGGTGAGACAAACATGCTTGGTCCTGTCTCGGTGCAGGGGTGGACTAGATCAGTGCTTCTCAACCAGTGGTACGAGTCCCCTTAAAGGTACTCAAGAGATGTCTGGGGGACACGTCAACACAACTGAAATTTGGCGAAAACTGAATTTTAGTTTTCAGTTTGACAGCGCTTTATTCTTTTTGTACCTTTTACACCCAAAAATGCCATCGCCCGCCCGGCTACGATTCAGTTGTTTAAACAAATGTGTTGCAACGGTTCAAAAAAATTGTGTGTGTCTGAAAACTGTAGGTACTGGGGGGTACTTACACATTTTTTTTAAAGGGGGTACATTATAAAAAAAGTTTGCGAAACACTGGACCTATCATGGTCCCTTCCACTCGGACTTTTCTATGATTCTGTGACAGGGGTGGGTGATAATTTTCAGACGGGGGCCACTTAATGGATTTTGGTATGGGGTCATAGGCCGGCTCCACCCACAGAAGGGGCGGAGCCTGAGGCAGAAGGGGCGGTGTTGTGGACTAGCCCACCCTCAGAGTTCTCCGTGGCTGAGGCTTTCAATTAAAAGCACAGAAAAGAGCTCACAGCTTTGCCACTACTGGCAGCTGTCCAGCGTGGCTACAGCTTTTTAAAGGGCTCGTGGCTCCCGCTCCTGCTCCTGCCGAAACCATGAGCCGTGAATCATTTAAAATCGGATCCTGCTGCCTGAGTCACCACTTAGAATTCGGCGGCATGGGCAGCAGGATCTAAACAGAAAGCGGCCAGATCACAGTGTTAGGTGGGTTGCATCTTACCCAGCCCTGTTCTCTGAGCTGGTTTCGAGTCCTCCGTGTCCTCCTTATGGTCTGACAGCTGCAGTTTTACTGCCTGTCTCTCCTCTTGTGTCCCAGCCTAGCCGCAGCTAATGGACTAACTCAGGTTAGCATCACCTGCCCTGTCTTGGTGACTCTTCACAGCTGAACGGCCTGTAACGCATCGTGCTGGTCTTCTGATCTCTTGGTGACTCCTCTGCCTTCTGTTTATATCTTTCTCCCTAGCTGGCCGATCAAGTCAAGTCCTGTCAGTGCATGAAAGCCCCAGGCATTACAAGTGCGATGGTCTCCCATGCCCAAGGTAATCGGCTGGCTAGTAATGGATGGGCTGCTTGGTTATCAGGTTAGGCTGCACAAGCCAGGTCTATGGGACCCCATGGCCGGCTGGCACCTGGTTCACAGGGAGGCAGCTGTACTAATCTGAAAATGGCTGGAGGACACCACCATCATTAGGCTCCAGAGTTACAGCACTCGCTCCTCGTCCGAGGCAGGCAGCACAGCTTAGCAGCTCATTGGGACGTCTCCTTTCTGTTGTGAGATCTGGGCACTTTAGAATGGCTGTAGCTATTTAGCAAAGGCGCACAGCTATAGGCATGGGGGTTTCCAGCTTTATTCACCTAGGTGGCTGATTCCAGGAAGCAAGGGTGTGTGTGTATGGGGGGGGGGGGGGAGTCCTGTACAGAGGGTTCCCTGGCCCCTCTGCTTCCATGGCTGTGCAACTGCCACCAGGTGGATTAGAACCTGGGACTTTTGGAGCTTAGGGCAGGAGCTGCTACAGCTTGAGTTATAAGTCAGTTGCCTCTCAGCATAGGCTGAAGAGCTCCCTTGTAATAATTGCTTGCTGGACGTGGTCTCAGTGCCACTCCATAGGATAGTGACCCACATCAGGTGTGTGGGTTACAGCTGCAGGCCTGCTCCCAGCATGCGGATCTGCTCTCTGGGCGGCTTCTATAACTCTGTGGCTGCAGCCCTGCTCCCAGGACTGGATCTGCTCTCTGCCCATAGGCGTGCGCAGCACATTTCATTAGGGTGTGCACCCAAAGAATATTTTTAAATGTACTCTTTGACCCCCATTAGCCACGCCCCCTGACTCCCATTAGCCACGCCCCCTGACCCGCATTAGCCACGCCTCTGGAGGTAACACTTTCAGGGCAATATGGACACATGACCAGAAATAAAAGGTGTCATGTGACCTCCCCCCCCCCCAAGGACTTTTCCCACCATCCTCTTACCAATAGGGATTAGTTTGGCCCTCACCAACCCCCCCAGTGCAACGATCCTGCAATTGCATTAACCCAATGTGTGAGACATTAACTCGGGGGGTGGAGAGGCTGGGGGAAGTGTTCCCTCTAAGAGTTTCCTCCCATGAGCACAATACATTTTGTGTTGTGCACCAGTACTGAGTTTGTGGCTTGTTTGGATGTGTCAGTGTGGCACCCAAGTTATTCATAAATATCTTATGAACCACTTACCTGTCCCCTCTGCTGCCCTGTCTCCTTCCCTTCCTCCATCAGCTCCCCTGGTGCCTGCTGCCCCCCCAATCCCTCACCCACCTCTGCTGTCCTGACTCCTGCCCTTCTCACGGCCCTCGGCCTTCCCGAGACCTGCCCCCTCCAGCAGCCTTTCTCTCTCCCCCTGTGCCCACTCCTCCAGTAGCCCCACTCTGACCATGTGAGCTACCCCTCCTCATCCCCTTTCCTAACACCTCCCTCTACACACCTGTCCTGCCTCTCTCCTCTGCTGCTGGTCCCTCCCCTGCAGGTGTCTGCCCTTCTGCTTCACCCCCCGGACTCCCCTGGCACCTGCACCTTCCCTTACCCTTGCACCCTCTTGGTGCCTCCCCCTTCCCTCACTGCCCCTACCCACTTTGCCCACTCCCTCACCACCCTCTGCCCCCGTTCCCCTCATGCCCCTGTGCCTTTACACGTGCCTTGCTCCATCTCCGCCTTCCTCATGCCCACCCCTTCTTTCAAGCCTTCTCCCAGCACCTCCCCTTCTCCCCTCTAGCCCCCAAAGCCCTTCCCCTCTCCTCTCCTAGCATCATCCTGCCCCCCACCCTCACTGACACCTCCCCTCCTGCCCTTTTCCTCATTGTCTCCACTTGGCCCCCTGGCATTTGTCTCTCACCTACACCCTGACCCTTGGTGCCTTCCCCTTTCATCTCCTGACCTGCCCCCCTCCCCTCAGCACAAGCCCTTTCCTCTCTGACCCTTTCCCCCTATTTTTCCCTCCTCTTCCAGCAGCCGCCAGCTGGTCTGTAACAGAGTTCTAGGGTCGCCCTGACTGTGTCACCCTTCTGGTGCTCCCCCTACTCTGTCTGTCTTAGGTTTCTCAGCCCCCTTTTGGGCCACAAACCCCCACCCCGCAGACTCAGGTTCCCAAAGTTCCGGCAGTCCCCATCACTTGGTGCCTGCGCCGGGTCTGACTCATAGGGTTGCGAGGTAGACCCTCCCCCCAAAAAACGGACACACTTGATCCTGGTCAGGGGGGAGGGAGGAAGATGGACTGGCTGGGGGGGGCAGGAACTGGCTGGAAGGAAGAGGGGATGGGAAGCAGCTCTGGGGGGGAAGGGCCAGATCCTGACCCTGGCCCCCCCTTCTCCCTCCCCGAGGCCAGTCATGCTGCCCCTGACCCCCCCTTCCTCCCTGAGGCCAGTCGCACTGCCCCCGATCCTGACCCCGGCCTCCCCTTCTCCCTCCCCGAGGCCAGCCCTGCTCCCCAGCTCAGTGCGGGCCCCTGCTCTCTCCTTAGCTCAGTCCCACTCTGCCGACCCTGGCTCCCTCCTGGCTCCCTGCTCTGCCAGTCAGGCTGAACTGGGACTTTAGCCTCTCCCCGTTGTTCCTGGGGACTGTCAGTCTCAGGATCTTGATCTCTCATTTCCCCTGCCTTTCACTGAGTTTCAGTAAGGAGCTAGCGGCAATAATGCCTCTACTTTTTCCCCCACTCCTGTGCGGAATACATTTTGTTATGTGCACCAAGGCATGCACGGATGTGCACTGTTACGTCACGTGGAGTTTCACAGCATGGGAAGAAATCAGTGGAAATACAGAGACCTTGAGTAGTTGCAAGTGTCCATTTTATTGCATAGCACGGAGCTAGCTAGAAAAAACCCAAACCAGCTGGGCTGACCCCCAGTGACCTAACGCAGTTACTATAACAACAAGATCTATGTCTACACCCAGTACACCACACGCACCACCACTAGAAACACATGCTACCGGCTAGCAAACTGGGCAGCATTTGAATGTCTCCTGGCTGGCCGCCCAAGAGCTCAGCTTGCAGGGAACACTGGCTAACCGTCCCCTTCCACCTGGAGAAGGGAGAGACAGGAAAGCAGCAACAGAGCATCTGCCTGGGGGAAGCCCGAATCCCATGCAGGAGTGGAGCCCTGTTCCTTGTTCCAGGCCCTTGCTAGAGTCCCCTCCCGTAGCTGCAGCTATGGCCGGCAGTTTTAAAAGCGGACTTACGCTGGCCCTGCAACCCGAGCGACTCTGTCAGTGGGTGCTTATCACTCCATCACCTCGAGCTGTTTAACCAGCTTGTTTAACCAAGGAGGGAGGGAAAGGGAAACCTTTGGCCATTTGAGGGTTGCGTGCCAATGGAGGGAAAGGGGATGGATAAAAAGGGGCTGAGCACACGGTACTGCCTCTTTTTAAACCCAGGCCCAAAGATGTCCTGGAATTCTGGGCCACTGGCCTGAAGGAGATGGTCAAACTGCCTGGCAGCTGGACTTTTGGAGTCTTGTTATTCCTGGGCTCCTGGTAGCGATGGCTCCCATTCCAGGGGATTCCTGCCAGGTAGTTTACCTCAGACAGCAGCTTTTATTCCCCCGTGTCACTTCTCCCAGTATCTGAGACTTTGGTCATGGGGATCAAGCATTTAACATGATTCCAAGAGGAACTGGATGGTTCATCTAGCGAGCCAGGCTCACCGATATTTGAGTAGTTAATAAAAATCCCTAGTTGCTGTGTGTAGGTCTAAAAAGGGAAGGTTAGTATCATTAGTCTTATTTTACAGACAGGGAATAACCTCTCCAACCTGTGGGAGAGGCAGGAATAGAACCCAGGTTTCCTGATACCACAGTCAGGGCTTTGTTACCAGGCTACATCCTGTACTAGAAAGGATGGGCCTGAAGCATGGGCCTGGTGTAAGGCCTGAGGCCTGAACCAAAGTAAGCAAGAGTTAGCTGAAGAGAAACAGGCAGGTCGTGTCAAAAGCAGACGGTTGCCTGAAAGTCTTGGGACTTAACCCTAACTGTCTTGCCTGGAAAGGTTGAAACCATAGACAAAAGGTCCTAGAAAGTCTCCAGGAATGCTAGAGAAGCAGGAAGCGAGTTGACAGGAGGCCAGGAAAGAAAATGGAAACAGAATTTGGGGTTTTGAATTGGAAGCAGTGATGTGCCTGTTGTGTGATCATGCCTGGAAGATGTGAATTAAGCCAGGAACCTGGGCAAGCAGAATCCAGCGACTTTCTTGGCTAGGGAAAGACTAAATCTTGGAACAAGAGAGATGTGAGTAGAACAGGGAATTTTTAGTCAGACGCTACTAGGTTATTTTCTTTATTTTTTTAGTTTGTTGGACTTCTTTTTGCTAAGCACATGTAACTATCCCCCTTTATCCTGGAACTCTTCAAACTGAATCCCAGGGAAGCGATTTTCTGTGTTTTAATCTTTCTTTTTTCAGTTTCTTTGTAACACCTAGCAACCAAGTAGATACGCTGGAGGGCAGTAGATATGCTGGAGGGCAGGGATGGGGTCCAGAGTGACCTAGACAGATTAGAGGATTGGGCCAAAAGAAATCGATGAGGTTCAACAAGGACAAGTGTAGAGTCCTGCACTTGGGACGGAAGAATCCCGAGCATAGTTACAGGCTGGGGACCGACTGGCTAAGCAGCAGTTCAGCAGAAAAGGACCTGGGGGTTACAGTGGATGAGAAGCTGGATATGAGTCAACAGTGTGGCCTTGTAGCCAAGAAACCTAATGGCATATTAGGGTGCATTAGGAGGAGCATTGCCAGCAGATCCAGAGAAGTGATTATTCCCCTTCATTCGGCTCTGGTGAGGCCACATCTGGCGTATTGTGTCCAGTTCTGGGGCCCCCACTATAGAAAGGATGTGGACGCATTGGAGAGGGTCCAGCGGAGGGCGACCACAATGATTAGGGGGCTGGAGCGCATGACCTATGAGGAGAGACTGAGGGATTTGGGTTTGTTTAGTCTGCAGAAGAGAAGAGCGAGGGGGGATTTGATAGCAGCCTTCAACTTCCTGAAGGGAGGTTCCAAAGAGGATGGAGAGAGGCTGTTCACAGTAGTGACGGATGGCAGAACAAGGAGAAATGGTCTCAAGTTACAATGGGGAAGGTCTAGGTTGGTTTTTAAGTCTTGGCTTGACAAAGCCCTGGATGGGTTGATTTAGTTGGGATAGGTCCTGCCTTGGGCAGGGGCTGGACTTGATGACTCCTGAGGTCTCTTCCAGCTCTATGGTTCTATGATTCTAAGTAATGTTTCACCAAGTGTATTTGTTTTGTTAATAGACGTCACATTTTTAAAACCATGATCTGATTCCTGCATCCTAGAGGGCGGAAGGTTCTGTATGCACGTGCCTAAGACAGCAAGCCATACTTCTAGGAGAAATTACAGGTTTTCAAGCTCTCTCTGGAGGGAGTGTCAAGGACAAGGAAGGTACCCCACAGGAGGGAATTCTGAAATGCGCCTGTCTGGTTCTCAAAGGGGTTTGTGCATTTGGATGATGGCAGCAACACCAACACAAGCCTCCAGTGGCAGGGTATTTTAAAGTCTCTTGTGGGCCCCCACCTTCTGCACTTGGAGTGCCAGAGTGGGAAACAGCCTTGACATGACCCCTCTCCAATTTATCAACATCCATCTGGAATTCTGGTCACCAGAGCTGGGCACAGAACTCCAGCAGCAGAAGTTCAAGTGCTGAATAAAGAGGCTAAGTCGGTTCCCCACTCTGGCACTTGGAGTGCAGAAGGTGTGGGCCCAAAAGAGACCTTAAAATACCGTGTCTCTATGGGCTTCTGCTTCAAAACTCCCCAAGGTCACAGATTCCCTGAGCTTAGGAGGGTTGCTGCCTCTACCCAAGTGGAAAAAAACTTTTTCTTCTTGAACGCAGGAAGAAGTCACTTGGGAACGTATTCCAGAAGGGTACCCCAAACTCTTTTACACAAGAGCCAAAAGAAATCTGATGAGGTTCAACAAGGACAAGTGCGGAGTCCTGCACTTGGGACAGAAGAATCCCAAGCATTGTTACAGGCCTGGGACCAACCAGCTAAGTAGTAGTTCTGCAGAAAAGGACCTGGGGGTTACACTGGATGAGAAGCTGGAGATGAGTCAACAGTGTGCCCTTGTAGCCAAGAAGGCTAATGGCATATTAGGTTGCATTAGGAGGAGCATTGCCAGCAGATCCAGAGATGTCATTATTCCCTTTTATTTAGCACTTGGAAAGAAAAAAAGAAAAATGAAAACAAACTGTAATTTCTGATAGCTGTCCTCTTAGTCTTAGGCAGGTATACACAGACCTCCTATTACTTTCCAGGATACAAAATCAGATCATAGCCTTAAAATAGGTGATTATATTAAGAAAACAAAAAGGTATTCATTTGTAAAGCTGACTTGGCTGCTAGGAGTTATAGCGCAACTGAGAAAAGAACAGATTAAAACACAGACAATTGCATCCCTGGGATTCAGTTTAAAGTTATAGTGGGGAGAGGAGGGGATATGGATTTAGCACAGAGGAGTTTAACCAAACAACAAAACAAAAAAATAACCTGATCGCATCTAAATAAACATTCTCTATCTACTCAAGGATCCACACTTCCAAGGTCCAGTCCAATTCTAGGCCCAGGTATTCTTTTTTTTAGGCATGATGTCCCTGCCCAGTTCAATTCATCCCCCCCCCTCATCCCCTTCCACAGCTCCAGGATTAAACTCACAAAGAAAAACAGCAGACAGATTCCCTTTTAATGCAGATCTGAACTCCCTGCCAACACTTTCTAGCTAGCTAGGTTTAACCCTTTAGTCACTGAATACTGGGATGTTCAGAAAAGAACAGTGGGCCTCCCATCCATCACAGAAGCGAGACAGCCTCTTTACTCCTGCTCAAGCGTTTCCTGTATATACATCCCAGAATTACAATAGCTTTTTAAGCCCCAACGCCACAATGGGAGCTCATGTTCTGCTGATTACCCACCATGACCTCTACATCTCTTTTCCCCGCCCTGCAAGTCTGGCCCACAGAACCATTTGAAGTGGCATAGGCTAGCCTGGGCCAGGGCAAAGGAACACGTGGGCCTTTCTCTTCTCCATCTCTCCCTCTGCATTGCACAGCAGGGCGCAGGAGTGCCAGGGGGCTCTGTGGACGCTGTTTGGCTTAATGCCAGCGAAAGCAGGGTCTACAGGAGTACTTACGGGCTCCTAGTGTTAAGAGCTGTGATGTGGTTGCCTCAGCAGCGTGGCTCAGTGCTTCTGTTCTTGGAGCTCTGGTGTTATCAGTGGTCAGTGCAGGTAACGCAGCCTGCTCCTGCTGCAGATCTCGCTGTTATGCACAAAGACCGACCACAGACACCGTCTGGTGACAGAGGCACTTGGCCATGTTTATAGCCGTGTAGTCACAGATCTAGTGCCCTGGATTTGTGGTTACACGTGCACCAACTCATGAGTGCCCCAGGACGAGGAGCAATTCAGTCAGTAAGTCTCTGTTGTCCCTTCGGCCATGCAAAGGGGGTAAGGCCAGGCACCCCAATATTTATAGCCTAAAATAAACTTGTCTGGTTTCGGACATTTGTTTGCTCCCTCCCCTTGTACCTAGTACCTTGAACCGAAAAATATTAGCGGAGACACTGTTGAGCATCCACTGCGGATGCGCTCGGTGAGGCTAATCTTCGTGTTTTACCTCATCCCCGTTGCAGGGTTCCAGACCAAGGAGGATATCTACTGCCTCGCTTTAGCGAAGGCCCTGTACACTGTGCCCACGCCAGTGACTGCTGGGTTTTATGCACCATGGGGACATTGCAAAAACCTGCTCTTACACAAAATCAAGGGTGAGTACTGCCCCGGGGAATGTAAGACGGGGAAGGAACCTTGTGGGGATGGGGATTAGTGGATGACAACTATCTCCAAAGAGCCAGAGCCACCCGTACTCATTTGCCGATTATGCAATCGCATAGGGGACCTGAAAATTTGGAGCATGTCACGTTGCTGAATTGGAGGGAAGCAGCCAGATCGCTGCTGCACCCCTGGGTGGGGGTGTTGGCCCCAGAAATTGGTATGGGGGGATTGAATGGGGATTGAATTGTTTGTTGATCTTATGTACGCTATTTATGTGAATGTATAATGTCTATGTGTGTAGGTAGGAATCTGTAATATGTGTGGAAGCTGAATATTTCTGTGAATGTGGTTGAGCATTGCTATGGACAGGCTGGGTAGCAAAGCCCTGTGGAACAATGGCCCTTGATGGCCCAAAGACACACCTAAAGCAGGAGGGCGGAGACCCAAGGGCTGCCAGCAGAGAGAGGCTGAGGACCAGGTGACCGGCTGAGACCAGAAGAGGCCAGGAAGGAGATAAATAGGCCATGTGGTCGAGGCCATTTTGGTTCTCAGCTCAGCACTTCATCCCAGAGGCAGCACTGCAGGGATTGAAGAGCCCGGAAGACCTGGGAACCCATCCTGATCGTAGGATGTGCAATAAGGACTTTTAACCAGCAGCTGCAACATCTCTGCTAGAGCCTGCATCGAGAACTGGGAGATTCGGTGCATGTAACGTACTGTACTTTAGTAACCTTACTCTCAAGCTTTTCTTTCTTGTAACAATAAACCTTTAGATATAGATTCTAAAGGATTGGCCCAGCGTGATTTGTGGTAAGGTCCAGAGGGTAAATTGACCAGGGATCTGTGGCTGGTTTCTTGGAACCGGACAGAACTTGTTCGGGGTAGGTGGGATTGGGTGCTAGGACCCCCCACCTGTGTATAGGCCCGGGGCCATCTGGGGCACGGATATTGCTGGGGTGTCGGAGGGGTTTTGCTCGGGAGGCTTCAGGCAGGCTGCTGAAGCGCTCTGTGAGACTGGTTTGTGGCCTGTTTGGAGAGGTCGCCAGTCAGGGGGACTGTAAAGAGCCCCGGATTTGAGCAATCCGCCCTGAGCGGACGCCCTAAGCTGTGCCCAGACACGGCCCGGTCCGTCACAGTGGCGTAGTCGGCAGGATCCACAGATCTTGGTCAATTGAGCTTTGGGATCAAGACCCCACGCTGTCTAAATTTGATTTTTAATACTGAGAGTGCGGTTGGTTAAAGGGCAGCCGAAATGAGTCAGCAGCGCCCATATGAGAGCCTGAGCAGAGAGGCTCTGAAGGATTTGTGCTCACAGAGGGGCATTGGCTTCCTACAGAAGACTACTAAGCAGCAGCTGACAATTTTGCTGCTGCAGGACGACCTGCGGGCCAAGGAGCAGCCCCCACCCGAGGCTACAGATGCGGTTACGGAGGAAATCAAGAGGCAACAGGCAGCGAGAGAAAGGGAGCTAGAACACGAGAGGGCCCTGGCAGAGATACGCGCAAAGGAGAGAGAGGTTTCGGCAGAGGCGGAGAGAGCGGCCCACGCATGGCGCATGGAGGAGAGGGCGGCGGAGGAGAGTTCCCAGCGGCGCCAACTCCAGATACTGGAGGCACAACAAAGGGTCCAGCAACCTGCGAGCCCAGCCCCGCTTGCCAACAAGAGCTGGGAGAGGATCTGTCCCGTCTACAGCGATAATGACAATATCGAGGAGTTTTTGGCCACCTTCGAGCGCATCTGCAACGTGAACCGGATCCCAGACGAGCAGCGCATGCCTGTCCTGATGACCAAACTGACTGGCAAGGCCAGGGAGGTATTCAATGACATGGGGGAGGAGGAAGCATTGGACTACGGGCGGTTTAAGGACTATGCACTGAGGCGGTTCAGGGTTACCCCTGAATCCCACCGGGTTAAGTTCAGGAGTTTTAGGATGTCCAATGATTGTTCTTATGTGGAATGTGCCCATAAGCTGATGGGCTTTGTTAAAAGGTGGGTGATGGGGGCAAAAGTAAACGGGGATTATGAGAAACTGCTGGATTTGGTCACCCTGGAGCAGTTTCTGAATGTGGTGCCTGACGAGGTCAGGGCGGCTGTGGGTGATCGAGAGCCCGAATCGGTCCTACGGGCTGCAGAGATTGCAGATGCCCACACCCAGAACAGGGCACGGGATGGGCACAGACCCGGGGGGAAGACTCGGCTCCTATCCCCCCAGTCTAAACGGAGAGAGGGGTTCAGGAGCAGACCCGGCCCAGAATCCATCGAGGGGATGCAGAGGAGCCCCGAGAGCAGGGGTGCCCTCCTCAGGGATAGGCAAGCCAAGTGCTATCACTGTGGCCGATCTGGCCATATAAGGCCTGACTGTCCAGACCTAAGGAGCGGCCCCAGGCCGGGGGCTCCCAGCCGTTCTATAAGCACCAATTCAATTCCAGTGTGCACGCAGGCTGGGCTCTTGGACCCCAGCGAGGCCCCTGACACCGCCCTGAGTCCAGATGTGAGTGATGCAGTAGCTAATGTTAACAATGTAACCTGCGGAGGAGTGAGGGGGGGCAGTGAGCTCACCCGGTATGTCAGGACGGAGGCGTGGAAGGGCAGTGAGAAGTTTATGGGGGAGGCGAAGGTCAATGGAGTTAGATGCAGTGGCTGGCGAGACACTGGCTCGGACATCACAATAGTCAAGGGGCACCTGGTGAGACCGGAGGACATGGTGCCCGGGGACAGTATAACAATAGTGGCCTTGTCGGAGTACTCGGTGAGCCTGCCTGTAGCTAGAGTCCATCTTGAATGGGGGGACTTCAGGGGGCAGGTGTTGGTGGCTGTCCGGGACTTGATTCCCGCGGATGTCTTGGTGGGGAACGACCTAGCGGATATGCCCAGCCAGGTTAACGTGGTGACCAGGTCACAGAAGGAATATGGGGGTGAAGCCGATGCCCCGGCAGGTAGCAGCGGGGCGGAGGGAGATCAGGCCCAGAGTGTGCCCCAGGCGGGGGAGGTTGAGAGGGCGCCCGAGGGGGCGGATGCTGCTCCAGCGCTGAGGGGCACACAGCAGGAGTTCCAGGAGGCCCAGCAGAGCGATGAGTCCCTGGAGAGAGCCAGGGAGGAGGCCCAGAACCAGACCCCAGCTACCGTGGAGAGGGGCAGATTTCTCATACAAGAGGGGCTGCTATACAGGGAGCCCCCCCTGGGGAAGAAGGGTTCCCAGGCAGCGACGCGCAGGCAGCTGGTGGTGCCGGAGGCGTACAGGGAGGAATTATTGAGGGTGGCCCATGACGGTCCGTTCGCAGGGCATCTGGGAGTGGGCAAGACTTGTGACAGGCTGGAGCAGAACTTCTACTGGCCACGCATGTTCGGGTCGGTGAGGGAATATTGCCGAAGCTGCGAGTTGTGCCAGAAGCGGAAGGGATCCAGGGGGCCCCGCAAGGCGCCCCTGCAGCCTCTGCCCATTATTGGGGAAGCCTTTGCCCGAGTGTCAATGGATATTGTGGGCCCGCTTCCGAGGCCCTCCAGGAATGGGAAGAAGTACATTCTGGTAGTGGTAGACTTTGCTACGAGGTACCCAAAGGCCGTGGCTCTGTCCAACGTGGAGGCAGAGACGGTGGCAACAGCCTTGTTCACTGTGTTCAGCAGGGTGGGTTTCCCCAGGGAGGTCCTGTCTGACCGCGGGTCGAACTTCATGTCTGTGGTGTTCAGGCAGTTGTGGGAATTGTGTGGGGTCAAGCACCTGAAGGCTGCCCCCTATCATCCACAGACGAATGGGCTAGTAGAGAGGTTCAATGGGACTCTGAAGTCCATGCTGAAGATGTATGTGGACAGGCGCCAGAACGACTGGGATGTGCTGCTGCCTTACCTGTTATATGCCTACAGGAGTGTGGCCCAGGACTCCACGGGGTTTGCTCCCTTCGAGCTGCTCTATGGGAGGCAGGTCCGGGGGCCCCTGGACTTGATCCGGGATGCCTGGGAGGGCAATGTAGAAGTGGCAGAGCAGCCGGTGACTGAGTATGTGACACAGTTCAAGGACAGGCTGAAGGAAATGATGGAGTTGGTTCGGGAGAATTTGAGTGACAGCCAAGGGGCCCAGAAGGCCTGGTATGACAGAGATGCCGTGGAGAGGGCATTCGAAATAGGGGACTTGGTGTTGGTGCTGGACCCGGTGAGGAGGAATAAGATGCAGGATGTTTGGGGCGGGCCCTATGAGGTAGTAGAGAGGGTGAACGAAGTGACCTATGACGTGAGGAAGGTCAGTGGCCGGGGTGGGGTGCAAACGGTGCACGTGAACCGGATGAAGGCGTACATGGAGAGGGGGGTGAATGTGAACATGATCTGTTGTGCTGAGGAGGAAGCCATGTCCATCCCTTTGGTGGATATGGTGGCGGAGAGTCAGGAAGAGACGCCCCTCGAGAGCATAGAGGTGGGGGAGGGTTTGACCTCCCTGCAGAGGGGGGAGTTGCTGGCGCTACTGAAGCACCACCGGCGAACGTTCTCCAACAGGCCGGGGCTCACAGACAGGATATCACATTCTATCCACACGACAGGGCCCCGGCCAGCACCCAGCAGAGCTTATAGGGCCAAGGGGGAGATGCAGAGGCAGATTCAGGAGGAGGTGGAGAGCATGCTGGCCATGGGCATAATCACCAGGTCCCGGAGCCCCTGGGCATCCCCTATTGTGATGGTACCTAAAAAGGACAGGACCATGAGGTTTTGCGTAGACTACAGGAAGTTAAATGCTATCACGCAGCCTGACCCCTTCCCCACCCCCAGGATAGAGGATCTGTTAGATACACTGGGGGGGGCAAGGTTTATAAGTACTCTGGACCTGACTAGGGGGTACTGGCAGATCCCCCTGGATGCGGATGCGCAGGAGAAATCTGCATTCATAGTGGAGTCTGGCCTGTATGAGTTCAAGGTGCTGCCCTTCGGCATGCGGAATTCCGGGGCCACCTTTATGAGGCTGATCAACGAGATCCTGCAAGGGCTGGGGGGTTTCGCCATGGCCTATATTGACGACCTGGCCATTTTCAGTGACTCCTGGCGGGACCACCTCAATCACGTGGGGGCAGTGCTGCGGCGACTCGGGGAGGCCAACCTGACTGTCAAGGTGTCCAAATGCAGGATGGGGGCTGCCGAAGTGACCTATCTGGGGCACAGGGTCGGCAGTGGGGCGGTGCGCCCCGAGCCCCTGAAGGTGGAGGCCATTAAGAATTGGCCGGTTCCCCAAACAAAGAAGCAGGTCCAGGCATTTGTGGGCCTGGCCAACTACTACAGGAGGTTTGTGAAGGGGTTCAGTGAGGTTGTAGCCCCGATCACGGACCTCACCAAGAGGGAGAGGCCGGACCGGGTGGTGTGGTCCGCGGCCTGTGAGGAGGGGTTCCAGAGCATAAAGAATGCCTTGGCCCAGGAACCCGTGCTGGCCAGCCCGGATTTCAACAAGCCCTTTTGGTTGTGCACCGATGCCTCTAACATTGGGTTGGGGGCAGTGCTGATGCAGGACGGGGCGGGGGACAGGAGACACCCTGTGGCGTACCTCAGCAAAAAGCTGTCCCCCGCGGAGCAGAATTACGCTACGATTGAGAAGGAGTGTTATGCCATCGTGTGGGCTGTCAAGCAGCTCAAACCCTATCTGTACAACAGGAGGTTCACTGTGCTGAGTGACCATGCCCCTCTGGTCTGGTTGCACAAGGCCAAGGGGACCAACTCCAGGTTGCTGCGCTGGAGCCTGGCCCTGCAGGAATACGACATGGACATTGTCCACATAAGGGGGAAGGAGAACATTGTGGCAGACGCCTTGTCCAGGGCGGGGGAACCCATGTGATGCCCTCAGTGATGTTACTGGCACCACTTCCTGCATCAATTTTGCGTTGGGGGTGTCACGTTGCTGAATTGGAGGGAAGCAGCCAGATCGCTGCTGCACCCCTGGGTGGGGGTGTTGGCCCCAGAAATTGGTATGGGGGGATTGAATGGGGATTGAATTGTTTGTTGATCTTATGTACGCTATTTATGTGAATGTATAATGTCTATGTGTGTAGGTAGGAATCTGTAATCTGGAAGCTGAATATTTCTGTGAATGTGGTAAAGCATGGCTATGGACAGGCTGGGTAGCAAAGCCCTGTGGAACAATGGCCCTTGATGGCCCAAAGACACACCTAAAGCAGGAGGGCGGAGACCCAAGAGCTGCCAGCAGAGAGAGGCTGAGGACCAGGTGACCGGCTGAGACCAGAAGAGGCCAGGAAGGAGTATAAAGAGGCCATGTGGTCGAGGCCATTTTGGTTCTCAGCTCAGCACTTCATCCCAGAGGCAGCACTGCAGGGATTGAAGAGCCCGGAAGACCTGGGAACCCATCCTGATCGTAGGATGTGCAATAAGGACGTTTAACCAGCAGCTGCAACATCTCTGCTAGAGCCTGCATCGAGGACTGGGAGATTCGGTGCATGTAACGTACTGTACTTTAGTAACCTTACTCTCAGGCTTTTCTTTCTTGTAATAATAAACCTTTAGATATAGATTCTAAAGGATTGGCCCAGCGTGATTTGTGGTAAGGTCCAGAGGGTAAATTGACCAGGGATCTGTGGCTGGTTTCTTGGAACCGGACAGAACTTGTTCGGGGTAGGTGGGATTGGGTGCTAGGACCCCCCCACCTGTGTATAGGCCCGGGGCCATCTGGGGCACGGATATTGCTGGGGTGTCGGAGGGGTTTTGCTCGGGAGGCTTCAGGCAGGCTGCTGAAGCGCTCTGTGAGACTGGTTTGTGGCCTGTTTGGAGAGGTCGCCAGTCAGGGGGACTGTAAAGAGCCCCGGATTTGAGCAATTCGCCCTGAGCGGACGCCCTAAGCTGTGCCCAGACATGGCCCGGTCCGTCACAGGGAGATCCAGGGCTCCGTGCGTCACTGCCCCTAGGAAGAGCCGCCCCCTTGAAACGCCGGGACAGCGTCACAAAGGGGCAGCCCACCCCTGAGCCCTGCCCTGCCCTGGCAGCGCGTCCTTACCTCTCCCACCCTGACTGTGTTGCTGTGAGCCAGGACCCACCTCTCCTTGTACCAGTGCCTGCACCACAGGTCCTCTGTCTCGTGGATGTTGAGGCCTGCAAGAGACAAAACAGGGTCATTCTGCTGGCAGGTCTGAGCCCTTCCCCTCGCACGGGTCCTTGCAGGCATCCCTGGGCAAATGGAGGGGCACAGGGGGCAGAAGGGGAACACAGAGGGACGCATCCCCCCTTGGGCCAGTCTGGGGAAAAGGGCTGGGTCCCCTCCCCCCGCCGCCGGCACCCTCAGGGTGTCCCTGGGGCCCAGGTCCCGGCTGGGTTCCTTACCCCTGTGATGCAGGAGGAGTTAGCAGAGGCAGTGCACCCCCTCCCGGGCCAGCTGGCTGACGTCCTCGGAAGGGTCCAAAATGAAAAGGCCCAGCTGGGCCACGTGGTGACCCATCCTCGGCCAGTCGGCTGAGTTCTGAGGGGAGAGAAGAGGGAGGGGGTGGTCCCTGAGCATCCTGGGGCTGCACGTCCCATGCAAACGGCTGCCGAGGTGGTTTTAAGCTAAGTGGACGGACAGAGACAGCTCCTGGGGCGGGGGCGGGCGTGGGGGTGGGGGCGGGGGCGGGGGCGGGGGCAGGGCCGGTCTTGTGAGGAGACAACCCTGAGCAATGGCCCCGACTGAAGGGTCACTCCGGAGGATGGAACAAGGGGATCCACTAACGGCCACTCCCCAGTCTGGGGCCCAGGTGCAGTCACACAAGAGCACCCCTGAAAGGCCCAGGGTCACCCCTCCCCGGGGAAAGGAGAACGCGGCTCAGTCCCGGCCCATTCCCGGCCTGCCTCTGCCTCCTATCAAAGAAAGCTATCAGATTGATTTGACATGATTTGTTCTTTACAAATCCATGCTGGCTGTTCCCTATCACCTTGCCACCTTCCAAGTGTCTACAGATGATTTCCTTAATTACTTGCTCCACTATCTTCCATGGCACAGAAGTTAAGCTAACTGGTCTGTAGTTTCCTGGGTTGTTCTTATTTCCCTTTTTATAAATGGACACTATATTTGCCCGTTTCCAGTCTTCTGGAATCTCTGCTGTCTCCCATGATTTTCCAAAGATGATAGCTAGAGGCTCAGCTCTATCAGCTCCTTGAGTATTCTAGGATGCATTTCATCAGGCCCTGGTGACTTGCAGTCAACTAACTTTTCTAGGTGATTTTTAACTTGTTCTTTTTTTATTTTATCTTCTAAATACCTTCCCACTAGCATTCACTATGTTAGGCATTCCTTCAGACTTCTCAGTGAAGACCGAAAGAAAGCAGTCATTAAGCATCTCTGCCATTCCTGTTATGTTTCTCCTCACTGACCAGTGGGCCTACCCTGTCCTTAGGCTTCCTCTTCATCCTAATGTATTCATAAAAAGTCATCTTGTTTCCCTTTATTCCCATAGCTAGTTTGAGCTCATTTTGTGCCTTTGCCTTTCTAATCTTGCCCTTGCATTCCTGTGTTGTTTTCCTATATTCATCGTTTGTAATTTGTCCTACTTTCCATTTTTATATGACTCCTTTTTTATTTTTAGATCATGCAAGATCTCGTGGTTAAGCCAAGGTGGTCTCATTCTACAGGGAATAACACCTTTTGTCAACAGAGTTCTGTCAATAAAAGGCGTTATTGCAGCCTGCTTTGTCAACAGAACTGTAAGTAGTCTGGATGCTCTTTGTTGACAGAAGCTTTGTCCACAGTATCTGTTGGCAAAACTTCTGTCGACAAAAGCCTGTAGTCTAGACATACCCCCAGTGTCCTGTAGTTACTCTTGATCCGCTCAGTGTCACACCTCTCAGTATCATTTGTGCCCACATGGATGAGTAGCATGGGGTAGTAGTCAGAGGGCCGGATAATCCTCGACAATGCCTCCGTAAAATCTTGGATACGGCCCCCAGCAGACAGCATACCTCCTGGGATGAAATGTCAGGGCGACAGATGGGCACCTCCGTCCCCCTTAGAAGAGAGTCTCCGACCACCGCTACCCTTCATTTACATGCAGCCCAGCTGAGGAGCACAGTGCCCATAGCCGGGAATAGGTGTTGCCACTGGTGATGCATATCCACACATACCTCAGTGCACATAACAATATTTATGGCGCACACAAATGAAAATAATTAGAGGGAACATTGCTTAGAGGTGTAAAAAATCACCCGGTGCGCTCAGTGTTTTAATGCTGAATGTATAGACAAAGACTTGACTTCTATTCTTGGCTCTGTCCTGCTGGGTGACTTCAGGACACTCCCATTCCCACCTTCCCGTGCCTCAGTTTCCCCACCTGTTTCCCTGATACAGCACTTTGAGCTCTATGTATGAGTTCAGTGTAGTTCATGTTAAACCTTCCAGCGAGGCCAGGACTACATCTAACATGGTAGCTTTCGCTGAGTCCTGTAACTACACGTGTTTGATTCTCAGGCTTCCGGCGCTAAATAAAGATGTGGGTGGTGGTGGGGTATGTAGAGGACAGGAAATGAAGAACAGTGATGATCAGACACGAGGAGAGGACGGGGCAGAGCAGAAGGGCCGCGGCATCTCTGCTCCCTCACCGTATGCCCTGACGAGGATCAGAGCAGCGACAGCATCTGGGTTCCCAGCCCAGCCCTGAGGGGCTGGCAGAGACTCTGCACGGGGAGGGGGGCTTTCTGCTGTGAGCCCAGAGGGGCAGCGGGGGGCAGGTCGGAGCAGACAGCGACTGCAGATTGTCCCTTCCTGGTCTCGTCAGAAGCCGACGTCGTTTGGCCATTTCCACCCTCTCGGTTCCTGCCGCAGCCCCGATGCTCCTGTCTCTGTTCCTCTTGCTGCTCGGTGAGTGTGTGAGAGCCTGGGCTAACTCGCAGGGGGTGGGAGAAAATGGAGCCAAGGAAGCCCAGGGAGTCGGCAAATCCCCTCTAGCAGCAGAGGGCCCTGCCCTGCCCCCGCTGCACTTTGCCAGCAGCCTTTGAAATGGGGCCCGAGCCGGGCGCATGATCCAGGATCGGCCTCCCCAAGGCCTCAGGCTGGGGAAATCCCCCCCCCCCCCCCGGTGCCTGCTCCCTGCCCCCTCGTTACACAGCCCAGGGGCCCATCGGCCCAGCTGCCCCGCGGTGCCCTGGGAGCTCATGGCCAGTTACTGTCCCCGGGGCCTAAATCCTTCCCTGGGTCCCTGCTTCCCTGCTCAGGCCCCAGGCTGCAGGGCGGCGGCGTTCCCTGGGGAGCTGGGACCTGGCACTCAGCTGGATCCCACCCCTGGGGTGTCACTGGGCCCAGCTCCCCACGCCAGGCCCATGGGGTCAGGCCGGGCGGGGCTCAGATGCTTCTGGGGTGTCAGCGCAGCCTGGAGGCAGAGAGCAGGGAGGCTGTTGCCACTGGAGGGGGAGGGTGGTCAACTCTGTTCCCCACTCTGGCATTCAGAGTGCAGAAGGTACAGACCTGCCAGAGACCTTAAAGACCTTGCCTTAACAGCATTCCGCTTAAAAATAAAAACCAGCTTCCTTGAGGTCACAGATCCCTTCACCTTGGGAGGTAGCTGCCTCTGCCAAGTGAATAAAAACCCACCTTTCTTCTTAGGCTTTGAGTTCTTCCAAGGGGTATCCCCAAACTCTTTTCTGCCAAGAGAGCTTGGAAAAGAAAAACAGAAAACAAATTGTAATCTCTGCTAGATGACCTCTCAGTCTAGGCTTGCGTACACAGACCTCCTGCTGCTTTCTAGGATACAAGAATCATAGCGTCGCCTTAAAAAAGTTGTTTTTATTAACAAAACTAAAAGAGGGTATGTCTACACTACAATGTTAGTTTGAACTAACGGACGTTAGTTCGAACTAACATTCATAGCCACTACACTAGCACTCCGCTAGTTCGAATTTGAATCGACCTAGCGGAGCGAATAGTTCGAACTAGGAAAACCTCATTTTACGAGGATTAAGCCTAGTTCGAACTTACTAGTTCTAATTAAGGGGTGTGTAGCCCCTTAATTCGAACTAGTGGGAGGCTAGCTCTCCCCAGGTTTCCCTGGTGGCCACTCTAGCCAACACCAGGGAAACTCTATGCCCCCCTCCCGGCCCCGGACCCCACCCACCCGATGCCCCCCAGCCCACCCCCTCTTCCCGGGACCAGGCTGGGAGCTTGCCCAGGACCGCAAGAGGCGGGCACCTTCCTGGGCTAGTGCGGACATCGTGGACCTCGTCCACGATCTCCGCACTAGGCACCGGAAAGTGGCCGTCTAGGGCAGGAGAGCTGCCAGCCTGGCCACCCAGGAGCAGGTGTGCATGAAAATCAAGGGGGTCCACTGAGACCCCCCGACCCTGAGCCCTGAGCTTACAATGGCCGTCCTGGGTCAGACCAAAGGTCCATCTAGCCCAGTAGCCTGTCTGCCGACAGCGGCCAACACTAGGGACCCTGGAGGGGATGGACCGAAGCCAGTGACCAAGCCATTTGTCTCGTGCCATCCCTCTCCAGCCTTCCACAAACTTTGGGCAGGGACACCACTCCTACCCCCTGGCTAAGACTACTCCATGGACCCAACCTCCATGACTTGATCTCACTTCCCTTTAAACTCTGTTCTAGTTGTAGCCTTCACAGCCTCCTGCAGCAAGGAGTTCCACCGGTTAACTATTTGCTTTGGCAACAACAACAACAACTTTCTCTTACTAGTTTCAAGCCTGCTACCCAGTCCTTTCCTTTGGTGTCCTCTAGTCCTTCTTTATGGGAACTCATGAAGAACTTTTCTGAATGCACCCTCTCCACCCAACCCCTGCTTTTAGAGACCTCTATCCTGTCCCCCCTCCGTCTCCTCTTGTCTAAGCTGAACAGTCCCAGTCTCTGTAGCCTCTCTTCATCTGGGACCTGTTCCCAACCCCTGATCATGTTAGTTGCCCTCCCCTCTCCCAGCCTTTCTCTTCCCCTCTCCCACCTCCTTTTCCCAGTCTCCCCCACTTTTGTTCAATAAAGACAGAGTCAATGTTGGAAGAAACGTTATCTTTATTTTGTACATCAAGAAGAAGGGGGGCTAGGGAAGAAGGTGAGGGAGGAATGGGGTACGAGCCCCCGAGGGGGAGGACTGGGCTGGCTCTGCGGGCTTCTGGGGGCGGAAGCTCTCCTGCAGCCCCCCGATTGCCCCCTCTCTCCAGATGGCAGCCTGCGGCAAGTGCAGCCGGGATGATGGCCGAGTGGTGTGATGTGCCCAGTGTGGGTACTCCGGGCAATTCAAGCCAGGACTGGTTTTCAAGCAGGGCACCCCTTAGAACTGTCTGTCCGGGGTGGGGGTCGGGACCCTTTAAGCGCAGCCCTCGGCTAGCCTGAGACAGCATCTCTACGCTCTAAGTCCTCTTCTGATGCCCTGCCGGCACTGCTTCCGGCCATCCTTAAGCCCTGTTCAGAGTCCACTCAATGTGGACTTGCTAGTTCGAATTAGCAAAACGCTAATTCGAACTAGTTTTTAGTTCTAGACGCGTTAGTTCGAATTAGCTTAGTTCGAATTAACTAATTCGAACTAAGTTAGTTCGAACTAGCGTTGTAGTGTAGACATACCCAGATATACTAATAAAGACTACTTGATTGCTAGATGTTACAGAGCAACTGAGAAAAACAAAATATAACATAGAGAATAATAATATCTCTGGGTGCAGCTTAGATATAGCGTGTGTGTGTGTGTGTGTGTGTGTGTGTGTGTGTGTGTGTCAGGGGGAGGGGGAGGAGGGAGGCACATGGGCTTAGCACAGAGTTTAACCAAACAACAAAACAAAGAAAAATAACCTAATCGCAACTGAATATACATTTTTCAATCTACTCATGATCTGTGGTGATCCATACTTTGAAGCCCAGTCCATTTCCATGCCCAGTACTCTTTGTAGGTTCAATTCATCTTGCTTCCCCCAGCTCCTACCTTAGGGTATGTCTACACTGCAAGGCTATTTTGGGATACTGGAGAGAGCCCAAAACAGCTACCCTGTGTCTACACAAGCTGCCAGTCATTTCAAAATATTTTTTTAAATAACGGGCGCGCTATTTTGCCATCTTGGTAAACCTCATTGCACGAGGGATCAGGGATGGCTCAAAATAGCACTTCATTTAAAAAAATTTGGCACCATGTAGGTGCGCCAAATTTCAAAATAAGCTATTTCAAAATAACATTGAAATAAGAAATGCATTTCTTATTTCTAGTTTAGGGTGTAGTGTGGACGCAGCCTTAAACTCACACAAAGAGATCAGCAGGCAGGTAGATCTATTCAATTCAAATTTCAACACCCTCTGTTGTTGGCTCTTCTGGCTCCCTGCCAACACCCCCATAGCTATCTGACTTTCACCCTTTAGTCACCAAATGCTGGCCAGAACTCCTCCTATTCACCACAGGGGGTTATCAGCATCTGGCTCCAGAGTTCCCTGTTACTGACAGGCCAGAGACACTGAGATGGGTTCGAGGCTGGGCTCCAGTTATGAGTTCACCCAGAATTCAGGGGTTCTGGGTCTTGGGGTCAGACTCATTATAGGGCTGGGCCCAAGTCACTTCAGCTCTTTTCAGGAGGGAACCTGGGGGTCAGGGCTCTGCACGGTGCCTGGCACAGCCTCATGGAACAGGCAGGGGTGCTCCTGGTGGGACAGGCAGGGCATAAAATGGAGCCTGTAATCAGTGTGGGGAACAGAGGCCCCAGAAGCTGTCCCTGGTATCTCACCGCAGAGGAGATTCCAGACTGGCACTGACCCCACGTCCCCTTTCTGTTCCCAGCACTGAGCCGCAGCAGCCAGGAGATCTGCTCAGCTCCCGGTGAGTCCAGTCTGTCTGTCCTCAATGCACCCAGGGCCTTTACCTCTCCCCCACCGGGCACTCCAGCCACCACCCCTTTGGCTGCTCGCTGCTGAATGCGGTGCCAACAGCAATGGGTTGGGAAGAGGGGCAGGCCTGGGTGAGGGCCTGAGCAGGGTGCAGATGCCTCCCAACTGACCTCTCCCTTCCCTGCTGCCTCCCAGCTCTGACCCAAGGATTTACCTTCCCTCAGCACCAGCTCCCAGCCCTTGGCCTCACTCCCAGCCGTCCTGCCCCAGCTGCATCCGTCAGTGACCTCAGCAGGGCCTGCTCTAGCACAGTGCACAGCACCAGGCATTGGCACGCAGCCCAACCAAGCCCTGAGGCCTGTACACAGCCCATTAGCCCCTGGGATAAAGCCTCCGGTCAGGTCAGAGCCTCCATCTGAGACACGGCCCAGACCCTCTTCTACTTACCTCCTGCCCCACTAACAGCACCAGGCACCAGCAACACCCCACTGACAGCTCTGCCCCCTTCCCCTCCCCAGGTGCTCTCCCTGCCCCCACCCTCTACCTGAACCAGACATTGGCCCGGCCAGGGGACTCCGTGCAGGTCAGGTGCTTCATGTCCTCCTGGCACCTGGCCACCCGCATCGTCTTCTGCAAGGACGGGGAGGAGGTTTCAGTCCAGACGGGCTCAAAGGAGAAGGCCACCTACGACTATGAGCATGTGGTGTCCGGGGGCAGTTCTGGGAATTTCTCCTGCGGGTACGAGATCAAGCCACACACAACACATCAGTGTAATTGGTAAGGTGTGAGCTGTGCGTCCGTGCGTGTCTGTGGGTGACATATCCTATTGTAGCCCTGCCCAGCAGAAACTCAGCATCCTGGGAATGGGGTTAATGACAGTGTGAGAACAGCAATTAAATGACACCCCCCCCCAATCCAAACTGACATTCATCAATTTCCAAAATCTGAAACAAAATATCTCATAAAACGTCTTTGTGCAAAGTGTGTCCCAGGCAACCCCCCCCCCTTCCTGTGTGTTTCACCCCATCCCGTGTTTCACCCTCACCCCTTCCTGTGTGTTTCACCCTGTCCCGTATTTCACCCTCACCCCTGCTGTGTGTTTCACCCCGTCCCATGTTTCACACAGCTCAGCTCGGCTGGCCCAGCCCTGGCACCAGGGTGACGGGATCATCATAGAAATGTCAGGCTGGAAGGGACCTTGAGATGCCGCCAAGGCCTGCAGGACAGAGTGAACCTAGACCAGCCCTGACACGGGGCTTGTGCAGCCTGTTACTAAGCTCTGACCACGGGGACTCCAGACCCTGCCCTGGAGGCCGGTTCCAGAGCTTCTCCTCCCTGCTACTGAACCGAACCCTCCCTTGCTGCAGATTAGCCCCATCGCCTCTAGCCCTGCCCTCCGTGGGCCCTTAGAACCACTGATCCCGGCCCCTGTGTAACAGCCCTGAGCAGATTTAGAGACTGTTACCATGTTCCCCGGCTTCTTCTCTCAAGACTAAACCTGCTAAGGATGTAAAATCCTGTTTAATTAGTTAACTGCTGAAACATTAAGTTTAACCAGTTAACGAAGGCCGGGCTGCAGCACCTCCCTCCCCTTTCTCTCCATGGCTGGCTTCGAGCGGCCCCCACACCATGGGCTGCTTCTGATGCTGCACTGGGCTGTCAGCTGACACCTCCCCTGTCTTACACACACTCCCATTGCTGACTCAGATCCAATTTGTGACTCACCCTGAGCCCAGCAGCCCTACCCCCAGCCAGTGGCTGCCAGTGGCTAGCTGTGCTAGAGCAGCGTAGAGGCCTGGACTGGGCCTGCTCTGATCTCTGCTGTGTTTATTGCCTAGAGGGGATGGACCCAGCGGTGGGGATGCTGGGAGATCTTCTCTCCCCCTCCCACCTCTGGTAAATGCTTCTGGAGCATTTTTCCTTCTGGGTCCTTATGTAGGGAAAGGTGGGTCCTCAGCTGATAACCCCCCAGTCTGAGTGTAATTGCCATGACAATGGCTCTTGTGTGTTTATTGCCCAGGTGATGGCTCCAGCAGAGGCAGTGACGTTGGTTCATTCCCCCCAGGTAAATGCTTCTGAAGTGTTTCTGTGTTGTGGGGTCTTTATTTAGGGCAAAGTAGGTCCTGGCCTGGGCAGCCCGAGTCTTAGTGTGATCACCATGACGATGGATGTAGGAAATATGCCACATGTAACAGGGTGACGGGATCTTCCAACACAGAACATTCTCCCTGCCCCTTTCCTAGACTTTATCCAGCATGGCTGAGCCAGGCAACATCTTCACAGGGAAGGAAAATGGCTCTTCTAGAGGGGGAATCTAAATTCATGGGATGGGCAAGTTTCCTCTGGAGTTCCCTGCCCCCTCTGCTAACCCAGCAGCCAGTGAGTTATTGCCCCTCTCTGCATTCACTGGGTGGGGGGTTGCTCTGGCAGGAGGCACCAGACGCATCATCCCACCTGGGCTCCCAGGTTCTGTCTCTGTGTCATTAGCTAGTTATGCTCTGTGCTCCATGCCTGGCCCAGAGTGTCACACCCGGCGTGTGGGCAAACCCCTCTGCCAGGAACCTCAGCCCAGCACCAGTGTCTGGTTCCCAGGGAGCAACCGAGCCCCAGGAACTGAACTGATCAGAGCCCAAACCTGGCTGTTTGCCCCAACTCCCTGCAAAGTGTCCACATCAGCAAACAAATTCTGACCTTCCTCGATTGTATTTTCATCCTGAATCAGGGGAAATAGTCAAACATTCAGATTTTTCCATGGAACAGAAATTTAGCAACACTGAAGTGACCTCGTTGAAAAGTTTTTATTTTGAAGAAACAGCGTTTTCCACAGAAAACTGCTCCGCTGGGTATGTAGCGCCAACAGGTGGAACCAAACCTTAGAGCGCTGGAGCTTAGTGCATGAGACTCTAAAGCAGGGTGGGGGAACCTTTTTTGGGTTGCAGCCACTGACCCGCAGGAAAATCAGTTGGGGGCCACACACAAGTGGCAAGCAAAAAAAAAAAAAACATTCCTCATAGATTCATAGAATTTAAGATCAGAAGGGACCATTTTGATCATCTAGTCTGACCCCTGCACAGTGCAGGCCACAGACTCTCACCCACCCACTGCTAGAATAATCCTCTCACCTATATCTCAGATATTGAAGTCCTTGAAACGATGGTTCAAAGACCCCAAAATGAAGAGAATCCTCCAGCAAGTGATCCATGCCCCATGCTACAGAGGAGGGCAAAAAACCTCCAGGGCCTCTGCCAATCTACCCTGGAGGAAAATTCCTTCCTGACCCCAAATATGGCGATCAGCTGAACCCGGAGCATGTGGGCAAGACTCACCAGCCAGACACCCAGACAAAAGTTCCTGGCCCCCAAATGAGGAGACAGACACTGCCCATTTACTCTTCATACTCCAGAGTCTGGGGGGAGGAGCAGCCTAGTAGATTTTGTGTGCTCCTAGTAGGGGCTGTGGGGTGGGTCAGTGTGGAGCCTGAGCCTTGGGGCCAGATTCAATCAAACCAGTAGCTGGATGCGGCCCCCGGGTCTGAGGTTCCCCACCCCAGCTCTACAGCTTGAGCTAAAAGTCAGTTGTGGAGCAGACTCATGGTATCTCTGTAAGTGTCTAAGTGCCACTATATGGGATAGGGACCCACACCCAGTAGGTGGCTTTCAGGTAGATCAGCCCCACACATGTGTCTGCTGGATGCCCAGGAAGCTCTCAAGTATGAGCTCAAGTCCAGCCCTATCCAGGACAGCACTTAGGCTGTGTCCAGACTTAAGGGTTTTTTCGGGAAAAGTAGCCTTTTCCCGAAAAAACTTCCCCTGCGTCCAGACTCAAGCCACGTTCTTTCGAAATTATTTCGAAAGAACGCGGCTTTTCTTTCGATGGCGGTAAACCTCATTTCATGAGGAAGAACGCCTTCTTTCAAAAGTTCCTCTTTCGAAAGATGGCGTTCTTCAATGTAAATAGGGCTTCCTTGAAAGAGAGCATCCAGACTCGCTGGGTGCTCTCTTTCGAAAAAGCGGATTGCTCTTTCGAAAGATCCGCTTGCAGTCTAGATGCGATCTTTCGAAAGAGGCTCTTTCGAAAGATGCTTTCGAAAGAGCCTCTTTCGAAAGAAGCCTGCAGTCTAGACATAGCCCTAGGTATGTGCTTCATTTTAAGCACCTGTGGAAAGTTATTTGTGCTGCGCTGAATTGTGATGCTTCCTGGAAGCAGGGCAGTTCCCACAGGAATGTTTCCTGCTTGAGGAACTTGCCCTGGCGGGATGGTAGAACCAGATTTATTTCTAGAAAAAATTATGAACAAAACGTGCCATGGATAATGTCACTGTTTTGATGGGGGAAAAAAATCATGAAACTGAACAAACGTTTTCCTTTGGTCTTACTTTGACTTAGCAGTTTCCTTGTTCAGAACATGACCTAAAATGTCAGCTGGATACACAGAGGGTTTGGCTTTGTTTCCTTTCCAAGCGACGTTTGTCTTCTGTTTCTGCATTTGGAAATCTAAAATGGAACAAGCCTGTTGGTT
The DNA here is from genome assembly GCF_052426305.1 of Pelodiscus sinensis. Taxonomy (NCBI): domain Eukaryota; kingdom Metazoa; phylum Chordata; order Testudines; family Trionychidae; genus Pelodiscus; species Pelodiscus sinensis. Next base: position 15,880,354 of record NC_143069.1, on the reverse strand, counting down.
CTAAACCAAGCAAAACGGTGTCTTCCGTATCCAAATTATTGTAGGAAAGACTAAGAAGGTCCTAGCACATGAATTGCTTGGGGGAAAATTTTGTTTTCCTGTAATCGATGTTTGGATAAAAACAAACTTTGGGAAGAAAAATTGGTTGAAAATCTTCAGTGAACTTTTACTCCCAAAGAACAGCAGATAATGTTGACCTGCAGGTAACCGTGAGGTGAGCTTCCAGGTATACTCATGGAAACGTCAGGGGTCACTTACCACAGGACTCAGCCAGGTCCAGCCGGTGGGAACTGGCTGGTGGCTGCTTGGAGGGGCCATTCACAGCGAGGTTCTTTCCTAGGGCTGGATCTAAAGCTCCTGTTGGGAATTGCAGTCCCTGCTGTCCTGGTGCTGGCTGTGGCGCTTTGTTTGCTGAGGAAGAAAGGTGGGTATGAGAGTGAGGCCAAGCCGTGTTAGCAAATGTACAGTCAGACATGGCAGAGACACCCCTGAGATCCCCTGTCCCCAGTGTGCCTGGGATGGGGGGAGAGAGATGAGATAGACCCAGTGAAATGATCTTTGGTTTGGGGAGGCTGGGTGGATGCACAGATCAAAGAGACGATGAAAGAGATTGTCCTTGTGATTAGTAATTTGTGTTGCAGTAGCACCCTGGAGCCCCAATCAGGGGTGAGAGCCCCACTGTGCTAGGTGCTGTACAATATTTATTAGGTACGTTACTGTCGTGCCCGGGAGCCCCAGTCTGGAATCAGGACCCCCTGTATCCAGAGTTGCACAGATCAGCAATGAAGGGGAGAGTCTCTGCCCCATAGATGGTCACAAACTACGACTCAGCCAGGTGGATGGACTATCAACACGCAGGTCACTAAGGCTTTCCTGCATCAGACCCTAACAACTCTGTGCACAGCTCTGCCCTGCAGCCTTTCCTCACAGGGCCCCCTCGTGTCCAAACACAGGTGCCTGGCTTGGCATTTGCTGAGCTAAGGTGTCTTTATTGGCAGCCAAGCTTTTAAACAGTTCAGGTGTGGATGGGTGATCTGGAGGAGATGCTCTTGTTTCCAGGACCTGGTACACAATTCATTCTACCCCTGCTGGCTCCTCTCTTCGGGTATGTCTACACTACAGCGCTAGTTCGAACTAAGCTAATTCGAACTAACGCGTCTAGAACTAAAAACTAGTTTTGCTAATTCGAACTAGCAAGTCCACATTGAGTGGACTCTGAACAGGGCTTAAGGATGGCCGGAAGCAGTGCCAGCAGGGCATCAGAGGAGGACTTAGAGCGTGGAGATGCAGTCTCAGGCTAGCCGAGGGCTGCGCTTAAAGGGTCCCGACCCCCACCCCGGACAGACAGTTCTAAGGGGTGCCCCGCTTGAAAACCAGTCCTGGCTTGGAGTGCCCGGAGTACCCACACTGGGCACATCACACCACTCAGCCATCAGCCCGGCTGCACTTGCCACAGGCTGCCATCTGGGGAGAGGGGGTAATCGGGGGGCTGCAGGAGAGCTTCCACCCCCAGAAGCCTGCAGAGCCAGCCCAGTCCTCCCCATCGGGGGCTTGTACCCCATTCCTCCCTCACCTCCTTCCACTTACCCATCCCTAGCCCCCCTTCTTATTGATGTACAAAATAAAGATAACGTTTCTTCCAACATTGACTCTGTCTTTATTGAACAAAACTGGGGGAGACTGGGAAAAGGAGGTGGGAGAGGGGAAGATTAAGGCTGGGAGAGGGGAGGGCAACTAACATGATCAGGGGTTGGGAACAGGTCCCAGATGAAGAGAGGCTACAGAGACTGGGACTGTTCAGCTTAGAAAAGAGGAGACGGAGGGGGGACAGGATAGAGGTCTCTAAAAGCAGGGGTTGGGTGGAGAGGGTGCATTCAGAAAAGTTCTTCATGAGTTCCCATAAAGAAGGACTAGAGGACACCAAAGGAAAGGACTGGGTAGCAGGCTTGAAACTAGTAAGAGAAAGTTGTTGTTCTTGACAAAGCAAATAGTTAACCGGTGGAACTCCTTGCTGCAGGAGGCTGTGAAGGCTACAACTAGAACAGAGTTTAAAGGGAAGTGAGATCAAGTCATGGAGGTTGGGTCCATGGAGTAGTCTTAGCCAGGGGGTAGGAGTGGTGTCCCTGCCCAAAGTTTGTGCAAGGCTGGAGAGGGATGGCATGAGACAAATGGCTTGGTCACTGTCTTTGGTCCATCCCCTCCACGGTCCCTAGGGTTGGCCGCTGTCTGCCCCGCACCCTGGGCAATGGATGGGGGCGGGGGCTGCTTGGCTCTCTTGTTCCTGGTGGGGGCTCTGCTGAGGGCGTTGGCAGATGTGAGGGTGGAAGGGGGATGGGTCCCTGCGAGGGGCGTGTGGGGCCCAACCTGCCCTGGGTCCCTGACATGGGGGCGCGTGACCCCTGCTGGCCGCTGGAGTCACCCTGTTCCCTTCCCTCCCGCACAGAGCCCCCCTGCGCCTCGGCGGAGCTCTGCCAGGAGCGGGTGGACTCCCGGGTGGAGGAAGGGGCCAACTACGACATCGAAGAGCAGCTCCACACCCGGGACACGGTAGGAACCTTCTCCACACGGGGGGGACCCGAGATTGTCCGGCCCCTTCCCAGCACGTCCCCCCCCCTCCGGGAGGGGCTTGTCCCTGGGGATCCCCCTGGGGCCCCTTCTCCTGCATGACCTGGACCGCCCAAGCTGGGGGCTCTTGTCATGCACCAGCTGGGCCCCCACAAGCCTGAGGCAGCAGTTGGGGGGGGAGTGTGGGTGCTTGGACAACCAGCAGCTCCCACCTCCACTCCTGGGAGACCTGAGCCCTGCAGCTGTCCGTGGGGGGCAGGCAGGCCCCAGGCTCACAGACTCTCTCTGGGGTGCAGAGCCCAGCCGCCCTGCAGCGGTTCCTCTTGGCCATCCCCCTCGCCTGCCTCGCCGCCCTCCAAAGGGGCGAGGACACCCTGGCGCCGCGCTGCTGCAAGGACACCATGATGGCCAGGATCGTTGTAAGCGAGTCGCGGCAGCCGGGAGGAGGGAAGGGGATACGTGGGGTGGACAGGGGTCTGCCTGGGCCATGGCGGCGGGTGGCGGTGCTGGAAACGGGATGGGTGGAGCCAGGAGGGCTGGAGGTGGACATGGGGAGGGTGGGTGGGGATGCTGGAGGAGGGAGGGACACAGAAATGGGGCAGGTCTGGGGTGCCGGACAGGAAGGGGGATTCGGGACAGGGAGGGGTCTCCCCGGGCCATGGGGGGCTGGAAGGGAGCCGAGCGGGCTGCTGGGGATGCGCCTGGGGAGCAGGGATGAGGAGGTTCAGAGGCTGGTCACCAGGGCAGGGAGGGGCAGGAGACGGCCTGGGGACAAGGATTGAGCTGGTCCCGGTTTGGGAGGGGGGTGCTGGGAGGGGCCCTGTGCCGGGCAGGGGGGCTACAGGGCAGCGGGAGGCAGTGGGGTTGGATCCTGCTGGGTGGGGGCGCTGGCCGTGTGAGCGTCTCTTGGGGTCCCCAGCCTCACACGCCCCTTTGTCTCCTTGGGTCTCCCAGGAGATCATGGAGGACTCGCCCCCCCCCGCTGGTCTTGGCCGACTGCCTCAACGCCGCCTGCAGCCTCAGGTACCGACCCCCCCCCCCCGCCGACTCCCCCCAGAGCAGATCCCCTGGCCAGGGAGTGGGAAAGTCTCTGTCTCCTGCTGCTCAATTAACAGTCTCTGCCCCTCTCTCCTGCCAGCACCTTGCAGCCTCCCCTGCGGGCCCAGCTCCTGAGCCCCCTGCTGACGGCGGCCGTGGGACAGACTGTGTCTGGGGACTGGCAGCAGGAGCCCATCCACACTCAGGTACGTCCCTCCGGGCCCTGCTCCCGGGCTGGGCTGGAGCTCCAGAGAGGAGGGGGGGGGGGCAGAGGGAGGGAAGAAGCTGCAGGTTTGGATCCTTCCCTCCAGGGTTCCCGTTGCTCTCCCGGGGGGCCCGTCCCTTCCATGCCCAGCCTGGGCTCCTCCCTGCTCTGCGAGGCGGCTCAGACCCTGCTCAAGGCTGCACCCCGGAGCCAGCGGGTGGCCTGGATTCCCCAACCCCCCTCTGACCCAGGGCTCCCCCTTGTCTTGCAGCAGTTCATCCGGGCCCTTCCCTACGACCTCCAGGCCCTACTGGCGAGCCTCCTCGCCGAGTCCCCAGACACCGCCCGGCTGCAGCTCATAATGGAGGTGAGCCCCGTGGGGGGGACGGGGCCATTGTCCCTGCTTCCTCGGGGGGGGGGCCGAGAGAGGAGCAGTGTCAGTGGCTGGGGGGGGCACAGTCCGAGAGGAGCCCCAGGCTCTGCCCAGAACCGGCACCTCCCTACGGGTCCTGACCTGCCTCTTTCCCCCCCAGCACCTGAGCCCGTGGCTGGAGTCCCGCCTGCCCCAGGAGCGAGCCAGGGCCCTTGGCAGCACCACGGCCCTGCTGGGAGTCGCCACCACCCTCCCGGGGTTTGACGTAAGTGACCTCGGAGCCGGGGGGTCTGGGGCTGCAGGGCGCGGGGCTGGGAGCGTCCCCGGGAGGCAGAGGCAGGGCCGGGAATGGGCCGGGAATGGGCCGCGTTCTCCTTTCCCCGGGGAGGGGCGACCCTGGGCCCTTCAGGGGGGCTCTTGAGGGACTGGGCCCCAGACTGGGGAGTGGCCGTCAGTGGATCCCCTTGTTCCACCCCCGGAGTGACCCTTCAGTCGGGGCCATTGCTCAGGGTTGTCTCCTCGCAAGGCCGGCCCCGCCCCGCCCCGGGAGGTGTCTCTGTCCGTCCCCCGAGCTCAGACCCGCCTCGGCGGCCGTTTGCATGGGACGTGCAGCCCCAGGATGCTGAGGGACCCCCCCTCTTCTCTCCCCTCAGAACTCCGCCGACTGGCCGAGGATGGGTCACCACGTGGCCCAGCTGGGCCTTTTTATTTCGGACCCATCCGAAGACGTCAGCCGGCTGGCCCGGGAGGGGGTGCACAGCCTGTATCAACTCCTCCTGCACCACAGGGGTAAGGAACCCAGCCGGGACCTGGGCCCCAGGGACACCCTGAGGGTGCCGGCGGCGGGGGGAGGGGACCCAGCCCTTTTCCCCCAGACTGGCCCAAGGGGGGATGCGTCCCTCTGTGTTCCCCTTCTGCCCCCTGTGCCCCTCCATTTGCCCAGGGATGCCTGCAGGGACCCGTGGGAGGGGAAGGGCTCAGACCTGCCAGCAGAATGACCCTGTTGTGTCTCTTGCAGGCCTCAACATCCACCAGGCAGAGGACCTGTGGTGCAGACACTACTACAAAGAAAGATGGGTCCTGGCTCACAGCAACAGCGTGAGGGTGGGAGAGGTAAGGACGCGCTGCCAGGGCAGGGCAGGGCTCGGGGGTGGGGCTGGCTGGGGCCCTCGTGGGGGTAGGAGGGTCTTGGGGGCAGGAGGAAGCTGTGACCTGGGGCAGGGGTTGGGGTGCCGGGTGAGGAGAGCGTCTGGGTGCAGGGTCTGGAAGGGAGTTTGGGGGAGGAGGAAGCTGTTTTAGCCCCAGGAGTTGGGGCCGGGCTCTGGGCCGTCAGCTGAAACCTCCTGTGCTCTTGATTCCAGGTCTTTGGGCAGCTCTTCACAGCAGAGCAGGAGAACTGCTTTTTGGACAAGGCTCTGCTCGCTGCCCGCTCCCCCCTGCGGCGCCCCAGCCAGGCCGGGCTGGTCCTGGCCCACGCCCTGCATGGGCAGGCCCATCAGCTCCTGGAATACATGGTGAGCAGCCGGAGCAGATCAGGAGAGTGGGGCAGGGCCAGGGTCTCCTTCCCATCCCCTCAGGGAGTCCCCCGCCCCTTTCCTCAGGCTGCCCCCACCCCACATCCCTGCTGGCAGAATCCCTCCTGCCCCTGCGAGCGTCCCTGGGGGTGGGGGAGGCTCTGAACACAGAAACTGTCCTAGGAGGCGGGAGGGGGCCGAGGTGTCAGGAGCTCTGGGGGGGGGGGGGTCAGGAGCTCACCCTGCGGGCCTGACGGGGGTGACCAGAGAGCAGGGGGAGGAGGGTGGAAATGCTGGGGGGGGCCAGTTCCCCTGAGTCCCCAGGGATGAATGTGACGGATTCTGCTTCCCTTGCAGCAGGAAGACACCCAGTGAGAGCAGCAAGAGCTGAGGAGCCAGCAGCTGCGTCCCCCTCCCCCCAACCCTCCCAATTGTACAGAATTGTATTTACATTCTCATTAAACAATGTTTCAAAAAACATTTGGATCAGGCTTTGTCAATAATTTGTAATGGGGGGGGGGCCATTTTGGCAACTGATCAAGGGCCACATTTCTACCGAGGGCTTTGGGGTCTGGGACGGGGTGGTTGGGTGCAGAAGGGAGCTTAGGGGTGGAGCCTGGGTGCAGGGGGGGGGTATGATCTGGGGCGGTGGATAGGGGTGCAGGGTCCAGGAGGGGGTATGGGCGCAGGAGAGGACTCTGGCCTGGGGGAGGGGCTCTAGAGGGGTGCAGGGTCAGGGAGGGAGCTGTGACCTGGGTGAAGGGGGAGCAGAAGGTTTGGGGGAGGGGGTGCGGGTGCCAGAGAGGAGTCTGGCCTGGGGGAGGGGTGTCGGGGGGTGCAGGGTCAGGGAGGGAGCTGTGATCTGAGGGAATGGGGGACGCAGGTTCAGGTGGTCGCCTGGGACAGGCAGTCGGGGAGGGGACGTGGGCGCCAGGGGCAGGCTCTGGCTGCGGAGGTGCCTACCTAGGCAGCTGCGTATGGGGGAGCCCGACTGTCACCTGAGGGGATGGGGGAGCTCAATTTTCAACTGTGGGGAATGGAGGAAATACTGTGGAGTGGAGGGAGCGAGATGGGGGGGGCTGAATTGTTCCCGGAGGGGAGATCTCCCTGGCTTGGGGGGGGGGGGGGCGTTTCCAGCAAAGCCCTCACATAAGAGGGGGACAGACGGGGGGAGGGAGAGGACGGGGATGGGCAGGGCAGGTGGAAATGGGGAGGGGCAGGAGAAGGGAAGGGGGAGGAGATGGAGGAGAGCAGGGGATAGGAGTGGGGGCGGGGATGAGGAGCAGGACAGAGGCAGGGCAGTGGTGGTGATGGCTGAGCGATGAGAACAGCTCGCAGGGAGCTTAAAGCCAGCAGATGCTTTTCGGCAGAGTTGCCATTTGCCCTGGCGGCTTTGCCAGAATAGCTGTGCCAGTGGGGGGGTGGGGGGGGGGGCTTTTGCCACACACCCAAGCCAAGCCAGCTGTGGCGGCAAAGCCTTGTGATGTAACCTAAGCCCTTGGCAAGGTCGGGATCAACCTGCTCTGACAATTTCTCGGACCGGCGGGATGAGAAACAAGGATCGTGCAGGGAGATGGGGATGACTAGGAAGCGAATCCAGGTGTGGGGGGAATATCCTGGTTTGGAGGGTCAGTCGATACCCCCGCCTGCCACTGTCTGCCGGGGCTCTGCCCGCAAGATGGAACCAACAGCTGAGTTTGCTTTTCTGCCCCGTCGTGGGCACAAAAGGCCCAGAGCAGCCTCCTTTTATCTTGGAGGAAAGGGGCCAAAGTTCAGGAAGCAGGTGCCAGGCTGGGCTGGAATCCGCGAGCGCCGCTTTTGCTTTGCCCTTCCTGGAAGCTGGGCTGCAGGTGAGTGGTGGTTTCATCTCTGCTCTTGGGGTGTTTCTTGTGGGTTCCGAGTGTGGATCTGAGAGGGGCTGCGCAGGGGCAGTGTCATGAACGAGCTGTAAGCGTTACAGCCCCTTCTGCGCAGGCTGGCTCCAGCCTCCCGTCTGTCTCCAAGCCCTGGGGGAGAGGCAGGAGGCCAGCAGCATGGCCTAGTGGAGGGTGCAGGGGGTTGGGTGTAAGAACTCCCGGGTTCTAATCTAATGCCACCTAGTGACTAAGGCTCAGAGTTGTGTGTTAGACCCTTGCTCCGCAATTCTGCGCTCACTCTCGCACTGGTGACCTTGGAGAGGCCTTTCAGGTCTCCCTTTCCCTGTCCATCAAAGGCAGGCAAGTGCGATGTAATGCCCTGGAGCAAGTGCTTTGGGACGTGTCGCACAAGTGTGCCTGGCTCACAAGCGTGTCAGCACAGGTGTGTAAAAGCGTGACGAGGGCTTTGAGATCGATGCCGAAGGCGTGTGAGGCTGTGGCTGGCCAAGTGACACGGAAATGAAAGGTCAGAGTTTGGTCAGTTAGATTTTATGGTAATACACTGAGACGAAGCACTTTGGGCGTATATACGATAATGTCTTTCCAAGTGCGTTAGTTCAAGCCGTGTCCTAGGAGCCAAGAGGTGAGACAAACATGCTTGGTCCTGTCTCGGTGCAGGGGTGGACTAGATCAGTGCTTCTCGACCAGTGGTACGAGTCCCTTTAAAGGTACTCAAGAGATGTCTGGGGGACACGTCAACACAACTGAAATTTGGAGAAAACTGAATTTTAGTTTTCAGTTTGACAGCGCTTTATTCTTTTTGTACCTTTTACACCCAAAAATGCCATCGCCCGCCCGGCTACAATTCAGTTGTTTAAACAAATGTGTTGCAACGGTAGAAAAAAATTGTGTGTGTTTGAAAACTGTAGGTACTGGGGGTACTTACAAATTTTTGTTAAAGGGGGTACATTATAAAAAAAGTTTGCGAAACACTGGACTAGATGACCTATCATGGTCCCTTCCACTCAGACTTTTCTATGATTCTGTGACAGGGGTGGGTGATAATTTTCAGAAGGGGGCCACTTAATGGATTTTCGTATGGGGTCATAGGCCGGCTCCACCCACAGAAGGGGCGGAGCCTGAGGCAGAAGGGGCGGTGTTGTGGACTAGCCCACCCTCAGAGTTCTCCGTGGCTGAGGCTTTCAATTAAAAGCACAGAAAAGAGCTCACAGCTTTGCCACTACTGGCAGCTGTCCAGCGTTGCTACAGCTTTTTAAAGGGCTCGTGGCTCCCGTCCCTGCCGTAACCATGAGCCGTGAATCATTTAAAATCGGATCCTGCTGCCTGAGTCCCCACTTAGAATTCGGCGGCATGGGCAGCAGGATCTAAACAGAAAGCGGCCAGATCACAGTGTTTGGTGGGTTGCATGTTACCCAGCCCTGTTCTCTGAGCTGGTTTCGAAACCTCCGTGTCCTCCTTATGGTCTGACAGCTGCAGATTTACTGCCTGTCTCTCCTCTCGTGGCCCAGCCTAGCCGCAGCTAATGGACTAACTCAGGTTAGCATCACCTGCCCTGTCTTGGTGACTCTTCACAGCTGAACGGCCTATAAGGCATCGTGCTGGTCTTCTGATCTCTTGGTGACTCCTCTGCCTTCTGTTTATTTCTTTCTCCCTAGCTGGCCGATCAAGTCAAGCCCTGTCAGTGCGTGAAGGCCCCAGGCATTACAAGTGCGATGGTCTCCCATGCCCAAGGTAATCGGCTGGCTAGTAATGGATGGACTGCTTGGTTATCAGGTTAGGCTGCACAAGCCAGGTCTATGGGACCCCATGGCCAGCTGGCACCTGGTTCACAGGGAGGCAGCTGTACTAAGCTGAAAATGGCTGGAGGACACCACCATCATTAGGCTCCAGAGTTACAGCACTTGCTCTTCTTGGAGCTACTTGTCCGAGGCAGGCAGCACAGCTTAGCAGCTCATTGGGACGTCTTCTTTTTAGTTGTGAGATCTGGGCACTTTAGAATGGCTGTAGCTATTTAGCAAAGGCGCACAGCTATAGGCATGGGGGTTTCCAGCTTTATTCACCTAGGTGGCTGATTCCAGGAAGCAAGGGTGTGGGGGGGGGGGGGGGAGGGGGGAGTCCTGTACAGAGGGTTCCCTGGCCCCTCTGCTTCCATGGCTGTGCAACTGCCACCAGGTGGATTAGAACCTGGGACTTTTGGAGCTTAGGGCAGGAGCTGCTACAGCTTGAGTTATAAGTCAGTTGCCTCTCAGCATAGGCTGAAGAGCTCCCTTGTAATAATTGCTTGCTGGAAGTGGTCTCAGTGCCACTCCATAGGATAGTGACCCACATCAGGTGTGTGGGTTACAGCTGCAGGCCTGCTCCCAGCATGCGGATCTGCTCTCTGGGCGGCGTCTATAACTCTGTGGCTGCAGCCCTGCTCCCAGGACTGGATCTGCTCTCTGCCCATAGGCGTGCGCAGCACATTTCATTAGGGTGTGCACCCAAAGAATGTTTTTAAATGTACTCTTTGACCCCCATTAGCCACGCCCCCTGACTCCCATTAGCCACACCCCCTGACCCCCATTAGCCACGCCCCCTGACCCCCATTAGCCACGCCCCCTGACTCCCATTAGCCACGCCTCTGGAGGTAACACTTTCAGGGCAATATGGACACATGACCAGAAATAAAAGGTGTCATGTGACCTCCCCCCCCCCCAAGGACTTTTCCCACCATCCTCTTACCAATAGGGATTAGTTTGGCCCTCACCAACCCCCCCGTGCAACGATCCTGCAATTGCATTAACCCAATGTGTGAGACATTAACTCGGGGGGTGGGGAGGCTGGGGGAAGTGTTCCCTCTAAGAGTTTCCTCCCATGAGCACAATACATTTTGTGTTGTGCACCAGTACTGAGTTTGTGGCTTGTTTGGATGTGTCAGTGTGGCACCCAAGTTATTCATAAATATCTTATGAACCACTTACCTGTCCCCTCTGCTGCCCTGTCTCCTTCCCTTCCTCCATCAGCTCCCCTGGTGCCTGCTGCCCCCCAATCCCTCACCCACCTCTGCTGTCCTGACTCCTGCCCTTCTCACGGCCCTCGGCCTTCCCGAGACCTGCCCCCTCCAGCAGCCTTTCTCTCCCCCCCGTGCCCACTCTTCAGTAGCCCCACTCTGACCATGTGAGCTACCCCTCCTCATCCCCTTTCCTGACACCTCCCCCTACACACCTGTCCTGCCTCTCTCCTCTGGTGCTGGTCCCTCCCCTGCAGGTGTCTGCCCTTCTGCTTCACCCCCGGACTCCCTGGCACCTGCACCTTCCCTTACCCTTGCACCCTCTTGGTGCCTCCCCCTTCCCTCACTGCCCCTGCCCACTTTGCCCACTCCCTCACCACCCTCTGCCCCCGTTCCCCTCATGCCCCTGTGCCTTTACACGTGCCTTGCGCCATCTCCGCCTTCCTCGTGCCCACCCCTTCTTTCAAGCCTTTTCCCAGCACCTCCTCTTCTCCCCTCTAGCCCCCAAAGCCCTTCCCCTCTCCTCTCCTAGCATCATCCTGTCCCCCCCCCCTCACTGACACCTCCCCTCCTGCCCTTTTCCTCATTGTCTCCACTTGGCCCCTGGGCATTTGTCTCTCTCCTACACCCTGTCCCTTGGTGCCTTCCCCTTTCATCTCCTGACCTTCCCCCCTCCCCTCAGCACACGCCCTTTCCTCTCTGACCCTTACCCCCTATTTTTCCCTCCTCTTCCAGCAGCCGCCAGCTGGTCTGTAACAGAGTTCTAGGGTCGCCCTGACTGTGTCACCCTTCTGGTGCTCCCCCTACTCTGTCTGTCTTAGGTTTCTCAGCCCCCTTTTGGGCCACAAACCCCCACCCCGCAGTCTCAGGTTCCCAAAGTTCTGGCAGTCCCCATCACTTGGTGCCTGCGCTGGGTCTGACTCGTAGGGTTGCGAGGTAGACCCTCCCCCCAAAAAACGGACACACTTGATCCTGGGCAGGGGGGAGGGAGGAAGAGGGACTGGCTGGGGGGGGGGGGTCAGGAACTGGCTGGAAGGAAGAGGGGATGGGAAGCAGCTCTGGGGGGGAAGGGCCAGATCCTGACCCTGGCCCCCCCTTCTCCCTCCCCGAGGCCAGTCATGCTGCCCCTGACCCCCCCTTCCTCCCTGAGGCCAGTCGCACTGCCCCCGATCCTGACCCCGGCCTCCCCTTCTCCCTCCCCGAGGCCAGTCATGCTGCCTCTGACCCCCTTCCTCCCTGAGGCCAGTCGCACTGCCCCCGATCCTGACCCCGGCCTCCCCTTCTCCCTCCCCGAGGCCAGCCCTGCTCCCCAGCTCAGTGCGGGCCCCTGCTCTCTCCTTAGCTCAGTCCCACTCTGCCGACCCTGGCTCCCTCCTGGCTCCCTGCTCTGCCAGTCAGGCTGAACTGGGACTTTAGCCTCTCCCCGTTGTTCCTGGGGACTGTCAGTCTCAGGATCTTGATCTCTCATTTCCCCTGCCTTTCACTGAGTTTCAGTAAGGAGCTAGCGGCAATAATGCCTCTACTTTTTCCCCCACTCCTGTGCGGAATACATTTTGTTATGTGCACCAAGGCATGCACGGATGTGCACTGTTACGTCACGTGGAGTTTCACAGCATGGGAAGAAATCAGTGGAAATACAGAGAGCTTGAGTAGTTGCAAGTGTCCATTTTATTGCATAGCACGGAGCTAGCTAGAAAAAACCCAAACCAGCTGGGCTGATCCCCAGTGACCTAACGCGGTTACTATAACAACAAGATCTATGTCTACACCCAGTACACCACATGCACCACCACTAGAAACACATGCTACCGGCTAGCAAACTGGGCAGCATTTGAATGTCTCCTGGCTGGCCGCCCAAGAGCTCAGCTTGCAGGGAACACTGGCTAACCGTCCCCTTCCACCTGGAGAAGGGAGAGACAGGAAAGCAGCAACAGAGCATCTGCCTGGGGGAAGCCCGAATCCCATGCAGGAGTGGAGCCCTGTTCCTTGTTCCAGGCCCTTGCTAGAGTCCCCTCCCGTAGCTGCAGCTATGGCCGGCAGTTTTAAAAGCGGACTTACGCTGGCCCTGCAACCCGAGCGACTCTGTCAGTGGGTGCTTATCACTCCATCACCTCGAGCTGTTTAAGCAGCTTGTTTAACCAAGGAGGGAGGGAAAGGGAAACCTTTGGCCATTTGAGGGTTGCGTGCCAATGGAGGGAAAGGGGATGGATAAAAAGGGGCTGAGCACACGGTACTGCCTCTTTTTAAACCCAGGCCCAAAGATGTCCTGGAATTCTGGGCCACTGGCCTGAAGGAGATGGTCAAACTGCCTGGCAGCTGGACTTTTGGAGTCTTGTTATTCCTGGGCTCCTGGTAGCGATGGCTCCCATTCCAGGGGATTCCTGCCAGGTAGTTTACCTCAGACAGCAGCTTTTATTCCCCCGTGTCACTTCTCCCGGTATCTGAGACTTTGGTCATGGGGATCAAGCATTTAACATGATTCCAAGAGGAACCGGATGGTTCATCTAGCGAGCCAGGCTCACCGATATTTGAGTAGTTAATAAAAATCCCTAGTTGCTGTGTGTAGGTCTAAAAAGGGAAGGTTAGTATCATTAGTCTTATTTTACAGACAGGGAATAACCTCTCCAACCTGTGGGAGAGGCAGGAATAGAACCCAGGTTTCCTGATACCACAGTCAGGGCTTTGTTACCAGGCTACATCCTGTACTAGAAAGAATGGGCCTGAAGCATGGGCCTGGTGTAAGGCCTGAGGCCTGAACCAAAGTAAGCAAGAGTTAGCTGAAGAGAAACAGGCAGGTCGTGTCAAAAGCAGACGGTTGCCTGAAAGTCTTGGGACTTAACCCTAACTGTCTTGCCTGGAAAGGTTGAAACCATAGACAAAAGGTCCTAGAAAGTCTCCAGGAATGCTAGAGAAGCAGGAAGCGAGTTGACAGGAGGCCAGGAAAGAAAATGGAAACAGAATTTGGGGTTTTGAATTGGAAGCAGTGATGTGCCTGTTGTTGTGTGATCATGCCTGGAAGATGTGAATTAAGCCAGGAACCTGGGCAAGCAGAATCCAGCGACTTTCTTGGCTAGGGAAAGACTAAATCTTGGAACAAGAGAGATGTGAGTAGAACAGGGAATTTTTAGTCAGACGCTACTAGGTTATTTTCTTTATTTTTTTAGTTTGTTGGACTTCTTTTTGCTAAGCACATGTAACTATCCCCCTTTACCCTAGAACTCTTCAAACTGAATCCCAGGGAAGCGATTTTCTGTGTTTTAATCTTTCTTTTTTCAGTTTCTTTGTAACACCTAGCAACCAAGTAGATACGCTGGAGGGCAGTAGATATGCTGGAGGGCAGGGATAGGGTCCAGAGTGACCTAGACAGATTAGAGGATTGGGCCAAAAGAAATCTGATGAGGTTCAACAAGGACAAGTGCAGAGTCCTGCACTTGGGATGGAAGAATCCCGAGCATAGTTACAGGCTGGGGACCGACTGGCTAAGTAGCAGTTCAGCAGAAAAGGACCTGGGGGTTACAGTGGATGAGAAGCTGGATATGAGTCAACAGTGTGCCCTTGTAGCCAAGAAACCTAATGGCATGTTAGGGTGCATTAGGAGGAGCATTGCCAGCAGATCCAGAGAAGTGATTATTCCCCTTCATTCGGCTCTGGTGAGGCCACATCTGGCGTATTGTGTCCAGTTCTGGGGCCCCCACTATAGAAAGGATGTGGACGCATTGGAGAGGGTCCAGCGGAGGGCGACCAAAATGATTAGGGGGCTGGAGCGCATGACCTATGAGGAGAGACTGAGGGATTTGGGTTTGTTTAGTCTGCAGAAGAGAAGAGAGAGGGGGGATTTGATAGCAGCCTTCAACTTCCTGAAGGGAGGTTTCAAAGAGGATGGAGAGAGGCTGTTCACAGTAGTGACGGATGGCAGAACAAGGAGAAATGGTCTCAAGTTACAATGGGGAAGGTCTAGGTTGGATATTAGGAAAAACTATTTCACTAGGAGGGTAGGGAAACACTGAGATGGGTTCCCTAGGGAGGTGGTGGAATCTGCATCCCTAGAGGTTTTTAAGTCTTGGCTTGACAAAGCCCTGGATGGGTTGATTTAGTTGGGATAGGTCCTGCCTTGGGCAGGGGCTGGACTTGATGACTCCTGAGGTCTCTTCCAGCTCTATGGTTCTATGATTCTAAGTAATGTTTCACCAAGTGTATTTGTTTTGTTAATAGACGTCACATTTTTAAAACCATGATCTGATTCCTGCATCCTAGAGGGCGGAAGGTTCTGTATGCACGTGCCTAAGACAGCAAGCCATACTTCTAGGAGAAATTACAGGTTTTCAAGCTCTCTCTGGAGGGAGTGTCAAGGACAAGGAAGGTACCCCACAGGAGGGAATTCTGAAATGCGCCTGTCTGGTTCTCAAAGGGGTTTGTGCATTTGGATGATGGCAGCAACACCAACGCAAGCCTCCAGTGGCAGGGTATTTTAAAGTCTCTTGTGGGCCCCCACCTTCTGCACTTGGAGTGCCAGAGTGGGAAACAGCCTTGACATGACCCCTCTCCAATTTATCAACATCCATCTGGAATTCTGGTCACCAGAGCTGGGCACAGAACTCCAGCAGCAGAAGTTCAAGTGCCGAATAAAGAGGCTAAGTCGGTTCCCCACTCTGGCACTTGGAGTGCAGAAGGTGTGGGCCCAAAAGAGACCTTAAAATACTGTGTCTCTATGGGCTTCTGCTTCAAAACTCCCCAAGGTCACAGATTCCCTGAGCTTAGGAGGGTTGCTGCCTCTACCCAAGTGGAAAAAAACTTTTTCTTCTTGAACGCAGGAAGAAGTCACTTGGGAACGTATTCCAGAAGGGTACCCCAAACTCTTTTACACAAGAGCCAAAAGAAATCTGATGAGGTTCAACAAGGACAAGTGCGGAGTCCTGCACTTGGGACAGAAGAATCCCAAGCATTGTTACAGGCCTGGGACCAACCAGCTAAGTAGTAGTTCTGCAGAAAAGGACCTGGGGGTTACAGTGGATGAGAAGCTGGAGATGAGTCAACAGTGTGCCCTTGTAGCCAAGAAGGCTAATGGCATATTAGGTTGCATTAGGAGGAGCATTGCCAGCAGATCCAGAGATGTCATTATTCCCTTTTATTTAGCACTTGGAAAGAAAAAAAGAAAAATGAAAACAAACTGTAATTTCTGATAGCTGTCCTCTTAGTCTTAGGCAGGTATACACAGACCTCCTATTACTTTCCAGGATACAAAATCAGATCATAGCCTTAAAATAGGTGATTATATTAAGAAAACAAAAAGGTATTCATTTGTAAAGCTGACTTGGCTGCTAGGAGTTATAGCGCAACTGAGAAAAGAACAGATTAAAACACAGACAATTGCATCCCTGGGATTCAGTTTAAAGTTATAGTGGGGAGAGGAGGGGATATGGATTTAGCACAGAGGAGTTTAACCAAACAACAAAACAAAAAAATAACCTGATCACATCTAAATAAACATTCTCTATCTAATCAAGTATCCACACTTCCTAGGCCCAGGTATTATTTTTTTTAGGCATGATGTCCCTGCCCAGTTCAATTCATCCCCCCCCTCATCCCCTTCCGCAGCTCCAGGATTAAACTCACAAAGAAAAACAGCAGACAGATTCCCTTTTAATGCAGATCTGAACTCTTTCTTCTCACTGGTGCTCCTGGCTCCCTGCCAACACTTTCTAGCTAGCTAGGTTTAACCCTTTAGTCACTGAATACTGGGATGTTCAGAAAAGAACAGTGGGCTTCCCATCCATCACAGAAGCGAGACAACCTCTTTACTCCTGCTCAAGCGTTTCCTGTTTATACATCCCAGAATTACAATAGCTTTTTAAGCCCCAACGCCACAATGGGAGCTCATGTTCTGCTGATTACCCACCATGACCTCTACATCTCTTTTCCCCGCCCTGCAAGTCTGGCCCACAGAACCATGGGAAGTGGCATAGGCTAGCCTGGGCCAGGGCAAAGGAACACGTGGGCCTTTCTCTTCTCCATCTCTCCCTCTGCATTGCACAGCAGGGCGCAGGAGTGCCAGGGGGCTCTGTGGACGCTGTTTGGCTTAATGCCAGCGAAAGCAGGGTCTACAGGAGTACTTACGGGCTCCTAGTGTTAAGAGCTGTGATGTGGTTGCCTCAGCAGCGTGGCTCAGTGCTTCTGTTCTTGGAGCTCTGGTGTTATCAGTGGTCAGTGCAGGTAACGCAGCCTGCTCCTGCTGCAGATCTCGCTGTTATGCACAAAGACCGACCACAGACACCGTCTGGTGACAGAGGCACTTGGCCATGTTTATAGCTGTGTAGTCACAGATCTAGTGCCCTGGATTTGCGGTTACGCGTGCACCAACTCAAGTGCTCCAGGACGAGGAGCAATTCAGTCAGTAAGTCTCTGTTGTCCCTTCGGCCATGCAAAGGGGGTAAGGCCAGGCACCCCAATATTTATAGCCTAAAATAAACTTGTCTGGTTTCGGACATTTGTTTGCTCCCTCCCCTTGTACCTAGTACCTTGAACCGAAAAATATTAGCGGAGACACTGTTGAGCATCCACTGCGGATGCGTTCGGTGAGGCTAATCTTCGTGTTTTACCTCATCCCCGTTGCAGGGTTCCAGACCAAGGAGGATATCTACTGCCTCGCTTTAGCGAAGGCCCTGTACACTGTGCCCACGCCAGTGACTGCTGGGTTTTATGCACCATGGGGACATTGCAAAAACCTGCTCTTACACAAAATCAAGGGTGAGTACTGCCCCGGGGAACGTAAGACGGGGAAGGAACCTTGTGGGGATGGGGATTAGTGGATGACAACCATCTCCAAAGAGCCAGAGCCACCCGTACTCATTTGCCGATTATGCAATCGCATAGGGGACCTGAAAATTTGGAGCAGCACTGGGTTTTCATGTCCACTCCACCCACCTGCCTCTTCCTATCCATGGTCTGTGGCTCTGCTTCCTCCAGCAGCAGAAGTTCTAGAAGATCTAGTTAATTTACAAGTGACAAAGTCTGCTCGAGCTACTGGCAGAACATCGACGACATGGTAATGAAGCCGTTTAACAGGCATTTGCCAACCTCTGCTAAATGTTTGCTGAATTTACTGTGAGAGTCGACAGGACCTTAGTTTAAAATGTGTTTCTTTATTAGTGTGTGGATGAGGATTATAAAATCACATCGCTAAAAATTCAACATCCATCTGGGCTGCTGTTGGGCAGATGGGCACCAGTTTAATAGAACGGTGTAGGATCCCAACAATCCTAAGGATGGCTTTGCCAAGAGCTACCCATTCTTGATTGCTTCCCAGAAGGGAGGGATTGTGAAGCTGGAAGACCCTTCAGGAGGAGAGATTTAAGGCACTGCCAGGTACCTAACATATCTTCCTCTTTTATCTCAGAGAACATGGAAAATGAATCGAAGAAGAAAGACCAGGAGGAATTTCAGCGGACGCAGAAGATGCAGCGTGACAACACTGGCCGGGATCTACTCAAGCTCCTGTTACTCATGATCTTCTACCGGCCGGTCCTGACGGAGCAGCAGAAGTGGAGAAGGAACGTGAAACACGTCTTCATCCATTTCAGCGCCTGGGAGTACGCGGGCTGCGACCAGCTCTGGGCAGGCCTTATTACCACACTGTGCGACGGCATCGAAAGCCACTTTGGTCTCCTACCCATGAGCATTTACAGGACCATAGACAGGAAATGTAGCATCATCGAAAGACCAGGGGATCAGGAATGGGTTAGCAAGAAGTTCCTCTTCCTCCCGCTGTGGGTGGCTGTGATCCTTTTGATCATGGTAGCTATTGGGGTGGGTGGTCTCCTCCTAGTGTTTGGGATCCCCATAGGGGATGCCTCAGGAGACGCCATAGCTGTCGTGGAAGGCATTGGGGTGACGGCTGTCAGCGTCTCTGCAGCAGCTGCCATACGGCTCACTATTACAGTGGTACGAAACATTATCGTCACCCAGAAGAGCCAGCTGGAGAGACAGATGAACCAGACGGCTCTCAGCGCACAGCTGGGCTTCATGAGCTGCGTGAAAAGCGAAGTCAGGACAATCACTGGGTTCCTGCAGTACATGGAGATCTTCCAGCGGCGGAAGCTGCGCGTGGTGCTGGAGATCACCCACTTGGATACATGCAGCCCTGACAAGGTGGTGGGCGTCCTTGATGCCATGAACATTCTCCTCTCAGACGATGACGCCCCTTTCATCTCCATCCTGGCTGTTGACTCCAGCATCATTGTCGACTGCGTGGAAAGCTCCAAGTATATGAGAGGTATGGCCAACAACGGCTACGAGTTCTTAAACCGCATCGTCACCCTGCCCTTCTCTGTCCCTCGGATGGACTGCGACACCAAGCGGAGGCTGATCAGGAATATCATCGCGCGCAAGGAGCAGCTAGAGGCAGAGGTCGGCTTCCGGCAGGATGGCAAGATGGAAGCCAGCTCTGACTTCCTCAACATCTCTCGCTACCATTCGGCCAACCACGATGCCCAGAATCCACTTGCAGAGGACAGCCAGATACCTCTCATGGTTGGAACCCCAGCGCTGGGAACCGGCAGCTGCGGGAAAGGTATCCGAGCCAAAGACCTCATTCAAGATGCTTTCGACTACCTCCTGGATGACGCCTTGAAGGAATTCATGACAGACAACGTGGTGCAGATGCGGCGCATCGTGAACACCGTCACCATCACCATCAGGCTGCTGGCGAGTAACATCCCCAAGGATGAAGTGTGTCCAAAGAAGGTGGTGGAATGGGTGCTCCTTGCCAACCAGTGGCCGTGCCGTCTGAGCTGGCTCTTGCAGTGCATCGAGGATGAGGAGCAGAGGAGCCGAATGGGCAGCTGCCATGGAAGCCCGCTCCGCCCCGACATGTCTCTGCGGGAGGTCTACGAGAAGTACATGGAAGAGCTGAACATGCTGAAAGGCCAGATGGAAAAGCTGCTGGAACTGGACCAGGATCCCGAGCTGTTCCACACTTTCCTGTGCGGCAGGTTTCGGGTGGAGGAGGCCCTCTTCTACCTCCCCTTCACGGTCAATTTGGACCCATCCCTGAAAAGACAGATGGAGCTGCAACGTGGCAGCCACAGACTGAAACGGACAAAGAAATTCGACAAGCTCAGCGCCTGCACTCTGCTGGGTATGACGGTGGAGGATGTCTGCCGAGAGGTGGGTCACCCTTGGGTTTCCTTCCTTCGAGCAGGGCCAGCTGTCGATAGAATGTCCATGCCTCTTCATCGCAAGAAGAATGTCATTCATGTGACAGCAGCTGACCACAGATGACGGCTACAGGCAGAGCCATCTTTGCAAATTGTGGGGCCCTGAATAATTGAGGGCCCTTCTGCAGGTTTGCCTGAGCCTTTTCCCCCCATGCAGCTTCTGCTGGAGGTCTGGTTGTTCCTACTACCTCCCTACCCCAAGCAGGGCTCAGGAACTAGAGCAGAGTTGCAGATCCTCTCTGCTTGCTAGCTTGCTGCTGCTGCTGCTGATTTGAACCCCTAAGCAGATTTGAACCTAGGGGTGTGTCTAAACTACATGGCTCCATCGACGGAGCCATGTAGATGAGGCTGATCGGCAGAGGGAAATGAAGCCGCGATTTAAATAATCGTGGCTTCATTTAAATTTAAATGGCTGCCGCGCTCTGCCGACCAGCTGATGATCAGCTGTTTGTCGGCAGATCGGGGCAGTCTGGACGCTTCCCCATCGACGTGAAAGCCCTTTGTCAACCTCCCCGATAAACCTCATCCCACGAGGCATCAGGGGGAGGTCGACAAAGGGCTTTCATGTCGACGGGAGCGTCCACACTGCCCCGATCTGCTGACAAACAGCTGATCATCAGCTGGTCGGCAGAGCGCGGCAGCCATTTAAATTTAAATGAAGCCGCGATTATTTAAATCGCGGCTTCATTTTCCTCTGCCAATCAGCCTCATCTACATGGCTCCATCGATGGAGCCATGTAGTTTAGACACACCCCTAGAGGCCTCGACAGCTGGAGCCATGAAGGCAGCTGGCTCCCAGCTTAGGATGTAGAGCTCCCTTGTTCTTATCTCTGGCTGTAAGAGGTCCAATTGCCACACGAAGGGACAGTGAACCACACACACTAGGCGTGTGGATTACACTGCCAGCTGAGAGGAGCACGTGGGGGAGGGCGAAGGGAAAAGCCCTGCAGCAGACAGGACACAGCGTCCCCAGAGACGAACCGGCAGAGGCATATCCTCAGTCATACAAGAACACATGGCTGCTGCATTGGGGAACTCAAAAATTTGGTGCCCAAATTTTCCGGTGCCCTATGCAGCTACATATTTCCCGTGGGCCTAGGGACAGCCCTGACTATGAGCCCCAGAGCTGGGAGAAAACTGTCCCACATAACTGGTGCATAACTGGAGGGAGAGGAGCGAGAACTAGTGGGGGTAGGATGTTGAGGGGAACAGGCGGTGTGGGATGGGGGCTTTCGGGGAAGGCACAGTGTGGGTTTGAGGCCTCAGGAGTAGGGGGGCACATGAGGGGGAATGGGCAGAGTGAGGATGAGGGGGAAAGGGTGATGTAGGGGGCCGGGCCACAGTCCGGGCTCTGCTAGTTCCCCCACTTTCTGCTGCTCCTGACTCTTGGTTTGCACAAGACATTTCTTCTTGGAACAACTCGGTTCCTTGGAGCTCTTTCCTCCAACCCCGAAGCCATTGGCTGGCTCTCCCCGGGTTCATCCTTTACGCTCTGAAGTGACTGGTCGGTTTTAAGACTGGGAGACCCGTAGCTGTCTGTTATGCACTCCAGAGAGAAGAGAGGCAAAAACATAAATACTCTTGCTGGAGGCCTGCAGCGTAATACCCCTTATCCAGAATAACACACAAGAACCCTGAGGCTATGTCTACACTGCTAGCTTTTGCCTGCAGAGAGCATGCTAATGAGTGCCAAGAAGTTGCTAACGAGTGCTTCATTAGCATACTCTCTGCCTGCAAAGGCCCGCAGTGTAGATATAGCCTTAGGTCGAGAGGCCCAACTCCACCCCCGTCAGGCTGACTGCATGCTTCCCTCCAGCCTACAAGCAGGGTCAGGAAACCTTCCCTCTTCATTTCAACACACCCCTCCAGTGGTCCCTGCATTGCTAGCTTTTGCCTGCAGAGAGCATGCTATTTCCCCTGCCGTGCCAACTTGCTCAGCGGTGCCCCTAGCAGAATCCAAGCACACGGCAGTGGGGTGTGCAGGGTACCATACCTGGCCCCACAGCCGGCCGGCCCGCCTTGTTTGCTAGAATCTGAGCAAGCCCAGACAGGTTCCTCTCGGGAGCTATAGCGGACCCTTCCTAAAAACGTGTTTGGCGACATGTTCAGTAGATGCACGGCACTAACGGGTGCTCCCACTTCTCTTCCAGATGGACACAATCGGCTTGAAGGAGGAAAACGTCCCGCTGTACAAACAGAGGCTCAGGGACCATAATCTCAACGGGCGCGCGCTGGTCTACAGTGACAACACTGAAATCAAAGAGGCCCTGCACATGAGTCTTGGCGAATGGACCCTCTTTAGCATCCATTTCCTTGGAGTGTTTCCCCCGGCGAATTTGGCCTCTTCTGTGGTGTCCCCCGTCCCGTTCCACGTCAGGCCAGAGGCTCTGAAGAACATGGTTGCCTTAAGAGAGACTGTGGCGAGAGGGAGCAAGCTCTCTCTGAACAGCTCCAGGGAAGATCTTTGGGAAAAGAGATAACTCTGAATCCTGAACACAGAGGTGAAAGTGCCCTGGTGCGCAGCTCCAGCAAGAACTGCAAAGACCTGGGCTGCAATAGGACAGTACCTGTGAGAAACTGTAAAGTTACTTTCACGGCCGCCTGTACAAAACCAGAAGCAAGATCGGGGCTTTCGCCCACAATGTACCTCCCTGCGTCTCCAGTGACATCGCACGGATGAATCATAGAATCCTAGAGTTGGAAAAGACCTCAGGAGTCATCAAGTCCAGCCCTCTGCCCAAGGCAGGACCAACCCCAACTCAATCATCCCAGCCAGGGCTTTGTCAAACGGAGACTTAAACACCTCTAGGGATGGAGATTCCACCACCTCCCTAGGGAACCCAGCCCAGTGCTTCCCCACCCTCCTAGGGAAATAGTTTTTCCTAATGTCCAACCTAGACCTCCCCCGCTGTAACCTGAGACCACTGTTCCGTGTTCTGCCATCCCTCACTACTGAGAACAGCCTCTCTCCATCCTCTTTGGAACCTCCCTTCAGGAAGTTGAAGGCTGCTATCAAATCCCCCCTCACTCTTTGCTTCTGCAGGCTAAACAAACCCAAATCCCCCAGTTTCTCCTCATAGGTCATGTGCTCCATACCCCGAATCATTTTGGTCAAGCTCCCCTGGACCTCCTCCAATGCGTCCCCATCCTTCCTGTAGTTGGGGGCCCAGAACTGGACACAATACTCCAGATGTGGCCTCACCAGAGCCGAATAAAGGGGAATAATCACTTCTTTGGATCTGCAGGCAATGCTCCTCCTAATGCCCCCTAATATGCCATTAACCTTCTTGGCTACAAGGCCACCCTGTTGACTCATCTCCGGCTTCTCATCCACTGGAATCCCCAGGTCCTTTTCTGCTGAACTGCTGCTTAGCCAGTCGGTCCCCAGCCTGTAACAATGCTTGAAGCAATCAGATGACAAGAGAAGAATTAAGGATCCGGGAGGGGAAGGAGGGGGGGACTGTACTGGGTCTGAGGGATTTGGGGCACATTCATGTCAACGGGGCTGGTGACAGACGTTGTCGGGCCCTGGGTAATGTATGGGAGGGGGTCGGCTCAAGACCCCCTCAAAGGGGCAAAGCTAAAGGTAGGAGGGGCAAGGCGAGGGCCAATCAGGCCTTAGCGCCACCCACCCTGCACCAGACAGAGCTCTAGGATTGATTTCATTTGCCCGGGTCTCTGGCAGTGGCGGCTGCCATAATAGTCGATACAGTGACCCAGAGGCCTGGACCCTTTTAAATCATCAGCTCCCGAGACAACTGCCCCCTTTGCCTCTCCCCCTCCCCATCCGTGGCCCCTGTCTGTGGGGCTTCAGACCCTGGTGGTCAAAGTATTTTGGTCTGGTTAGTACAGCAGGGGACAGGGAGTTGGGACATACGGGTCCTATTCCTAGCGCTGCCACTGGCTTGCTGTGTTTTTGAACAAGCTGCTCCTCCTTTTTGGGACTCAGTTGCCTCTGTAGTAAGTTGCGGGTTGGTAACATAAAATCAGCAGGCCCGAATAAAGGCCGGTAACATAAAAACAGCAACAGGCCTGAAATCTAGGAAGCAAGACTTTGGCTCAGTGGAACCGCAGGCAGGAAAGAGAAATAGTATAAGCCAGATCAAGCATAAAGGTCCAGGCACAGGTACCAAGCACATTTATAGAATCCTAGGGCTGGAAGAGACCTCAGGAGTCAACAAAAAATCCTCATTAAAAAAAAATTGTTTGGTGTTCCTCGGTCTTAAAAAGTTTAAGAAACACTCGTCTAGACAGTACTGGGTCCTGCCATGAGGGCAGGGGACTGGACTCGACCTCTCGAGGTCCCTTCCTGCCAGCTACATGTGGCAATGAAACGGTAACTCGAACTAAGTCCTTAGTTCGAATTAACTGTTACATCTCATTCTATAGCTGCGCGGCTAGTGGAATTTCAAAATGGCGACCGGACGGGAACATGCAAATAAAGCCTGGGCTATTTAAATCCCGGGCTTCATTTACAACTCCGGTTGCCTGCTTTGCCTACCTAGCTCAAATTAACGAGCTAATGTAGACATACCCTTATTGACTAATTGAGTAGTCGATGGAAATTCCACCAACTACTGGATTAGCTGATTAAGCGCAATTTAACATCCCTCGGTTGAGCTACCACATATGTTTTAGAAAGACATTCAATCTTTATGGCTTGTGTGTAGTTCAACGCATTAAATTCCAAGCAGGTTGCTGAAGTTTCTTTTTTTCATCATGATTGGCAATTTGACCAGCCTTATACAGTAATGGATCTTTACCATTCCTCTGATTTCTTTTGTTCCCGATATATTTAAACATTTCCTAATTATCCTTTATGTTACTGGTTATAGATTTTTTCCCCCAATTTTAGCTTCTCCTATCAACTGTTTGCTTTTTCATAACTCGCATCCTCCCTTTTTTCCCATTTGCTTTATATTTTTTTCTTGTGGTGTTTATGACAAAAACTAAAACATAGGACATAAACTTTGAGTCCTATTTATAGTACTTTAGGTTGGTTTAATGGAAAAATGGGTTGATACAGAGTAAATTGGAGTTCAAAATAACCCTTTCTCGGGCAATTTTTCTCTCGAAAGCCTCACCTTTTTCAGCCTCCTTCCACTAACTTCTGATTTTAAATGTCTGGATTGTTAGACATGTGCTCAGGAAACCTTACCTGTCACTAAACATAGATTTTGTTTGTGTTAATTATAGATATGAATGGAGCTAGTTAATCCCTGTTGTAAGATTCCAGTGGAGCCAAAGAAAGTAAACAAGTAACTAATTTGGGTCAATCTTTCTACTTGACAGTCCCTAGGAATCTACCGTTTCAACATTTCCTGGGAACAGAAACACAAGTTAGAACAGTGATAGAAATGTAGCCGTGTTAGTCTGGTGTAGCTGAAACGAAATACAGGACTATGTAGCACTTTAAAGACTAACAAGATGGTTTATTAGATGATGAGCTTTCGTGGGCCAGACCCACTTCCTCAGATCAAATAGTGGATCTGAGGAAGTGGGTCTGGCCCACGAAAGCTCATCATCTAATAAATCATCTTGTTAGTCTTTAAAGTGCGACACAGTCCTGTATTTTGTTACAAGTTAAAACACTCATTAATTTTGGCTTCATTCAGCTTTCCCTTGGAACAAATTAAAAACATAGTTGATAAGTGGCAAAGTTGGTGCATGGGAGTGAAGGACACGTTAGCTCATTATGCCTACACAGGGGGATGTCACACTGGTCTGACCAGTTCCAAGGACAGTTGGGCTGCCATAGAAAGGGATGCAGAGCTGCTCTTCAGGAGCTCCATGGATTAGACCTATACTGCTGTTGAAGGAATTGGGGCTCTCAAATAAAAGAAGTCCCTTGCCTTAGAATCATAGAATCCCAGGGCTGGAAGAGACCTCAGGAGTCATCGAGTGCAGCCCCCTGCCCAAAAGCAGGACCAATCCCAACTCAATCATCCCAACCAGGTCTGTGTCAAACCAGGACTTAAAAACCTCTAGGGATGGAGATTCCACCATCTCCCTAGTTAGCCCATTCCAGTGCTTCCCCATTCTCTTAGGGAAAGAGTTTTTCCTAATATCCAACCTACACCTCCCCCACTGCACCTTGAGACCATCACTCCTCGTTCTGCCATCGTCACCACTGTGAACAGCCTCTCTCCATCCTCTTTGGAACCTCCCTTCAGATAGTTAAAGGCTGCTATCAAATCCCCCGTCATTCTTCTGCAGACTAAACAAGCCCAACTCCCTCAGCCTCTCCTAAGTCATGTGCTCCAGCCTCCTAATAATTTTTGTTGCCCTCCACTGGACCCTCTCCAATGCGTCCACATCCTTCCTGTAGTGGGGGGCCCAGAACTGGACACAATACTCCAGACGTGGCCTCACCACATCCCAATAAAGGGGAATAATCACTTCCCTAGATCTGCTGGCAATGTTCCTCCTAATGCACCCTAATATGCCATTAGCCTTCTTGGCTATAAGGTCACACTGTTGACTCATATCCAGCTTCTCATCCACTGTAACCCCCAGGTCCTTTTCTGCAGAACTGCTACTTAGCCAGTCGGTCCCAGCCTATAACAATTCTTGGGATTCTTCCATTCAAGTGCAGGACTCTGCACTTGTCCTTGTTGAACCTCATCAGATTTCTTTTGGCCCAATCCTCCAATATGTCTTGGACACTCTGCACCATATACCCTACCGTCCAATGTATCTACCTTTCCCCCTAGCTTAGTGACATAGGCAAACTTGCTGAGGGTGCAATCCATCCCCTCATCCAGTCATTAATAAAGATGTTGAACAAAACCGACCGTAGAACCGGTCTTTGAGGTACTCTGCTTGAACCTGAACGCCAGTCCGACATCGAGCTGTTGATCACTACCCATTGAGCCCAACAGTCTAGCCCGATTTCTATCCATCTTACAGTCCATTAATCCAATCCATACTTCCTTAACTTGCTGGCAAGAATAAGTCCAGGTATATCACATCCACTGAATTCCCCATGTCCACAGAGCCAGTTACCTCGTCATAGAAAGCAATCAGGTTCGTCAAGCATGACTTGCCCTTGGTGAATCCATGCTGACTGCTCCTGATCCCTTTCCTTATTCTAAGTGCTTCAAAATGGATTCCTTGAGGATCCCCTCCATGATTTTTCCGGGGAGTGAGGTAAGGCTGACCGGTCTGTAGTTCTGTGGATTGTCCTAAGGAACATCTTGGTACCATTTACCTCCCACAAATAAAGTACATACCGACCTATGTTCAGGACCAGGTCAAAGTTGACAGCATAACAGATAGTAAGTTGACAGTATGAAGACTAGGAAGTAAGCCCCCTTCTGCAAGGTAAGGGACGGTAACCAGGTAACAGGGGGTAGCAACCTGATACATCAGGAATGTATAAAAGTTCACCTCAAATGGTGTTCACCAGCTGACTGTGTGGGGGCACTGGATGGTGCTCAGTGGGTGTTAGGACATTGCCACGGCTTCCATAAAGTGTAGCGGCGCAGCGCTGAGTCTGTTCGCTGGCAACTATTATTGCATGTTGTTACGCAAAAAATCTGCTTGGGCGATTTCAAATCTTATCTGGTTTGTGGTCTCTGGGGACTCTGGGCACGGAGACCACATCCAGCGATAGTGACTCGGCTCTGCAACTTTAGCGAAGAGCCAGGTGGCTTGTACCTCATGCAGTAGAGAAGGCTCCAGACTTACAAACCAGGTAACAGAACTTTTGCGTTCTCCTCCAGCAGCAGGCGCTCCGACACAGCTGGACTGAGTACAACACCTGCAAATAACCCAGTTAGTTAATGCAAGCATAAAGAGAGGCAGCCTGGCCAGATGTAACCATTCATTAACTTCCAGGCCAGAGAGGGCCATTGTGATCTTCAGTCTAGCCTGGCATCCTATGAGGTGCACACAGGCCCTTCTCTTCCACTTGTTTAAACAGAGGCACCCTGGGGCACCTTAAAGACTAACACGTGTATTTGGGCATCCGCTTCCAGGGGTAAAAAACACTTGGACCTGCTTTTCCTCCGCAACAGCTGATGCCCAAATAAATCTTCAAGGTGCCACAGGACTCCTTGTTAGTACTGACTCTTGGGGTTGCCCCTCTAAGGCTATGTCTACACTGCAGGCTTTTTGCACAAGAACAGCTGTTCTTGCGCAAAAACTTGCAGAGTGTCTACACTGCGTGCGTGTTTTTGCACAAGTATTACAGTACAGCATCAGCAAACAGGGCTTCTTCCGGAAGAGTTATTCCTCTCCCCACGAGGAATAAGCCCTCTTGCACAAGAGCTCTTCCAGAAGGCGGCAGTGTAGACAGGCAACATGAATTTCTTGCGCAAAAAACCCCTACGGCTAAAATGGCCATCAGAGCTTTCTTGTGCAAGAGAGTGTCGACACTGCCATGGATGCTCTTGTGCAAAAGCACATCTCTTCTGCAAAAGCACATGGCAGTGTGGACGCGCTCGTATGGAAGACCTTTTGCACAAGAACTCTTCTGCAAAACAGTTCTTGTGCAAGAAGCCTGCAGTGTAGACAGAGCCCACGAGTTTCAGAGGGGTAGCTGAGTGAGTCTGTAACAGGAAAAACTTAAAACACAACATATAGTCACCTTAAAGATTAACAAACCGTGTCAATGGGATCATGAGCTTTCCTGGGCATAGCCCACTTCTTCAGACGACTGGAGTGTTGTATGTCCAGAACCAAAATGAACAGGGGAGGAAAAAATGGGAGGGGCGAAAAAAGGAGGCAGGGGGTATGTAAATATCAAAAGGAAAACCCAGCTGGTATGTAACAGGCACCACTGATAAGAGTTGTTGGGAATTTCCCAGGAACCGATCGGGGTTTCTTAGGAACAAGTTTAAAAAGGGGTGAGAATCGGGGTGAACTGGGTGGATGCCTGGGTGAGGGTTGGGTCGAACAACGCAGGGAGGGAAAAGCAGGAGCGTGGGGTGTGAGGGCAGGTGAGCGCTGCGGTGAAAGCCACGTGCGCAGGCCGGGCCGGGCCCCTCTCTCCTCCAGCTGACTTGCAACTTCCACTGCCGGCCCACGTGGCCCTCGAAGGGCGGAGCTTCCCCTTTCCTGCGCCCGCCCCTGGGGCCCTCCAGCCAATGGGAAGCGAGGGCTAATGTTGCTGGTGTTTCAACATTCGGAGCCGGCTGGCACAGCTGCTGCCGCGGGCCCGGGAGCTGCGAGCAGGCGGGAGGCGGAGGTGAGGGGCGGGGGCCGGGGGCCGGTGACTCCTGGCCCCCCAGCGCAGGGGGGTCCAGGTCCGGGTCCGTCCGGGGTTACCAGGCCGCGCACTCCCCTCGCTCTTGGAGGCGACGCTGGTGCCAGTGTCTGCTTCAATGCGACCCTACAATAACAAGCCCCAATCGGCCGAGTCGCTGCTTGTTTCACCTCGTGTCCCCCTGCGCTGCAGAAATCCCGCCTCTGCTGGGCCAGCCCCGAGACACGGGGTTGCCCCTGGATTGTAAGCAAGCTGCCCCCTTCTCCCCCATGCTCCCCATTCCCTGAATATCAGTCCTGCCCCCGCAGCCTGCACAAATCTTCATCCTTTAGGACCAAATAGGAAGGGGAGGGGGTGAGGGATTATTTTCTTTATTCCCACCCCCCCTAACGGAAGGAGCTGTTCTCTGTGTCTGTGTTTACAAACCAAGGAACGTGTTTCTCCCTGGTTTGGGTTGGGGTTTTTTTTTTTTGCCTGTTTCTTGACAAGATTGATTGAAATGTTGGTCTGACTAGAGTAGTCCCCAAGTTTAGCGCCCTGCCCTGAAGCAGGACGAAGTCAACCAAGACCTACGGGTTTGTTTTACCCTGTCTAATTCTTTCTTCCCACCCATGCTTCCCCAGAAGGGATCAGACAGGCTGTACACAGCGGGTGTTTAAGTCTCAGCTTGACAAAGCCCTGGCCGGGTTGATTTAGTTGGGATTGGTCCTGCCTAAAGCAGGGGGCTGGATTTGATGACCTTCTGAGGTCTCTTCCAGCTCTATGATTCTATGATTCCCTCCCCTTTCCTTCACCATCATTAATATCCTTTTGCAGTGAGTTCCAGAGGTTGATTATACACTTCAAAATACGTCCGTTTTAACTAGAGCTGGAAGGAAGTTTTCTGAGGGGATGTTTTTCCATTGGAAAATGCTGATTTTAGTGACCTTTTGTTTGGAAGGGGAAAACTCCACCATTTCAGAACATTAAAATGTAGTTTTCCATTCCTGAAATGACTCTTTGTTTGGTCTCTTTAAAGTTTATCTTCCGTAATCCACCGTACTACATTTAAAAAAAGTCAAAATCTAAACAAAACGTGAATTTATTTGCAGAACTGTGTGTGATCAGGAAAAAAAAGTCAAAATCCTGGAATTTCTAGTCCCAATTCAACCCTACTTTTAGCCACCTTGGTGCCAGGGATGTAAAATCTCATTTAATTAGCTAACCAGTTAAACAATATGTTGAACCAGTTAACCGATTAAATGGGACACGTAGGACGTGTTAAAGATGGGCTTGGAGCAGCCCACACACCTACCCCCTTGGCACACTGCTGTGACTGCTGAGCAACCCTACCCGTGGCGTGCCAGAGTGCCCTCTGCCTATGGCTGGTGGAGGGCTGCTCCAGCCCCCTCTGGTTAACCATAACCGGCTTACTGGTTAACCATTCACTTCCGAACTTGGTGTCCCCACTGCTAACATTAGGACAGTGGTCCCCAACACGGTGCCCGCATTTGTATGCGCCCGCCAAGTGCTCAGGGCTGGCCTGGCCCCGGGCACGTGGCGCATGTGCGGTGCCGGAGCTGGCCCCGGGCGCATGGTGCACGGTGAGCGCCGGCCCCGGGGCGCCGCAGATTGGCTGCCCGCGCTATGGCCACGTGGCGCATGGGGGGAGCGCAGGCTCCGGGCGTGCGGCACTTGCAGGGTGCGCCAGCCCTGGGCGCACAGCGCTTGGAGAGCGCCGGCCCTGGGCGCGTGGTGCTTCGGGGGGGAGAGTGCCAGCGCTAGTGCCGGCCCCGGGCGCGTGGCGCTTGCAGGGTGCGCCGGCCCCGGGCGCGCGGTGCTTGGGGGGAGAGCGCCGGTCCCGGGCGCGCGGCGCTTGGTGGGAGGCCCGGCCCTGGGCAGGCGGTACTTGTGGGGGGGGGCGGCCCTGGGAATGTGTCTATGGGGGGGCCCCGCCCCCGGGTGCGCAATGGGGGGCTCCGCTCCAGGGCGCCCTGCGGGCAAACAGCCACACCCCTTGGCGCCCGGCAACCTCAAATGGTTGGGGACCACTGCATTAGGAGAAGCCATTGGCTGCCTCCCCTGCCCTGCCCCATTCCTTCTTTGACATTCCCCTGCTCCCATGGGGGTCACGCTGCCCCCCTTTGAGAGCTGATGCTGAAAAGTGCTGGGAAAGCTCGGGGCGATTATCTGCCTGACCCCGGTGAATAGGAGCTGCCAAAGGCCCTGAAGTGTGACAGACCCTGGAGCTGTGACCGGCCCTTTCACCCAGCAGGATGTGCCGAATGCCCCAGAGGACCAAGGGATGGTGGGCGTGGCACTTCAAGCACACCTTGATTTTCTTCTGTCAGGGCTGGGGCATCGGACCGTCCAGGCTGGGTTCCTGTGATTTCCCGCGCGTGCTGGGCGGATGGTTTCCTGTCCAGTGCAGACCGCTGCTGGTGCGGGACCTCTGCATATAAATGCTGGGTAAGTCCTGGTGGGTTTTTAATGGGCAGTGTCATGTGGTTTGGTAACTCAGGGTGCCCCTGTATAAAACTATGGGACACCAACATCTTGAATACTGTGTACAGATGTGGTCTCCTCACCTCAAAACAGATATTTTGGCCTTGGAAAGGGTTCAGAAAAGGGCAACTAACATGATTAGGGGTTTGAAACGGGTCCCATATGAAGAGAGGTTAAAGCGATGGGACTTTTCAGTTTAGAAAAGAGGAGATTGAGGGGGGATATGATAGAGGTCTATAAAAACATGAGTGGTGTGGAGAGGGTGAATCAAGAAAAGTGATTTATTAGTTCCCATAATAGAAGAACTAGAGGACACCAAATGAAGTTAATGGGTAGCAGGTTTAAAACTAATAAAAGAAAGTTCTTCTTCACACAGCGTGTAGTCAACCTGTGGAACTCCTTGCCAGAGGAGACTGTGAAGGCTAGAACTATAACAGGATTTAAAGAGAAGCTAGATAATTTCACGGAGGTTAGGTCCATAAAAGGCCATTAGCCAGGAGATAGAAATAGTGTCCCTGGCCTCTGTTTGTGGAAGGCTGGAGAAGGATGGCAGGAGACAAATCGCTTGATCATTGTCTTTGGTCAACCCTCTTTGGGGCACCTGGTGCTGGCCACTGTCAGCAGACAGGCTACCCAGTACTGCCGTTCTTATGTTAGGGTTCTTGGTTGGGGCACAGGGCAGAG
Organism: Pelodiscus sinensis; assembly: GCF_052426305.1. Lineage (NCBI taxonomy): Eukaryota > Metazoa > Chordata > Testudines > Trionychidae > Pelodiscus > Pelodiscus sinensis. The sequence continues at coordinate 15,848,205 of NC_143069.1, read as the reverse complement.
CCCATCGGTTCAGAGCTGCTAAGAGCAGAGTTATTTGCACTTACATCCCAGCCAGACTCCCTCGTATCCCCTAACACAGGGCTGGGGGGATCCTTTTTTGGGTCGGGGGCCACAGAGAAATCCGTCGGGCCTTGTAGGAGTTGGGCGGCAGGAGTGGAGCTTAGTGCCTACGGGGCCAAGGGAAACAGAGAGGGCACCATGTCCACAGGGCCGGGGTGCCATTTTCCCTAGGGCCTCCGGGGGGGTGGGGGGGGGGGAGTGTGTCTATGGTCTAGGAGCCAGGGCCCACCAAAGATGAATCCGACCCAGGCTCTGGTACATCTCTGCAGCGCTGCCGGCCGGTTCCCCCACCTCTTGGTCCTCAACCCAACTAGACCCGCTTCCCGACGGCTGGTTGCCCCCCGGCCAGCCCCGCTCCCTCCAGCCCCCTCCCAGCCAGCCCTGCTTCCCGGCGGCCGGTTCCCCCCCACCCCCTCTCTTCCAGCCAGTCCCGCCCCCCCCCCGCCCCCCGGCCCCTGCTGTTCGGTATTTTTTTTAAACCATCTGGTAACCCTAGCAGGTGGGGGTGAAAAGTGCATGGAAATGCCTGCACAGGCGCGTCTGGGAATGAGATGCTGCTCTAACATCTCCGCCTCTGTTCACTTCCAGCCCCTGCCTCGTGGCGCTGGCCCCCCGTGGCCTGGGAGGGCTCCCCAGGCGCACCATGGCCCAGCATAGCAAGCTGCAGAAGCACGTCCTGAGCCTATACAGGCAGTTCCTGCGCGCCGGCCGGGAGAAGCCGGGATTCCTGCCTCGCATCCAGGCTGAGTTCCGGAAGAACGCCAACATCCCCCGGGCCGACGTGATGCACATCGAGTATCTGCTCCGCCGTGGCCAGAGGCAGCTGGCGCAGCTCCGAGACGCGAACACCAAACAGATGGGCACCTTTGTCCACGCCAAACCGGAGGAGCAGTGACCCCTGCTGGTTGGCGCAAGCGTCTGTCTTGTACTGGGACGGTTGGGGGTGAATTCACAGATCAGCCTTCCTGGTTCTCACATCCCTGTGCACCCCTCGTGTCCAAACACAGGTGCCTGGCTTGGCATTTGCTGAGCTAAGGTGTCTTTATTGGCAGCCAAGCTTTTAAACAGTTCAGGTGTGGATGGGTGATCTGGAGGAGATGCTCTTGTTTCCAGGACCTGGTACACAATTCATTCTACCCCTGCTGGCTCCTCTCTTCGGGTATGTCTACACTACAGCGCTAGTTCGAACTAAGCTAATTCGAACTAACGCGTCTAGAACTAAAAACTAGTTTTGCTAATTCGAACTAGCAAGTCCACATTGAGTGGACTCTGAACAGGGCTTAAGGATGGCCGGAAGCAGTGCCAGCAGGGCATCAGAGGAGGACTGAGAGCGTGGAGATGCAGTCTCAGGCTAGCCGAGGGCTGCGCTTAAAGGGTCCCGACCCCCACCCCGGACAGACAGTTCTAAGGGGTGCCCCGCTTGAAAACCAGTCCTGGCTTGGATTGCCCGGCGTATCCACACTGGGCACATCACACCACTCGGCCATCAGCCCGGCTGCACTTGCCGCAGGCTGCCATCTGGGGAGAAGGGGTAATCGGGGGGCTGCAGGAGAGCTTCCACCCCCAGAAGCCTGCAGAGCCAGCCCAGTCCTCCCCATCGGGGGCTTGTACCCCATTCCTCCCTCACCTCCTTCCACTTACCCTTCCCTAGCCCCCCTTCTTATTGATGTACAAAATAAAGATAACGTTTCTTCCAACATTGACTCTGTCTTTATTGAACAAAACTGGGGGAGACTGGGAAAAGGAGGTGGGAGAGGGGAAGATTAAGGCTGGGAGAGGGGAGGGCAACTAACATGATAAGGGGTTGGGAACAGGTCCCAGATGAAGAGAGGCTACAGAGACTGGGACTGTTCAGCTTAGAAAAGAGGAGACGGAGGGGGGACAGGATAGAGGTCTCTAAAAGCAGGGGTTGGGTGGAGAGGGTGCATTCAGAAAAGTTCTTCATGAGTTCCCATAAAGAAGGACTAGAGGACACCAAAGGAAAGGACTGGGTAGCAGGCTTGAAACTAGTAAGAGAAAGTTGTTGTTCTTGACAAAGCAAATAGTTAACCGGTGGAACTCCTTGCTGCAGGAGGCTGTGAAGGCTACAACTAGAACAGAGTTTAAAGGGAAGTGAGATCAAGTCATGGAGGTTGGGTCCATGGAGTAGTCTTAGCCAGGGGGTAGGAGTGGTGTCCCTGCCCAAAGTTTGTGCAAGGCTGGAGAGGGATGGCACGAGACAAATGGCTTGGTCACTGTCTTTGGTCCATCCCCTCCACGGTCCCTAGGGTTGGCCGCTGTCGGCAGACAGGCTACTGGGCTAGATGGACCTTTGGTCTGACCCAGGACGGCCATTGTAAGCTCAGGGCTCAGGGTCGGGGGTCTCAGTGGACCCCCTTGATTTTCATGCAAACCTGCTCCTGGGTGGCCAGGCTGGCAGCTCTCCTGCCCTAGATGGCCACTTTCCTGTGCCTAGTGCGGAGATCGTGGACGAGGTCCACAATGTCCGCACTAGCCCAGGAATGTACCCGCCTCTTGCGGTCCCGGGCAAGCTTCCGGGAGCCGCCAGCCTGGTCCCGGGAAGAGGGGGTGGGCTGGGGGACATCGGGTGGGTGGCTCTGTGCCGTGCCAGGTGCAGGGTCTGCTGGCTGGGTGCTAGCAGGCTTGCACCTGGCACGGGCACCGTAGCCAGCCCGTGCCCCTTTAAGGGGTCCGGGGCCGGGAGGGGGGCATACAGTTTCCCTGGTGTTGGCCAGAGTGGCCACCAGGGAAACTTGGGGAGGGCTAGCCTCCCACTAGTTCGAATTAAGGGGCTACACAGCCCTTAATTCGAACTAGTAAGTTCGAACTAGGCTTAAGCCTCGTAAAATGAGGTTTTCCTAGTTCGAACTAAGCGCTCCGCTAGTTCGATTCAAATTCGAACTAGCGGAGCGCTAGTGTAGCGGCTATGAATGTTAGTTCGAACTAACGTCCGTTAGTTCGAACTAACATTGTAGTGTAAACATACCCTTCCATCCTTAGCCAAAGAGGAACAAGCCAGTTAGCCCAGGGAAATAAAAGAAAGGGAGAGCGGTGACGGAAAACCCTGTGTCTGTCATTTTTTCAAATGATCTATCTTGCCTAAAAGCCTGTCAGGGATTGGGCTCTGTTGCAGGAGGTGCTGGCGAAACACTCCGTGGATTTGGGTGCTACAATTCCTGAGTGTCGTCCGCCTTCCTGCCCCCTCCCCCCACCGAAGCGCTTTGGAAGGCTCACAAAGGACAGAGACCTGCCTTTTGAAAATCCGACTCCCCACCGGTGTCTCAAGACAGGCGGCTCTCTCTCGCCAAAAACGGAGGCAGCAGCGTGGGATGACAGGCAGCCAGGTCGCAAGGGGAGGTGCTTTTTAGACCAGTTCCCTCCTGGCACTCCGTACTGCTGCCTCTGTATCAGAGGCAGCAGCACAAGCTGGCAGCAGCCCTTGCCTGGGGGCTGGGTCTGAGCTTCTGGACCTGGTGCAAACTGGAACTGAGCGAGGCTGCCTGCCTGCCTGGCTCCTAACACACTGTAAATGCAGAGCCGCAGAGGGGGTAGGTCCCGCACCCAGCGCGAGCCAGGACTGAGACAGCTGGCCCCTGGGGACTATCGAAAAGTCAAGTAACCGATAAGAAATCATGAGGTTAATTGACTACTCAGTGAATATCTAACGTCCCTAATCCCTTTTCATAGTTCCCCTCTGGACTCTCTCTCCTAAAGCATGGCCCTGAGATCTGGACACAGTGCTCCAGCTGAGGCCTCCTCCGTGCCAAATAGCTAGGAGAGTGACCTCCCATGTCTGCCGTACGTCTCCTACCACGCCCCAGGGCTATGCCCTCTTACTGAAGGGCTTTGTGTCTGAGATCGCTTCTCTCCTAGGCTACGTCTACACAACGAGTTTTTTTGGCAATAAATATGCTAACGAGGGACTCTATGACACGCAATGTCATTTGCATATTTTCTGCCGATCCGTTTTTGTGCTCGGGGTTTGTGCGCAAAACCAAGCCGTGTGGATGTTTACTTTTTGTGCAAAAAACCCCCTTTTCCCACAAGATCCCTATACCTGCAAAAAGGCCGACCGATCTTGTGCAAAAAGGGGCTTTTGCCTAAAAAGAAAACATCCACATGGCTTGTTTTTGTGTGTTCTTGCGAAAAAACTTGTTGCGCGTCTACACTCTACGTGTGTTCTTGCAGAAGTAAATTTGCAGTAAAGCATCAGAGAACAGGGCTCCTTGCACAGGAGTTATTCCTCTCCCGACGATGACTAAGCCCCCTTTGGGCAAGAGCCGTTGTGCAAGAAGGCAGCGTGGACGGGCACCAGGGGCTTCTTGAGCAAGACACTTTTATGGCTAAAATGACCATCAGAGCTTTCTTGCACAAGAGAGCGTTCACACTGCCATGGACGCTCTTGTGCAAAAGCCCATGGCAGGGTGGAGGCACTCTTGCACGAGACCTTTTGCGCAAGAACTCCGGCGTGAAACAGCTCTCGTGCAAGAAGCCTGCAGTGTAGGGCAGGGAGCAGCCTATGAGGGAGGGGGAGGGACCCCTAGTAATGACTCAAACTTCCCAGGGGGGTGGCCAGAGGCAGGACATTTGCCTGGCAGGGTGGGGGGGGGGCGGTGACCTCACAGGGGCTTTGGGCAGCCCTCAGCATATAAGGCAAAGGGCAGGTGGGGAGGTGATGACCTCACACAGGGACCCACATCTCAGGCTGATAAAAGCGGGGGGCGGGCCCAGGGGACTTTGGAGACCCCCGGTTGCTTTAGCTCTGGTGCGTCTCCTCCTCACGGTTCCTTCGCGTTCTGTGAGTTCCACATCCCGACACCTTTGTGACGAAGGTAAGAGCCCCCAGGGGTTGGATCCCGCCCGGGGCCGGCTGGGTTCCAGGCAGGCCCAGCCCTCGGTCAAGGGCCAGAAGGTGATTCCTCACCTGGGCTGCGTCCTTAGCGCCACTGGGGCTTTCTCCTGGTTGGTTTCCTTTTTCCTCCATCCCCCCACATTTCTGCTCTGTTCTTGCCTCCTCTGTGACCTTCCCTTGCTGCCTCCCCCAGCTTGGGACCCAACAGACTAGCTGAAGGACGGGGGGTGGTTTGCAGGAGCCGTGGGGTGGGGGATGCAGCCCCCATTGTGGGGACTGGGGAGGTGGGGCTGGAACAAGTCTATGCCGGTGTCTTTGGGGAGAACGCTCCACCCCCCACACCTTAGATTCTCCCCTGATTGGCCAAGAAGGGGCTGTTGATGGGCAGGAGACTTGTGGAATGAGGAGTAACGGTAGTTTGAACTAGGAAGCCTAGTTCGAACTACCTAATTCGTGCCCCGTGTAGCCGCGCTGCACGGGGTTCGAACGAGCGGGGTTTTAAAAATGGCGGCTCCCCGCTTATGCAAATGAAGCCCGGGAAATTCAAATCCCGGGCTTCATTTGCAAGTGCGGTATGCCTACATTACCCTCCTAGTTCGAACTAGCGGGATAGTGTAGACATACCCTCAGGTCCTTGCAGTGCCTGTGCAAGACCGAACCGATAAGCAAGGGGCCATTTGGGAGCTGGGGGCAGTCGCTCTGGGGAGCTGGAACCCCTGGATTTCGTTCATCAGGCTGCGCCCCAAGCTCCCCTTTGCTCCCCTCATTTCCAGCATGGCCAAACGTTTTCGGCTGTGGTTCAAGAAAGCCCTGAAGATGGCCCCAGGGCCGGTGGGGAGCAGCTTCTCCGTCCCCGCGGGCGGGGAAGCTGGATCCCACCAGCTCGGGGCGACTCGCCCACCGGCCAGGCCCCCCCGGACCTGGCTCCAGAGGCGGCTGGACAGGCGGGACCCAGCCCAGTGGGGGAGCCGGGTAGGGTGGCTCCGGGGCCTCCTCTGTGGAGAGAAACACCTGCCCCGGGAGCCCAGCCCCCATTACCACCAGGGGGCATCGCCCTGCCCGGCCCCCGGGGACCTGCCAGTCTCCGGGAGCCCCCAGCCCGTCGCTCCCCGCACCAGCCCCTGCAGCTGTGGGTCCAGGTCCGTCAGCAGCAGCGCCTGGGCCTCCAGCTGCAGCTGGGCCACCTCCCGCAGCCGCTCAGACCCAGGTGAGGGTCCGTGAACACGCTGGGCCCAGGGGCTCACCCAGTACCCCGGGGGGGCAGCCCCAGTGTCTGCCCCGCAGCCAGGGCAATGGATGGGGGCGGGGGGCTGCTTGGCTGTCTTCTTCCTGGTGGGGGCTCTGCTGAGGGCGTTGGCAGATGTGAGGGTGGAAGGGGGATGGGTCCCTGCGAGGGGCGTGTGGGGCCCAACCTGCCCTGGGTCCCTGACATGGGGGCGCGTGACCCCTGCTGGCCACTGGAGTACCCCTGGTCCCTTCCCTCCCGCACAGAGCCCCCCTGCGCCTCGGCGGAGCTCTGCCAGGAGCGGGTGGACTCCCGGGTGGAGGAAGGGGCCATCTACGACATCGAAGAGCAGCTCCACACCCGGGACACGGTAGGAACCTTCTCCACACGGGGGGGACCCGAGATTGTCCGGCCCGTTCCCAGCACGTCCCCCCCTCCGGGAGGGGCTTGTCCCTGGGGATCCCCCTGGGGCCCCTTCTCCTGCATGACCTGGGCCCCCCAAGCTGGGGGCTCTTGTCATGCACCAGCTGGGCCCCCACAAGCCTGAGGCAGCAGTTGGGGGGGAGTGCGGGTGCTTGGACAACCGGCAGCTCCCACCTCCACTCCTGGGAGGCCTGAGCCCTGCAGCTGTCCGTGGGGGGCAGGCAGGCCCCAGGCTCACAGACTCTCTCTGGGGTGCAGAGCCCAGCCGCCCTGCAGCGGTTCCTGCTGGCCGTCACCCCCGCCTGCCTCGCCGCCCTCCAAAGGGGCGAGGACACCCTGGCGCCGCGCTGCTGCAAGGACACCATGATGGCCAGGATCGTTGTAAGCGAGTCGCGGCAGCCGGGAGGAGGGAAGGGGATACGTGGGGTGGACAGGGGTCTGCCTGGGCCATGGCGGCGGGTGGGGGTGCTGGAAACGGGATGGGTGGAGCCAGGAGGGCTGGAGGTGGACATGTGGAGGGCGGGTGGGGATGCTGGAGGAGGGAGGGACACAGAAATGGGGCAGGTCTGGGGTGCTGTACAGGAAGGGGGATTCGGGACAGGGAGGGGTCTCCCCGGGCCATGGGGGGCTGGAAGGGAGCCGAGCGGGCTGCTGGGGATGCGCCTGGGGAGCAGGGATGAGGAGGTTCAGAGGCTGGTCACCAGGGCAGGGAGGGGCAGGAGACGGCCTGGGGACAAGGATTGAGCTGGTCCCGGTTTGGGAGGGGGGTGCTGGGAGGGGCCCTGTGTCGGGCAGGGGGGCTACAGGGCAGCGGGAGGCAGTGGGGTTGGATCCTGCTGGGTGGGGGCGCTGGCCGTGTGAGCGTCTCTTGGGGGCCCCAGCCTCACACGCCCCTTTTTCCCCTTGGGTCTCACAGGAGATCATGGAGGACTCGCCCCCCCCGCTGGTCTTGGCCGACTGCCTCAACGCCGCCTGCAGCCTCAGGTACCGACCCCCCCACCGCCGACTCCCCCCAGAGCAGATCCCCTGGCCAGGGAGTGGGAAAGTCTCTGTCTCCTGCTGCTGAATTAACAGCCTCTGCCCCTCTCTCCTGCCAGCACCTTGCAGCCTCCCCTGCGGGCCCAGCTCCTGAGCCCCCTGCTGACGGCGGCCGTGGGACAGACAGTGTCTGGGGACTGGCAGCAGGAGCCCATCCACACTCAGGTACGTCCCTCCGGGCCCTGCTCCCGGGCTGGGCTGGAGCTCCAGAGAGGAGGGGGGGGGGCAGAGGGAGGGAAGAAGCTGCAGGTTTGGATCCTTCCCTCCAGGGTTCCCGTTGCTCTCCCGGGGGGCCCGTCCCTTCCATGCCCAGCCTGGGCTCCTCCCTGCTCTGCGAGGCGGCTCAGACCCTGCTCAAGGCTGCACCCCGGAGCCAGCGGGTGGCCTGGATTCCCCAACCCCCCTCTGACCCAGGGCTCCCCCTTGTCTTGCAGCAGTTCATCCGGGCCCTTCCCTACGACCTCCAGGCCCTACTGGCGAGCCTCCTCGCCGAGTCCCCAGACACCGCCCGGCTGCAGCTCATAATGGAGGTGAGCCCCGTGGGGGGGACGGGGCCATTGGCCCTGCTTCCTCGGGGGGGGGGCCGAGAGAGGAGCAGTGTCAGTGGCTGGGGGGGGCACAGTCCGAGAGGAGCCCCAGGCTCTGCCCAGAACCGGCACCTCCCTACGGGTCCTGACCTGCCTCTTTCCCCCCCAGCACCTGAGCCCGTGGCTGGAGTCCCGCCTGCCCCAGGAGCGAGCCAGGGCCCTTGGCAGCACCACGGCCCTGCTGGGAGTCGCCACCACCCTCCCGGGGTTTGACGTAAGTGACCTCGGAGCCGGGGGGTCTGGGGCTGCAGGGCGCGGGGCTGGGAGCGTCCCCGGGAGGCAGAGGCAGGGCCGGGAATGGGCCGGGAATGGGCCGCGTTCTCCTTTCCCCGGGGAGGGGCGACCCTGGGCCCTTCAGGGGGGCTCTTGAGGGACTGGGCCTGGGGACTGGGGAGTGGCCGTCAGTGGATCCCCTTGTTCCACCCCCGGAGTGACCCTTCAGTCGGGGCCATTGCTCAGGGTTGTCTCCTCGCAAGGCCGGCCCCGCCCCGCCCCGGGAGGTGTCTCTGTCCGTCCCCCGAGCTCAGACCCGCCTCGGCGGCCGTTTGCATGGGACGTGCAGCCCCAGGATGCTGAGGGACCCCCCCTCTTCTCTCCCCTCAGAACTCCGCCGACTGGCCGAGGATGGGTCACCACGTGGCCCAGCTGGGCCTTTTTATTTCGGACCCATCCGAAGACGTCAGCCGGCTGGCCCGGGAGGGGGTGCACAGCCTGTATCAACTCCTCCTGCACCACAGGGGTAAGGAACCCAGCCGGGACCTGGGCCCCAGGGACACCCTGAGGGTGCCGGCGGCGGGGGGAGGGGACCCAGCCCTTTTCCCCCAGACTGGCCCAAGGGGGGATGCATCCCTCTGTGTTCCCCTTCTGCCCCCTGTGCCCATCCATTTGCCCAGGGATGCCTGCAGGGACCCGTGGGAGGGGAAGGGCTCAGACCTGCCAGCAGAATGACCCTGTTGTGTCTCTTGCAGGCCTCAACATCCACCAGGCAGAGGACCTGTGGTGCAGACACTACTACAAAGAAAGATGGGTCCTGGCTCACAGCAACAGCGTGCGGGTGGGAGAGGTAAGGACGCGCTGCCAGGGCAGGGCAGGGCTCGGGGGTGGGGCTGGCTGGGGCCCTCGTGGGGGTAGGAGGGTCTTGGGGGCAGGAGGAAGCTGTGACCTGGGGCAGGGGTTGGGGTGCCGGGTGAGGAGAGCGTCTGGGTGCAGGGTCTGGAAGGGAGTTTGGGGGAGGAGGAAGCTGTTTTAGCCCCAGGAGTTGGGGCCGGGCTCTGGGCCGTCAGCTGAAACCTCCTGTGCTCTTGATTCCAGGTCTTTGGGCAGCTCTTTACACCAGAGCAGGAGAATTGCTTTTTGGACAAGGCTCTGCTCGCTGCCCGCTCCCCCCTGCGGCGCCACAGCCAGGCCGGGCTGGTCCTGGCCCACGCCCTGCATGGGCAGGCCCATCAGCTCCTGGAATACATGGTGAGCAGCCGGAGAAGATCAGGAGAGTGGGGCAGGGCCAGGGTCTCCTTCCCATCCCCTCAGGGAGTCCCCCGCCCCTTTCCTCAGGCTGCCCCCACCCCACGTCCCTGCTGGCAGAATCCCTCCTGCCCCTGCGAGCGTCCCTGGGGGTGGGGAGGCTCTGAACACAGAAACTGTCCTAGGAGGCGGGAGGGGGCCGAGGTGTCAGGAGCTCGGGGGGGGGGGGGGGTCAGGAGCTCACCCTGCGGGCCTGACGGGGGGTGACCAGAGAGCAGGGGGGAGGAGGGTGGAAATGCTGGGGGGCCAGTTCCCCTGAGTCCCCAGGGATGAATGTGACGGATTCTGCTTCCCTTGCAGCAGGAAGACACCCAGTGAGAGCAGCAAGAGCTGAGGAGCCAGCAGCTGCGTCCCCCTCCCCCCAACCCTCCCAATTGTATTGAATTGTATTTACATTCTCATTAAACAATGTTTCAAAAAACATTTGGATCAGGCTTGGTCAATAATTTGTAATGGGGGGGCCATTTTGGCAACTGATCAAGGGCCACATTTCTACCGAGGGGTTTGGGGTCTGGGACGGGGCGGTTGGGTGCAGAAGGGAGCTTAGGGGTGGAGCCTGGGTGCAGGGGGGGGGTATGATCTGGGGCGGTGGATAGGGGTGCAGGGTCCAGGAGGGGGTATGGGCGCAGGAGAGGACTCTGGCCTGGGGGAGGGGCTCTAGAGGGGTGCAGGGTCAGGGAGGGAGCTGTGACCTGGGTGAAGGGGGAGCAGAAGGTTTGGGGGAGGGGGTGCGGGTGCCAGAGAGGAGTCTGGCCTGGGGGAGGGGTGTCGGGGGGTGCAGGGTCAGGGAGGGAGCTGTGATCTGAGGGAATGGGGGACGCAGGTTCAGGTGGTCGCCTGGGACAGGCAGTCGGGGAGGGGACGTGAGCGCCAGGGGCAGGCTCTGGCTGCGGAGGTGCCTACCTAGGCAGCTGCGTATGGGGGAGCCCGACTGTCACCTGAGGGGATGGGGGAGCTCAATTTTCAACTGTGGGGAATGGAGGAAATACTGTGGAGTGGAGGGAGCGAGATGGGGGGCTGAATTGTTCCCGGAGGGGAGATCTCCCTGGCTTGGGGGGGGGGCGTTTCCAGCAAAGCCCTCACATAAGAGGGGGACAGACGGGGGGAGGGAGAGGACGGGGATGGGCAGGGCAGGTGGAAATGGGGAGGGGCAGGAGAAGGGAAGGGGGAGGAGATGGAGGAGAGCAGGGGATAGGAGTGGGGGCGGGGATGAGGAGCAGGACAGAGGCAGGGCAGTGGTGGTGATGTCTGGCCGCTTTGCCAGAATAGCTGTGCCGGGGGGGGGGGGGGGCTTTTGCCACACACCCAAGCCAAGCCAGCTGTGGCGGCAAAGCCTTGTGATGTAACCTAAGCCCTTGGCAAGGTCGGGATCAACCTGCTCTGACAATTTCTCGGACCGGCGGGATGAGAAACAAGGATCGTGCAGGGAGATGGGGATGACTAGGAAGCGAATCCAGGTGTGGGGGGAATATCCTGGGTTGGAGGGTCAGTCGATACCCCCGCCTGCCACTGTCTGCCGGGGCTCTGCCCGCAAGATGGAACCAACAGCTGAGTTTGCTTTTCTGCCCCGTCGTGGGCACAAAAGGCCCAGAGCAGCCTCCTGCTATCTTGGAGGAAAGGGGCCAAAGTTCAGGAAGCAGGTGCCAGGCTGGGCTGGAATCCGCGAGCTCCGCTTTTGCTTTGCCCTTCCTGGAAGCTGGGCTGCAGGTGAGTGGCGGTTTCATCTCTGCTCTTGGGGTGTTTCTTGTGGGTTCCGAGTGTGGATCTGAGAGGGGCTGCGCAGGGGCAGTGTCATGAACGTGCTGTAAGCGTTACAGCCCCTTCTGCGCAGGCTGGCTCCAGCCTCCCGTCTGTCTCCAAGCCCTGGGGGAGAGGCGGGAGGCCAGCAGCATGGCCTAGTGGAGGGGGCAGGGGGTTGGGTGTAAGAACTCCCGGGTTCTAATCTAATGCCACCTAGTGACTAAGGCACAGAGTTGTGTGTTAGACCCTTGCTCCGCAATTCTGCGCTCACTCTCGCGCTGGTGACCTTGGAGAGGCCTTTCAGGTCTCCCTTTCCCTGTCCATCAAAGGCAGGCAAGTGCGATGTAATGCCCTGGAGCAAGTGCTTTGGGACGTGTCGCACAAGTGTGCCTGGCTCACAAGCGTGTCAGCACAGGTGTGTAAAAGCGTGACAAAGGCTTTGAGATCGATGCCGAAGGCTTGTGAGGCTGTGGCTGGCCAAGTGACAGGGAAATGAAAGGTCAGAGTTTGGTCAGTTAGATTTTATGGTAATACACTGAGACGAAGCACTTTGGGCGTATATACGATAATGTCTTTCCAAGTGCGTTAGTTCAAGCCGTGTCCTAGGAGCCAAGAGGTGAGACAAACATGCTTGGTCCTGTCTTGGTGCAGGGGTGGACTAGATCAGTGCTTCTCGACCAGTGGTACGAGTCCCCTTAAAGGTACTCAAGAGATGTCTGGGGGACACGTCAACACGACTGAAATTTGGAGAAAACTGAATTTTAGTTTTCAGTTTGACAGCGCTTTATTCTTTTTGTACCTTTTACACCCAAAAATGCCATCGCCCGCCCGGCTACGATGCAGTTGTTTAAACAAATGTGTTGCAACGGTAGAAAAAAATTGTGTGTGTCTGAAAACTGTAGGTACTGGGGGTACTTACACATTTTTTTTTAAAGGGGGTACATTATAAAAAAAGTTTGCGAAACACTGGACTAGATGACCTATCATGGTCCCTTCCACTCGAACTTTTCTATGATTCTGTGACAGGGGTGGGTGATAATTTTCAGAAGGGGGCCACTTAATGGATTTTCGTATGGGGTCATAGGCCGGCTCCACCCACAGAAGGGGCGGAGCCTGAGGCAGAAGGGGCGGTGTTGTGGACTAGCCTACCCTCAGAGTTCTCCGCGGCTGAGGCTTTCAATTAAAAGCACAGAAAAGAGCTCACAGCTTTGCCACTACTGGCAGCTGTCCAGCGTGGCTACAGCTTTTTAAAGGGCTCGTGGCTCCTGCCCCTGCTGTAACCATGAGCCGTGAATCATTTAAAATTGGATCCTGCTGCCTGAGTCCCCACTTAGAATTCGGCGGCATGGGCAGCAGGATCTAAACAGAAAGCGGCCAGATCACAGTGTTTGGTAGGTTGCATCTGTTCTCTGAGCTGGTTTCGAAACCTCCGTGTCCTCCTTATGGTCTGACAGCTGCAGTTTTACTGCCTGTCTCTCCTCTTGTGGCCCAGCCTAGCCGCAGCTAATGGACTAACTCAGGTTAGCATCACCTGCCCTGTCTTGGTGACTCTTCACAGCTGAACGGCCTATAAGGCATCGTGCTGGTCTTCTGATCTCTTGGTGACTCCTCTGCCTTCTGTTTATTTCTTTCTCCCTAGCTGGCCGATCAAGTCAAGCCCTGTCAGTGCGTGAAGGCCCCAGGAATTACGAGTGCGATGGTCTCCCATGCCCAAGGTAATCGGCTGGCTAGTAATGGATGGACTGCTTGGTTATCAGGTTAGGCTGCACAAGCCAGGTCTATGGGACCCTATGGCCAGCTGGCACCTGGTTCACAGCTGTACTAATCTGAAAATGGCTGGAAGACACCACCATCATTAGGCTCCAGAGTCAACAGCACTTGCTCCTCTTGGAGCTACTTGTCCGTGGCAGGCAGCACAGCTTAGCAGCTCATTGGGACGTCTCCTTTCTGTTGTGAGATCTGGGCACTTTAGAATGGCTGTAGCTATTGAAAGCAAAGGTGCACAGCTATAGGCATAGGGGTTTCCAGCTTTATTCACCTAGGTGGCTGATTCCAGGAAGCAAGGGTGTGTGTGGGGGGGGGAGTCCTGTACAGAGGGTTCCCTGGCCCCTCTGCTTCCATGGCTGTGCAACTGCCACCAGGTGGATTAGAACCTGGGACTTTTGGAGTTTAGGGCAGGAGCTGCTACAGCTTGAGTTATAAGTCAGTTGCCTCTCAGCATAGGCTGAAGAGCTCCCTTGTAATAATTGCTTGCTGGAAGTGGTCTCAGTGCCACTCCATAGGATAGTGACCCACATCAGGTGGGTGGGTTACAGCTGCAGGCCTGCTCCCAGCATGCGGATCTGCTCTCTGGGCGGCGTCTATAACTCTGTGGCTGCAGCCCTGCTCCCAGCATGTGGATCTGCTTTCTGGGTGGCATCTACAACTCTGTGGCTGCAGCCCTGCTCCCAGGACTGGATCTGCTCTCTGCCCATAGGCGTGCGCAGCACATTTCATTAGGGTGTGCACCCAAAGAATGTTTTTAAATGTACTCTTTGACCCCCATTAGCCACGCCCCCTGACGCCCATTAGCCAAGCCCCCTGACCCCCATTAGCCACGCCCCCTGACTCCCATTAGCCACGCCTCTGGAGGTAACACTTTCAGGGCAATATGGACACATGACCAGAAATAAAAGGTGTCATGTGACCTCCCCCCCCCCCCCCCCAAGGACTTTTCCCACCATCCTCTTACCAATAGGGATTAGTTTGGCCCTCACCAACCCCCCCCCCCCCGTGCAACGATCCTGCAATTGCATTAACCCAACGTGTGAGACATTAACTCGGGGGGTGGGGAGGCTGGGGGAAGTGTTCCCTCTAAGAGTTTCCTCCCATGAGCACAATACATTTTGTGTTGTGCACCAGTACTGAGTTTGTGGCTTGTTTGGATGTGTCAGTGTGGCACCCAAGTTATTCATAAATATCTTATGAACCACTTACCTGTCCCCTCTGCTGCCCTGACACACTTGATCCTGGGCAGGGGGGAGGGAGGAAGAGGGACTGGCTGGGGGGGGGGGGGCAGGAACTGGCTGGAAGGAAGAGGGGATGGGAAGCAGCTCTGGGGGGGAAGGGCCAGATCCTGACCCTGGCCCCCCCTTCTCCCTCCCCGAGGCCAGTCATGCTGCCCCTGACCCCCCCTTCCTCCCCGAGGCCAGTCATGCTGCCTCTGACCCTCTTCCTCCCTGAGGCCAGTCGCACTGCCCCCGATCCTGACCCCGGCCTCCCCTTCTCCCTCCCCGAGGCCAGCAATGCTCCACAGCTCAGTGCGGGCCCCTGCTCTCTCCTTAGCTCAGTCCCACTCTGCCGACCCTGGCTCCCTCCTGGCTCCCTGCTCTGCCAGTCAGGCTGAACTGGGACTTTAGCCTCTCCCCGTTGTTCCTGGGGACTGTCAGTCTCAGGATTTTGATCTCTCATTTCCCCTGCCTTTCACTGAGTTTCAGTAAGGAGCTAGCGGCAATAATGCCTCTACTTTTTCCCCCACTCCTGTGCGGAATACATTTTGTTATGTGCACCAAGGCATGCACGGATGTGCACTGTTACGTCACGTGGAGTTTCACAGCATGGGAAGAAATCAGTGGAAATACAGAGAGCTTGAGTAGTTGCAAGTGTCCATTTTATTGCATAGCACGGAGCTAGCTAGAAAAAACCCAAACCAGCTGGGCTGACCCCCAGTGACCTAACGCAGTTACTATAACAACAAGATCTATGTCTACACCCAGTACACCACATGCACCACCACTAGAAACACATGCTACCGGCTAGCAAACTGGGCAGCATTTGAATGTCTCCTGGCTGGCCGCCCAAGAGCTCAGCTTGCAGGGAACACTGGCTAACCGTCCCCTTCCACCTGGAGAAGGGAGAGACAGGAAAGCAGCAACAGAGCATCTGCCTGGGGGAAGCCCGAATCCCATGCAGGAGTGGAGCCCTGTTCCTTGTTCCAGGCCCTTGCTAGAGTCCCCTCCCGTAGCTGCAGCTATGGCCGGCAGTTTTAAAAGCGGACTTACGCTGGCCCTGCAACCCGAGCGACTCTGTCAGTGGGTGCTTATCACTCCATCACCTCGAGCTGTTTAAGCAGCTTGTTTAACCAAGGAGGGAGGGAAAGGGAAACCTTTGGCCATTTGAGGGTTGCGTGCCAATGGAGGGAAAGGGGATGGATAAAAAGGGGCTGAGCACACGGTGCTGCCTCTTTTTAAACCCAGGCCCAAAGATGTCCTGGAATTCTGGGCCACTGGCCTGAAGGAGATGGTCAAACTGCCTGGCAGCTGGACTTTTGGAGTCTTGTTATTCCTGGGCTCCTGGTAGCGATGGCTCCCATTCCAGGGGATTCCTGCCAGGTAGTTTACCTCAGACAGCAGCTTTTATTCCCCCGTGTCACTTCTCCCAGTATCTGAGACTTTGGTCATGGGGATCAAGCATTTAACATGATTCCAAGAGGAACCGGATGGTTCATCTAGCGAGCCAGGCTCACCGATATTTGAGTAGTTAATAAAAATCCCTAGTTGCTGTGTGTAGGTCTAAAAAGGGAAGGTTAGTATCATTAGTCTTATTTTACAGACAGGGAATAACCTCTCCAACCTGTGGGAGAGGCAGGAATAGAACCCAGGTTTCCTGATACCACAGTCAGGGCTTTGTTACCAGGCTACATCCTGTACTAGAAAGGATGGGCCTGGTGTAAGGCCTGAGGCCTGAACCAAAGTAAGCAAGAATTAGCTGAAGAGAAACAGGCAGGTCGTGTCAAAAGCAGACGGTTGCCTGAAAGTCTTGGGACTTAACCCTAACTGTCTTGCCTGGAAAGGTTGAAACCATATGTGACGGCGCGTTGGGGGTTCCCCGTCTCCTGCACCCCGAAATGGCACAAACAGACTGTACCAGCCAGTGGAATTGAGGGTGGTTTATTGCTCCTCCAGCACAGCGCAGCACAGATGTAATCTGGTTACAGGAACTGGGCTAGGATGCCTCAGGCCCCCTTGAGATGGGGGAGACTGGGCCCCTAAACTCCAGCTCCTCTCCCTAGGCTGTCTCATCCATCCTCACAGACAGCCACCAACCAACTCACTCACTTCCAGCCCTGCCCCCCAGCCAAGGCAGCATTCACCTTCCTTTGTTCCTCTCCATGGGGGGTGTCTGGCCATACTTGTTTGCATAGTGACTCATCCTGTTTTGCTGGGTCGTGGTACCCACGGCAGCCAGTGGGGGTTACCCCAGAGCCAGCAGCATAGAAACCAGCCAGGTACCCCCACTACGTCACAGTTCTCCCCCCTCCGAGAGCGAACTGAGCAGGGTCACTCCGCTCGTGACCTAGGGAAGTTCGGGTCCTCTGCGTGGGAACCCGCCCTGGGGACATGGGTGCTCCCCTTGACTCGGGCCGGCCGTGGCGAGGCCCCACATGAATTGGCTTCCCTCTGTCCACTCGCCGCCCCGCTCCAGGGTGACTGGCACAGGCCTGTCCTCGGGGGTCACACCCACCCTTCCACTGGCCTTGATCTCTGGCCAGGGTCTCTCGGGCCGGGGCCATGAGCCCAGTGAGCCTTCTCTGGACAGCCAGGGCGGCTTCCACCCCCGATGCTCCATCCAGGGAGGACTTCCCCTCCCATAACTCTCTCAGCAAGCCCAGAGGGTCTATCTGGGGTAGAGACCCCCAAGCCGCTTTCCTCCTGTCTTGGGCCTTCCCGCCCCTCTGGCAGGAGTCACAGGACCGGCAGTACCGCTGCACGGCTGTAAAGATTCCCGGCCAATAGAAGTGCTGGAGCAGCTTCAGCCGGGTGCTCCGGATCCCCCGGTGGCCCCCAACGGGGACATCGTGGGCCAAATACAGCAGCTTGAGGCGATACTTTCGGGGTACGACCAGCTGCCGCTGGACCCCCCATTCCCTCGCCTTCCTGGGGGGGAGCCACTCACGGAACAGGAGCCCACGCTCCCGCAGGAATCTCTCCTGGCCACCTCTCCCCCGGGGCTGAGCTGCACGGAGGCCAGCCTGGTCCCTCAGCCTCTGCAAGGAGGGGTCTGCCTGCACCTCAGCCTGGAATTCAGCTGCTGAGGCAGGGATCGGGACCTGTCCCCCACCTCTGCCTAGGTCCGGAGTCCCAGCCTGGCTGGACCCCGTGTCCACTGGGATGGGACCCTGAGGATGCTGCCAGGAGTCCTTCCCTGGACCCACGTTGTCAGCCCCCCGCTGGCTCTGGCTCCGGGTAGTGACTAGAGCCCGCTGGGATTCATGGGGCCACTCCTCTAGGTCATTCCCCATCAGCACCTCGGTGGGCAAGTGCGGGTGCACCCCCACTTCCTTGAGGCCCTCCTTGGCCCCCCATTTCAGATGCACCCTGGCTACAGGCACCTTAAACGGGGACCCGTCTATGCCCTTCAGGGTCAGCTGCGCGTGGGGTAGTATCCGCTCCGGGGCCACTATGTCGGATCGGGCCAGAGTCACCTCCGCCCCCGTGTCCCAGAAGCCCGTCACCTTCCTACCATCCACCTCCAGGGGTATGAGGCACTCGCTCCGCAGGGGCCGTCCTGCCCCCACCCGGTACACGGAGAAATCCGCCTCCTGAGAATCAGACCTCCCAGGGGAGGTGCACTGAGCACCCTTCCCCTCTCTCTGAGCTGAGGTTTGCCTGCCAGCCCCTGCCTCTGGGGCAGCCTGCCCTTCCTCCCGCCCCAGCCAGTTAACCCTGGAAAGTCCCCGGTCCCGGGACCTGGTGCACTGAGCCCTCTTGTGGCCTTTTTGCCCACAGCGATGGCAAGTTAGGCTTTGGGCTGTCTCTGTCCAGGCCCTGGCTGGTTCTCCGGGGCGCAGACGACCTGTTCCTTGGTCTCGCCCCGTAGTTGACTCCCTCCGTCGCTCAGCCGAGATCCGGTCTCTGTGCGGTTCCCTCTCTCTCCGGGACTCCCGTTCACACCCGGACCGGCTCTCCGTGAACTCATCCGCCAGTCTCCCGGCCTCCTGGGGGTTCTCTGGTCTCCGGTCCTTGAGCCACAGCCTCAGTTTGGGTGGGCACGCTTCATAGAACTGCTCCATCATGACCAGCTTAAGCAGCTCCTCTGCGGTCTGGGCTCCGACTCCAGACACCCACTTGCGGCAGTATTGTGCCAGGCGGGAGGCCAGGTCCACATAGGTCTCCCGTGGCCCTTTCTGTACCCCCCGGAACTTCTTCCTGTACATCTCGGGGGTCAGCCCGAACTTGTGCAGCAGGGCCTCCTTGACTCGGTTGTAATCCCCTGGCTGTAGGTCCTCCAGCTGACTGAGCACTCCGGCCGCCTCCTGGCTCAGTGCGGGGATGAGCTCCTGCAGCCAGTCAGCTGGGGGAACCCGTTGCAGTCCACAGGCCCTCTCAAAGGAGCTGAGGAACCCGTCTATGTCGCCCATGTCCTTCAATTGGGCCACCACGAGCCTCTCCAAGCGCCTGGCAGTCCTGGGACCCTGGGGCCCATCCGCACTTGGCGCAGCCGGTGCCCCGCCGGTTCTCCGCTCTGCCATGGCCAGCTCATGCTGCCGCTGCCTCTCTCGGTCCTGGCGCTCCTTCTCTCGGTCCTGGCGCTCCTTCTCTCGGTCCTCTACTTCCAATTCCCTGATCCGCAGCTGGATCTCCAGCCGCCGCAGCTCCGCTGGGCTGGCCCCTGCCCTAGATGGGCTACGGCTTGCAGGCCTCCCGGGAGACGCTGTCTCATCTCTCCGTTGGGTTCCAGCGCTCCTCCCCCTCTCTGAGCCTGACACTCTCTCAGGGGGGGTCTGGCTGCTTCCCCTGGGGACAAGATCCTGGCCCTGTGGCTGGTCGTTCTCTTCTAGCTGAGCAATCAGCTGGGCCTTGGTTGCTTTCCGCACAGGCAAGCCCCTCTCTCTGCACAGCCCCACCAGCTCTGCCTTCAAGAGTCGGGCGTAGGCCATCTGCCCGCTGGGCCCCTCGGTGCAGACTCACCAGTCTAGTGCTGCAGCGCCCCACGATTCCCAGGCACCGCTTCGCTCTGTCTCCAGCACACCTGGCTCCAGGGCTCTTGCTTCTACTGCGCCTTGTCGCTTGCCGCTGGAAGCTTCATCCACGGGGTGCAGTGCATCCCGCTCCTGACACCAGTGTGACGGCGCGTTGGGGGTTCCCCGTCTCCTGCACCCCGAAATGGCACAAACAGACTGTACCAGCCAGTGGAATTGAGGGTGGTTTATTGCTCCTCCAGCACAGCGCAGCACAGATGTAATCTGGTTACAGGAACTGGGCTAGGATGCCTCAGGCCCCCTTGAGATGGGGGAGACTGGGCCCCTAAACTCCAGCTCCTCTCCCTAGGCTGTCTCATCCATCCTCACAGACAGCCACCAACCAACTCACTCACTTCCAGCCCTGCCCCCCAGCCAAGGCAGCATTCACCTTCCTTTGTTCCTCTCCATGGGGGGTGTCTGGCCATACTTGTTTGCATAGTGACTCATCCTGTTTTGCTGGGTCGTGGTACCCACGGCAGCCAGTGGGGGTTACCCCAGAGCCAGCAGCATAGAAACCAGCCAGGTACCCCCACTACGTCACACCATAGACAAAAGGTCCTAGAAAGTCTCCAGGAATGCTAGAGAAGCAGGAAGCGAGTTGACAGGAGGCCAGGAAAGAAAATGGAAATAGAATTTGGGGTTTTGAATTGGAAGCAGTGATGTGCCTGTTGTTGTGTGATCATGCCTGGAAGATGTGAATTAAGCCAGGAACCTGGGCAAGCAGAATCCAGCGACTTTCTTGGCTAGGGAAAGACTAAATCTTGGAACAAGAGAGATGTGAGTAGAACAGGGAATTTTTAGTCAGACGCTACTAGGTTATTTTCTTTATTTTTTTAGTTTGTTGGACTTCTTTTTGCTAAGCACATGTAACTATCCCCCTTTACCCTAGAACTCTTCAAACTGAATCCCAGGGAAGCGATTTTCTGTGTTTTAATCTTTCTTTTTTCAGTTTCTTTGTAACACCTAGCAACCAAGTAGATACGCTGGAGGGCAGTAGATATGCTGGAGGGCAGGGATAGGGTCCAGAGTGACCTAGACAGATTAGAGGATTGGGCCAAAAGAAATCTGATGAGGTTCAACAAGGACAAGTGCAGAGTCCTGCACTTGGGATGGAAGAATCCCGAGCATAGTTCAGGCTGGGGACCGACTGGCTAAGTAGCAGTTCAGCAGAAAAGGACCTGGGGGTTACAGTGGATGAGAAGCTGGATATGAGTCAACAGTGTGACCTTGTAGCCAAGAAACCTAATGGCATATTAGGGTGCATTAGGAGGATCATTGCCAGCAGATCCAGAGAAGTGATTATTCCCCTTCATTGGGCTCTGGTGAGGCCACATCTGGCGTATTGTGTCCAGTTCTGGGGCCCCCACTATAGAAAGGATGTGGACGCATTGGAGAGGGTCCAGCGGAGGGCGACCAAAATGATTAGGGGGCTGGAGCGCATGACCTATGAGGAGAGACTGAGGGATTTGGGTTTGTTTAGTCTGCAGAAGAGAAGAGCGAGGGGGGTTTGATAGCAGCCTTCAACTTCCTGAAGGGAGGTTCCAAAGAGGATGGAGAGAGGCTGTTCACAGTAGTGACGGATGGCAGAACAAGGAGAAATGGTCTCAAGTTACAATGGGGAAGGTCTAGGTTGGATATTAGGAAAAACTATTTCACTAGGAGGGTAGGGAAACACTGAGATGGGTTCCCTAGGGAGGTGGTGGAATCTGCATCCCTAGAGGTTTTTAAGTCTTGGCTTGACAAAGCCCTGGATGGGTTGATTTAGTTGGGATAGGTCCTGACTTGGGCAGGGGCTGGACTTGATGACTCCTGAGGTCTCTTCCAGCTCTATGGTTCTATGATTCTAAGTAATGTTTCACCAAGTGTATTTGTTTTGTTAATAGACGTCACATTTTTAAAACCATGATCTGATTCCTGCATCCTAGAGGGCGGAAGGTTCTGTATGCACGTGCCTAAGACAGCAAGCCATACTTCTAGGAGAAATTACAGGTTTTCAAGCTCTCTCTGGAGGGAGTGTCAAGGACAAGGAAGGTACCCCACAGGAGGGAATTCTGAAATGCGCCTGTCTGGTTCTCAAAGGGGTTTGTGCATTTGGATGATGGCAGCAACACCAACACAAGCCTCCAGTGGCAGGGTATTTTAAAGTCTCTTGTGGGCCCCCACCTTCTGCACTTGGAGTGCCAGAGTGGGAAACAGCCTTGACATGACCCCTCTCCAATTTATCAACATCCATCTGGAATTCTGGTCACCAGAGCTGGGCACAGAACTCCAGCAGCAGAAGTTCAAGTGCCGAATAAAGAGGCTAAGTCGGTTCCCCACTCTGGCACTTGGAGTGCAGAAGGTGTGGGCCCAAAAGAGACCTTAAAATACCGTGTCTCTATGGGCTTCTGCTTCAAAACTCCCCAAGGTCACAGATTCCCTGAGCTTAGGAGGGTTGCTGCCTCTACCCAAGTGGAAAAAAACTTTTTCTTCTTGAACGCAGGAAGAAGTCACTTGGGAACGTATTCCAGAAGGGTACCCCAAACTCTTTTTCACAAGAGCCAAAAGAAATCTGATGAGGTTCAACAAGGACAAGTGCGGAGTCCTGCACTTGGGACAGAAGAATCCCAAGCATTGTTACAGGCCTGGGACCAACCAGCTAAGTAGTAATTCTGCAGAAAAGGACCTGGGGGTTACAGTGGAAGAGAAGCTGGAGATGAGTCAACAGTGTGCCCTTGTAGCCAAGAAGGCTAATGGCATATTAGGTTGCATTAGGAGGAGCATTGCCAGCAGATCCAGAGATGTCATTATTCCCTTTTATTTAGCACTTGGAAAGAAAAAAAGAAAAATGAAAACAAACTGTAATTTCTGATAGCTGTCCTCTTAGTCTTAGGCAGGTATACACAGACCTCCTATTACTTTCCAGGATACAAAATCAGATCATAGCCTTAAAATAGGTGATTATATTAAGAAAACAAAAAGGTATTCATTTGTAAAGCTGACTTGGCTGCTAGGAGTTATAGCGCAACTGAGAAAAGAACAGATTAAAACACAGACAATTGCATCCCTGGGATTCAGTTTAAAGTTATAGTGGGGAGAGGAGGGGATATGGATTTAGCACAGAGGAGTTTAACCAAACAACAAAACAAAAAAATAACCTGATCGCATCTAAATAAACATTCTCTATCTACTCAAGTATCCACACTTCCAAGGTCCAGTCCAATTCTAGGCCCAGGTATTCTTTTTTTTAGGCATGATGTCCCTGCCCAGTTCAATTCATCCCCCCCTCATCCCCTTCTGCAGCTCCAGCAGACAGATTCCCTTTTAATGCACTTCTTAACTCCCTGCCAACACTTTCTAGCTAGCTAGGTTTAACCCTTTAGTCACTGAATACTGGGATGTTCAGAAAAGAACAGTGGGCCTCCCATCCATCACAGAAGCGAGACAGCCTCTTTACTCCTGCTCAAGCGTTTCCTGTTTATACATCCCAGAATTACAATAGCTTTTTAAGCCCCAACGCCACAATGGGAGCTCATGTTCTGCTGATTACCCACCATGACCTCTACATCTCTTTTCCCCGCCCTGCAAGTCTGGCCCACAGAACCATGGGAAGTGGCATAGGCTAGCCTGGGCCAGGGCAAAGGAACACGTGGGCCTTTCTCTTCTCCATCTCTCCCTCTGCATTGCACAGCAGGGCGCAGTGGACGCTGTTTGGCTTAATGCCAGCGAAAGCAGGGTCTACAGGAGTACTTATGGGCTCCTAGTGTTAAGAGCTGTGATGTGGTTGCCTCAGCAGCGTGGCTCAGTGCTTCTGTTCTTGGAGCTCTGGTGTTATCAGTGGTCAGTGCAGGTAACGCAGCCTGCTCCTGCTGCAGATCTTGCTGTTATGCACAAAGACCGACCACAGGCACCGTCTGGTGACAGAGGCACTTGGCCAGGTTTATAGCCGTGTAGTCACAGATCTAGTGCCCTGGATTTGCGGTTACGCGTGCACCAACTCAAGTGCTCCAGGATGAGGAGCAATTCAGTCAGTAAGTCTCTGTTGTCCCTTCGGCCATGCAAAGGGGGTAAGGCCAGGCACCCCAATATTTATAGCCTAAAATAAACTTGTCTGGTTTCGGACATTTGTTTGCTCCCTCCCCTTGTACCTAGTACCTTGAACCGAAAAATATTAGCGGAGACACTGTTGAGCATCCACTGAGGATGCGCTCGGTGAGGCTAATCTTCGTGTTTTACCTCATCCCCGTTGCAGGGTTCCAGACCAAGGAGGATATCTACTGCCTCGCTTTAGCGAAGGCCCTGTACACTGTGCCCACGCCAGTGACTGCTGGGTTTTATGCACCATGGGGACATTGCAAAAACCTGCTCTTACACAAAATCAAGGGTGAGTACTGCCCCGGGGAACGTAAGACGGGGAAGGAACCTTGTGGGGATGGGGATTAGTGGATGACAACTATCTCCAAAGAGCCAGAGCCACCCGTACTCAAAATTTGGAGCAGCACTGGGTTTTCATGTCCACTCCACCCACCTGCCTCTTCCTATCCATGGTCTGTGGCTCTGCTTCCTCCAGCAGCAGAAGTTCTAGAAGATCTAGTTAATTTACAAGTGACAAAGTCTGCTCGAGCTACTGGCAGAACATCGACGACATAGTAATGAAGCCATTTAACAGGCATTTGCCAACCTCTGCTAAATGTTTGCTGAATTTACTGTGAGAGTCGACAGGACCTTAGTTTAAAATGTGTTTGTTTATTAGTGTGTGGATGAGGATTATAAAATCACATCGCTAAAAATTCAACATCCATCTGGGCTGCTGTTGGGCAGATGGGCACCAGTTTAATAGTACGGCGTAGGATCCCATCAATCCTAAGGATGGCTTTGCCAAGAGCTACCCATTCTTGATTGCTTCCCAGAAGGGAGGGATTGTGAAGCTGGAAGACCCTTCAGGAGGAGAGATTTAAGGCACTGCCAGGTACCTAACATATCTTCCTCTTTTATCTCAGAGAACATGGAAAACGAATCGAAGAAGAAAGACCAGGAGGAATTTCAGCGGACGCAGAAGATGCAGCGTGACAACACTGGCCGGGATCTACTCAAGCTCCTGTTACTCATGATCTTCTACTGGCCGGTCCTGACGGAGCAGCAGAAGTGGAGAAGGAACGTGAAACACGTATTCATCCATTTCAGCGCCTGGGAGTACGCGGGCTGCGACCAGCTCTGGGCAGGCCTCATTACCACACTGTGCGACGGCATCGAAAGCCACTTTGGTCTCCTACCCATGAGCATTTACAGGACCATAGACAGGAAATGTAGCATCATCGAAAGACCAGGGGATCAGGAATGGGTTAGCAAGAAGTTCCTCTTCCTCCCGCTGTGGGTGGCTGTGATCCTTTTGATCATGGTAGCTATTGGGGTGGGTGGTCTCCTCCTAGTGTTTGGGATCCCCATCGGGGATGCCTCAGGAGACGCCATAGCTGTCGTGGAAGGCATTGGGGTGACGGCTGTCAGCGTCTCTGCAGCAGCTGCCATACGGCTCACTATCACAGTGGTACGAAACATTATCGTCACCCAGAAGAGCCAGCTGGAGAGACAGATGAACCAGACGGCTCTCAGCGCACAGCTGGGCTTCATGAGCTGCGTGAAAAGCAAAGTCAGGACAATCACTGGGTTCCTGCAGTACATGGAGATCTTCCAGCGGCGGAAGCTGCGGGTGGTGCTGGAGATCACCCACTTGGATACATGCAGCCCTGACAAGGTGGTGGGCATCCTTGATGCCATGAACATCCTCCTCTCAGACGATGACGCCCCTTTCATCTCCATCCTGGCTGTTGACTCCAGCATCATTGTCGACTGCGTGGAAAGCTCCAAGTATATGAGAGGTATGGCCAACAACGGCTACGAGTTCTTAAACCGCATCGTCACCCTGCCCTTCTCTGTCCCTCGGATGGACTGCGACACCAAGCGGAGGCTGATCAGGAATATCATTGCGCGCAAGGAGCAGCTAGAGGCAGAGGTCGGCTTCCGGCAGGATGGCAAGATGGAAGCCAGCTCTGACTTCCTCAACATCTCTCGCTACCATTCGGCCAACCACGATGCCCAGAATCCAGTTGCAGAGGACAGCCAGATACCTCTCATGGTTGGAACCCCAGCGCTGGGAACCGGCAGCTGCGGGAAAGGTATCCGAGCCAAAGACCTCATTCAAGATGCTTTCGACTACCTCCTGGATGACGCCTTGAAGGAATTCATGACAGACAACGTGGTGCAGATGCGGCGCATCGTGAACACCGTCACCATCACCATCAGGCTGCTGGCGAGTAACATCCCCAAGGATGAAGTGTGTCCGAAGAAGGTGGTGGAATGGGTGCTCCTTGCCAACCAGTGGCCGTGCCGTCTGAGCTGGCTCTTGCAGTGCATCGAGGATGAGGAGCAGAGGAGTCGAATGGGCAGCTGCCATGGAAGCCCGCTCCGCCCCGACATGTCTCTGTGGGAGGTCTACGAGAAGTACATGGAAGAGCTGGACATGCTGAAAGGCCAGATGGAAAAGCTGCTGGAACTGGACCAGGATCCCGAGCTGTTCCACACTTTCCTGTGCGGCAGGTTTCGGGTGGAGGAGGCCCTCTTCTACCTCCCCTTCACGGTCAATTTGGACCCATCCCTGAAAAGACAGATGGAGCTGCAACGTGGCAGCCACAGACTGAAACGGACAAAGAAATTCGACAAGCTCAGCGCCTGCACTCTGCTGGGTATGACGGTGGAGGATGTCTGCCGAGAGGTGGGTCACCCTTGGGTTTCCTTCCTTCGAGCAGGGCCAGCTGTCGATAGAATGTCCATGCCTCTTCTGCTGGAGGTCTGGTCGTTCCTTCTACCTCCCTACCCCAAGCAGGGCTCAGGAACTAGAGCAGAGTTGCAGATCCTCTCTGCTTGCTAGCTTGCTGCTGCTGCTGCTGATTTGAACCCCGTAGCAGATTTGAACCTAGGTAAACGAGGCATCAGGGGGAGGTCGACAAAGGGCTTTCATGTCGACGGGAGCGTCCACACTGCCCCGATCTGCCGACAAACAGCTGATCATCAGCTGGTCGGCAGAGCGCGGCAGCCATTTAAATTTAAATGAAGCCGCGATTATTTAATTATTTGATTATTTAAATCGCGGCTTCATTTCCCTCTGCCGATCAGCCTCATCTACATGGCTCCATCGATGGAGCCATGTAGTTTAGACACACCCCTAGAGGCCTCGACAGCTGGAGCCATGAAGGCAGCTGGCTCCCAGCTTAGGATGTAGAGCTCCCTTGTTCTTATCTCTGGCTGTAAGAGGTCCAATTGCCACACGAAGGGACAGTGAACCACACACACTAGGTGTGTGGATTACACTGCCAGCTGAGAGGAGCACGTGGGGGAGGGCGAAGGGAAAAGCCCTGCAGCAGACAGGACACAGCGTCCCCAGAGACGAACCGGCAGAGGCATATCCTCAGACATACAAGAACACATGGCTGCTGCATTGGGGAACTCAAAAATTTGGTGCCCAAATTTTCCGGTGCCCTATGCAGCTACATATTTCCCATGGGCCTAGGGACAGCCCTGACTACGGGCCCCAGAGCTGGGAGAAAACTGTCCCACATAACTGGTGCATAACTGGAGGGAGAGGAGCGAGAACTAGTGGGGGTAGGATGTTGAGGGGAACAGGCGGTGTGGGATGGGGGCTTTCGGGGAAGGCACAGTGTGGGTTTGAGGCCTCAGGAGTAGGGGGGCACATGAGGGGGAATGGGCAGAGTGAGGATGAGGGGGAAAGGGTGATGTAGGGGGCCGGGCCACAGTCCGGGCTCTGCTAGTTCCCCCACTTTCTGCTGCTCCTGACTCTTGGTTTGCACAAAACATTTCTTCTTGGAACAACTCGATTCCTTGCAGCTCTTTCCTCCAACCCCGAAGCCATTGGCTGGCTCTCCCCGGGTTCATCCTTTACGGTCTGAAGTGACTTTGGTCGGTTTTAAGACTGGGAGACCCGTAGCTGTCTGTTATGCACTCCAGAGAGAAGCGAGGTAAAAACATAAATACTCTTGCTGGAGGCCTGCAGCGTAATACCCCTTATCCAGAATAACACACAAGAACCCTGAGGCTATGTCTACACTGCTAGCTTTTGCCTGCAGAGAGCATGCTAATGAGTGCCAAGAAGTTGCTAACGAGTGCTTCATTAGCATGCTCTCTGCCTGCAAAGGCCCGCAGTGTAGATATAGCCTTAGGTCGAGAGGCCCAACTCCACCCCTGTCAGGCTGACTGCATGCTTCCCTCCAGCCTACAAGCAGGGTCAGGAAACCTTCCCTCTTCATTTCAACACACCCCTCCAGTGGTCCCTGCATTGCTAGCTTTTGCCTGCAGAGAGCATGCTATTTCCCCTGCCGTGCCAACTTGCTCAGCGGTACCCTTAGCAGAATCCAAGCACACGGCAGTGGGGTGTGCAGGGTACCATACCTGGCCCCACAGCCGGCCGGCCCGCCTTGTTTGCTAGAATCTGAGCAAGCCCAGACAGGTTCCTCTCAGGAGCTATAGCGGACCCTTCCTAAAAACGTGTTTGGCGACATGTTCAGTAGATGCACGGCACTAACGGGTGCTCCCACTTCTCTTCCAGATGGACACAATCGGCTTGAAGGAGGAAAACGTCCCGCTGTACAAACAGAGGCTCAGGGACCATAATCTCAACGGGCGCGCGCTGGTCTACAGTGACAACACTGAAATCAAAGAGGCCCTGCACATGAGTCTTGGCGAATGGACCCTCTTTAGCATCCATTT